>NC_056431.1:37381145-37986145 GCF_018296145.1 Oncorhynchus tshawytscha
GAGGAAGGCATTGATGCTATGGACTGGCCCGCCTGTTCCCCAGACCTGAATCCAATTGAGCACATCTGGGACATCATGTCTCGCTCCATCCACCAATGCCACGTTGCACCACAGACTGTACAGGAGTTGGCGGATGCTTTAGTCCAGTTCTGGGAGGAGATCCCTCAGGAGACCATCCGCCGCCTCATCAGGAGCATGTCCAGGAGTTGTAGGGAGGTCATACAGGCACGTGGAGGCCACACACACTACTGAGCCTCATTTTGACTTGTTTTAAGGACATTACATCAAAGTTGGATCAGCCGGTAGTGTGGTTTTCCACTTTAATTTTGAGTGTGACTCCAAATCCAGACCTCCATGGGTTGATAAATTTGATTTCCATTGATCATTTTTGTGTGATTTTGTTGTCAGCATATTCAACTATGTAAAGAAAAAAGTATTTAATAAGAATATTTCATTCATTCAGATCTAGGATGTGTTATTTTAGTGTTCCCTTTATTTTTTTGAGCAGTATGTATGTGTGTGTGTGTGTATGTATGTATGTATGTATGTATGTATGTGTATATGTGTATATATATATATATATATGTTTGTGTGTATGTATATATGTGTTTCTGTATGTGTGTGTGTGTGTGTGTGTGTGTATGAATGTATGTACAGTGCCTTGCGAAAGTATTCGGCCCCCTTGAACTTTGACCTTTTGCCACATTTCAGTCTTCAAACATAAAGATATAAAACTGTATTTTTTTGTGAAGAATCAACAACAAGTGGGACACAATCATGAAGTGGAACGACATTTATTGGATATTTCAAACTTTTTTAACAAATCAAAAACTGAAAAATTGGGCGTGCAAAATTATTCAGCCCCTTTACTCTCAGTGCAGCAAAACTCTCTCCAGAAGTTCAGTGAGGATCTCTGAATGATCCAATGTTGACCTAAATGACTAATGATGATAAATACAATCCACCTGTGTGTAATCAAGTCTCCGTATAAATGCACCTGCACTGTGATAGTCTCAGAGGTCCGTTAAAAGCGCAGAGAGCATCATGAAGAACAAGGAACACACCAGGCAGGTCCGAGATACTGTTGTGAAGAAGTTTAAAGCCGGATTTTATATCTTTATGTTTGAAGCCTGAAATGTGGCAAAAGGTCACAAAATTCAAGGGGGCCGAATACTTTCGCAAGGCACTGTATGTATGTGTATGTGTGTATTTGTGTATGTATGTATGCATGTGTATGTATGTATGTATATGTATTACTGAGATCATGTGACACTTTGATTACACACAGGTGGACTTTATTTAACTAATTATGTGACTTCTGAAGGGAATTGGTTGCACCAGATCTTATTTAGGGACTTTATAGCAAAGGGGTGAATACATATGCACGCACCACTTTTTAAATTTTTTTTTTTAACTTCTTTTTTTTTTTTCATTTCACTTTACCAGTTTGGACTATTTTGTGTATGTCCATTACATGAAATCCAAATAAAAATCTATTTCAATTACAGGTTGTAATGCAACAAAATAGAAAAAAACGCAGAGGGGGATGAATACTTTTGGAAGGCACTGTATGAAATAACACATGGAATCATGTAGTAACCAAAAAATTGTTAAACAAATGAAAAATTTAGATTCTTGAGATTTTTCAAAGTAGCTACCCTTTGCCTTGACAGCTTTGCACACTTGCCATTCTCTCATCCAGCTTTGTAAGGTTATCACCTGGAATGCATTTCAATTAACAGGTGTTCCTTGTTAAAGGTTTGAGACAATCATTTGTGTTGTGACCAGGGTAGGGTGGTACATAGAAGAGAGCCCTTTTTTGGTAAAAGACCCAAGTCCATATTATGGCATGAACTGCTCAAATAAACAATGAGAAACCACAGTCCATCATTACTTTGAGGCATGAAGTTAAGTCAATCCGGAAAATTTCAAGAACAAGAAAGTTTCTTCCAGTGCAATTACAAAAACCATCAAGCGCTATGATGACACTCATGAGGACAGCCACAGGAAAGGAAGACTCAGAGTTACCTCTGCTGCAGAGGATAAGTTCATTCGAGTTACCAGCCTCAAAATTGCAACCCAAATATATTCTTCAGACTTCAAGTAACAAACATCTCAACATCATCCTTTTCAGAGGAGACTGCATGAATCGGGCCTTTCTGGCCGAATCGCTGCAAAGAAACCACTTCTAACAGACTGCAATAAGAAGAACACACTTGCTTGGGCCAAGAAACAAGAACAATGGACATTAGACTGGTGGAAATCTATCCTTTTGGTCTGAGTCCGAATTTGACATTTTTGGGTCCAACTGCTGTGTCTTTTGAGATGCGTAGTAGGTGAGCGGATGATCTCCACGTGTCATTTCAACCGTGAAGCATGGAGGAAGAGGTGTGATGGTGTGGGAGTGCTTTGCTGATGAAACTGTCTTTAAAAAAAAATATATATATATATATATATTCAAGGCATGCTTAACCAGCATGGCTACCACAGCATTCTGCAGCGAGACGCCATCCCATCTGGTTTGCGCTTAGGGGGAAGATTAATTTGTATTTTAACAGGACAATGACCCAACACACCTCCAGACTGAGTGATGTATCAGATGACCTGGCCTCCACAATCACCCGACCTAAACCCAATTGAGATGGTTTTGGATGAGTTGGACTGCAGAGTGAAGAAAAAGCAGCCAACAAGTGCTCAGCATATGTGGGAACTCTCAAGACTGTTGGAAAAGCCTTCCAGGTGAAGCTGGTTGAGAGCATGCTAAGAGTTTTCAAAGCTGGCAAAGGTTGGCTACATATAAAATGTATTTTGATTTGTTTAACACTTTTTTTTTGGTTACTACATAATTCCATATGTTATTTCATAGTTTTGATGTCTTCGCTATTATTCTACAAGAAAAACCCTGGAATGAGGTGTCCAAACTTTTTTGAATGATAGTGTACACCTTTAATATATTTCCTCTAAATAAGCATTGCACAATTTAAAGGTCAACCACACTGCATTTGAATCAGTCAGCAATAATCTAATGAATGCAGGGCTTGTGAAGTTCTACCTAAATATAAGCCATCCACAACCATTAGTTCCAATAATTTAATTATTGTATCAAAATAGTTTAACCTGCTTTTTCTTTTGTAATAAGCACTTTCTGGCCTTCAAGTCGGTCTATGAAAATGCCCCTTTTTTTGTCACAAATGTAACTAGAACCATGCATAATGCACATTCACTAATGATAACTTCTTGTAGCAGGCATTAAACTATAGAAATTAACACAGGTCTCATCAACAATGTCTCAAGCCAACTTGCTAGTGATCCAGCTAATCTTTGTATTTCAAGTTTAGCCAACTTGGATCTATTTGAACAGTTGAATTGTTATGAACATACCCTTCTGTCTGTCTCCAAATGTTTGAAAAGCATGTTAGCCTGTACACTGTTCAGATGTTGAAATCAAGTCGCCTACCTTATTTCTCAGAATGAGAACGAGTTGCCAATTCCATATATAATTGTGTTTTATGCTTATTGCACATTTGTAAAACAGACTTGACAGCTAGTATAACGTTATTTGGTGCCCCAATGCAGTGCGACAAACTGAGCATTCATTTTCCAGCATCAATATTCATTGATACTCTCATTTTAGTCACTACTTTCCACGCAATTTGAGTAATTGAGACAACTTTCATAATGATACCCTTTTTAACTTCTCCTTTATTACAGTAAAATAATGTTTCAATGTGTTTGTCCATGTGACCGATTTTCTGTTGGACCAAACCTCAAATGCACATAGCGAGTTGAAACCGCTTTTTAGAGATGACGTGATCTCTCTCAACTGTGTTGGTGAGAGAGGTAGGGGGAGGGGCTCAGTGTGTGTGTGTGTGTGTGTAAACCATAGAGGAAGAGGCAAACCGAGAGGTTTCACTCTTGCTAAAATCTGTCCAAAATAAGGCCAATGCGTTTCTACAGTATGGGCTTATTTTGGACCTTAGCTTGTCTGCTGCCTTTTGGACAATGATTCCCATTGTTATGCCGGAGACGTGTATAATGACGAGATGGATACACAGATCTCTGGTGTAAATGGGAAGGTGCACACAGCTAAGGAGCGAAGGAGACTAGACTAAAAATACAACGCGAGAACAAGCGGACATAAACATGAAAAATAACACAACCTTGATTTGTGGAATACAGACATTTGGAATATTGTGCAAAGACATTCATTTGAAAGACTGCCCAGCCCTGCAGTCACCGCAACAGCCCTATACATGACGACTGACAAACACGTGCCAATTTAATTCCACAAAATTATACAAATTAACCTATAGACCGTTAAGTATGACCAGATGTATTTTCAGAGGCTAACCAGTTAACCATTAACAATCCCTAGTGATTGCGCTTTGAACTTCATTGGAACGAGTACACCTTTTCTCTGAATCCAGCAAAACAGAAACTAGAATGTAGATTGGAGATAAAGAATTCAATCCACATTCTGTCCTTAGGTTGGAAAGTTCTGTTGTTCCTAAACTCCATCCTTGGCACTCTTGTGTATTGAGCGCCAACTCTAATAGAAACGTTTCAACCCTCCCTATTTGTTTCATTAAGTTTTGAAGAAAGCTTTACTAATCCTTCCACGAAAGCAGAGTGCCTTGTAAACTCTGAAAGGGATGGACTAGACTATTAGAAATAGCCAATTATCTGTTGCCAAACCTGAAATAATATGAAACCGACTTATATGCTCATCAGAGCCAAAACCACCTAGGTTTTATGAATGTAAGAATGCAACAATTTATGATATTTAGCATTAGACACTGTGACAGTACTGACAACCGTGTTTCACAGTGCGGCGGGAGGTGAGATCTTTGACTACTGTGACTGTGATGAGCTGCTCCCAGAGGGCCAGATCACACGCCTGATCAGACAGATGCTGGAGGGCGTCCACCTCCTCCACCAGACCAGCGTGGTGCACCTGGACCTCAAGGTCTGTCCCTCCACACCTCTTAATGCACACACACACACTCACACACAGACTAGTTTACAAACAGAAGTGCACTGTGCACACACGCATACAACAACACGTGCATACACCTAAAATACACTTCTCAACTTTATTTGCTCCCTTTATTAATCTTTACATCACCACCTGCATATTTACATTTTACCAGAACGACTTACAGGAGCAGTTAGGGTTAAGTGCCTTGCTCAAGGACGCAACGACAGATTGTTCACCTAGTCAGCTTGGGGATTCAAACCAGTGACTTTTTGGTTACTGGCCCAACGCCCTTAACTGCTAGGATACCTGCCGCCCCACTTCTCCCCTGTAAACATGATCACATGCAGAAAGGATTGTGCTGTATACAGCTGTATTTTGACCCTGCACAAACTTATGTCACCCTATTGGACTACTCTTCCCTCTTTCTTACAGCCCCAAAACATTCTCTTGACCAGCCTGGCTCCGTTGGGGGACATAAAGATTGTGGACTTTGGCCTGGCGCGCAAACTGGGCACAGTCGGAGAGCTCCGAGAGATCTTGGGCACGCCCGAGTATGTGGGTAAGGCAACGTCCATTTAACTTACGTCCAACATTCCCTAAACCAGTTGCAAATAAGTCAGACTTTCTACACTATCAATGTTGCGATGTAATGATCTGGCCTCTCTTTCTCCCTTGTTATTCAATTCTAAACTACGAGCTTAGCTCCAGAAATTCTAAACTACGAGCCTATCACCACAGCAACTGACTTGTGGTGAGTCATCACAATCAACACTATCAAATTCAATGACTGGATAGATATGTGCGTCCGTTCCTGCCTGCCTGAGGCACTTGTGTGAAGTGTGTGTTTGCAGGTCAACACGCATGTGTACTCTGACACATTTGTACTAACTGTGTTCTGGGTGTGTTGTTCCTCAGGAGTGTGGGGGTGATAGCCTACATGCTGGTGACGGGCGAGTCTCCGTTTGCAGGGGACGACAAACAGGAGACGTACCTGAATGTGTCCCAAGTCAATGTGGACTACAGCCAAGAGGCCTTCTCCAGGGTGTCGGAGCTCGCCGTCGACTTCATCCGCAAGCTGCTGGTCAAAACACCAGAGTAAGTGGGAATGTTGCAGACCAGTAAAAGGTCAGGGAATTCAAATCATAAGGGAAGTACTGCTACTGACTGGAAGTGTTGTCACAAATTGTGTTTAGCAATACAGATAATTAATGAATTCTTGTTTTTGTACTTACTATACCTTTTTTAATTTTAAATATTTGTGTTTTGTGAGATATAAATTCAGATAGAACTTTCACCTCTTGGTGTTCACTTTGGTCTGTCTTCACCCTCTCCACACAGGGACAGGTCCAGTGCAGCCGACTGCATGACCCACCCCTGGCTGTGGCATCAATACCCAATTACCGAGCCCATCACGCCACGTACACCCCGCGAGAGGAGCAGCGGTAACAAGTGGGCCGCCCCACCCGAGGACCCAGAAGACAAGGAGAACTTCACCTTGGACTCGCACCACACCCACGCCAAACGGTTTCGTTTTGAGGTGGAGGGGGAAAGAGCGACGCAAGCGCCCCCCTCCTGCGACCTGCCCTTATGATTTTATGCAGCAATGAACCTGCAGGCAGCACTGTTGCCTACCCAAGAGCTATTCAGTCCTGTTCTGTTCTACCGCTCACTTGTATCCAGTGTGTCCGGCCAAACCAAAGTTAACCAGCTTACTTTGTGATCTAATGAGTAATAGTATTTTATAGTGAGCTGTTTTAGTCTTTTGTTTTGTCTGGTTCATTTATGTCCCTGAATTTACATAGAATGGGTGGCCAGGCATATCTCAAGGGAAATCTATGCTATTCTGTTTTTCCACAAACTTTTAAACAGTCAGCAAATTATTACTTGACCATTTTTGCCAGAAGGCTAATAAGTTGTTGTAAAAGTGTTCTTAGACGCCCCAAAGTGTTTTTAGTATTTTGTGCTAAAATCATTCGAAAGAACACTGAGCTGTGCATATACAAGCTAAATCAGTCTATTTGAGTTCGTGAAAGTAAAGTATCCTCGTACTATATGCTTAATTGCTTGACCCAAGATGGGCATTACCTCCCTACTCTCAAACAAGCATCAGCTTCGGGCCATGGCTTATGCTGAGTGGCATATTACATTTCATTCCATTCCATCTGACATTCCCTTGTCTAGTTCTTAGGCACTCAACAACACACCACATCTGAAAACACGTCATTGAAGACAGGTTTTCTATGCACACATTACCCAGCCTTGGCCTGCATAATAAGTAAGCCAATGAGTCACGCTATTTTCTGTCTATTGCAGTATTTATTGTTTACCTGAACTCTCCTGGTTTACAATTCCACAGTAATAGAGGTGGTTTAAGAGGGCTCTAAAAAAGGTGACTCATGGACAGTTCACACCACACCCATGCTTACTCAAATGTTTCTGCAAAGTTGTCAGTTCCTATTTAATCATTAGCTTAAGGCAAATGTGACGGAAGCACTTTCTATTTATCATCTGGGTATTCATCATGAATTACTGGAAAATAACCATGTCCTCTGAAGTGTTTTTAATTCCATGTTTTTTTTCAAGTATAACTTGAAAACAACTTATTTTCTGATGTTCACCAAAGTAATCTAATCTGCATCCTTTAATCAGCATTCAAAAGCTATTCCATTTTTTTAGGGCTAGGAGTCCTTTAAAGCTCAATGGGAATTAGGTACAGTGCATTTGGAAAGTATTCAGACCCTGACTTTTTCTACATTTTGTTAATGTACAGCCTTGTTCTAAAATTGATTAAATAGTTTTTCCCCCCCTTCAATCTACACACAATACCCCATAATGACAAAGCAAAAACACGTCTTTAGAAGCACATTTGGCAACAATTACAGCCTCGAGTCTTCTTGGGTATGATGCTACAAGCGTGGCACAACAGTATTTGGGGAATTTTTCTCTGCAGATCCTCTCAAGCTCTGTCCGGTTGGATGGGGAGCTTTTCAGTTCTCTCCAGGGATGTTCGATCGGGTTCAAATCCAGACTCTGCTGGGTCACTCAAGGACATTCAAAGACTTGTCCCGAAAGCCACTTCTGCATTGTCTTGGCTGTGTGCCTAGGGTTGTTGTTCTGTTGGAAGGGAGAACCTTCGCCCCAGTCTGAGGTCCAGAGCGTTCTCGAGCAGGTTTTCATCAAGGATCTCTCTGTACTTTGCTTCATTCATCTTTTATTCGATCCTGACTAGTCTCCCAGTCCCTGCTGCTGAAAAACACATTCATGATGCTGCCACCACCATGCTTCACCATAGGGATAGCACCAGGTTTCCTTGGCACTTGGCATTTAGGCCAAATAGTTCAATATTGGTTTCATCAGACCAGAGAATCTTGTTTCTCATGGTCTGAGAGTCTTTAGGTGCCTTTTGGCAAACTCCAAGAGGGCAGTCGTACCTTTTAACTGAGGAGTGGGATCCGTCTGGCCACTACCATAAAGGTCTGGTTTGGTGGAGTGCTGCAGAGATGGTTGATCTTCTGGAAGGTTCTCCCATCTTCACAGAGGAGCTCTGTCAAAGAGACCATTGAATTCTTGGTCACCTCCCTGACCAAGGTCTTTCTTTAGGAAGAGTCTTGGTGGTTCCAAACTTCTTCCATTTAAGAATGATCTTGGACCTTCAATGCTGCAGAAATGTTTTTGTGTCATTCCCCAGATCTGTGCCTCAACAAAATCCTTTCTCGGAGCGCTACGGACAATGGATCTGAAATGTGATGTAAATAAGGTATTTCTATTTTTTTATAAATAAATTCTTTTTTTGAGGATTTGTCATCAGGTATTTTATTGATTTAATACGTTGGTCTTATTCTAAAATGTAACGATGTGGAAGAAGGGAAGGGGTCTGGATACTTTCCGAATTCACTGTATATTGGGAGTCATAAGTGTCTCTGTATGGAGGCGAATATATTCCGTCCTATCCCCTCTTCATTCCATTTCCTCCTTGTCTCAGGGCAAATTACCTTTCACTTTGGTCATGTCAGTTCAAAAAAGGTGCGAAGACTTTCTTGTTTGTGGTCCTCAAGGTTTACCATAGAGATGTCACCGGCCTGGCACACACATTAGCCTTTGTCTTGGAGAGGGACTTCTCCAGTCACGGCCAAGCACTCAATGTATGCTGTCATCCATACGGAGAACTTGAACACCGCTACATCATTACATTGGTTTAGTAATCATTACCATCAGTTCAAAGACATTTCAAATGAAAACACAGACGTTTGAGGTGCTGCTGTCACCAATTGGCACAAAGTGGACTTGTACAACTTGATTATGTGTAGGAGCTCAACTGGTGTATGACTTTGATTACCACAGGAGGTTGGTGGCACCTTTTTAATTGGGGAGAATGGTGTGATGATAATGGCTGGAGCAGAATAGGCGGAATGTTTGATGCCATTCCATTTGTGCCGTTCCAGACATTATGAGCTGTTCAAGTGACAAAAAATAGACTTGATTACAGTTGTAGGAGATTCACTGTTGTAACGCCATTGTTTTGTATTGCTGTTCGCTGAGACCAATTTGCACAGTAGTGGACTTGTACAACTTGATTATATTTGTGAGTGCGCCACTGCTTTTTCATTTTGTACTGCTGTCAGAATGGACTTTGACTTACAGACGATCTGGGCCTATGCCCACCCATGGCTGCGCCCCTGCCTAGTTGTGAAATCCATAGATTAGGGTGTAATGAATTTATTTCAATTGACTGATTTCCTTATATGAACTGTAACTCAGTAAAATCATTGACATTTTTGCATGTTGTGTTTACATTTTTGTTCAGTATAATATCCAGATATTTCCAGGGACAATTGTTCAGCACTTTTGGAACTACTGTATAACATCAAAATATAGGGGTAGGAGAGGAAGTATGGGGCCCACGTGGGTAACAGGGGGACCCTGATTTGATTGGGTAACTGATTAATAAAGAATTAACTGCATAATAAATAAATGTGACTCGTCATAGACGGGAGGAGCCCGCTCTCAATGTCCAAAATACACCAGAGGGCATCATTTATCCAGGTGACTACCTCATGAAGCTGATTGAGAGAATGCCAAGAGTGCGCAAAGCTGTCATCAAGGCAAAGGGTGGCTACTTTGAAGAATCTCAAATGTAAAATATATTTTGATTTGTTTAACACTTTCTTGGTTATTACATGATTCCATATGTGTTATTTCGTAGTTTTGATATCTTCACTTGTAACGGTTTTCTTCTGGTGAAAGAGGCGGACCAAAATGCAGCGTGGTTATTTTTGTACATCTTTAATAAAGATGAAAATACAACAATCTACAAAACAAGAAATGTGAAAAACTGAAACAGTCCTATCTGGTGCCACAAAGACAGGAACAATCACCCACAAGAGACCTAAAGAATATGGCTGCCTAAATATGGTTCCCAATCAGAGACAACGATAAACAAATGAATAATAATAACAAATAAGAGCTGTCTCTGATTGAGAACCACTCTAGGCAACCATAGACTTACCTAGAGTACTACTCTAACCACAATACCATAACTACAAACAACCCCAGACAAAACAAACCACATAAATCCCCATGTCACACCCTGGCCTCACCAAAATACTAATGAAAACACAGAATACTAAGGCCAGGGCGTGACATCACTATTATTCTACAATGTAGAAAATGAATTATGTTATCAATTGATTAAGCTATTCACTTTCTGTACAATAGAAGATGTTTAAACCCAGACAGCTTTTAGGTGAACACTTGTGACTGCTTGTTGGTTTAAGCCATGGAAGAAGAGTAGCAAACTGTTAAAGATGACATTTTTCTGCATTGGTAGGCCTACTCTGTTTGGGTTGAAAATGTAGGCCTAAAGTATCATGCTCAGATTCCTAATGATGTCTCAGATTTAATTATTTGCAAACGAAGACGCACTGATTTGGCATTCGATTAGATGGAACACACAGGCCTACCTGTCCGTTCTTAGCCTGTAATTTCAGTCATTTGTGTGGTACTAAAAAACATTCTTCTAATATGTAAAATTACATAGTTGCATTAAATATTTATAAAATACAATTTTTTTCTCTGATCTGCAAATACGATGATAGACTCATGCAATGCTTTTACTATATAGGAGATCTTTCCATCCCTACTCTTGTCCACTGTGGTCTGCAATTTTACAACAGTCTGGCCCGCAGGCCTGTGCACGTAAAAATGCCTGCATTTGCATGTTATGCTTAATGGATGAAGAACAGTTTCTTAAACTGCATATCTAAGGCTCTGGTCTATGGTAGACATGTTCTCTGCTATACACTTTGTTTAAATTATTATTTGGGGTATAGGGTAGGGTCACTTGTCTTTTCAGGGAGGGTTTAGGTAAAATATTTTTACTGAAGGGAGGGCCATCTATTTTTATTTCAGAGGTCCAATTTTCTCCGTGTAACCCTTATTATTAATAATGTTCACTTCCTAAATGACAAATGTCAAATTTAAAGATCATGAGGGCTGATACATTCTCATGTCAGGGTTTATTTTTGGAGAACATGTTCTCTTAGACTGTGTTTATGCACCCGACTCTGAAAAAAAAAAATAATCGAGATTATCTGATATTTCCTCATTTACCACTCCCTACATACCGCTTGCCTGACCAGTCGCCTGCTAGGAAAAGTGCCAGGCTTAAGAGCTATGTATTGAGTTGTCTGACGCCTGGAGAATAATTCTTCCCGGGGGGAGAGATTTTACCTTCTTTTCTCAGCCGCACCAGATTTATTTCTAGAATAAATCAAATCAATTTTTGTCACATGCTTTGTAAACAACAGGTGTGGACTAACAGTGAAATGCTTACTTACTAGATCCTTTTCCAACAATGCAGAGTTAAAGATTTAAAAATATATAGAGAGAAATAATGACACAAGGAATAAATACACAGTGAATACCAGAAGGCTTAAGCACTGGTACATATTTGTGTACAAGGCTGTGCTTGGCCTACTCCCTACATATCGTTGCTCCTCACTAACAACAACATCCTACAGCCTCTGCTCTCAGTCAGTGCTCTCATTCTCAGTTCCTAGGGCAAGGACTGAAATTGGGAAACAATCCTCCTACAGTACAACACTCCTTGGTCTTGGAACAAAATACAAAAGACTTAACTGGAGGAGAGGGTCTCACTGCCTGAGTTTTAAGCTCTGACAGAATAACGTGTCATTGTTTTGCGTGGCATCATGGATTTTTGTGTGGGTGTATGTAGTATGTGTGTATGTGTGGTATACGTGTACGTGTACTGTTGGTATATGTACTCTATCTGACCATTGTCTTTTACCATTACTATCAGTCCTCCTTATAATGATTTCTCCTGCTGTTATTGGTGACTTAATCCCTCAATATTCAGCAGCCCGGCATTTACTGATTATATCACAATTCAATGAAACCTTTTTATGTTTTTTATATCACCAGATGTCAGCCCATCAATGCTGTAAGAAACAGCCAAACGCTTACATGAGAGGGGCTATTATACATCAGCTCAAAAAAAGGAATCTATTAAAAAACAACTGTTTCTAGAGAATACGTTTCAGATTGAGAAAGAATTTAAAACCACATTCTCTAAAACTGTCAAGGAAATTCAGCTTCAGACCAACTTCTAACAAGATAAGCTTAATCTGCTTATTTCTTTGCCAGGCAAAGGCTCTATTAATCAAGCAATAAACTGGGCAGACTTCTTGATCGCCTTGCAAGGGGTAAAGTGGAAACTATTCCATATTATTGCTTAAAGACAGTGTGCCAACATGCTGGAAAGGCATTTGATAGGGTGGAGTGGGATTATTTGTTTGAGGAGATTTCCTTGAAAGTATACAGGTTTCATGTCACCCACCAGCAGCTTGTGGTATTACTAATGGCCAATGCTCTGCTCCTTTTCCCCTGGCCAGGGGTACAAAACAAGGCTGTCCCCTTTCTCCTTTTCTCTTTGCGCTAGCGCTTGAGCCGATAGCTGATACTATCAGAATCCAGCAAGATATCCAGGTTATGACAGTTGGTAACATAACACATAAGATCGCTTAATACAGTGCCTTCAGAAAGTATTCACACCGCTTTACTTATTCCACATGTTATGTTACAGCCTGAATTTTAATTGGATTACATTTAGATTTTGTGTCACTGATCTACACACAATACTTATGTGATGGAAATTTTGTAGATGTGCTTTTCACATAACTCATTTCTGTGTTCTATTCATAGTTTTATTAGAAAAATAGAGTGAGTGTAACGGTACCATGGAAAGCCCTGCTAACAGCTTTCTGTAGGCATTTAGAAGAAATGTCTATGTGGTCTGCAGCCACTGCAAAATAACACAAGGTATTTTTTAATATGGGGTGTTATTTACAGTGGAGAGAACAAGTATTTGATACACTGCCGATTTTGCAGGTTTTCCTACTTACAAAGCATGTAGAGGTCTGTAATTTTTTATCATAGGTACACTTCAACTGTGAGGGACGGAATCTAAAACAAAAATCCATAAAATCACATTGTATGATTTTTAAGTAATTCATTTGCATTTTATTGCATGACATAATTATTTGATCACCTACCAACCAGTAAGAATTCCGGCTCTCACAGACCAGCTTGGTGAGAAGGCAACAACTGTTGGCGCAATTATTAGAAAATGGAAGAAGTTCAAGATGACGATCAATCACCCTCGGTCTGGGGCTCCATGCAAGATCTCACCTCGTGGGGCATCAATGATCATGAGGAATGTGAGGGATCAGCCCAGAACTACACGGCGGGACCTGGTAAATGACCTGAAGAGAGCTGGGACCACAGTCTCAAAGAAAACCATTACTAACACATTACGCCGTCATGGATTAAAATCCTGCAGCGCACGCAAGGTCCCCCTGCTCAAGCCAGCGCATGTCCAGGCCCGTCTGAAGTTTGCCAATGACCATCTGGATGATCCAGAGGAGGAATGGAAGAAGGTCATGTGGTCTGATGAGGCAAAAATAGAGCTTTTTGGTCTAAACTCCACTCGCCGTGTTTGGAGAGACATTTCTGAGGGTAACATGGTGGGAGTGGGCTCACTCACAATTTTGCTTAAGAACACAGCCATGAATAAAGAATGGTACCAACACATCCTCCAAGAGCAACTTCTCCCAACCATCCAGGAACCGTTTGATGACGAACAATGCCTTTTCCAGCATGATGGAGCACCTTGTCATAAGGAAAAAGTGAAAACTAAGTGACTCGGGGAACAAAACATCGATATTTTGGGTCCATGGCCAGGAAACTCCCCAGACCTTAATCCTATTGAGAACTTGTGGTCAATCCTCAAGAGGCGGGTGGACGAACCAAAACCCACAAATTCTGACAAACTCCAAGCATTGATTATGAAAGAATGGGCTGCCATCAGTCAGGATGTGGCCCAGATGTTAATTGACAGCCTGCCAGGGCGGATTGCAGAGGTCTTGAGGTCTCTTTGTATCAACTTCATGTAATTGTCAATAAAAGCCTTTGACACTTATGAAATGCTTGTAATTATACTTCAGTATTCCATAGTAACATCTGACAAAAATATCTAGCAACCTTGTGGAAATTAATATTTGTGTCATTCTCAAAACTTTTGGCCACGACTGCACAGTCACATTAGCCTAGTTAGTTAGCTCGCTAACTAATGGTTAGCTAATGTAACTTAACAAAGCTAATGTTAGCTTGCAAAGTTACAAATCACATCGCCAGATAGCAGGTGGCAAATTACATGGATATGCTTTGGAATGTCTAGCCAGCCTATTATGACAGCTAGCTAGATTTTTGTTTGGATAAACAAATGTAGTTTGCTTGCTAGCTAGTTAGCTATGTAACGTTAGCTACCTTACCTCATCTTGTTCTCTTTTTTGCTGTGCTGATTTTGGCATATCGGATGCCTTCCTCTTTAAAGCGAAGGGGGAAATCAATGCAATAATATCACTATTCATCATTTGTCAACATGGCAACCCCATCAGTTGAGACTTCAGTTCTGTTTCGAAATACTCTGTCTGACAGTGACAAATACAGACCCATACATTTTGTTATTTCCTCCAAGGGGCAGTCCTCCACGTTCTGAAATCGCTACGAGTTCTGGATATTATCATAACCAGGAAATGTACCTGTGAGATGCAGAAATGCTTGTATTTGCGTGTAGTGAGGATATTTGGAAAGTATTCAGGCCCATTGACTTTTTACACATTTTGTTATGGTACAGCCTTATTCTAAAATGTGTTAAATACATGTTTTTCCTCATCAATCTAAGCACAATACCCCTTAATGACAAAGTGAAAAGAGATTTTTTGAAATTTTAGCAAATGTACTTAACTTATTTACATACGTTTTCAGACCTTTTGCTATGAGACTCGAAAATTGAGCTCAGGTGCATCCTTTCCATTGATCATTCTTGATGTTTCTACAACTTGGAGTCCACCTGTGGTTAATTCAATTGATTGGCCATGGTTTTGAAAGGCACACACCTGTCTATATAACGTCCCACAGTTGACAATGCATGTCAGAGCAAAAACCAAGCCATGTGGTCAAAGGAATAGTCCGTAGAGCTACGAGACAGGATTGTGTCGAGGCACAGATCTGTGGAAGGGTACAAAAAAAGTTCTACAGCATTGAAGGTCCCCAAGAACAGAGTGGCCTCCATCAATCTTAAATGGAAGAAGTATTGAACCACCAAAACTCTTCCTAGAGCTGGCTGCCCAGCTAAACTTAGCAATCGGGGGAGAAGGGTCTTGGTCAGGGTAGTGACCAAAAACTTGTTTGTCTATGGAGACCATAAAGGCCTTCCAGAAGGACAACCATCTCTGCAGCACTCCACCGATCAGGCCTTTATGATAGTGGCCAGACGGAAGCCACTCCTCAGTGTTACGAATCTTGTTGGCCCGGCAGTCTAGGGGGGATGGTAATGAGACCCGTAACATGACTCATGCAAATTATAACAGTGAAAAGGTAACAGTGGGAACAAATAACCACAGACAACTTAAATCTACCGTCAAACACTCATGGTAATTTTTAAACACACGGTAAAGGGGGGCTACTTCAATACAGCTAACTAACTAACCAAAATTACACCGCCCAGTTCTGACTAGTGTTCTAAGATAAAGTATTCCTACGGGTAATGTATGCCCATGAATTTTGCACGCCCAATTTTTCAGTTTTTGATTTGTTAAAAAAGTTTGAAATATCCAATAAATGTCATTCCACTTCATGATTGTGTCCCACTTGTTGTTGAATCTTCACAAAAAAATACAGTTTTATATCTTTATGTTTGAAGCCTGAAATGTGGCAAAAGGTCGCAAAGTTCAAGGGGGCCGAATACTTTCGCAAGGCACTGTATGTAAATGAGATATCTGTATTTCATTTTAAATAAATGTGCAAACATTTCTAAAAACATGTTTTCACTTCATCATTATGTGGTATTGTTTGTGGATAAATGTAATACATTTTAAATTCAGGCTGTAACAAAATGTGGAATAAGTCAAGGGGTATGAATACTTTATGAAGGCACTGTATGTTCCTTGTCTGTTTCAGGGGGCTCACAGTGCCATGGGCCGTGTCTAGTCGCTTGTCTCCTCAACATCTCTGAAGTCCGCAGGACCTAGTAGAAACAGGGGCAGAGGCAGCCATAATTAACAGTACCAGTCAAAAGTTTGTACACACCTACTTATTTGAGGGGTTTTCTTTATTTGTACTCTTTTATACATTGTAGAACAGTAGTGAAGACATCAACACTATGAAATAACACATATGGAATCATATAGTAACCAAAAAAGTGTTAAACAAATCTAAATATATTTTAAATGTTAGATTCTTCAAAGTAGCCTTGATCACAGCTTTGCACACGCGTGCCATTCTCTCAACCAGCTTCATGAGGTAGTCACCTGGAAAAAAAGGCCCTAAAAATTGTCAAAGACTCCAGCCACCCTAGTCATGGACTGTTCTCTCTGCTACCGCACGGCAAACGGTACCGGAGCGCCAAGTCCAGGTCCAAGAGACTTCTAAACAGCTTCTACCCCCAAGCCTTAAGACTCCTGAACATATAATCAAATGGCTACCCAGACTATTTGCATTGCCCCCCTCTTTTACGCCACTGCTACTCTCTGTTATTATCTATGCATAGTCACTTTAATAACTCAACCTACATGTACATATTACCTCAATTACCTGGACTAACCGGTGCCCCCGCACATTGACTCTGTACCGGTATATAGTATCGCTATTTTTATTTTACTGCTGCTCTTTAACTACTTGTTACTTTTATTTCTTATTCTTATCGTTTCAATTAACTGGTGTGCCTTGTTAAAAGTTAATTTGTGGAATTTCTTTCCTTTTTAATGTGTCAAATCTTTTTTTGGTTACTACATGATTCCATATGTGTTATTTCATAGTTTTGATGACTTCACTATTATTCTACAATGTACAAAATAGTAATTGGTGATCTGATATGGATCACCAATATTTACATTTCCCAACAGACATGATCGTGGAGATGGATGGATATGAATTCCTAGCCACAATAAAATCCCAACTGTAGGAGTTGTCAATGTGTTTCTGTTGCAGGGGAGGCAGTGTTGTCTCTCCGTGAGCAGGCCTGTGGGCTGATTGACATGAGTGCCCATGCAGTGGGCCATCCAAAAATGGGCATTGTACCCTGGAGGACTATGCAAAGGAAGCTAGAGCCATATGCATACGCTTTAAGGCTTTCTCTCATCTCAGTATACTTTCATCATACTGTATACAGGTATACAGCGCATTCGAAAAGTACATTTACATAATTTAGCAGATACTATTTGTCTAGAGCAACTAGACTATCCATACTAGACTAAGTGCATACTAGTCCCCCATGGGAATTGAACCCACAACCCTGGCATTGTAAGCACCATGCTCTACCAACTGAGCTACACTGTATTCAGACCCATCAAATTTTTCCACCATTTGTTATGTTGCAGCCTTATTCTAAAATGGATTTAAAGAATACAAATCCTCATCAATCTACAAACAGTACCACATAATGACAAAGTGAAAATAGGCTTTTAGAAATGTGCAAACATTTCTAAAAAACATGTTTTGCTTTATCATCATGGGGTATTGTGTGTAGATTGATGAGGGGGAAAAAACTCAAATTAATCCATTAAAAAAAATAAGGCTGTAACGTAACAAAATTTGGAAAAAGTAAAGGGGTCTGAATACCTTCTGTATGTACTGTACATTGTGAGACGTCTCTTGTGGTGGTGTATGTATGTAAGGTATGTGTGCTAACCCATCTTCTCACCCTGTCCAGCAGTGGCTGCTGGACTGACTGAGTGGGTAAGTGGCACCAGTGCTTTCTTTTTTGGCTGGGCAGACTCACCTCAGCATTGAGGCCTGGTGAGACGCAAGGAGATGGGCTGGTTCAGGAAGAATCCAGACACGTGAACCATCCAACCCGATGTTGGGCTCCTGCCACAGAGACAATAGGGCCTCAGAGATTAGCACCGGCTTAGGGCTAATATTGACATGTCATTGGATGAAATGTGAGGTGATTTTGAAGAGGATCAGGTTCCATTTGCAAGTTTCATTCTAAAGAGACAGTCCCTCAGTTCCCCCACATTAAAGTCTTATGACGGAACAGGGAGAGTGTACCCAGAGTGTAACCACTAATTGGGCACATTTGAAAATAGACCCATCTCTGTACTATTTAGTTTGCACCATTTTGTGACCTTTTGTTTGATTTGTGACCTTTCACCTCACCATTGACATGCAGGTGTGGGAGATAGTCCCTAGACCATCAACTGTAACATCACCATTGATACCCAGGACCTGGCTCTTGGGCGCAGCAACGCCATGGCGATCAGGGGGCCTACCAGGGGTGCTCTTTCACACAATGGTTCCGTGGAGATTTCCTGCAATGTGAAGAGCATAAAGGGGAACTCCCCTAGCCAGATTGGGGGGCAAGCCGTGGCCAACCTACAATATTGGCGGGCAGCCATGCTTCCACACCCCGGCATCTCTTATCATAGCCAGGGTGGCAGAGCTGGCAGGACAGCAGTGGTGGCCACTAAGAGCACGACAATGGAAGGGTCCCCCCCCCCATGAGTGCAGGGGCCTGGCAGAGTGAGCTTTGTCACTGGACATTGCCAAGTTCTAGAAAGGCGCAGGGTACACATGTAACTGTACAAAATGTTCCCACAAACCCTCAACGTTTTGTATCACTCAGGTTGATAGAACTTAGAATGTAATAGTACTTGCAAGCTGTTATCTGAAAGGTTTACAGCGTATGAATTGCACAAATGAATCAGTGGCCTCTGGATTTCATGTAGCATATCTGAACAAAGATATTGTACAGAGAATCTTATTTAGTGTGGTGATCATGGCCCAATTATCGATTTAAAGTTGAGGCAAGATTTTTGTGTAAATTATTGAATGACGTCAATGGGAGACTTGCACAAAAACTTTTGTTAATCGTGCACATCTCAAGTCCCATCTTTGATGTGCCTGTACTGCTCTCAATGGTGCATCTGTAGAAGTTGGTGAGGATACATTGTACGGCATGGTCCTACAGTCAGCCAGGCCGGTTCTGGCCACCTTCAGACAAACCTGAACACTGGTTGACATAGTATAGTCCTTCACCGAGACGTGCTTAAACACAAAGACATTTGTCCTGTCTTTTTACATGTTATTGCCTTCCCGATTGAATTTAATATTGCCGGGTAATGTTGATGGCTTACCCGTAAAGTGGTCAAGGTCAGGGTTAAGTGAAGGGGTGTTGCTTTTGTTTTTTACCTTTATTGACCTAGGCTAGTCAGTAAATGAACAAATTCTTATTTATAATGACGACCTACCCCGGTCAAACCCTAACCCAGACGAAACTGGGCCAATTGTGCGCCGCCTTATGAGACTTGCAATCACAGCCAGGTTGTGATACAGCCTGGAATCAAACCAGGGTCTGTACAGACACCTCTTGCACTGAGATGCAGTGCCTTAGACCGCTGTGCCACTCAGAAGCACAGTGGTCAAGATAATTTATTCTACTGTCCACCACTTTGGAATTTGGGCGATGCTCAGGCTATTTCCTGTTTGGAATAAATAAGGCACTGTGTTTACAGATGGGTCCTGGATAATTTACTGTAATCAGGTGTACATCGCTTTCTGTCAGAGACTATTTTTATCATCCAAGATGCAAGTTCGTAATATCCTAGAGCATTGTACAGTGCATTCAGAAAGTATCCACACCCCCTTGACTTCTTCCAAATGTTGTTGTGTTACGTTGTGTTGTTTTAAAATTGATTACATTGAGATAACCCATAATGTCGAAGTGGAATTGTTTTTTTTTTGTGTTTTTTTGTGTTTTTTTTTTACAAATTAATAAAAAATATAAAGCTGAAATGTATTGAGTCAATAAGTGTTCAACCCTTTTGTTATGGGAAGCCTAAATAAGTTAAGGACTAAAACTTGTTTAAGAAGTCATAATAAGTTGCATGGACTCACTCAGTGTGCAATAATAGTGTTTAACACGATTTTTTAATGACTACCTCATTTCTGTACCCAACACATAGAATTATCTGTAAGGTCACTCAGCCGAGCAGTGAATTTCAAACACAGATTCAACCACAAAGACCAGGGAGGGTTGCCAATGCCTCGCAAAGAAGGGCATGTATTGGTAGATGGGCAAAAAAAATCAGACATCAAATATCACTCTGAGCATGGTGAAGTTATTCAAATCAAAATATATTGGTCACATACACATGTTTAGCAGATGTCATTGCAGGTGTAGCGAAATGCTTGTGTTTCTAGCTACGACAGTGCAGTAATATCTGACAATTTCACTACATATACCCAGTACACACTAATCTAAGTAAAGGAATGATGAATTAAGAATATATAAATAAACAAGCATGTCAGAGCGGTATACATTAAGATAAAGTAGAATAGAATACAGTATCTACAGTACATATGAGATGAGTAATGCAAGATAGGTAAACATTATTAAAGCGATTAGTGTTCCATTTATTAAAGTGGCCAGTGATTTCAAGTCTATGTATATGGGCAGCATCCTCTAGTGTGCTAGTGATGGCTGTTTAACAGTCTGATAGCCTTGAGATAGAAGCTGTTTTGCGGTCTCTCGGTCCCAGCTTTGATGCACCAATACTGCCCTCGCCTTCTGGATGATAGTGGGTTGAACAGTCAGTGGCTCGGGTGGTTGTTGTCCTTGATGATCCTTTTGGCCTTCCTGTGGCATTGGGTGATGTAGGTGTCCTGGAGGACAGGAAGGTTGACCCCGGTAGACTGGAAAGACTGCACCACCCTCTGGAGAGCCCTGAGGTTGCTGGTGGTGCAGTTGCCGTACCAGGCGGTGATACAGCCCGACAGGACGCTCTCAATTGTACATCTGTAAAAGTTTGTGAGAGTTTTAGGTGCCAAGACAAATTTCTTCAGCCTCCAGAGGTTGAAGAGGCGCTGTTGCGTCCCGTCGATGTGGACATTGAATTGTTATTTTACCTGAAATGCACAAGGTCATCTACTCCGACAATATATCTTCTTATCTTCTTCTGCTAGCAGAACCCCTCGACAATATTCCGCTGAAAAGGTGAAATTCAAAAATATTTTTTAGAAATATGTAACTTTCATACATTCACAAGTGCAATACACCAACATATGATTATGTTAGGTCAGAGCATAGTCACAAAAACACATACATCTATTTTCCAGCCAAAGAGAGGAGTCACAAAAAGCAGAAATAGAGATAAAGTTAATCACTAACCTTTGATGATCTTCACCAGATGGCACTCATAGGACTTCATGTTACACAATACATGTATGTTTTGTTCGATAAAGTGCATATTTATATCCAAAAATCTCAGTTTACATAGGCACGTTACGTTCAGTAATGTTTTGCTTCCAAAACATCCGGTGATTTTGCAGAGAGCCACATCAATTTACAGAAAAAGTAATCATAAAATGTAATACAAGGTACAAGTGTTATGCACAGAATTAGAGATATACTTCTCCTTAATGCAACCGCTGTGTCAGATTTTTACAAAACAAATACGGAAAAAGCAAACCATGCAATAATATGAGTACAGCGCTCAGACAACAAAACAAGCCATACAGATGTCTGCCATGTTGGAGTCAACAGAAGTCAGATATAGCGTTATAAATATTCACTTACCTTTGATGATCTTCATCAAAATGCACTCCCAGGAATCCCATTTCCACAATAAATGTTTGATTTGTTCGATAAAGTCCATCATTTATGTCCAAATAGGGTGTGCGTGACCAGCTCATGCCACTCTGGCAGACCTCTGACTCATTCAGCTCCCATTCCCCCCTCCTTCACAGTAGAAGCATCAGACAAGGTTCTAAAGACTGTTGACATCTAGTGGAAGCCTTAGGAAGTGCAATATGACCCCATAGACACTGCATATTTGATAGGAAATGAGTTAAAAAACTACAAACCTCAGATTTCCCACTTCCTGGATGGCTTTTTCTCAGGTTTTCATCTGCCATATGAGTTATGTTATACTCACAGACATCATTCAAACAGTTCTAGAAACTTCAGAGTGTTTTCTATCCAAATCTACTAATAATATGCATATATTAGCAACTGGGCCTGAGTAGCAGGCAGTTTATTCTGGGCACGCTTTTCATCCAAACGTGAAAATGCTGCCCCCT
This sequence comes from Oncorhynchus tshawytscha, assembly GCF_018296145.1. Taxonomy (NCBI): domain Eukaryota; kingdom Metazoa; phylum Chordata; class Actinopteri; order Salmoniformes; family Salmonidae; genus Oncorhynchus; species Oncorhynchus tshawytscha. The sequence goes on from NC_056431.1 coordinate 37,403,782, forward strand.
ATCCCAAACAGGATATCCACACATAAAACGGTCAACCAAATCGTTTCTAGTCATCTCTCCTCCTTCCAGGATTTTTCATCTTTGAACTTATATCGGGATTGGCATCTACACTTTCATAGTATTACCACGACAACAGGCAAAACAGTTTGTTTTTCAATCACCCACGTGGGTATAACAAATGAGGAGATGGCATGTGGGTACCTGATTTCTATAAACCAATTTTTTATTTAACCTTTATTTAACTAGGCAAGTAAGTTAAGAACAAATTCTTATTTTCAATGACGGCCTAGGAGCAGTGGGTTAACTACCTGTTCAGGGGCAGAACGACAGATTTGTACCTTCTCAGCTCGGGGATTTGAACTTGCAACCTTCCGGTTACTATGAGGAGATGGGAGAGGCAGGACTTGCAGGGCGATCTGCGTCAGAAATAGGAATGATTTCTATTTTAGCCTTTGGCAACGCAGACACACATTGGCTCGCGCAAGCAGTGTGGGTGTTGTCAGGGTATTAGAGCAGTCTAATCTCGGTTAACCCAAAAATAAAATCTGGTGGAATTTAGTCTGCTGCATGATTAAGTTCTGGGTCCATACGTGTTAGAAATTGAGAGTTCTATTTTGCGAAGTCTCCTCCCTGAAATCATTTCTGGGTAACAATTAAGTACCTTATTGTGATTGTTGATTTTTTTACATTTTAATTGAAAACAAAAATAGCTTCTTAAGCAAAGGACAATTTCTAAAGCAAGAATTTGGCTAGGACTGTCTGGGTGGGAGTAGTCTGAGCGGGGAGGGGAAAACAGAACATTTGCTGTTATTGGCAGAGAGGTTTGGAACTATCTTTTTATTGGTCTATTAACTAATTTACCGCATGTTAATTTCACCAGGAAGGCCAAAACTCCATCCCACCAAAACAGGCTGAAAACTCAGGCGGTCTTTTCAAACAGCTCTTAGACAAAAAATACCTGATCATTTTCTGCATTGAGATTTAAAAGCAGTCCATAGACTGCTTACGAGGCAAAGAAACAGAACATCTGAATATATTATTATGTTTAAAGAGTTACTACCTTTAAAGGCCCAGTAAAGGTGCCACCAAACAAAGCCATGTGTGAAAATAGTCTGCAGTTAAAAGACTGCTCTGGAAGCATTTAAGTGTTATACATTTAACATTTCTACCTACAAATCATACATATCAGTAGTAAATGAAGGAATAAAAATCCATTAGAGAAAAACTATTGTGTGTAGGGTGCATATACCTGTTTTATGATTAGTTTGCATTTGCGAGGTATGCAACATTAGAAAAACATTCACATTACAACTCTTTCTCAAGTCCTTGTAACAGTCGCTTCACAACAGTTTTTGTGACTAAAATGTTCAATATATTTCCTTGAACATCCTGTGTTGTGTGCTTATTCATTTCCCATTTGATATGTTCTAGGCTATTCTGAGACCATAAGGAGCATCAGGTACTGTTGGAATGTCTACCAGTGGCATGTTCATCTTTTTATGAGAAATTACACTGAAAAGAATTACGTTTTTATAAAATGTGAGTAGCCCACACTTTAGATGAGGCCACGCAAAAAAGACTAAACTAATGATTAGTAAATGGTTTATAAGGACCTATATTAAATATCTTATAAATGGAGCAGTGATAAATCAAACTATTTACTAACCCATTATAAACGCTTTATTGAGTGGAGTGATTATAAAGTTAAATATTGTAAGGAGGTGTATATTTGTATTTGGTATTTGATATGGAATTGACCACAATTCTGTGCGAAAGTAATTTATATTTGCATGGACAGTATAACCGAAAGATTTAGTGGTTTATAGTAGTGCTCCTTTGCTACAGGACTTGGCTAAAAGTGGTAAATGGCCCAATGAAACCCATGAAGTTGTCCCAAAGGGGCAAACCATGCCCACCCAGCAGATCAGACAAGCTAAATCAAGCGCACCTAAATGAATTGAAAGAAAACATAATGTTATTTTGACCCAGGACTGTGTTTCACATACGTTTGAAAGCGCACAAGGAGATCTGAGAGTGTGAGTTACAGATTAATACTGTATCTAGGCATTCCAGAGGGAAAATTGGGTGTATTGTACCCTTAATGTACCTTTATGTATCTGTAGCGTCGTTCATTCTGCGTTGTGTACTTTTAATTAGGACACTGCCACAACTGGAGGTCTGTTGGTTGGATTCTTTTTATTTGCCCTGCACACGAAGAGACAACACACAATATTTTAGCCCTTAGCGCAGTCACAGCTCTCAGGCACCTTGCTAGCCTAAGGTCAGGCAAAAGAGAATAATAAGGGGGTGGGGAAATACAGATAAGCCGCGATGGGCCAAACCAAAATATACAAAACTTTTACAATCATGTCTATGTACAATATTGATATGAAAAAGTGTTTGTACACCAAAAAATAGCATTAGCTATGCTGTAATTAAATGTAAAAAAAAAATATATATATATATATATATATATTATTATTATCAAATTATTAACATCCCCTCTTGACCTGGCCTATTTGAATTGGTCCTTGTGTGCAACTTGGTGCATAATCTAGGGGAACAACATCACACTGCTAAATATGCACTATCATCTTAATGATTTTGTGTACCATTGTGGTTTGTCTGTACAGTCAACTTTAGGTATGAATTTTCCTTCAGTATTCTGTACTCATTTGCATTAGTGTTTATATGCATCTGTATGATCCCTCTTAGCGTGTGCACATTCATCCCTTTGCATCTTGTCCAGCTGAGCCTCTTAGTCACACAGTTAATGCAGCCATGCAGCTTCATCTCATCAGTACAGTACATACTGCACACACGCATATGTGTACTCAAACACACACACACACACACACACGCACACGCACACGCACACGCACACGCGCACGCGCACACGCACATGCACACACACACACACACACACACACACACACACACACACACACACACACACACACACACACACACACACACACACACACACACACACACACACACACACACACACACACACACACACACCCCTACCAGCCTTGGGCACATCAGGCCCCAATGTAGGTCACGGCACAAGCCCAGGGGTGTCCTGGTCCTCCCAACACTCACACACACACTCATGTTGTACATGCACATGGATCCCTATTCTCATTTTTGATAATTTATCCATACAGTATCCACCGCACAGTCATACATTAACACTCACTCCATACTTTGTTTTGAAAAAACGACCTTATTCAATCTAAGCAACTGTCACTCATGTCCCCATACATTAGCTTACTGTCAGAGGATGAAATTGGTCCAGGTGATGTGTGGCTTCTGATGGCTTAGAACCAGTCAGTTGGGTGCTCTTACTAGAAGAACAACCACAAGTCTGAAGACTCATGTATTCCCCTCGGGTGAAGAAAAGACAACTAATTGACCATTAGATAGGTACTTTATTAATATCTTTCTCTCTCTCTCTCTCTCTCTGACAAACAGGCTTCTGAACAGCTTCTATCCCCAAGCCATACAACTGCCAAATAGCTAACAACATGTCTAAACGTGTGTTTAAATGTGTTGACCCTTGTATTACATTTTTTTTTGCACTGTCTCTATGCACACTCACAGGACTCTAGAAATTCACACACACTGGCACTACCCCCCACACACACACACTTCATTTTCTCACACATTTGCATAACGAACACACACTCACAATCATCACATACACTTCTGCCACTCTGTTTATTATATATTCCCGATGCCTAGTCACCTTACCCCTATACATATCTACCTCTATCACTCCAGTATCCCTATGTTATTTTTAGCACTACATTGATATTGATTACTGCGTTGTTTGGATGTAGAGCTTGCAAGAAGGGCGTTTCACTGTACTTGTGCATGTGACATTAAAACTCTCTCTCCCTCCCCTTTTCTCTCTCTCTCTCCATACCTCCCTCTTTATTAATCTCACTAAGCCTGGTGAGTCACTTCTGATAGCCCTAATGACTATAAATGCCATCATGCCTCGATTCTAGGTTGACACTCCCTTCTAAGCACTTTCTAGGAGGGTAGAAAGTGTGGATTAGGGAGTCGCTGAGAGGACAGGCATTATGATAACATGGAATTGGTTGTCTGTTACTGTATTTTCAAACCATGGATGTGGAATGTGCAACTCCAGTCTTCGGGGTCCTGATTGGTGTCACACTTTTGCCACAGCCCCCATCCCCGGCCCCAGCTAACACACCTGGCTCCAACAATCAACTAATCATGATCTTCAGTTTAGAATGCAATTAGCTTAATCAGCTGTGTTCACTAGGGATGGGGAAAAAGTGTGACACCACTCCGGCCCCTGAGGACTTATATTGCCCCTCCCTGCTGCAGATACTATATTATATCATATCAGGCGTTAATGCTATTGCCCTTATTTTATAGCCCTTACATTTCTTTCTGATAATCTAATGTTCACTATAAAAATGTCACTGTAATTATCAAATGTTTTAAGAGTTTTATGCATTTTAGTTCTTCAATAGACGCGGTATAGGATTCTTTTGACATGAGTTGCCTGACAGCGTATCATCTGAGGGTCATGTGACGTGATACAGCCATAAAGGAGCTGGTTTCTTTACGTCAGTTTCTAATGTACTATTAATAATACTCCAGAGCAGAGTTCTATTTCTCTCTCTCTCTGCCCTGACAAATGCATAGATAAATGCGTGATCTGTGCATCTTCTATTGAATCATTCTACTCCACTGAAGACATTGGACTAATCCTTTCAAAAGAGGGGCACAACAGAGACCAATTCAGTCGTGACAGTGTAGCATATCTTCCTCGGCAGTACCCACAAGTCACACATTCCCTTTGAACTTAATAGATTTTGTCAATTCAAGTAAATGTATACAGTACCTATGGAAGTACCTATGGAGGCAACTTTGAACTCTATCATGATCTCTCTCTTTAAAATAGTACACAATGCGATGGCTATCCTCACCAGCCTTGCAGAAGCAGAACATGCCACTTATGAATTCAGCAGTCCCCAACCCCCACCCTGAACACATGTTATACATCCCCTGGGCACAGGCCGAGCATAACACTGAGAGAGAGAGAGAGAGAGAGAGAGAGAGAGAGAGAGAGAGAGAGAGAGGAAGTATGAGTGAGCATCAGAGAAAAGTACAGAAATAGAGCGATTAAGGAGTTATTGCAGAGAGGCTAAGAGAAGAGAGAGAGAGAGAGAGAGAGAGGGAGAGAGATAAAGAGAGAGAGAGAGAGAAATTTTAGTGCACATGGGGTTATGGTATTTTTGCGAGAGCCTTTTCCTTTATCCGTGGATATGAACCTCAAGTGGATTTTGTTTTCTCAGATTCCTAGTGGATTTCCCTGTTATTCCTCCCTGGATCTAAACAGCTGTTGAAGTCGTGAAGACCAAACCATGCCTCCTCTTCATTGAAACTTCAACATGGGCCCTTGACTGGGTTCCCTGACTGGATTTTATTGTATCTATATTTTACCAAGTGGTCCCATTGAGATCAAAATACTTATTTTTCAAGGGAGACCTGGCCATTAAGGATGGTGCTATGTTGCACCCCCACTGATCACCACCACTGCATGCTCTACAGTGAAGATTCCTCCATGTGCTGTCTATACTGACATCCCTACTCATGGATAGTCAGTGGCAGGGTAAGATGCTGCCATGATGGCTGCTTTAAATGAATGAACGTCATGCTGAAATGTCAGACTGCTTAGTGTGGCGCTGAATTACCACATTGTTGGTGTGTTATGCATGGCCTGAGAATTGTCATGGCGACTGACTGACAGATAGACAGATGACAATTGTGAGGTAGGGTTTGTGTAGCAGTAGCAAGGTCCATGATGTGTTAATGGACTGCACTTATGTAATAAGTAGTATAAACTGGATAAACCCAAAGGAGTATAAACCCCTTTGGGGTATAAACCTCAAAATGGCACTGTGCCAGGTAACTGTAAATTACTGTTGAAACTTGAATGCGGGACTCAAATGCGGAATCTAATGGGTTTCCGTGCCAGCTGTGCACTTTAGGTGGAGCAACTTTCTTAGATTAGTGTACATACAGAGTATTGCTTCTGTTGGCACCTATCTAAACAAGTGTGCACACAGATCCAAAAAGGGAATACAGAATTTTTAAAAGTGCGTAGCACGCATTATGTGATGTATACCTCCATGTTTCTTCCTGATGAGAAGGCTGTCTCATCCAATAGAAATGGGAGATAATGGGCAACAACAGCAGCAGCCCTGAATAGGAGAGGACTCTTACTCAACAGTGGATGTGATGTGGCTCAGGGCAAGGGGATGGTCATTGTCCACAGACACATTTGCATGATTAGTCCATCAAGGCACACAATCGACTGTCTGGACAAGAGAGAATGCTAAATACATTTAGGTTGAGGTAATTAAGCTACATGTTTTAGATACAAACAGGCAAGTGCGACGAGAATATGATACACACAGTGAACAATATAAATACTCTCCGTCATAAATAGACGGTGGTAGTATGCACTCATTTTAGTTTCATTAAATCAAATAGTTTATGTAATCAAGGTGTTGTTTACACAATCAAGACATATGTTTGTGCTGCAGATAGCAATAGCCTGGGAACAAAGATAGCTAGCCCCACTTTTACAGGCTTATAGGGGTACTCTAACCTATCTAAAATTAATGCTTTAGACATGATGTCAAGGACAGTTAATTTTCAGCTGACGTCAGCAGAGGTTTTAATAACAACATGTTTGTATACTTTTTGTTTTGAACACCCTGCCGGCCCTTACTGCACATCCTCGCTTCACCCGTTTGAGTAGAAGTGAATTGTTACACAATTAGGGCCGCACAATACGGATTTAAAATCTCATCTACATTTTTTCAAACTTATGGGCGATTCATGTTTCAGTACCATTCAAATGTTTGAACACACCAACTCATTCAAGGTTTTTTTTAATAAAAAAAAACTATTTTCGACATTGTAGAATAATAGTAAATACATCAAAACTATGAAATAACACATATGAAATCATGTAGTAATCAGAAAAGTGTTAAACAAATCAAAATATATGTTATATTATTCAAAGTAGCCACCCTTTGCCTTGATGAAAGCTTTGCACACTCTTGACATTCTCTCAACCAGCTTCACCTGGAATGTTATTCCTACAGTCTTGAAGCAGTTCCCACATATGCTGAGCACTTGTTGGCTGCTTTTCCTTCATTCTGCGGTCCATCTCATCCCAAACCATCTCAATTGGGTTGAGGTCAGGTGATTGTGGAGGCCAGGTCATCTGATGCAGGACTCTATCACTCTCCTTCTTGGTCAAATAGCCCTTACACAGCCTGGAGGTGTGTTGGGTCATTGTCCTGGTATCCATGCTGGTTAAGTGTGCCTTGAATTCTAAATAAATCACAGACAGTGTCACCAGCAAAGCACCCCCACACCATCACACCTCCTCCTCTATGTTTCACGGTGGGAACTACACATGCAGAGATTATCCGTTCACCTACTCTGCGTCTCACAAAGACACGGCGGTTGGAACCCAAAATCTCAAATCTGGACTCATCAGACCGAAGGACAGATTTCCACCGATATAATGTCCATTGCTCATGTTTCTTGGCCCAAGCAAGTCTCTTCTTCTTATCGGTGTGCTTTAGTAGTGGTTTCTTTGCAGCAAATCGACCATGAAGGCCTGATTCACACAGTCTCCAGTTGATGTTGAGATGTGTCTGTTACTTGAACTATGTGAAGCATTTATTTGGGCTGCAATCTGAGGTGCATTTAACTCTAATGAGCTTACCTTCTGCAGCAGAGGTAACTCTGGGTCTTCCTTTCCTTCCTCATTTCATCATAGCTTTTGATGGTTATTGCGATTGCACTTGAAGAAACTTTGACAGCCCTTCATGTCTTAAAGTAATGATGGACTGTCGTTTCTCTTTACTTATTTGATTGGCTCAAATGCATTAAGAAGGAAGGACATTTTAACAAGGCAAACCTGTCAATTGAAATGCATTCCAGGTAACTACCTCACGAAGCTGGTTGAGAGAATGCCAAGAGTGTGCAAAGCTGTCATCAAGGCAAAGAGTGGCAACTTTGAAGAATTATATTGAGATGTTTAACATTTTTTTAGTTACTACATTCTTCTATGTGTTATTTCATAGTTTTGATGTCTTCACTATTATTCTACAATGTAGAAAATAGTCACACAAAAAACAACTTGGAATGACAAGGTGTGTCCAAACTTTTGACAGGTACTGTATATATCTCATATTTTTGGGGGCTATTCTCTAAATAAGCAATGTTGTACAATTAAAGGTCAAATACACTGCATTTCAAACAGTCAGCAATAATTAATTCAGGGCTTGTGAAGTCATAGCTCGGCTAAATTTAAGCCTTCCACAACCTTAAGACCCATTACTAATTTTATTATTTTATCTAAATAGTTTAAGCTGCTTTTTTTTTGGCAAAATCACTGATCTGGCTTTCATGTCTTTTTGTTACAAACTGAACTAGAACCATGCATAATGCACATTCAGTAATAATGATAACTTATTGCAGCAGGCATTAAGCTATAGAAAATTAACACGTCTCATCAACAATCTCTCAAGCCAAGTGATTAGCCAGCTAACCTTTGTATTTCAAGTTTAGCCAATTTGGATCTATTTGCTAGCTATCAAGGTTGAACAGTTGAATTGTTATGAACACACCATTCTGTCTCTCTCCAACGGTTTGAAAAGCATGTTAGCCTGTCCACTTTGTTAAGATGTTGAAATCAAGTGGACTACCTAATTTCTCAGAATGAGAACGAGTTGCCAATTCCTTATATAATTGTGCTTTATGCTTATTGCACATTTATAAAACCCAGACGTGTTAGCTAGTATAACCAGTGCTTAATTTGTAAATCAGGTGCCGGAGCAAAATGTGAGCATGAGAGGGTAGTGACCTAGGGAGCTCTGAGGTACTGGAACGCATGAGAAAGCAAATCACCTTTATAGTAAAGCATTATATTACATATACTGCCTGGGGCGGCAGGGTAGCCAAGTGGTTAGCCAAGCGTTAGACTAGTAACCGAAACGGTTGCAAGATCAAGTCCCCGAGCTGACAAGGTACAAATCTGTTGTTTTGCCCCTGAGGCAGTTAACCCACTGTTCCTAGGCCATCATTGAAAATAAGAATTTGTTCTTAACTTACTTGCATAGTTAAATAAAGGTAAAATAAATAAACATGCATATCATTGCATGTTCAATGATGGAAGTTGCACATATGGAGAAAATATTTAGAGGCCTAGGGTACGGAAAAAGTTTGACACTTGACCCTTGCAATTCTACATCTTTTTACATGACTGGAGTCTTTGGCATAATATTTTTTAATGCCATGTTCAAAACTCTCTAACTGGGAAATCTCAGACTTCTGACTCCAGTGTGTTCAAGATAACTGAGGACTCATTCAACTCGGAATTCCAAGTTGGGAGATCAGGCCCCTTTCCAGAGCTCCGACTTTCGACCTGTAGATCACTGACGTCATGATTGGACCTTGTTTCTTTCCAGACTTCCCAGTTGTCATGATAGCACCATAATAAAAACGACCTTGTCTTGAATTCATCAATAGCCCAGGCCTAGATGTTTGCAGGCACATATTGTAGGCTACAACACGAGGAGGAAATTATAGTCCTAAAAATGATATCCAGCTTCACTGACTCACCCAATGATGCGCAGGTCACTCGCTGGTGATGGCCGATGTGCTCGTGCTAAAAGCCTCTCTCTCTCTCTCGTTTTACTTTGTAAAACAATAGGCCTATTTGAAAATTTATCAAATATTTTGCTAGCCTACAGCAGACAGATTAGAGTCCTCTCATTTCAACAGGAGCCATTTGCCTTCCAACCTGTGTTTTTACAGCTATAGTATTTCAAGTATTGCCAAAGACCTGTTTTGTCTGCATGCTGTTTGTTCAGTGACAGATTTGCCACGTGTTTCCAACTGTAGGCTATGCCTTGTTAGTGGGCTACACTCCAGAGCTAAGAGTTATTAATATTTTCTTTAGCTGATCCTCTGTGGCTAAATTATATGCTTTCTCATGGTGCTGCAGCTCCTTGTCACGGATTCCCGTGTTACTGCTGCTCATTCCATTCACCAGCTCCGGAGGTCTACGTCACCGGCCTTCTAGGCGTCACTGGACTGGATCATTACCACCAACCCCGGACTCTTTTGTCTCATGACGCACACCTGGTTCCCATTCCCTCTGATTAGTATATTTTATTTTTTTATTTTTTTATTTTACCTTTATTTAACCAGGTAGGCTAGTTGAGAAGAAGTTCTCATTTACAACTGCGACCTGACCAAGATAAAGCATAGCAGTGTGAACAGTGAACAGACAACACAGAGTTACACATGAAGTAAACAATTAACAAGTCATTAACACAGTATAAAATTTTTAAAAAAAGAGTCTATATACATTGTATGCAAAAGGCATGAGGAGGTAGGCGAATAATTACAAATTTGCAGATTAACACTGGAGTGATAAATGATCAGATGGTCATGTACAGGTAGAGATACTGGTGTGCAAAAGAGCAGAAAAGTAAATAAATATAAACAGTATGGGGATGAGTTAGGTAAAATTGGGTGGGCTATTTACCGATAGACTATGTACAGCTGCAGCGATCGGTTAGCTGCTCAGATAGCAGATGTTTGAAGTTGGTGAGGGAGATAAAAGTCTCCAACTTCAGCGATTTTTGCAATTCGTTCCAGTCACAGGCAGCAGAGAACTGGAACGAAAGGCGGCCAAATGAGGTGTTGGCTTTAGGGATGATCAGTGAGATCCGCCTGCTGGAGCGCGTGCTACGGGTGGGTGTTGCCATCGTGACCAGTGAACTGAGATAAGGCGGAGCTTTACCTAGTATGGACTTGTAGATGACCTGGAGCCAGTGGGTCTGGTGACGAATATGTAGCGAGGGCCAGCCGACTAGAGCATACAGGTCGCAGTGTTGGGTGGTATAAGGTGCTTTAGTAATAAAACGGATGGCACTGTGATAAACTGCATCCAGTTTGCTGAGTAGAGTATTGGAAGCTATTTTGTAGATGACATCGCCGAAGTCGAGGATCGGTAGGATAGTCAGTTTTACTAGGGTAAGTTTGGCGGCGTGAGTGAAGGAGGCTTTGTTGCGGAATAGAAAGCCGACTCTAGATTTGATTTTAGATGGAAGATGTTTGATATGAGTCTGGAAGGAGAGTTTACAGTCTAGCCAGACACCTAGGTACTTATAGATGTCCACATATTCTAGCTCGGAACCATCCAGGGTGGTGATGCTAGTCAGGTGTGCGGTTGCAGGCAGCGAACGGTTGAAAAGCATGCATTTGGTTTTACTAGCGTTTAAGAGCAGTTGGAGGCCACGGAAGGAGTGTTGTATGGCATTGAAGCTCGTTTGGAGGTTAGATAGCACAGTGTCCAAGGAAGGGCCGGAAGTATACAGAATGGAGTCATCTGCGTAGAGGTGGATCAGGGAATCGCCCGCAGCAAGAGCAACATCATTGATATATACAGAGAAAAGAGTCGGCCCGAAAATTGAACCCTGTGGCACCCCCATGGAGACTGCCAGAGGACCGGACAACATGCCCTCTGATTTGACACACTGTGTATATACAGTTGAAGTCGGAAGTGTACATAAACCTTAGCCAAATACACTCAGTTTTTCACAATTCCTCACATTTAATCCTAGTAAAAAAGTCCCTGTTTTAGGTCAATTAGGATCACCACTTTATTTTAAGGATGTGAAATGTCAGAATAATAGAAGAGAGAATGATTTATTTCAGCTTTTATTTCTTTCATCACATTCCCAGTGGGTCAGAAGTTTACATACACTCAATTAGTATTTGGTAGCATTGCCTTGCTCGCACATGATTTTTCAGTTCTGCCCACAAATGTTCTATAGGATTGAGGTCATGACCTTGTGATGGCCACTCCAGTACCTTGACTTTGTTGTCCTTAAGCCATTTTGCCACAACTTTTGAAGTATGCTTGGGGTCATTGTCCAGTTGGAAGTCCAATTTGCGACCAAGCTTTAACTTGACTGATGTCTTGAGATGTTGCTTCAATATATCCACATAATTTCCATTCCTTATGAATCCATCTATTTTGTGAAGTGCACCAGTCCCTCCTGCAGCGAAGCACCCCCACAACATGATGCTGCCACCCTCGTGCTTCGGCTTCAACTTTTTCCTCCAAACATAGCGATGGTCATTATGGCGATCCCCATGTGCTGTTGCAAACCGTAGTCTGGCTTTTTTAATGGCGGTTTTGGAGCAGTGGCTTCTTCCTTGCTTAGAAGACTTTCAGGTTATGTTGATATAGGACTCGTTTTACTGTGGTATAGAAAAAGTATAGATACTTTTGTACCTGTTTCCTCCAGCATCTTCACAAGGTCCTTTTCTTTCTTGAATTTTACCCACTTTTTCTCCCCAATTTCATGGTATCCAATTGTTTGTAGTTACTATCTTGTCTCATTGCTACAACTCCCATATGGGCTCGGGAGAGACGATGCGTCCTCCGAAACACAACCCAACCTAGCCGCACTGCTTCTTAACACAGCACGCATCCAACCCGAAAGCTAGCCGCACCAATGTGTCGGAGGAAACATTGTGCACCTGGCGACCTGGTTAGTGTGCACTGCGCCCGGCCCGCCACAGGAGTAGCTAGTGTGCTAGCTAGACAAGGATATCCCTACCGGCCCCATGGACCTCCCGGTCGCGGCCGGCTGCGATAGAGCCTGGGCTCGAACCCAGAGTCTCTGGTGGCACAGTGGTCTAAGGCACTGCATCGCAGGAGGCCCTACAAGGTCCGGGAGGCCCTACAAGGTCCTTGTCTGTTGTACTGGGATTGACACTTGGCACTTTTTGCACCAAAGTACGTTCATCTCTAGGAGACAGAACGCGTCTCCTTCCTGAGTGGTATGATGGCTGTGTGGTCCCATGATGTTTATACTTGCATACTATTGTTTGTACAGATGAACGTGGTACCTTCAGGCGTTTGGATTTTGCTCCCAACGATGAACCAGATTTGTGGAGTTCTACAAATAAAATTCTGAGGTCTTGGCTGATTTCTTTTGATTTTCCCATGATGTCAAGCAAAGAGGCACTGAGTTTGAAGGTAGGCTTTGAAATACATCCACAGGTACACCTCCAACTGACTCAAATTATGTCAATCAGCCTATCAGAAGCTTCTAAAGCCATGACATCATTTTCTGGAATTTTCCAAGCTGTTTAAAGGCACAGTCAACTTAGTGTATGTAAACTTCTGACCCACTGGAATTGTGATACAGTGATACAGTGATACAGTTATATTTTTACGTGTTTGTTTTGGGCTTCGTCCCCGTCATGTTCATGACGAACGCTATTTTGGGTAGTGAAATACCCCCCCCCCCCTATTTTGTATTCTTGTGCCTGTCAGAGTTTTGTGTTGCTTCATTTGTGTGATAAGACACATTATTGTGCGACTTTATTCATTGGAAAATACTTTTTGGGGGGGGGCAAACTTCGGAACAATCTTTTGAAGGTCATTATAGCAATGGATGATGGATAATGGTGTTATACATTGCCATTTTCTGTGTCCCACATTTATTTATATATTTAAAAATATATATGTAAACAACCCAATATTGTTAATCAACCAGGTTGCCACCGAAATAATTATATTGTAATTGTAGCCTTATGTTGTTGCCATTTTTTTGTAATGCCTATACTGTTTTCTATTCTTATTTTTGCTTAATACTTTGGGTTACTGGTGCACTTGTTGTCAGAAAGGCCCCTTTTTGTGTGTAGTCAACAGTGGGCCTACACGATTTTCTTCATAACGCATTTCATATTTCATGGAGCCTACATTACACAATTTTCTTCATAATGCATTTAGTACAAGCCACCACTTTTTCATGTACATGACACCATTTCTTTCACAATCCATTTTATACAAGGCTGTGTTCCCAGATTGGAGAAAAAATACAGATTTTTCTGTTGTGTTTTGTGGTATCGATGAGGGCATTTGATTAGGGATTGATTAGGGATTGGGGATACATTTTTTTTGATGGGAGATTATAATACACACCATAATACACACACACACACAAATGCACACAAACACTTACACACATAATACACACACTCACTTTGTTTGCATTCAACTCTCCAACTCTTTACTTTTGTATGGATTATTATTTATAAAATATTTTTATCTAGTTGTCATTCGTTATCTTTAACTGGTTAAATGTCTGTAGTTTGCATGTTTTAGTAATAATTAAGATGGTTAAATAGCCGTACATTTCTGCTTGATTTAGATTTTGGTATATTTGGCATTTTTATACATATTTTGCATTTCCACTGAAGAAAGAAATAATTATGTTTAATGTCAGCAGCAATTTCCATTGCAATTTCCATCACAGCCAATAATAATTATACAAGTTATATCAGCTTAAAAGGGGTTTATTTACAACCTATGGGGTATAAGATTTTGGGAATAGGGGTATAAGAGAGTCTGACATAACCACTAACTTGAGTTCAGTCTTCGCCAATGAGAAGCAAGAGGCCCAGCTTTGTCCTTCACGACTGGGAAAGGCCTTCATTCTAGTCCGTATGAAATCCTACATCCATCTCATTAGATCAGAACAGGATGGATCAACAGTGATTCATATTACTGATTTGGATCCTAAAAAAAGGATAGTTGTGTTTTGCACATTATTTGTCTACCCATATGATGTGGATCATTGTCAGGTTACTTGATATATAAACTTCAGTAACAAAACAACACCATGGTTGTAATAACACTTTGTACAGGTTGTTAGTAAATGTGTATAATGTGTTTGTTTTGGGTCCACACTGGTAAGTTAACTTATGTAAATGTCTAGTCACAGAGGATTTTCTTCTGAATAAATGGCATAGCACTTTCCATTCCGCTTCAGGCAACTTTGATGTAAGGCTTGATCATACCTGCAGTGACTACTTCTATCTGTCACGCCCATTGTTGCTTATCCATTGTTCACTAGATATATCAATGTAATTACACCCAACACAATGTTGAAAAACAGAATGCTTCCCACCACTAGATCACTTAACTAGACGTGAGCTGGACGTGAGCCCACCGCTGCCAACAATATAGCAGAAGAAAATAAATGATAGATACAACCATAATAATCACCATGAAATGGCCTTGGAAGTGCCATTAGTGTAAGCTAACATAATTCATTATTTTACATTAACCTGTTACACTGCATTGGTATGGCTTAATTGATCATAGACCAGACTTGTTATAATTGCAAATACCATGCAGTTGCACCAGGGGAATTTAAACCAAACATATATATTTTTTGCAGGTCTTCTGTTTCCCCACATTTGTTGATTAATTCATTTCCCACCATGAAAATGTATCCATTCCCATTCCCAAATCAAATACCTTTCTCAACACCACAAAACAATCTGCCAATATAGATTTTTTTCCAATCTGGCAACCCTCTGATATAGCACCAGTATCCCAAAGTATTAAGTTAAAACAAGCATAGAAAACAGCATTGTCATTAATAATAAATAAAACATGAGACTACTATGATATTGTAGTGACCCTCAAAGACAGCTGTGTGTTATGAATTATGCTGTTCGTTTGTTGTGTTGCACTTACCAGTACCCAGTGTTCACGGGCTCCAACATTTAATTTAATTTTTTGTTTCACCTTTATTTAACCAGATAGGCCAGTTGCGAACAAGTTCTCATTTACAACTGCGACCATGCCAAGATAAAGAAAAGCTATCCGACAAAAACAACAACACAGAGTTACACATAAACAAAAGTACAGTCAATAAGACAAAAGAAAAATAGAAAAATAGAAAAATCTATTAACAGTGTGTGCAAATGTAGAAGAGTACAGAGGTAAGCAATAAATAGACCATAGAGGTGAAAATAATTACAATTTAGCATTAATACTTGAGGGATAGATGTGCAGATGACGATGTGCAAGTAGAGATACTGGGGTGCAAAAGAGCAAGAGGGTAAAGTAATAATATGGGGATGAGGTAGTCGGGTGTGCTATTTACAGATTGGCTGTGTACAGGTACAGTGATCGGTAAGCTGCTCTGACAGCTGATGCTTAACATTAGAGAGGGAGATATAAGACTCCAGCTTTAGAGATTTTTGCAATTTGTTTGGGGGTTGGAAGGGGGGTGGAGCACTGCATGTTTAAGACCATGCTTAGCCATTGTTCTCTCTCCTTACGTATTTTCACACACAAAAAAAGCACAATCTGCTGAAACACTTTTGTACATATGTGCACGAATTGAGTGTGAGATTGTTTTGTTCCATAAGGAAATACATGGTGAAGTGCAACGCTGGAGAGATAAGAGTTGCAGGCTCATTCATGTCTATCAGAGTAGAGAGAGGGAGAGAGATCGTAGAAAGTGAATCTTGTTCCAGTTCTGAGAGACACAGGCACGCACGCTTCTCACCCAGCCACTGCCAGCCGTTGGTCTCTAACATACAGTAGGTTACAATGTTGTGCAAACCATAAGCCCGGGCCGGCCCAACCAGAACCAACTCGTACAATATTATGCCCGGCCCTGATAAGCACTGTCATGAGTATGACAGTCTTTGGCTAAAAGGCTGCTAACAGTACGTGCCACCCCAATGCCGCTCGACAAACTGAGTATTAATTTTCCATAATCAATGTTCATTGACAGGCTACTCTTGTTTTAGTAGTGTATGCTCTAAGTGCAATTATTATTAGTATTATTTTTTAATTGAACCTTTATTTAATTATAGTTTTTGAGCCATAAAAAGGGTATCGTTGTAAAAATGTCTCTATTACAGTAAAATAATGTCTCAATGTGTTTTGGTGTCCATATGGCCGATTCTGTTGGAGCAAACCTCAAATGCAAATAGCTAGTTGAAACCTCTTGTCAGAGAGGAAGATGTGAACTCTCTCAACTTTGTTGGCGAGAGAGGCAGGGAGAGGGGCTTGGTGTGTGTGTAAACCATAGAAGAAGAGGCAAAGCGAGAGGTTTCACACTTGCTAAAATCTGTCCAAAATAACCCCATAAAAACACATTGTCCTTATTTTATAAGCCCATAAAAACACATTGACCTAAGCTTGTCATCTACCTTCCCGCCTTTGGGACAACGATTCCCATTGCTAGGGAGGAGACTAGAATCTTGTCATTATATACAGATCTCTGGTCTAAATGGGAAGCTGGACACAGCACAGTGGAGCAATGGAGACGAGACCAAAAATACAACATGAGAACAAGCGGCCATAAACGCTCATGAAACCGAAAAATAACCCCTGAATGTTGATTGGTTTAAACCACATTCCAGCCGGTGTCTATTTAAGTGATAATGCAAGAGAAGCCTGTGTTTGGAGGATATATTGGCACGGGTGTTGTGGGGCCCCTGTGTTGAGTATCAGCGAAGTGGAGGTGTTGTTTCCTATCTTCACCACCCGGGGCGGCCCATCAGGAAGTCCAGGACCCAGTTGCACAGGGCGGGGTTCAGACCCAGGGTTCCGAGCTTAATAATGAGCTTGGAGGTTGCTATGGAGTTGAATGCTGTGCTATAGTCAATGCACAGCATTCTTACATAGGTATTCCTGATGTCCAGATGGGATAGGGCAGTGTGCAGTGCAATGGCGATTGAATCGTCTGTGGATCAATTGGGGCGGTAAGCAAATTGAAGTGGGTCTAGGATCTAGGTGTAAGGTAAGGTAGAAGTGATATGATCTTTAACTAGCCTCTCAAAGCACTTCATGATGACAGAAGAGTATGCTACAGGGCGATGGTCATTTAGTTCAGTTACCTTTGCTTTCTTAGGTACAGGAACAATGGTGGACATCTTGAAGCAAGTGGAGACAGCAGACTGGGATAGGGAGAGATTGAATATGTCCGTAAACTCTCCAGCCAGCTGGTCTGCACATGCTCTGAGGATGCGGCTAGGGATGCCGCCTGGGCTGGCAGCCTTGCGAGAGTTAACACGCTTAAATGTCTTACTCACGTCTGCCATGGAGAAGGAGAGCCCACAGTCCTTGGTAGCGGGCCACGCCGGTGGCACTGTTTTATCCTCAAAGCGTGCAAATAAGGTGTTTAGCTTGTCCGGAAGCAAGATGTCGGCTTGGCTGGTTTTCCCGTTGTAGTCTGTGATAGTCTGTAGACCCTGCCACATAAGTCTTGTGTCTGAGCCGTTGAATTGTGATTGCACTTTGTCTCTGACATTTTGCCTGTTTGATTATGGAGGGAATAACTACACTGTTTGTATTCGGCCACATTCCCAGTCACCTCGCCATCTATCCACGGTTTCTGTTTTAGGTAGGTTTTAATACAACTTCTCCTATACACTTCCTGATGAAATCAGTCACCGTGTCCGTGTATTCGTCGATGTTATTCTCAGAGGCTATGGGAAACATATCCCAGTCTGCATGATCAAAACAATCTTGAAGCATGGATTCCGATTGGTCAGACCAGCGTTGAATAGAAATTAGCACGGGTACTTCCTGTTTGTGTTTCTGCCTATATGAAGGGAGGACAAAAATGGAGTCGTGATCAGATTTGCTGAGGGGTAGGTGGGAGAGGGCCTTGTAGCCATTTCATTGGTCCAATGTTTTTCCAGTGTGAGTGCTAAAGTCAATGTGTTGGTAGAACTTCGGTAGCGTTTTCCTCAAATTTGCTTTGTTAAAATCCCCAGCTACAATAAATGCGGCCTCAGGATATGTGCTTTCCAGTTTGCATAAAGTCCAGTGTAGTTCTTTGAGGGCCGTCGTGGTATCGGCTTAAGGGGGAATATACATGGCTGTGACTACAACCGAAGAGAATACTCGTAGGAGGTAATCAAATCAAATCAAATTTATTTATATAGCCCTTCGTACATCAGCTGATATCTCAAAGTGCTGTACAGAAACCCAGTCTAAAACCCCAAACAGCAAGCAATGCAGGTGTAGAAGCACGGTGGCTAGGAAAAACTCCCTAGAAAGGGAAAGGGTAATACGGTCGGCGTTTGAATGTGAGGTATTCTAGGTCACGTGAACAAAAGGACTTGAGTGTCATGGCTGTTGAAGGAGGAGGACCAAGGTGCAGGGTGGTGAGCGTACATATTCTTTTATTTAGAAAAGAACGCCAACAAAAACAATAAACACTACAAACAAATATATATATGCCCTAAACGAAGTTAACTTCCCACAAACACAGGTGGGAAAAAGGGTACCTAAGTATGGTTCCCAATCAGAGACAACGATAGACAACTGTCCCTGATTGAGAACCATACCCGGCCAAAATATACAAATAGAAAATCATAGAAACACAAAACATAGAATGCCCACCCCAACTCACACCCTGACCAAACCAAAATAGAGACAAAAAAAGGATGTCTAAGGTCAGGGCGTGACATTGAGTGTCTGCATGTTATCAATCACACCATGACTAGTTAATCATGGAACATAGACCCCCGCCTTGCTTCTTCCCCGAGAGTTCTTTATTCCTGTCTGCATGATGTACTGAGAACATTAGCACTTTTATAAAACAGGTTACCAACATATTCTAATAATGATTGACATATTTTCATTAAAAACTGTTTTTTGATACATTTATTCATACTATTTCATCCTTTCACAAGATACAGTCCTGACACAAATTTAGGGTTGCTACCCAAGCCCAGCTTGTTATTCGTTCTATCTGTTCTGTATCTATGGATCCAGTCGTTCGTTCTAAAAGTTCCATTGTTCCTATCTCTTGCTTGCTAGCTAGCCAACAAAGCTAATTTACAGTCATGTCAAAAAGTGTTGCCAGAATAACATCAAAGTAGCTGCATTTGCATAAGCTGTTTTATAGTGACATTTACTTGGATACATCCATAACAATATTTTTTACCTTTATTTAACTAGGCAAGTCAGTTAAGAACAATTTTTTTTTCAATGATGGCCTAGGAACAGTGGGTTAACTGCCTGTTCAGGGGCAGAACGACAGATTTGTACTTTGTCAGCTCGGGGATATGAACTTGCATCCTTTTGGTTACTAGTCCAAAGCTCTAACCACTAGGCTACCCTGCCGCCCCACAATAAGCTAATGAGGTGCGATTTCACCTGACATAGAACATTTGCTCACTCGTCAGGACACTGTTGTTCAGTGGAGCTAGCCAATAACACAGCTAACACAATCACTTCAAACTGAAGCTGGAAAGGCTGCAAACTAGCTAACCATCATTTAGTTTGACCCTTTTTCAATTTACATTTATTTGTATGTATCCAGAAAAAGGATGCCAGCTGATTCATGTTTTTGACTGGCTAAGAAACATTGCCTGCTTGTCTGTCTCGTCCAGACTCCCATTACATTCGTTACTATGGGACAGCTGGAGATTGAATTTGAATATTGAAACAATGTTGCAATGTTGGAGAGACAGACAGCAAGGTTTATACAAATCTCCACAGTTGAATACTAAATCTCAGTAAAAAGAAATGTGAGATAATGTCTAGATGCTATTTATAGCGGAGGTCTAGATGCTTTTTATAGTGGAGATCAAGTATATACATTTTCTGGCATGGCTGATGAGACAGTGGATTGCGCAGTCAGATGGAACAGACTAAATAGGTATTTTAACGTCATAGATTTAGCTGGTTGTAACTTGTGGAATAGAAACCGTCTGGAATGCAGTTTTAACCAATCAGCATTCAGGATTAGAACCACCCGTTGTAAAATTCGATATATCGCTTTGCCCTATACACAATTTTTCTAAAGAATCCCCTTTTTTAAGTCAAAAAGCACGTAGTCTTTTAACATAATGCATGTTAAATGTCTGTCGGTACTACTGAATCTGAGATGTGGAGGGGAAATGGTTGGTTCTGGGTTCCGGAATAAAACAGAACAGTACACTGTACAAGATATGTCAAATGATCAAGTTTTCTGGGTTGCAGCAGGATGTGAGTTACTGAAGAAATATCTGAATGTAAAGGTCCCCAAGGCCTTACCCTAATTCATTCAAAACATCAATGCGAGAGGAAGAGGAGAGCTTCCTCAATTATACCAATTTTACCCTCCACCCAGAGGAAAACATTTAATGACAGTGTTTACTTTTCTGTCCTAAGTTTTTCCAAATAAGCACACATACCAGTGTACTGCTTGCTGGCTGCTGCTGACAAGACAGCAATGGAATGACTGTGGGCCCACCCTCAATTGTTCCCACACCATGGGCTCAATTCAGGATTGCGGTATAAATGTTTGCGCATGTTGATTTGCACACATTTAAGTACTGCACACATATGAACTGAAGATTTAACAGCATCCTACTCCATAGTTGTGTTTATCTGAGCATACGAGGGCCTATCATGTTTGTCCTCACAGTAAACTCCAACAATGGGTGAATCATTTGGCTTGGTAATGTAATTAAATACAGAACAAAACCCAGGACAGCAGCTCTCGCACGGCCCTCTAACATGCTAGTGTGACACTCCTGATCTAGGTCACTTGTCCTGAGTTCCAGCAGATCCTACTTAATTCAGTGAACTCTCGTAGATCACAAATCTGCATTTGATTTTGCCTGTGTATGCTACTGTAGTCTCTGCTCTTCACGGGCCCTTTGATAGATATTGTAGATATAGCTTTGTTTTTGAAATGCAGAGTCTATGCATTTCTTTATTCATTGTTATTAATGAGCAGATTTTGAGCTAGGCAAACTGCTCTTTTAGAAAGGATTTGACATTTAACGATTATGAACCATCTCCATGGATTCAAAATCCACAAGCTTTAAAATGATGGCATTGTTACCATTATATTATGATGGAATATTACACTGAATTTAATGGAGAGATTTTGACATGAATACAATGTGTGCAGATCATGCTATTTATCCACCAACGCATACAAGAGTAAATTCCAGATTATTTTTCACTGCATGTCAAAGAATCATGCTCTTGTGCTGAGAGCTCCATCTGCAGGACATAATAAAGAGAACATCGATAATGTTCTGTGAGGCAGACTGTTACATAATGCCCATACATGAGATCTGTTTAATAACCAGGAGTATGGAGTATTTTCCACAGCATATATTTAAGAATAGTAATGTCTCCTTTTGTATGCGTAATGCCCATACACAGAATATCCATAAGAGTGACATGAATGTAGTGCCTAAATGCTACTAGAAAAATAAATACATGCTGCGATTAAATCAAATGTCACGTGACATGAAGCTTGATGTCATGTGACATGGAGCTTGATTTCACGTGACAGGGAGCTTGATTTCATGTGACAGGGAGCTTAATTTCACGTGACATGGAGCTTGATTTCATGGCTCCATACCTTATTCCCCTCTAGTAACTGATTGTGTTCACCACTAGATGGGAGTAATGACTCAGGTTATAGTCAATACTGCCAGGCACCTAGTTTCCGCAACCGAGAGGCAGACAAATATGACAAAAACGGGCATTCAAATTGAGTACTTGCACATTTGTAGATCAAATGTAAATGTTTGGGATGATACTTGCTGGAGAGATTAATATGGTTATTTTGAAGGAGAAATATGCTGAGAATATAAGACTAATGATGATGAATATGTATCTACAAGTAAAAACATGTTTCTGTCCAACAAATAATTGCACCATTCTAAATTGCATACAAGTTTTAGGAAAAAGACCATATCTTTGACTATGGAAAAGATTGTTGAATGAGTCAATGAACCAACATTTTACTGGACGAAGCTCATAAATAATATCACAGACTTGACATTGTCTGGGACACTCAAGGCTGAGTTACAAGTGAATCGTTTGTTTTGAAGGCATAGCTTTCCAATAAAAATGATGGTCAGATTAAGGAAAATATTCCCTATCTCTGACTATGGAAAATATTATTGAATGAGTCAAAGAACCAACATTTTAATGCAAATATTTTTTTGTGAGATGGCGCTGCAGTGGATACCAGACATTTTAGGGGCTCCTGACCAATTCTTCTATTTTGTGTGTTTTTTTCCCCCACTGATCTCTACATAATGTCTCCGCCATTGTTTCCTATGACTGAAAATAAGCTTCTGGACATCAGAACAGCGATCACTAACCTCAATTTGGATGACAATTTCAACGAGTCGGCAGCTCTGGATGTTCTGCTTACTCCCGATCAGGCCCTAATCCCTGGGACTCAAAAGACGAAGTAACGGCGCAAGAGAAGCAAACGAAGCGGCATCCTGACGCTGGCTAGCAAATAAACCGCCTCTACCCTCCATCCTATTGGCGAATGTAAATTCACTAGAGAACAAACTGGACGAGCTCCGCTCGAGACTACTATCAACGGGACCTGAAGATCTGAAACATTCTCTGTTTCTCAGAGTCGTGGCTGAACATTGATAATATACATCTCGCTGGCTTTTCCATACATCATCTAGACTGGACGGCAGCCTCAGGTAAGGTGAGGGGGAGGGGTATGCCTCTTTGTTCACAGCTGGTGCGCGATCTCCAATGTTAATGAAGTCTCCTCTGAGTTAGAATACCTCATGATAAGCTGCAGACTATACTATTTACCAAGAGAGTTTTAATTTATAATTTTCATAGTTGTCTATTTACCAGGGAAAACTGATGCTGGCACTAAGACCGCACTCAATGAGCTGTATAGGGCCATACGCAAACAAGATAACACACATCCAGAGGCGACGCTTCTCGTGGCTGGTGATTTGAATGCAGAGAAACTAGCATATCACCTGAGCAACTAAAGGCGGCAAAACTCTTGATCACCTTTACTCCACACACAGAAATGCATACAAGGCTCTCCCTCACCCTTCCTTTGGCAAATCTGACCATAACTCTATCCTCCTGATTCATGCTCAAACAGGAAGGACCAGTGACACGCTCAACAAGGAAGTGGTCCAAATAAGCGGATGTTGAGCCAAAGGACTGTTTTGCTAGCACAGACTGAGAGGAGATAGTCATTCAAAAAGCATGTTAAACACTATTACTTCACACAGAGTCCATGCAACTTATTATGTGACTCTTTAAGCAAATTTTTACTTACTGAACTTATTTTTTGCCATATCAAAAGAGTTGAATATTTACTTTTATTTTTAATGACTTAAAATAAAGTAAAAATACACACACATATATATATATATATATATATATATATATATATATATATATATATATATATATATATATATATATATATGGGGTATTGTGTGTAGGCCAATGACACAAAATCTCAATTATATCATTTTTAAATTCAGGCTGTAATTTAATCAACTTTAAATTCAGGCTGTAGCCAACAAACGTGGGGATGGCAATGTTTTGAACGATCTGAAGTTTTCTGACATGAGACCTCCCCACGTTACACCAGGCTGGTGTAGCATACTCAAAAGGCCGGATGCAGCTCTGGAACACTCTGATAGCTCTGATACACTGATGGCTGTTCCTGGAGTGGCTACCTACTTTTTTCCTGCAGAATACCCTCGGGTGGTTCAGGCGCTTGATTCCCTTCTTCTCCAGGCACTCTATGTGGGCACTCCAGGGCAAGTTTTCTTGAAGTGTGACCCCAAGGAACTTAGCCATTGAGGATGTCTGGAGTGCCTCTCCATACAGTCTTCACCACAGTAAACTTAAACCAGAATTGCGTTACTGGTTGAGTAAAACAATGGATAATTGTCAGAATATAGTATGAATCCCAATTGACTAACCAATGCAATGATAGAGTGAAATAGCCTACAGACAGGTGTGGCGTGCACTAGCAACACTGCATGCCCAACACCCACAAATCTCTCAAACCAACAGGTAGCCTATTAGCCTACAATGAATAAAACTCAAAAAATAAAGCACATTCTTTTATAAACAAATGAAATAGTGATTGAGTTTGTGTTACCTCTAACAGCACAAACAAATGGTGCGCTCATAAGTTGCAATGGCAGTAATGCAGTTTATAGAAATGGAAATGTTTGTAGGCTACTTGGCAGCATGTGGAATGGAGAACGGTGGTTCGACATGATGAGAGAGCAGAAGAGAGCTCGCATCATCACATAGGCTACTGTTCAATAGGCTTCAATATTCAATAAATAAAGGAATAGCCTAAATGTTGAAGAAAAACATGTTCAAGAGAAAAAAAGGGAACACTATATTTGCGGGTTAGAGTCGTGTGCTGGCCTCAGATTTTCACTTTATCACATATAGTCAGTCGGGTAGTTGCGGGTTGCGGGTTATTAGCAATTGCAGGTGGCTGCGGGTGAACAAACTGCTGAACAGGTGCACCACTAGTGTGAATAATTTCTGAAGGCACTGTAGGTGGCAGGCCACAACTCAGATTTTTTCATATCGCCACAACTGCAGTTCACCCTAAGTATTTTCCCAAATGTCATTGGGATGTAGTCAGACCTGTAACCTGTCAACTATGGGGTTATAACACATTGTTTTTGAAGTTTTCACAAGTAGCATGCCAATTTGCTTTGTTCTTATGTTGGTGAATAAGGTGAAGGGATGTAACCTGCTATCTTTGCGTAGATAAAGGACTATGATATCATGCAAGATGAACAGAAAAAATAGTATGTTTATTTATGTTACAACCGGTATTCATTCTTCTTACAGCCTGAGTGATCCATCAGCCTAGCTGGAGAACAAACAACATCTGGGTCGTAGAGAGAGAGAGGAGAGGGACAAGGCTCAGCAGACACATAGCCAGATGGTGTCACTCCAACAACACTACTCCAGGTACTGTAACGCAACTTCACGTCCACCCACACCACCTTAGGGTGCCATGCAGCATAGATGTAACCAACACAATTGTTTCCTGTCACTTTCGTGTGAGGGAATTACACCCTTTAGCATATTTATCGCTATATGACAACTCAAACCACACCTCACCAACACTATAAACACCATGACAAAAACCTTACCTCCATTAAATGGAATGGTATGTTTGAGAAATTTCAGGTGGAAAATGACATTTACATATTCCCTTGTGTTATGCAACACCTGAAGAACTGTGCATAGTGACCCCATGAGAACCCCATGGCAACCTAGACAGAACCCAGACAACGCAACCCAACCCAAACACTGTGGTAGTATATTCAAACATGGCCAACGCAGTAATATTCCAGGTTAATATCCTTCTGTCTGTCACTACAATAAATCTATGTAATATGAACCCAGATCAGCTTTAAATTCAGTAAAGGTTACAGAATCGACAGATGGGTACCGTACTGTCGTCTGTTGACGTTGTTTCAATGAAAAACTACAAAGCCAGGTGTCAACACTTTTCTCTAAAACTTCATATGAAATAAAAACGTTTTGCAGAAATTCAGCAACTAGATTTATTTGATTTTGATCACCTTCTCAGTGCGTGATAATTCATCCAAAATAATTCCTGCATCCAGACCGTGCACCATGCACTTTCCTTCAATTCGCAAGTGGCTAAATCTATCTCACAGGAGAAAGCATCTGAGTGAGCAAAACAGCGCCCCTCTGTATTAATATATGTAGCCCATGTATCTGGTGCTGTCTGGACAAAAATAGTATGACAAGCCATATTATTTTTGGCCAGTGTGCATCACATACAGTACATGAGCTACACATACATGTCCTTTGCCTCGACGATGATGGTAGTATAATCATTAGCACCTGTCTTTTTACTAAAGAAATGCATTAACTTATGTCATTTTTCTGGTAAAACGAAGTGTACTTTCTTTCTTTTTCTTTTTTTCTGCCCTACTCTGAAAGAGCCTCATTCCTGCAGCTTAATTTCAATGAAAGGCCTCGAGCGGAGCTCGGGGGAGCCTCAAACAGAGAGATTATTCAATTTTTTACAAGTGTAATTTTTGTTTAAATTATGCCCAGCTCACAAGGCCCTTTGATGATGTGAGGCCTGAGGCAATTGCCTCTTCTGCCTAATGGTAAGTCCACCACTGGTTTCGTGCAGTGTCTGTGATTTAATGTTTTAGAAAAGCACATCCAATCAAATAGATTCCTTAGTTTAGTTTATATCTTCATGGTACTTGCTCCTTTAAACATAAACATCATGCAGTGTGCGAGAGAGATCTATGTTTATGCGCATTTTAAAATGATTTAATTTGGATTCATTGTTATGATTGTACAGTACAAATGATTAAAGCTTTAAACATTCATTGTATGAGTTCCAGTGAAGTTAAAGTACTGTCTATAATTAGATTTGTATAAAAAAAACATAATTAAACATAATTGTTACTAATGAGTAATTCAAAACAATTAACATAACTGATAAATACAAATTATTGTTAAAGCACTGCTATATTAATTGACAAGCACACATCTTCATTTTACAACTATGTACAGAAATAAACCCAGTTCAATAGACACAAAAAGGTTTTGCCTCCCTACAAAAGTAAATGAGGTGCAGGACTACAGAAAGTTTATGTGGTTTGGTCTAATCGAGGCGGAGCCGAATAACTGTTGTACAGACCATTTTCAGACAGAGAGATATGATAATTGTGTAGAAGAATCAAACCACTTTTTGATCCGGCGTTACAGAGGTAAATTGATATCTGTGGTTCCTGTACCAGATGATACTATTTCATCCATTACTGTTGGTGGAGAACCGAACAATTGAAAATGCCTGACAACCTTTCATTTGGAGTGAACTAGTACACCATCCACTTTAGTGACCCGCTTCCCCCTCTTGACAGTATTCAGCCGCAACTCCAGAATTAAAAGTGTTTTTCCTGTGGAGCTTCTGGTATCCAGACACACCTCAGTGCATTAGAAAGCTGTGGCTGTTCAGTAATGACAACCCTGGAGAGCAGAAGGCAGCATTGTGCTCTGAGTTAGTCTCTGCCTGCCTGCCTCGGATTAGCAGGGCTACAGTAGTTAGGGTCTGTCATTGGAGTGGACAGTGAAAGGGGTCACTTCACGGCCTGTTTGTAAAACTAGGGCATCCATTCACACATTGTGTGCTGGAGATGGGGGGAGGTTTTGAGAATTGTAGCCTTTGGCAGCAAAATGTTATGGTGCAGCAACAAGCCATTTGGTGATAAGGTGGTTGTCCCTTTGTCTGTGGCTTCAATGGAGAAAATCTAGATAACCACACACAAGGGGAATATGCACGTGTTGAGTTGAACACACACACACACACACACACACACACACACACACACACACACACACACACACACACACACACACACACACACACACACACACACACACACACACACACAGGTGTGCAGAAATTGCACATGCATGCACACACACACACACATTAACCAAATGCTTGCAACATTAGCAACGTTCCACAATTAGAAATGTAATGCTTTATCCTTGTAATGCAAGAGGTTTAAGTGGTCCCAGATCCCCAATACGCATTTAACAATACCTAGCAGTATATCTGTCAGGCCTCTTTGTGCGATTACAGTTTTTCTCGATTGCCTAACACTCGTAACAGGGATCACTTTTGCAAACAGTAAAACACAGCCCACTAAACTGCAAGTGCGTTTGCCAAAACAACACATTTCTCTTGCAAAATGCTAACACTATCAACACTTAAAATACTTGCCACAATATTAAATAACTATCAAAACGGTATAATTTGTAATCTAATGAGAAGGTCATCTTACCATTTATTAGATAACGGCTCAACAAATACTAACCATAACCATCAATAGAACAAATTTGTCTATGAAAAATAATTAATGGTACAAGATGGTAATCAAACATTTTATAGAAGAGCTGTAATTCTTATGGTTTACTCTTATCCATGCTTTTTCACGGTGGAATTCCCTCATGAGCTACTGCCCATGGGCGTGTCTTCATATGACTTTACTATAGACAGATGAGGACAAGGGCAGACAGAGTACACCAAAAGGCCAACACTGAAACACACTGAAGCACTAAGTCGCCAGGACTTGTTTTTTTGTTGTCCTTTTGGATCTTGGTCAAGAAAAGGTGATAAGAGGTTACCACAACGTGGACCTAGCATGATCCCAATCCATGAAGGGACATTCCACCTGATTGTATTTCTGTCTCAAGTTGATTTGTGGCTCTGATGTTTCAATGCTGTCACGGTTAGTGGTCCAACAGTAATGCAGTAAAAAAAAACTCAATTAAAACAGGGTGCTTTACTAGGGGTGCTTTACAAGCCAGGGATGGTATAACCCGCCTCCTTTCCTATCTGTGTGACAGTAGGCTAGCTATATGTTTACGGGAATGTGTTTGTGCATTTACATATTTACATTGTCCGTCCGTCCGTCCGCCTGTCCGTCCCTTTGCGCTCTGTCTGTCTGTCTGAATAGGTTGTCTGTCTGAACATTTGTGTCCGTCTAAACGGTCTGTCTGACTGGAAAGACGACTCATAATATAGCCTTGTTTTAGTAATCCATGAAAACAAGACAACTGTTGTTTTCGGCCGTATCTTGGTCGTATCTTTTAACAACGTTTCTATAGTTTGCCGTGCATGCTTGATAGAAAGCAGTGAGCACATGACACAGTAGAACAGGGACTAATGTCTCAGTTCTGATATTTTGTGAAATTGTAAGTCCTGTATGAGCAAAATAACATTATCTTTAGAGGAGTTCATCAAACTCCATCCAGAGTGCAACAATGAGCTAAATGAAGGCTATTACTGATTAACTGATTACGAGTAAAGGCCTTAAACACTGCATTGACCTTGCCCTTGAGGAATTCCGTTTTTTGGACAGATGGAAGAGGGCTTCACTCCCAACCTTTATCCCTGCCAGGCCCAGAGTCATGGGATAGGGTTGTCACAGAAACAGGGGCCTCCTTTTTAGTGAATAGTCAAACAGAGGGTGGAACATGTCATTTTCCAATTCCGGGAGCACTCAGGCTCACATTATTCCTCACTGGCCTACATAAAGAGGCCGGAGACCCACTTTTACCAAATGCCCACTCATACACACGGATTGCTAACCGAATCCCAGTATGAATACAGTATGGCCCTGAGGAATATGCGCACCATGTTTATAGCGTCATTTAGAGGGAACAACAACGTCCCAGAATTTGGATGGAAAAACAGCATGGGGTGAGTGGTTGACTGTGTTATAAGAGGAGTTTAAAAGGTTTTTATTTTGTATTGAGGGTGAAGATAAACAATAGCTTAGTTCAAGAGCATGTCATTTTATATGGATTGCCATGTATGAAGTAGGACAGAGCCGAGACATAATGAGACAGCGAATATAATGAATGAGACATTGCTGTGATGTTCAGAGAACGGTATCATACAGTATGTGACTGGATAAAGAGAGTGAGAATGAGATGTAGTGAGACAAAGCTGTGATACATGGAAAAGCACGCAAATGGGGATAAGATATTCTGAATGAGACAAAGCTGAGCTGTAGTGAGACTATTATGTCCTGCATACCAGTCTCACTGAGAAAGCGATATCTGCGAATGAAACAGTAATGTGACACAAAGCACCAGGCTGCCATAGGTTAGCCCGGGAGTCAAGTACAGCGTGACAAGTGAATGGAGAGCAGGTAAAAGGACAGAGAGGAGAGTGTGATTGTTATACAAGCTTTAAGAAGAGGGGCTCGCTCAGCAGGGTTGAGAAGAGGTTATGGCTAAACGTCACAAGGACAAATCAACGAGGGTGCAAATTATTTCAGTAAAGTACTCGCACATCATGATGCAAACGCTTGATACCGTTCAGCAACTTATGTGCTTAATTAAGTAACTACAAGCTATGTCACACAGTGAGCCAGTCATTTCTAGTAATTAGTCTAAAAAATACATTGAATTGAATGTAAACCAAAACGGTGTGCATTGTTTCATTATTCCATTTGGTTACTTTCCTTTAAATTTGTTGTTATTTTTTATTTTGTACTTTTTACCCCATTTTCTCCCCAATTTCATGATGTCCAAATGGTGGTTACAGTCTTGTCCCCTTGCTGCAACTCCCATACGGACTCCATAGAGGCGAAGGTCGAGAGCCATACGCCCTCCGAAACACGACCCTGCCAAGCCGCACCTCTTCTTGACACATTGCTTGCTTAACCCAGCCCCACCAATGTGTCGAAGGAAACACCGTACAACTGGCGACCGTATCAGCGTGCATGCGCCCGGAGCGCCAGATTGTGATGGGACAAGGACATCCCGGCCGGCCAAACGCTCCCCTAACCCGGACGACACTGGGCCAGTTGTGCGTCGCCTCATGGGTCTCCCGGTCACTGCCGGCTATGATACAGCCTGGGATCTGTAGTGACGCCTCAAGCACTGTAGTACCTTAGACCTCTTTGCCACTCGGGAGGCACCTTTTCTTTGTTTTTACTTGGCTTTTTTTTGCAATTTCCTGCTAGTCAAGTATGAGTGGGTTCTTCACTTCCTCTCCTGTTCATTTGCTGGGTAGTTTGCAGGTCAGTGCCAGTGTCTCCAATACACAAGACCTTCCCTCAAAGAGTTGCCTGGCAAGACTGTCAAAGGCCTGGTCACAGTTAGCTGGGTTGGACTAATATCCGTGCCACATGCATCAAGCGGAGAAAAGTTGCTATGGAAATAACCAGGAAAAATGTCACTGAGCACAGTATTATGAGAAACGTGGTCGGTGTCTCTCAAGCATCCAGCGCTCTAAGGGAAAGCAATTAAAAATACGTAAACAAGGATCTGCCAGTTTAATGAGGACTAAGAGCTCAAATGTCAGCTAGCATGATGGTTGTTTGCAAAGGTTACTAACTGAAGGGCAAAGTCTTCACCAACAGAGAAATTTAAAGTATGATACAATGGGTTAGAGTCCAAATATTTTGGGGCTATGATCTTATTCATTGACGACTGAGGTGTCTTTGTAGGCTACTTGTTGTTAGTTAAGGTTTAAGTTTAGGTTTTGGCAATGTGGTTACATATAACGCATTCATGATGCTTAAATAATAGTTATGTCAGGTGTAAAAGAGTGATGCCTTTTACACTAGAATAAAGTGTTACTTTGTTCTGTTTGTTGACACACTGTCCTGGGTGTCGATCTGAAACAAATTCAATGTCATCTTCATGACGTGCTGTTACATGTATTTATTTCTCCTCCCATATACTGTATGAACCAGCCTATTGTGCCCATACTGTTGCTTAGACCTGGATCGTGTTCATTAGGCATCAAGCGGAACAAAACTGTCTGACACAGGAAGGGACTACCTGGACGTATCCAGTAAGAAAGGCTCATTTTAGTTTTCTGTTGCAAAACATTTAAAAAAGATCATTTTCCTTCAAGCTTGTTTATTCCACATTCTATGTTCTGATTGGTGCCCTTGCTCTGTGTGCCTGCAGCATGGAGGAGATGGTGAGGACCCTGCTACAGAACCAGGACACACTGGAGGGCCCCAGTGCGGATCCATTAGACCTCATGAAGGCCTACAAGGTACAGCACTGACCATATTGGTTTATTTGCTTTCTGTTTATGTTGTTTAACTAAATAAATAAATAAAATTTTTGATGCAAGTATGCAAAACGTGATAAATCACCTTCCAGGTTCTGTAATTAACAGTGTTGGATAAAAGGTTTGTGAACAGAGATTTTTTGCGCGAAATGATCATATCACAAAGACAAATATGAACTTTCAGTTCACTGTCATCGGCAATCCCCTGTAATAGCTTACTGTACATACAGTAGCATGGGGATAGGGTATTTGGAAGTGACAGTGGGAAGAGTGGTCACCCTTAGGCTAGATTCTATCAAATCTCCTGATGAATGTCATATACTGTAGTAGCTTAGGTCAGTCACACATTCTGACACCAATGCAGTGACCGCCAAGAGCAGGTACGACCACTGGGGTTATTCGAACCCTAGTCACCTGGCTCCAAGGCAAGTACGCTAACCATAGTCCCAAAATAGTTCATAAATGGGGGAACGCTACCAACTCATTCAAAATTCCAGGGTCGTTACAGTACAATACATTGATGGGGTCCTATTGTATTGTCAAACATTTCACCATGGTCTCTCTGCAAGATGTTATTTTGTTTTTTCTATAACCCATTGTGGGGTCTTTGGCCACAATTCAGGTTTTAAGTACCTGTAACATATTGTTAATCCGAATGAATGGGAAAGTGGCTGGATTTTAAGACACACTTATGTAACACTGGACTACACTGCATGTATAAGTAATTATGAGGGACGTATGTGTCACTGGAGACCTTACTAATTGTCTACTGGACGGTTGCTTGGTTTTGAGAAAGTTGCAATGCGATGAACACTAAATCGATTTGCGGCCATGATGTTTCATGGACTCGACAGTACACCACGCCCTCACACGTCTTTTTCGATTACTCCATATCTCGAACAGTTGTGGTATGCAACTGACTGTTGTAAGTAGCGAGGGTAAAAGTGTTTGACATTAAAAAAACTAACACAGCGTAGTGCAAATGCCAATAAGCCTCATAATTCAAATGCATTTTTAATCATCAGAGCTTTTAAAGTTAGTTCACAATACTTAATGGAAGGAAGGAGACTTCCTTCCATATTTCATAATGTTACAGATAATTAATGCCACATTGTTTATGGGTCAATCAATAAACATTGGGGGTGGGGGGGGGTCAACCAAGGACAAGCCCTATGAGTTATGGTGGCAAAATGGTGAAATGAGCAGCCAGCAAAATAAGAAGTAGCCTACTGTGTTAGTGGTGGCTATGAAACCAACTATAATTGTGAAGAGGCAGTTAAAAAATATCAAATGTAACATCAAACAAATCCTGTGATTGCTTTTCTTGGAAGGAGTCAAAAATACTATGAATTGGAAGTCTTAATTTCCATGCCTTCACAGTTCTTGTAGCTACATCCATATACAGCAAACTGCAGATGCAGAACAGCAGTTCACCTCCTGCATATGATGAAATAAAATCCATACTGTAGGCCAAATTCTATATATTTCTATTAATACTTTGTGTACATGTACAAGTATATTGTATGTTGGAGAAAATAGACGAGGCAAATAGCGCCTTAGTTCCAATAGGCAATGCAAGACAAAAATAGTTTCAGCAACTTTGTGGCTCCCTGCAACCCCTCTCTCTCTTTGGTTTAGGACAAACTCCTGGAGGAGATGTGGAAACAGCAGGACAGTCTGGAGGGCCCACTGCCCCCCTCGAAAGAAAGGAGGCCCAACTCTCCAGGAGCCATCAGTAGGGGACACGGGGAGGACTACGACGAGACCAATCCCATTCTAGAGCGTCTGCGGGCCCTTGAGGTAAGCTCAGGCACATGAGAGTCTATTTTCCCCTTACTACCTCTCTCCATCCTCTCTTATGGATACTTCATAGGGTTAATTACCAATATAAATGTTTGGTTAGATTCGAAGTTGGCTCATTTTATTATGTCATTCGGATAATGATCTAAGCATAAATTAAGAGTAGATAAAGTGCCGGTAACAATGGTGTTACTTGTACTGTATGTAGGTCAGAGACGGACAACCAAGTAGAAATGCACTTGATTCTACTAATTAAAGCCGATTGGTCAAGCTTCGATTAGTTGAACCAGGTGTGTTACTGCTTGTGTGGAACAAAAGCCTGCCCCTACACTGGACATGTGTGCATCTTTAGTCTGAATATGGCCCATAAAGAAAACATTTTAAGTCCTCCAAAGGTTATATGAGGATACCATAGTGCAGTGGGCAGCGTACTGAAGGGGATAGTATCTGGCCTGTCAGAAACACTTTGATAACCATACATATTCATTTTGTCTGTTGAAGCTGCCAGGTATCATTCCTTAGACCGTCAATCGTACTTTAGGCTGGCTGATTCCATTATGAGCTAAGAGCTCATTGAATACATAGTCCCAGGTTAATGCAGAAAGAGGCTTGATGAAAAGATGACAGTGATTCTATTCATTATATTATATTCTACTTTATTCATTCTTTGTGTCCATTTCAGTATTTTCTATGTGAAAAGGCCTGAGTATATTCATGCAGAGAGGAATGGGTCTGACTTGAAAGTACTTAGTCATATCCAGTATGTGATAATTCAGTAACGAACTAGTAGTTAACATTTGAAGCCACTGTTCCTTTGAATATATTCCTTATTCACACCTGCTCTACAGAAAGCTAACATGAGTTACAAACTGTCTGCAGATCCCAGATCAGTTATATTTTGGGGGCCCTAAGCGAGACTTGGTAACTTTGTGGGCATTTTAGTACCCCCACTGTTGGCAGTGGATAATGTTTTTGCAGTGTTATTAAGCTTAATTTCCTGTAATTCTTCACATTTTGCCATGGAGCGGAGAAAATGTTGCAGTTTTAAGATGAATTTCATGCAATTCTACTCATTTTGCTTTTGGGTGGAGAGAAATGTTTGCAGTATCAAAGGTAATATTGCAATTTTGCCATGAGGTGAAAATAAACTTTAGCAGTTTTAAAGCAAATTTCCTGCAAGTGTACACATTTTTCCCTGATTTATGCCATGTTCAAATTATATCTGAGTGAGAGTGACCAACGAAATCAATAGGGGGTCCCCTGGATTTCAGGACCCCTGAGCACATGCCCTGTGTGCCCGGTCGGTAATTTGGTGATGTTTACTACAAGGTTTAGATAGCTGGCTAGGCTAACTTACCTACAGTAGCAATCTAAAACATGTTTTGGGAGATGGGAAAATTGAGTGACTGTCAGTAACCATGTTTCCATCCACAGTTTTTAAGTCATACCGTATAAAAAAAATCACGACAGCTGTGATGGAAACAGGAAGTTTTGGTACAATTTTTAAATGCAGACAGAAAATGTGTCAGTTCTACATGGTGGGATCTTGAGTGTCGGTAAAATTAATTATGATCGAAATAGCGGTAATTATATAATTACCATCATGTCAAAGTAAACTTTAAGTCACACGATGATATGTGATGTGGTCCTCCCACTGCGATTTTGGAAACCATGCAGTTTTTTAGGCTACAGATTAAAAAAATTACAATGAACTTCACAGGGTGTTGAAAACTCAGTGTGATCTTGATGCTCCTTTCCAGTAAAATAGAGGGTGTTATTCTGGTGACATGATGATCGATGCTTGACTGCCATTTGACAAATAAAATATTATTGCACACGTGCCAAGACCAGAATAGGCTAATTTGTTATTTAACTCAACAGTTTTAGTGAAAAAACTTTCAATCTTTATTCGGTAAATGCGAAAAAGTACATTTTGTGTGCACTAATTCAAGAGTGTGCAGAGCTGTCATCAAGGCAAAGGGTGACTACTTTGAAGAATCTCAAATGTAAAGTATATTTTGATTTGTTTAACACTTTTGCTTACTACATGATTCCATAAGTGTTATTTCATAGTTTTGATGTCTACACTATTATTCTAAAACAGTCACAAAAAAAGAAAAACCCTTGAATTAGTAGGTGTGTTCAAACGTTTGACTGGTACTGTACATGTGACTAAATTAAATCATTTTTTACCCGTTTTTTTTCATGAAATAGGAAAAGTTAGGGATTCATGCACTGGATAAAACACGTACGATGAGGAGAAATAGTTCAACTTCAAGGTCTTTTTGATCTGCCTTTGCTTTAACAGTTCGTACAGGGAAGATTTAGTAACTTTGCCCCACCCCATGTGAATGTGAATGTGATTTAGGGCTATCATATTCACATTCACACCTATACCCCAATACCCTCAACAGGATTAATGGACTATTATATCCATCCCCATTAATTAGACTGGATTAATGGAAACATTGTCATCTAACTCAGCAGTAGTTTTAATTGTATTACAATGGAATGTATTTGGAGTCAGGAGGAAGATGTCCACATTTCATTTAGCATACAAGTGTCACGATCGTTGTCATCATGGAAAGGACCGGACCAAGGTGCAGCATGGTGAGCGTACATTTCCTTTAATTAGATAAATGTCACCAACAAAACAAAGAACAAGGAAACGACCGTGAAGCTTACCTAGGCTATAATGCCACTAACAAAGACAACTACCCACAAATACAAAAGGAAAAAAGGCTGCCTAAGTATGATTCCCAATCAGAGACAACGATAGACAGCTGTCCCTGATTGAGAACCATACCCGGCCAAAACATTGAAACAACGAACATAGAGTTTCCCACCCGACTAACACCCTGACCAACCAAATATAGAGAATAAAAAGATCTCTACGGTCAGGGCATGACAGCAAGCATGACCATTACTTCCATAAACTGGCTTCTTAAATTACATTGAATACCTTGTCTGCCTCTGTAGACGCTATTGCATATTTTATATTTTGACATATATATTTTGGTTTCTGCTTTCCCTTTAAATTATATTTGCAAATAAACGTTTAGTCTGACAATCATTGACATTATACATTGTTTCATTTAATTTCTAACTACTTCCCTAGTTTTCCAGCTGTGAAACATAAAAAAATCAAATTAAATTTGATTTGTCACATGCTTCGTAAACAACAGGTGTAGGCTTGACAGTGAAATCCTTACTTACAAAGTCCTTCACAACAATGCAGAGAGAAAAATAAAGAAATAATAGAAAAATAATAACACCAGGAATTAAATCACAATGAGTAACGATGACTTGGTTATATATACGGGGTACCAGTACCAAATCTATCTGCAGGGGTACGAGACAATTGAGGTAGCTTTCAGTGCGGTAGCAGAGAGAACAGTCTATGACTTGGGTGGCTGAAGTCTTTGACAATTTGTCGTGCCTTACTCTGACACCGCCTGGTATATAGGTCCTGGATGGCAGGGAGCTCGGCCATAGTGATGAACTGGGCCATACGCACTCCCCTCTATCGCGCCTTGGGGTTGGATGCCAAGCAGTTGCCACACCAAGAGGTGATGCAGCCAGAAAAGATGCTCTCAATGGTGCAGCTGTATAACTTTGTTTTATTTATTTATTTTTGGATCTGAGGGTCCATGCTAACTCTTTTCAGTTAAAGGTTGTTGTCCTGGCACCCCACTGCCAGATCACTGACCTCATCCTTGTTTTCTCCTACCATATCTATTGTGTTATAGTCTCCTACATTATTTAAAACATTTCTATGAACTTTAAAGTGTTTTCATTCCAATGGTACCAATGTCAGTGAAAACACTTGGGGGCTTCCCTGTAATCCGCCATGAACAATTTGCTGCAAACTGAAGTAAGTCAATAAACAAATGAACACAGTTCCAGCCCACTGTGCTCACCGTCTAGAGAAGCCTCTCATTTGATTCTCTTCACCACCTCAACCAAAAAAGTAATTTGTTTCTCATTTGCTTGCTGAGGAGGTGAAGAAGTGACACGGATATCTGGTTTGATACTCTGCTTTCCGCATGTCAATCAATTTAGTTATTGGTCTTTTTTAAAGTTAATTCATCTAAGTTTAGATTACTCAAATTTGAACCCACACTTATTTACATCGTGTTAGTGCTAATGAACGCATAAAGAGCTGTGGGTAGGGTAAAAATGTGATGCACGAATAGACACACACCCACACAGGCAGGCATGCACACACATTTAAAATACATAAAAACAGTGATGGCATCCCAATTAAAAAACATAGTATGTATGAGAGGTCAATAAAAAAAATTTAAAAAATCATTGTGAGATGCTTCTATATCTTATAAAATGCTCCTGTGATTTTCAGCAACACCTGAGCATCAAACAAACGATTCACTTTTCCTCCCTCGCAAACCACAAACACCAAAGACTTCCAGCAGTTGTCTATGATATTTACTAAGTAGCATCCCCGAGTCTCTTGGCTAGTATAATACCTTAGCTATCCCTTGAGAGATTTACTGAATTAATCATTTCAATAGAAAATCACCTTGCTCGCTTCTGTATTCATGGAATGGATCAGTTCCTGATTGGAAACCTTCTATCAGTCATTTCGTTCCACCTGGGACACCTCCAGGAGACCTGGTGGCTCTTAGGGATTGAGATACCACAGATTTATAGCGTTATCCATTATCTGTGTATGCTTTGGCAGATAGGCCTCATAAGGCCCTTATTGACATGTGACTCCAGTGAGAAAGAGATTGTAGAATAGTAAGCAAAGAGGGGATGTACAGAATGTGTTGTGAACCAGAAGGGTTCTTCAAAGGGTTCTACCATGGGGACAGCTGAGGAACCCTTTAAAGTTTGAGAAATAACAAACAATTCAGAGAAATAACAAACAAGAGTATAAGAGTTACCTTCAGCTCATTCAAGAGCTGATGTGTATACAAGTGGTATACTTATCTGTAATTGTTTACAGATTTATATTTAGAATATATTTATATGGACACGTGAAGGTGTTTTTTGTGTACATATTCAGTATATCTGGAGGTGTTTGCTATTACAGGTGGAGAACTCTGCCTTGACAAAGGAGAACGACAACCAGAGGAAGCAGTATGAACGCTGTCTGGATGAGGTAAGTGACTCTTTCTTTCTCTCTCAGACGCACTGACACACAAAAACAGACACACTCACAGAAGAAGACACAGATACACATACTCACACAGTTAAGTTAACAATCACAAAGCGGACGCACTTTTACTCATTCCTTTGTAATTGTATCAGGCCCTTCTCAACCCATATTTTTCATGAGTAAAAAGATGCTTATCAAGATATTGATCATCGTAAATGCTCTGTCGATGCAGCTCTGTCGATGCCAGAATCTAGATTGCAATCAGCTGCTGGATGAGACACAAGCAAGAATCAGGGGCAATTTATGCCAGAACTGGCATAGACTTTCAAGTTCACCAGAGTGTTTGCATCTCAATTGGCCTTATGTAGTGCACTACTTTTGACCAGGGCTCAGGTCAAAAGTAGTGCAGTATGTAGGGAATAGGGTGTCATTTGGGCTGAAGGCAGTGAGTTCGCTGGGTTTACTCTAAGCTGAAATGCTTTATAGGGTCTGGAAAGGATGATAAATTACTGCAGTTTCCTTATGGAAACAGACAGAGAGTCTGTTTCTAACCAGTTGTTCAGGTTTTTGAATCTGTTGAGAGTTAAAGCAGCAGGTAGTGGTGCGGCAGGTAGCCTAGTGGTTAGCGTGTTGGACTAGTAACCGAAAGGTTGCAATGATCGAATCCCAGAGCTGACAAGGTGCAGTGCCAGAATGTAGATGGTCATTCTGTCATTCTGCCCCTGAACAAGGCTGTTAACCCACACTAGGCTGTCATTGAAAAAAGCTAGAATCCTTAGTTGCTACATCAATTTTTGGACGTGTAAATTAATGATATATACCCATTGACTCTTCAAGAATATAACTTCTAAATGCCTTATGAGCTTAGTTGAACTAAAACCCCTAAATATAACCTTGTTTTAATCCAATGTTTGCAAACAAAGTAAATGTAAACAAACATGGTTAAAACATATTGATAACTTGATGATGAGTCCTTGCATCCATAGCTCTGTCTATGAATTTGAGAGTGGTTACATTTCTCCAGCCCTGTCCCTCAGCTTTTCACCGAAACAGGTGTGGAAAGGACACTTTGTTATTGTTTCTAAGCAGTGGGGCTCTAAGGGATGGGACCTCCTGCTCAGAAAGACTGGCTGGGAGGGATCAAGTGTGGGTTGCATGCCCTCCTTTCCTCCAACGCAAGGGCTGAGCTGATTGTCTCTCCAGTCTGACAAATGGAATTGTTTTAAGAAGGTCATACCATGGGTCACTTAGCTAATTGATTTTGAATTTTAGGATCCCTTTACGTATAAAAAAAATATATTTATATATATATATATATATAGAAATGATTTAATAAAATATAGCATTTTGCCTTTACTAATACAGTCCATAGAAACGCAATGAATAACACATTAATAAATGGAAAAAATACAGTAAAAAAACAAAGGAATAAGGAAGGAAAATTAAAGGAATAAGTGTCTGTCCTATATACCCCTTATTTTTGTTGGCATAAAACTACCTCCTTACTTCCATTCATTTGTATGGGTTACCTTTAGACTAGTAGTGACACTTGTGGGGGTCGTAGAGCAAAACCGAGAACACCATTGAACACCATCCAGGCTGTATCACATCCGGACGTGATTGAGAGCCCCGTAGGGCGGCGCACAATTGGCCCAGCATTGTCCGGGTTTGGTCAGGGTAGGCCGTCATTGTAAATAAGAATGTGTTCTTAACTGACTAGCCTAGTTAAATCAAGGTTAAATAAAAATAAAAATACATTGTGTTCATGAGAGTCCTATTAGTTTGTTGGCCAAACTGTTTGGATGCTACTTCGGGATGTGTCCTGGTCTGACAAACAGCGCTGTAGTTCTTCCACTTTCACCGCAGATGCGGAAGGGTGACATAGGCGGATGTGGTGGACTGAGACGCAGCCCATGCAAAGACAGATATCTCTAGCTTAGACTGACAGATTTTGATGGGTTTCTTTCTTCTGGTGAGTCAATAGACTAGGGGGTTAATGAGGCAGTTACCATGGCGCTATCCTCTTGAATTTTAAGTATTCAGGTAGAAGACAAAATGTTTCGAAGCAACTGTATTGAGAGTAATTCACTCTGTATGGGTTGAGAACCTGTTATAGTTTGTGTACAGGCTTTTTTGGCGAATCTCTCGGGGTTCTCTGTGTCATGACTTCTGAGACAAGTTGTCGTTGACAGCTGGATTAAAGGGCTACATTTTCAACTGAATAAAAATGGTACCACTGAGTCTCAACTACATGTGTTGATTCAGAACCGAGTCACGTCAAGCTAAGCTGTACTGTGTCTGCACTAGCCTAGTTATTCGTCCACCATACTTTCAGGAAAAGTGCTGAAATGAACAATGTGATTTTACAGTGGGGCAAAAAAGTATTTAGTCAGCCACAAATTGTGCAAGTTCTCCCACTTAAAAAGATGAGAGAGGCCTGTAATTTTCATCATAGGTACACTTCAACTATGACAGACAAAATTAGAAAAAAAAATCCAGAAAATCACATTGTAGGATTTTTAATGAATTTATTTGCAAATGATGGTGTAAAATAAGTATTTGGTCAATAACAAAAGTTTTTCTCACTACTTTGTTATATACCCTTTGTTGGCAATGACAGAGGTCAAACGTTTTCTGTAAGTCTTCACAAGGTTTTCACACATTGTTGCTGGTATTTTGGCCCATTCCTCCATGCAGGTCTCCTCTAGAGCAGTGATGTTTTGGGGCTGTTGCTGGGCAACACGGACTTTCAACTCCCTCCAAAGATTTTCTATGGGGTTGAGGTCTGGAGACTGGCTAGACCACTCCAGGACCTTGAAATGCTTCTTATGAAGCCACTCCTTCGTTGCCCGGGCGATGTGTTTGGGATCATTGTCATGCTGAAAGACCCAGCCACATTTCATCTTCAATGCCCTTGCTGATGGAAGGAGGTTTTCACTCAAAATCTCACGATACATGGCCCCATTCATTCTTTCCTTTACACGGATCAGTCGTCCTGGTCCCTTTGCAGAAAAACAGCCCCAAAGCATGATGTTTCCACCCCCATGCTTCACAGTAGGTATGGTGTTCTTTGGATGCAACTCAGCATTCTTTGTCCTCAACACGACGAGTTGAGTTTTTACCAAAAGGTTCTATTTTGGTTTCATCTGACCATATGACATTCTCTCAATCTTCTTCTGGATCATCCAAATGCTCTCTAGCAAACTTCAGACGGGCCTGGACATGTACTGGCTTAAGCAGGGGGACACGTCTGGCACTGCAGGATTTGAGTCCCTGGCGGCGTAGTGTGTTACTGATGGTAGGCTTTGTTACTTTGGTCCCAGCTCTCTGCAGGTCATTCACTAGGTCCCCCGTGTGGTTCTGGGATTTTTGCTCACCGTTCTTGTGATCATTTTGACCCCACGGGGTGAGATCTTGCGTGGAGCCCCAGATCGAGGGAGATTATCAGTGGTCTTGTATGTCTTCCATTTCCTAATAATTGCTCCCACAGTTGATTTCTTCAAACCAAGCTGCTTACCAATCGCAGATTCAGTCTTCCCAGCCTGGTGCAGGTCTACAATTTTGTTTCTGGTGTCCTTTGACAGCTCTTTGGTCTTGGCCATAGTGGAGTTTGGAGTGTGACTGTTTGAGATTGTAGACAGGTGTCTTTTATACTGATAACAAGGTCAAACAGGTGCCATTAAAACAGGTAATGAGTGAAGGACAGAGGAGCCTCTTAAAGAAGTTACAGGTCTGTGAGAGCCAGACATCTTGCTTGTTTGTAGGTGACCAAATACTTATTTTCCACCATAATTTGCAAATAAATTCATTAAAAATCCTACAATGTGATTTTCTGGATTTTTTTCTTCTCAATTTGTCTGTCATAGTTGAAGTGTACCTATGATGAAAATTACAGGCCTCTCTCATCTTTTTAAGTGGGAGAACTTGCACAATTGGTGGCTGACTAAATACTTTTTTGCCCCACTGTATTTTTAGCAGA
Source organism: Oncorhynchus tshawytscha (assembly GCF_018296145.1). Lineage (NCBI taxonomy): Eukaryota > Metazoa > Chordata > Actinopteri > Salmoniformes > Salmonidae > Oncorhynchus > Oncorhynchus tshawytscha. The sequence continues at coordinate 37,446,983 of NC_056431.1, forward strand.
ACCAGCATGATACAGTTCTGGTTGACACAATTACAGTTCATGATACAGTTCTGGTTGACACAATCAGACAAAAAATATTATTATCTGTGTTCAAGTTTCTGCTAATGTTTACTGCTATGTGTGAATCTTCAAACTTCCTCCCATCCTCCAGCTCTTATGAATATTACATAAGGAGAGCTTAACTCATTAGATTCAATTTTGCCATGTATAGCAGTGAATTAGTGGTCACTGTGATGCAACCAGCCAGTTCATCTTTGTCACCAGTAGCAACACATCAGCTATCACAGTACCCTCCAAAAGGACCACTGTCTTCTGTAAGGATATTAAGTCTAAAGTCACATTTCTAAAGCATCTCTGCCCCCTACCAGCTCACACAGTCAGCAATGTGCAGTGCACTCAACATCACTCTTGACATCCCCAAAATGTTGAATGATCAGCACGTTCACTGAAACTAAACTACATAATTGCTCAATAATATAACTGAGATCAAGTAATAAGTTCAAGCCCTTCATGACATTCTGCTACCTTCATTCACATTGCATATTCAAGGCTACCAACTCAACACATTTTTTAAAACTGCGTGGAAGCGAACCGAGGGCCTTTCACATTAAAAGCCATATTCTTGAAAAGACAGGAGATTTCACCATGATAATAAATAGTTGTAAAAATTTGCAATGGCAAGTTGACATTGAAAAGGCAAAAGAGGAGACTTGACCAGGATCCAGTCTAAGTAAAAGGTTTAATACAGAACTTTTGAAAGGTACAGGTAGTCATGAGAATGCAACAAGCCTGATCGTTAAAAGAACTCTTCAAGGTGTTGAAAGCATTCCAAAGGGATGCTGGCCCATGTTGACTCCAATGCTTCCCACAGTTGTGTCAAGTTGGCTAGATATCCTTTGGGTGGTGGGCCATTCTTGATACATTGGAAACTGTTGATCGTGAAAACCCAGCAGCGTTGCAGTTCTTGATACAAACCGGTGCGCCTGGCAACTACTGTCGTACCCCATTCTAAGGCTATTAAAACAAAATTCTTGCCTTTTCACCCTCTGAATGGACAATCCCATATCAGCGGGAAGTAAGCGTGTTGAGGGTGCTGCAGGACCCCCCACCCCCCCAAAAAACCCAACAAAAAACAAAGAAACAAAAATTCCACTAGTAGTGCACTGGGCCTTTACTAGTACTGTATTAGCAGACCGATACAGACGTATTTAGTGAGGGCAAAAACATTTTTCCTGCCCCCATGTCAACACAAAATGATCAACATCCTCCCCGCAACTAAAACATCGCAGCAACCCCACACCCAAATATCTTCCTGGGGCTATGCACAATCCATGTTTCAAGGCATAAAAATCATTTTTTAATCTGTCTCCTTCCCTTCCTCTACACTGATTGAAGTGGATTTAACAAGTGACATCAATAGGGGATCATAACTTTCACCTGGATTCACCTGGTCAGTCTATGTCATGGAAAGAGCATGTGTTCTTAATGTTTTGTACACTTAGTGTAGTCATGATAATGCAAAATGCCTGATGGTAAAAAAGGAAAGTGGCCAAAAAATTGCTAATAATTTTTCTTTGTTTTAAGATATAGTAATTCTGAATTACGCATACATGCATCAGTACAGACGATGGTTGATATGAAACTGACACAACATTCAATTGAACTATTAGAACAGTGAGACATTTTCTACTTTGGATACAGTGTGGTGTTCAGCAGCTTAAAACCTGTTTGGGATAGGGGGCGGTATTTTCACGTCTGGATGAAAAGCGTGTCCAAAGTAAACTGCCTGCTACTCAGGCCCAGAATCTAGGATATGCATATAATTGGTAGATTTTGATAGAAAACACTCTAAAGTTTCTAAAACTGTTAAAAGGATGTCTGTGAATATAACAGAACCAACAGCATACCACCCTGCATACCACTGCTGGCTTGCTTCTGAAGCTAAGGTCCTGGTCAGTCCCTGGATGGGAGACCAGATCCTGCTGGAAGTGGTGTTGGAGGGCCAGTAGGAGGCACTCTTGCCTCTGGTCTAAAAAAATATCCCAGTACCCCGGGGCAGTGATTGGGGACACTGCCCTGTGTAGGGTGCTGCCTTTTGGATGGGACATGTCCTGCCCTGTGAAGGTACTACCACATCACTGGTCCCAGACCAGTTTAAACCATGGCCTGTAGGTGTCCTGACTCTCTGAGGTCATTAAAGATCCCATGGCACTTGTCATAAGAGTAGGGGTGTTAACCCCAGTGTCCTGGCTAAATTCCCAATCTGTCCCTCAAACCTAATAATCCCCAGTTTACAATTGGCTCATTCATCCCCCTCCTCTCCCCTGTAACTATTCCCCGGGTCGTTGCTGTAAATGAGAATGTGTTCTCAGTCAACTTACCTGGTAAAATAACGGGGGAAAAAATAGCTTATGTGGCAGGCGAAAACCCGAGAACAAACTATCCAGGATTTTTCTTTGTTTTTCAATTGATTTTCTATGGGAATCTAGATTTCTGAGGCATCTGGTTGCAGTTCCAAGGGCTTCCACTAGATGTAAACAGTCTTCAGAAATTGGTTGATGTTTTTCTTTTGAGTAATGACTATTCAGAACGAGGGTCGAGTCTAGTGTACTGTTGTGTTTGGGACGCGCAACCTAGCGCTCACTCCACTTTCATTTTATCCGCTATTGAACACAATTTATTCCGTCTTAAATTTGATCTATTATTTACGGTATAAAATGTAAAATGTAATATAATAAAATTGAAAGGAAATGGTGTTGTAGTGAATGATCAGTTGAAAAACAGGGAGGGGTTGGGTTTGTGGGTTAAAAATGCAACGCTGCCCTTTAAATACATCACTCATTGCTTCAAGCCACACCCCAGCACATCCACCGAATATAGGAGACGTATCTCAAAGTCTCTTCAAGAACGTTTTGGGAAAACATGCTGTTCAGTAGAAACTGTTCTGCAATTTAGCAAACGTTCAAGTGAACTGAATGCACCCCTGTTCTAAACATACACACACACACACACGCGCACACACACACACACACACACACACACACACACACACACACACACACACACACACACACACACACACACACACACACACACACAAGCAGCTTGACACAATTCAACAACTGTAGAAATGTAGATGATAGTAGTAACGGGGCGTCACACGGAGTTACTGGAAGTTCAGAGTTCTGACTGGGAAATTTCACTTGAACAACGCTCCAAGTCGTAATTACATGTGGGACACTCAGAGAAAATGCTCTTACCGAGTTGCCGAGGGAGTGGCGTTTCAGCACTGACCTTTCACCTTTTCAACTAAAAGATTTCAACAAATCCGTTTTTTAGAATTACAAACTTATCAATGCAGATAATGTAGCTAGTTTCACCATATTGTCAATGTTAAGCAAGCAAGTGAACTTTATTATTAGCAACGTTAGCTTGCTTATCTAGAAAGCTAAAATTGTATTGGTTGAATAATGACTTTAATAGCACTTGAACACAGTCATGTCAGACTCACGACTTCTTAGCGACAGTTCGAAATTTACTGGGGTGGGTTGTCCAAAGTAGGGGACGGTTGTGTGTTTTTGTATTGGTCACAAAGGAGGGTGATGCATTTATTTCCCTGGTTTACATTCACCCTTTTGCAGGTTTTACTATATGTACTGAATAAAAATAAAAATACAAATCTGTCATGCAACAATTTCAAAGATTTGACTTATTTACAGTTCACATAAGGAAATCAGTCAATTGAAATAAATGTGTTAGGCCCTAATCTATGGATTCCACATGACAGGGCAGGGGTAAAGCCATGGGTGGATGTGGGAGGGCATAAGCCCACCCACTTGGCATCCAGGCCCACCCACTGAGGAGCCTAGCCCAGCCAATCAGAATGAGTTTTTACCCACAAAAGGGCTTTATTACAGATAGAAATACCTCTCAGCACCCCCCACCCCCCTCAGACTATCCCGCAGGTGAAGAAGCCGGATGTGGAGGTCCTGGGCTGGTGTGGTTGCACTGTGGTTGTGAGGACGGTTGGACGTACTGGCAAATTCTCTAAAACAATGTGGAAGGCAGCTTATGGTGGAGAAATTAAAATTCAATTCTCTGGCAACTGCTCTGGTGGATATTACTGCAGTCAGCATGCCAATGGCATCTATGGCATTATGTTTTGTGACAAAACTGCAAATTTTAAAATGGTTAAAGTGGCCTTTAATTGTCCCCATCACAAGGTGCACCTGTGTAATTATCATACCGTTTTATCAGCTTCTTGATATGCCACATCTGTTAGGAGGCTGGATCATCTTGGCAAAGGAGACATGCTCACTAACAGAAATGTAAACAAATTTGTGCTCAAATATTTTGAGAAATAAGCTTTTCCATGAATGGAAAATGTCTGGGATTTTTATTCATGAAACATGGGACCAACACATTTATCTGCTTGCTTGCCTCTCCCCTATATGAAGGTGTTTTGGTACTTCCCTTATGCAATTGACTATGCTTTACCGCGCACTAACTATGCTACAGGTCAATATAGTCTATCCTGCCCTCTCTCCACTATTTATAGTGACAATATGCTAACTAGCAATCATACCACATAAAATCATTCAAAGTTGCACCAATTTTAAATTTTCATAAGCGGAGAGGCCAGGTGAGTCATTGTGCATGAAAGAACAGTGAAGAGATGAGACGGCTCAAAAAGCTACCCTCTTGATCTTGTTTAGGGACAGCACAATTATCCTACCTAGACTAGCCTACAACACCATATTGTAATGAACAATTGCATCATTGTTTTCAAGTGAGTACAAAATTATACTCTAGGCTGTAAACTGAAGTGAAAATGTCATTTAAATAATTGCACAAATGCCCTGTGATTTGAATATTTAATTCCATTAATTTTGACAGTTTAGAAGTTAGAATGCACAGTATTAGCCCAGTCTGTCTATATTTTACGTTTGGATACTGAGATGCACTGTGTGTTGCGGATCATCATTCTCCCAAGTCATCCTATAATAATGTGGCCACATATGCTCCTAGCAGGCCCAGTTATTCAGGAAGGCTTAACGCACACTCTGCTTCCTCTCCATTCTGACCGGCAATATAGCATCAATATTTTGAAAATCTGATTTCCACCTAGCTGATCATTGTCTGCAGCTGGCTCTCATCGTAGTGTAGGTCTAATGGAACAGGCAGGGAGAGTTAGGTCGTTCGTGGTGATTGGCAAACCTTCTAGCCCTGAGTAGCATGGACTGTGCCACCAAAGCATGCTGAAGTGGGAAAGTCGACACCACGTTTATGAACACAGGTTCGTTATGGTCGTTATAGTCATTGTTACTTGTGGTCGTATTTTCTGTTGTTGTTAAATTGGAGGGGGAAGGTGTGCAATTGTTTTTTACATTAGTGTAAAGAATTAAAATATGTTGGGGAGGAGAGGCTCGTGTGAAAATATGTTTTACGTTGGGAGGGGGGTGCATTTTATTTTTATGACTCCTCAAGTTGGTGTCCCTTATTAGGAAGTTTTCCACGTCTGACGAGCATCTGAATGCTCCATTAATGTTGTTGATAATATTGAATGAAAATAATAAGTAGAGCCCTTGAAACAAACAACCAATTGAGACAACAATTAAAACATTGGGAAAGTGAATAAATGTCTCTCGTGAAGATCTGCTTCTTCACGCAAGCGCTATACAACAACCCTGGAAGAATCAAATCAAAAATGTATCAGTCACATACACATATTTAGCAGATGTCATTGTGGGTGAATGTTGACTGAATGTTGTCTTAACTTTTCTTTGCAAGTATTGTTTATGCAATGTCTCTCTATTTCATTTACCTCCTCTCTCTTCCCTGTCTTCCTCTTCAAGGTGTCTAATCAGGTGGTTCAAGCTCTCCTCACTCAAAAGGTTTGTCTTTGTTTTGTTTGGTTGAAGCATCAGTAAGTCTTATCAAGTATAATGGAGGCTATGAGAGAAATAATGGTGGAATGTCATAATGATACATAGTTGTGTACTAGGTAGCAAGTCATGACTACTGAAACTGAAAGACCACATGCTCACTTTAACTGTTGGTGTATGCTTGTCAAATTTCTGCGGACTTGCCATGTATTCCATCGGCCAGCAGGTCAAATTTCACATATTTATCCACTTTGGGGTAGCAAAGTCTAATGATGATTTTCATTAAGGTCCATGTCTGTAGGCTATACAGTGCATTCGGAAAGTATTCCGATTCCTTGACTTTTTCCACATTTTGTTACGTGACATCCTTATTCTAAAATTGAGTCAATTGTTCCCCCCCCTCATCAATCTTCACACAATATCCCATAATGACAAGGCAAAAACAAATTATTCTAATTTTTTGAAAATGTATACAAATAAAAAACTTAAATATCACATTTACGTAAGTATTGAGAACCTTTACTCAATACTTTGTTAAAACACCTTTGGCAGTGATTACAGCTTCGAGTCTTCTTGGGTATGATGCTAAAAGCTTGGCACACCTGTATTTGGGGAGTTTCTCCCATTCTTCTCTGCAGAACCTCACAAGCCCTGTCAGGTTGGAAGGGGAGCGTCGCAGCACAGCTATTTTCAGTTCTCTCCAGAGATGTTCGATCAGGTTCAAGTCAGGGCTCTGGCTGGGCCACTCAAGGACATTCAGAGACTTGTCCCATAGCCACTCCTGTGTTGTCTTGGCTGTGTGCTTAGGGTTGTTGTCCTGTTGGAAGGTGAACCTTCGCCCCAGTCTGAGGTCTTGAGCGCTCTGGAGCAGGTTTTCATCAAGGATCTTCACTGTATGATGGTGCCAGGTTTCCTCCAGGTGTGACGTTTGGCTTTCAGGCCAAAGAGTTCAATCTTGTTTTCATCAGACCAGAGAATCTTGTTTCTCATGGTCTGAGAGTACATTGGTGCCTTTTGGAAAGCTCCAAGCGGGCTGTTGTGTGCTTTTTACTGAGGAGTGGCTTCCGTCTGGCCACTCTACCATAAAGCCCTGATTGGTGGAGTGCTGCAGAGATGGTTGTCCTTCTGGAAGATTCTCCCATCTCCACAGAGGAACTCTTGAGCTCTGTCAGAGTGACCATTTGCTTCTTAGTCACCTCCCTGACCAAGGCCCTTCTCCTCCGATTGCTCAGTTTGGACAGACGGCCAGCTCTAGAATAAGACTTGGTAGTTCCAAACGTCTTCCATTTAAGTACAGTACCAGTAAATATTTTGGACACATCTACTCATTCAAAGGTTTTTCTTTATTTTTACAATGTTATACATTGTAGAATAATAGTGAAGACATCAAAACTATGAAATAACACATATTGAATCATGTATTAACCAAAACAGTGTTAAACAAATCAAAATATATTTCATATTTGAGATTCTTCAAAGTAGCCACCCTTTGCCTTGATGACAGCTTTGCACACTCTTGGGATTTTCTCAACAAGCTTCACCTGGAATGCTTTTCCAACGGTCTGGGAGGAGTTCCCACATGCGGAGCACTTTTCCTTCACTCTGCGTCCAATTTATCCTTAACCTTCTCAATTGGGTTGAGGTCAGGTGATTGTGGATGCCAGGTCATCTGATGCAGCACTCCATCACTTTCCTTCTTTGTCAAATAGCCTTTACACAGCCTGGAGGTGTGTTGGTGTCCTGTTGGGTCATTGTCCTGTTGAAAAACAAATGATAGTCCCACAAAGCGCAAACCAGATGGGATGGCGTGTCACTGCAGAATGCTGTTGAAGCCATGCTGGTTAAGTTTGCCTTGATTTCTAAATAAATGTTGTTGGAAGCCACAGTGTTCTTGGGGACCTTCAATGCTGCAAAAATGTTTTGATAACCTTCCCCAGATCTGTGCTTCGACACAATCCTGTCTTGGAGCTCTACGGACAATTCCTTCGACCTCATGGCTTGGTTTTTTCTCTGACATGAACTGTCAACTGTGGGACCTTACAGTTTACGTTGGAAGTTTACATACTCTTAGGTTGGAGTCATTAAAACTCGTTTTTCAACCACTCCACAAATTTCTTGTTAACAAGCTATAGTTTTGGCAAGTCGGTTAGGACATCTACTTTGTGCATGACACAAGTAATTTGTCCAAAAATTGTTTACAGACAGATTAATTCACTTATAAATCATTGTATCACAATTCCAGTGGGTCAGAACTTTACATACACTAAGTTGACTGTGCCTTTAAACAGCTTGGAAAATTCCAGAAAATTCTGTCATGGCTTTAGAAGCTTTGGAAGTATGACCACAAGCATACTTCCAAAGTTTTCTTCTCTTTTGCACACCAGTATTTCGACTTGCACATCATCATCTGCACATCTATCACTCCAGTGTTCATTTGCTAAATTGTAATTACTTCGCTACTATGGCCTATTTATTGCCTTAGCTCCTCACGCCATTTGCACACATTGTATATAGACTTTATTTTTTTCTATTGAATTATTGACTGTACACTTGTTAATTCCATGTGTTTGTGTCACACTGCTTTGGTTTGTCTTGGCCAGGTCGCAGTTGTAAATGAGAACATGTCAACTGATTATTATTATAATTTGACCCTGCTGGTCATCTATGAACATTTGAACATCTTGGCCATGTTCTGTTATCTCCACCCAGCACAGCCAGAAGAGGACAGTCAACCCCTCATAGCCTGGTTCCTCTCTAAGTTTCTTCCTAGGTTCTGGCCTTTCTAGGGAGTTTTTCCTAGCCACCGTGCTTCTACACCTGCATTGTTTGCATTTTGGGGTTTTAGGCTGGGTTTTTGTACAGCACTTTGTGACATCAGGTGATGTAAGAAGGGCTTTATAAATACATTTAAATTGAGCTAGCCTACCTGGTTAAACTTCTTAGGGCTGAGATCCCGCTAACGGGATCGATATGACAACAGCCATTGAAAGTGCAGAGCTCCAAATTCAAAACAACAGAAATCCCAATATTAAAACTCCTCAAACATACAATTATTTCACACCATTTTAAATATACACTTCTTGTTAATCCCACCACAGTGTCCAATTTCAAATAGGCGTTACGGTGAAAGCACCACCAACGATTATGTTAGGTCAGAGCCAAGTCACGGAAAAACACATTTTTCCAGCCAAAGAGAGGAGTCACAAAAATCAGAAATAGAGAAAATTAGTCACTAACCTTTGATCTTCATCAGATGACACTCATAGGACTTTATGTTACACAATACATGTATGTTTTGTTCGATAAAGTTAATATTTATGTAAAAAAATCTCAGTATACATTGGCGCGTTATGTTCAGTAGTTCTAAAACAACCAGTGTTTTTGCAGAGAGCCACATCAATTTACAGAAATACTCATAATAAATGTTGATGAAAATACAAGTGTTATACATGGAACTTTAGATACAATTCTCCTTAATGCAACCGCTGTGTCAGATTTCTAAAAAGCTTTACGGAAAAAGCAAACCATGCAATAATCTGAGTACGGCGCTCAGAGCCCAAACAAGCCAAAAAGATATCCGCCATATTGTGCAGTCAACAGAAGTCAGAAATAACATTATACATATTCACTTACCTTTGATGATCTTCATCAGAATGCATCAGATTCCCAGGAATCCCAGTTCCACAATAAATGTTTGTTTTGTTCGATAATGTCCATCATTTATGTCCAAATAGCTCCTTTTGTTAGCACGTTTGGTAAACAAATCCAAACTCACGAAGCGCGTTCGCTAGGAGCAGACGAAAAGTCAAAGTTCCATTACAGTCCGTAGAAACATGTCAAACGAAGTATAGAATCAATCTTTACGATGTTTTTAACATAAATCTTCAATGTTCCAACCGGAGAATTCCTTTGACTGTAGAAATGCAATGGAACGCAAGCTAAATCTCACGTGAATGAGCGTCATGAGCTCAAGGCATTCTGGCAGACCTCTGACTCATTCCCCTCTCATTCGCCCCCACTTCACAGTAGAAGCATCAAACAAGGTTCTAAAGACTGACATATAGTTGACGACTTAGGAAGTGCAACATGACCAATGTCATGTTACTGTATCTTCAATAGGGAATGAGTTGAAAAACGACCGACCATCCTCAGATTTCCCACTTCCTGGTTGAATTTTTTTCTTAGCTTTTTGCCTGCCAAATGAGAGCCGATATACTTACAGACATCATTCAAAAAGTTTTAGAAGATTCAGAGTGTTTATAATATATCAATATACTAATACTATGCATATATTAGCAGCTGGGACTGAGGAGCAGGCAGTTTACTCTGGGCACCTCTGGGCACCTTATTCATCCAAGCTACTCAATACTGCCCCCAGCCATAAGAAGCTAAATAAAGGTGAAATAAAAATAAATAATAATTGGAGGTGTACCTGTGGATGTATTTCAAGGCCTACCTTCAAACTCAGTGCCTCTTTGCTTGACATCAAGCATTAGAAAATCTAAAGAAATCAACCAAGACCAAGACCTCATATTGGTCTTGGCTGACCGCATATGGCTCATAACATATAACCAGATATAGCCAGATATAGCTAAATCTGGTTAACTTCAGTATGTGGGTATCATAACAAAATACAGTTCATTTGGGAAGGTATTCCGACCCCTTTTTCCCACATTCTGTTACGTTACAGCTTATTCTAAAATGGATTAAATAAATCAACACACAATACCCCATAATGATGAAGCAAATTGTTTGAACATTTATTAAAAATATAAAACAGAAATACCTTATTTACATAAGTATTCAGACCCTTTGCTATGAGACTCAGGTGCATCCTGTGTCCATTGATCATCCTTGAGATATTTCTACAACTTGATTGGAATCCACCTGTGGTAAATTCATTTGATTGGACATGATTTGGAAAGGAACACACCTATCTATATACAGCTGAAGTCGGAAGTTTACATATATTTAAACTCAGTTTTTCACAATTCCTGACATTAGATCTTAATAACAATTCCCTGTCTTAGGTCAGTTAGCATCACCACTTTATTTTAAGAATGTGAAATGCCAGAATAATAGTAGAGAGAATGATTTATTTCAGCTTTTATTTCTTTCATTACATTCCTTGTGGGTCAGAAGTTTACATACACTCAATTAGTATTTGGTAGCGTTGCCTTTAAATTGTTTTACTTGGGTCAAACGTTTCAGGTAGCCTTCCACAAGCTTCCAACAATAAGTTGGGTGAATTTAGTCCCATTCCTCCTGACAGAGCTGGTGTAACTGAGTCAGGTTTGTAGGCCTCCTTGCTCACACACGCTTTTTCAGTTCTGACCACAATTTTTCTATGGGATTGAGGTCAGGGCTGTGATGGCCACTCCAATACATTGTCTTTGATATCCTTTGGCCATTTTGCCACAACTTTGGAAGTATGCTTGGGGTAATTGTCCATTTGGAAGACCCATTTGCGACCAAGCTTTAACTTCCTGGTTGATGTCTTGAGATGTTGCTTCAATAAATCCACGTCATTTTCCTTTCACATGATGCAATCTATTTTTGAAGTGCACCAGTCCCTCCTGCAGCAAAGCACCCCCACAACATGATGCTGCCACCCCCGTGCTTCACGGTTGGGATGGTGTTCTTCAGCTTGCAAGCCTCACCCTTTTTCCTTCAAACATAAGGATGGTCATTATGACCAAACAGTTCTATTTTTGTTTCATCAGACCAGAGGACATGTCTCCAAAAAATAAGATCTTTATCCCCATGTGCAGTTGCAAACCGTAGTCTGGCTTCTTTATGTCGGTTTTGGAGCAGTGGATTATTCCTTGCTGAGCAGCCTTTCAGGTTATGTCGATATAGGACTCGTTTTACTGTGGATATAGATACTTTGGTACCTGTTTCCTCCAGCATCTTCACAAGGTCCTTTGCTGTGGTTCTGGGATTGATTTGCACTTTTTGCACCAAAGTATGTTCATCTCTAGGAAACAGATCGCGTCACTTTCCTGAGTGGTATGATGGATGCGTGGTCCCATGGTGTTTGTACTATTGTTTGTACAGATTAACGTTTTACCTTCAAGCGTTTGGAAATTGCTCCCAAGGATGAACCAGAAGGTCTAAAAAATAATAATTCTGGGGTCTTGGCTGATTTCTTTTGATTTTCCCATGATGTCAAGCAAAGAGGCACTGAGTTTGAAGGTAGGCCTTTAAATACATCCACAGGTACACCTCCAATTGACTCAAATGATGTCAGTTAGCCTATCAGAAGTTTCTAAAGCCATGACATAATGTTCAGGAATTTTCCAAGCTGTTTAAAGGCACATTCAACTTAGTGTATGTAAACTTCTGACCCACTGGAGTTGTGATACTGTGAAATAATTTGTCTTTAAACAATTGTTGGAAAAATTACTTGTGTCATGCACAAAGTAAATGTCCTAACCGACTTTTCAAAACTATAGTTTTTTTTTAACCAGAAATGTGTGGAGTGGTTGAAAACGAGTTTTAATGACTACAACCGAAGTGTATGCAATCTTACGACTTCAACTGTATAATTCTAAAGCTGGTTTATACCGTACAAAATGTAAACCAACCATTATTGTGTTTATGTGGGTGAATCTCCAGGACCTGAAGGAGGATTGTGTGAAGCTGAGGACACGCGTGTTTGACTTGGAGCAGCAGAACCGCCTACTGAACGTTCTGTTCCAGCAGCGGGTCAAAACATCCACCGACCCTATCTCTCAGGTAGGCTGGGCTTGGCATAGACTGGATAAAGACAAATATTGACCAGTCATAAGCATGCCACAATCGCATTTGAGCAGGTTCATGGGTTTATAATAACAATATAAGGTGATGACCTTGAACGTGTAGTCTAGAATTGGTAGATACATTTTTTTTGACTTGTCATCTTGACTTTTAAGGTAACGATATATAGCCACTGGTTATTGAAGACTATGACTTACAAAAGTCTCATGAGCTTAGTTCTATTGTCTTACCCCAGCATAACGCAAAAATTGTATTGTTTTACTTTCAGGTTTCTAAATGATATAATTGTAAACAAACACTGTATAGCTTCAAAACATGGGTAGAACTATTATTTTGAGCTCATGGACAGTCAAAGCTTTCATCCATAGCTCTGTCTTTGAATTTAAGAGCCGTTCCATTTCTCTAGATCCATCCCTTTGCTGTTTACCAAAACAAGTTTTGTTTCAAATCTCAGATTGTGCCTTTTAAAGAGAGATACAGAGGTTTTCTTTAAGAGCAATAACATATCAGTGCACGTTCCACCATAGAACCGTACTTGTCTACTTCAAATTCACTATGAATCTTAAGAATAGGTTCAATGAGTAATATCTAAGTAAGTTATAATAATTACAGAATAAATCAAATTTATTTATATAGCCCTTCTTACATCAGCTGATATCTCAAAGTGCTCTACAGAAAACCAGCCTAAAACCCCAAACTGCAAGCAATGCAGGTGTAGAAGCACAGTGGCTAGGAAAAACTCCCTAGAAAGGTCAAAACCTAGGAAGAAACCTAGAGAGGAACTAGGCTATGAGGGGTGGCCAGTCCTCTTCTGGCTGTGCCAGGTGGGGATTATAACAGAACATGGCCAAGATGTTCAAATGTTCATAAATGACCAGCATGGTCAAATAATAATAATCACAGTAGTTGTTGAGGGTATCAGCAAGTCAGCACCTCAGGAGTAAATGTCTGTTGGCTTTTTATAGCCGATCATTAAGAGTATCTCTACTGCTCCTGCTGTCCATAGAGAGTTGAAAACAGCAGGTCTGGGACAGGTAGCACGTCCGGTGAACAGGTCAGGGTTCCATAGCCACAGGCAGAACAGTTGAAACTGGAGCAGCAGCACTGCAAGGTGGACTGGGGACAGCAAGGAGTCATCATGCCAGGTAGTCCTGAGGCATGGTCCTAGGGCTCAGGTCCTATGAGAGAGAGAAAGAAAGAGAGAAAGAGAGAATTAGAGAGAGCATACTTAAATTCACACAGAACACCGGATAAGACAGGAGAAGTACTCCAGATATAAGAAACTGACCCTAGCCCCCCGACACATAAACTACTGCAGCATAAATCCTGGAGGCTGAGACAGGAGGGGTCAGGAGACACTGTGGCCCCATCCGATGATACCCCTGGACGGAGCCAAACAGGAAGGATATAACCCCACCCACTTTGCCAAAGCAGAGCCCCACACCACTAGAGGGATATCTTCATACTTATGTAATGAAATTATATTTCTGAATTATTGATTATTACAGTGTTATGACAGCCAATTATCTTGTTATTTGTTCTATTAGATATTCAAAAGGAGCATGTTGTTGATTTCAAGCGAGCTACAGGCATGTCCAAAACAGATGATACCCAAACTCTATTGCCTTGAACAGCTTAATTGTTATGGCAAGGAGTTCCCTAAAGGGAACATCCCCTCCCATTCAGCTGAAAATATTTCTTTAGAAATATTAAACTTTCACACATTAACAAGTCCAATACAGCAAATGAAAGATAAACATCTTGTTAATCTACCCATCGTGTCAGATTTTTTAAATGTTTTACAGCGAAAACACAACATATGTTAGATGACCACCAAATTCAAAAACACACACAGCCATTTTTCACAGTCACAAAAGCAGCAATATAGAATGAATCGCTAACCTTTGATTATCTCCATCAGATGACACTCATAGGACATCATGTTATACATGTATTGTGTGTTTTGTTCGATAATGTGCATATATATATATATATATATATATATATATATATATATATATATATATAAATCTCAGTTTACATTGACGCGTTACGTGCAGTAATGTTTTGATTCCAAAACATCCGGTGATTTTGCAGAAATACTCACAATAGACATTGATAAAAGATGCAATTGTTATTCACAGAATTAAAGATAAACGTATCCTCTATGCAACCGCTGTGTCAGATTTTTTTTTAAACTTTACGGAGAAAGAATATTCTGAGAACGGCACTCAGAACCCAAAGAAATATCCGCCATTTTGGCGTCAACAGAAGCTACAAAAAACACTATAAATATTAATTTATCTTTGAATATCTTCATCAGAAGGCAGTTCCAGGAATCCCAGTTCGACAATAAATGACTGATTTGTTCCCTAAAGTTCCATAAAGTCCAATATTTAGCCACTTGTTGTTAGCTTGTTCAGCCCAGCATTCAATCCTCAAAAAGCACGAGCAATTCCTCCAAACAAAAACTCAAAGTTCCGTTACAGGTTGTAGAAACAAGTCAAATGATGTATGCAATCCATATTTAGTATGTTTTAAACATTAATCAGCAATAAGGTTCCAACCGGAGAATTTCATTGTCTGAAGAAACGCATTGGAACCGAAGAACACTCTCTCATGACCATGCAATGAGACGGAGGCTTTCTGCCAGACCACCCACTCAAAGAGCTATTATGAGCCCCTCCTTTATAGTAGAATCATACAACCAGAATCTAAAGACGGTGACATCTTGTGGAAGCCCTAGGAAGTGCATAAACATCCATATCTCAGCTGGACTTCAAATGGCACTGTTTACAAAATCGAGGTCTCACTTCCTGTTTGGATTTCTTCTCAGATTTTTGTCTGCCATATGAGTTCTGTTATACTCACAGACATAATTCAAACAGTTTTTGAAACTTCAGAGTGTTTTCTATCCACCAGTAATAATAATATGCATATATTTCCATCTGGGAAAGAGTAGGAGGCAGTTTACTCTGGGCACACCTTTCATCCAAAAGTGAAAATGCTGCCCCCTAGCCCCAACAGGTTTTAATTAAGCCTATGACACACGAAGCAATCTGGATGCATTTGACGTTGCTTGCAACACAGTTGCATCTGGGTTACTCAGTGTGTCACCCCGCAAAAATTGAGATATAAATCAATTCTATTTCCCGCAACTGACTGTACAGTAGGCAATGTCCAATCAGTGAGCGTTTGGAACTCCGACCCAGTTGTCATGTCAACACAGGTGTCAATGCTGCTGCAAACCATGACAAAGCAGACATGCCAAATGGGAAATGTATGAAAAATTCTGGACACCATGCCCAGTCAGGGTTTATGTAAATGATCGGGCATTCAATAAATGTAATTTTAAAAGTGAACGTAGATCTATCTCTGTCCAGTTTCAACAGAAATGCTCCAACATGAACTGCATTAAGCTAGCTAGTTTGGTAAAACATGGTTGGCAAATAGGCAGCATTTTGGCGAGCTAGCTAAATTGTACAGCCAGCATTTTGTCTATGTTGATGCTGTTACAATTACCAAACATTTGATAAACAAATCATTTTTGAAACCATGATGTGATGTATTACAGGGTTGCATGATGCATGCAATTTCAAATGCATCTGAAATGCTTCGTGTATCAGCAAAGTTGCTTGAGATCATGTCACTTGCAACTTTCATCTGGAACAGAAATTGCATCCAAATTATATTCTGTCATCTAAGAGTATTGCTGACCTTAAGAATTCTAGGAGCTACTTTGTTAATACCTTAATGTTCAAAGTAGATTAGCCCAACGTAGACAGACACTACTCATATATTCATCCAGTGGGGGATTCAGCACATCTACTCCCTGTGTAGTGTTGCACAGTGTTTTGACATCTACAGTATGGTGGGTTGTTCATCTCTTTGCAAAGCCATGAACAGCAGTAGATCCACCAGGGAGTAAGAATCTTGGGAGATTTTCCTATTGCTATTTCATCTGAAGAAAAAAATATTACAATAGAGAGAGGAAATAACAGATACAAATAATTATATTAATCAAGTCTCTTTCTAGCTATTTTCAACCAAAAAATGTCCTCACTTGAAATGGTCATGGTTTGAACATAGCATAGAACATTTATGAAATGTATGAATCCCCTGCCAGTTCATTAAGTCTACTGTATGCTTACAAGTGCAGTAAGACTTCGTTCCACATGCCTGGCCTTTTCTATTAAGGTCAAATTTACCGACTTGCCAAGGGTGCAACTGACTGGGCTTCTTCCTGCCGGAGATCAGTGGCTGCGTGGAGTTGTATTGGTACAGACCTGATAGGGTGCCATATGTGTTACTACAGTACAAGACTCAAGTGGGATTAGAGATAGCCATGGGAAGTTATTTTGAGTAGGGGTGCTTTATAATAAAGCATTGCATGCGAACAGTGAGCACATTTCTTTGTACTGCATAATTACAACAGGTGTGTGGGAGAGATAATGGGAAAAACTAGAGGGGTGTTGTAACTAAATTAGTAAACAAAAGATTGTACCTAATAAAACAGTTTTAGGACCATGGACAGCTATGCGAGCCATCAAGGAAAAAAGCACTGACCTTGATCCAGCACCGGCGGGGCCGTGCCCTGTTGCTTGCTAGTGGGCTACGTGTTTGACATGGGCCGGAGAAGGCCTGCGAGCTGAGGGCGAGAGAATGCCATGCCCCATATTTGGTATTGTTCTTATTTCCTTTTCGCCAAGTTTAGAATTGTAAACTAATACAAAATAGAAGTGGGAGACTATTGTGAGCACTGCTCCAGATCACTTGATATCTACCACAAGGGGGAGAGAAGAGAAGAGGGAGAGGGACAGAGAGGAGGGAAAGAGAGAGATTCGAATCAACTTACACTAAACTATCTATCATACAGAAGAGCATGTGTCCGACTCCGAACCCCCACAACTGAATAGATGACAGCATAAATCATGAGCTCACTGCTTACAAAACAGAGCTGAGAGCTCTCCATGCAGAATAATGCAGTTGCCACCCAACTAATCCAGAAAAGTGGACCGACTCACTTATCACTGGAACCTCGCACCGAAGCACTACTCCCAACAGCTCAACAAACCACAACACAACAACTGCGTTCAAGAACAGAAAATGCACAGTTGATTCATTTCAGTAGCACCACACAATCCACAAGCTATTGCCCATGGCGCACAAGATTAGCCAACATATTAACATTGCAATAATATGACATTTTGTAACGCAGCAAAAAACAATTAATACATGTCCGAAAAGCATTGAATAAAGAATATTAACTTATTAACCCCTTGTAGCCCAAGAGTCCCGGGCTGCATTTCTACTAAGCTAACATATGGAATTGTTGGTCATACCAAGGATAATTTAGCTATTTGATTTTGAATTTAACTTTTGAACGCGGGAGTTGCGCGTGATATCAGAATTCGCTCACTGTTCCAAAATGTGATTGCTATGCCTGTGCTGCCCTTAAACCGAGGCATGATGCCTGCTAATTATCTATAGGCTGTTTCAACTTGTCAATTTTACATGATTTTCTAACAACAGTTTGAGGTGAGTTCCGCTTCTTTATTAATTCACAGAAGCAGCCTATTTCACTGTGGTTGAATAGTTATATTTGAGACATGCTATGCTAATGTTAAGCGACGATTAGCTAGATGAGCCGGACAAACTTATGGCCCAAGTACTCCACCGGGTGTTTCCTCAGGTCAAGTATGGCCATTTGGTCATCACAGAACGTGCCCAACTTTTCTCCGCTGCCTTTTCTCCAATGCCTTAGTTCGCATCAAAGCAAGTGCCTTATTACCTTATCATACATTTTCTGTATATCATGTCATTTCTACTGTAGCACATAGTATTTACACATGTAGCATAATGTATTCTGTGTGTATTCCTTTAGAACCCTGGACAAGCAAGGTACTGATTTCATAACCTTTATGGTGTTATACTCAATTGTGCTCATGTACTGTACACTGAACAAAAATATAAATGCAACATGCAACAATTTCAAAGATTTGAATGAGTTACAGTTTATATAAGGTTATCAGTCAATTGAAATCAATTCATTAGGCCCTACAGTAATCTAGGGATTCCACATGACTAGGAATACAGATATGCATCTGTTGGTCACAGATACACATAAAAAAAGGAAGGGGAGTGGATCAGAAAACCAGTCAGTATCTGGTGTGACCACCATTTGCCTCATGCAGCGCGAAACATCTCCTTTGCATAGAGTTCATCAGGTTGCTTATTGTGGCCTGTGGAATGTTGTCCCACTCCTCCTCAATGCCCATGCGAAATTGCTGGACATTGGCGGGAAATGGAACATGCCGTCCTACAATTCGATCCAGAGCATCCCAAACATGCTCAATGGGTGACATGTCTGGTGTGTATGAGGGCAATGGAACAACAGGGACATTTTCAAATTCCAGGAATTGTGTACAGATCCTTGTGACATGGGACTGTGCATTATCATCCTGAAACATGAGGTGATGGCGCGGATGAACGGCACGACAATGGGCCTCAGGATCTCATCACTGTATCTCTGTGCATTTATATTTTTATGGATAAAATGCAATTGTGTTCGTTTTCCGTAGCTTATGCCTGCCCATACCATGCCACCATGGGACACTCTGTTCACAACGTTGACATGAGCAAAATGCTCGCCCACACAACGGCACACACGCTGTCTGCCATCTGCCCGGTACAGTTGAAACCGGGATTCATCCGTGAAGAGCACACTTCTCAAATCAAATCAAATTGTTTTGTCACATACACATGGTTAGCAGATGTTAATGCGAGTATAGAGACATGGTTGTGATTCTAGTTCAGTAATATCTAACAAGTAATCTAACAATCTCCAACAACTACCTAATACACACAAATCTAAAGACAATATGAGAATATGTACATGTAAGCATATGGATGAGCGATGGCCAAGCAGCATAGGCAAGGTGCAATAGATAGTATAAAATACAGTATATACATGTGATATGTGTAATGTAAGACATGTAAACGTGATTAAAGTGGCCTTATTTAGAGTGGCATTGTATGAAGTGACTAGTGATCCATTTATTAAAGTGGCCAGTGATTGGGTCTCAATGAAGGCAGCAGCCTCTCTGAGTTAGTGATTGCTGTTTAGCAGTCTGATGGCCTTGAGATAGAAGCTGTTTTTCAGTCTCGGTCCCAGCTTTGATGCACCTGTACTGACCTTGCCTTTTGGATGGTAGCAGTGTGAACAGGCAGTGGCTCGGGTGGTTGATGTCCTTGATGATCTTTTTGGCCTTCCTGTGACAGGTGGTGTAGGTGTCATGGAGGGCAGGTAGTTTTCCTCCGGTAGTGCGTTGTGCAGACCGTACCACCCTCTGGAGAGCCTTGCGGTTGAGGGCGGTGCAGTTGCCATACCAGGCTGTGATACAACTCAACATGATGCTCTCGATTGTGCATCTGTAAAAGTTTGTCAGGGTTTTGGATGACAAGACACATTTCTTCTGCCTCCTGAGGTTGAAGAGGCATTGTTGTGCCTACTTCACCACACTGTCTGTGTGGGTGGACCATTTCAGTTTGTCTGTGATGTGTACGCCAAGGAACTTAAAACTTTCCACCTTCTCCACTGCTGTCCCTTCACTTTGGATAGGGGGGTGCTCCCTCTGAAGTCCACGATCATCTCCTTTGTTTTGTTGTTGTTGAGTGAGAGGTTGTTTTCCTGACACCACACGCCGAGTGCCCTCACCTCCTCCCTGTAGGCTGTCTCGTCATTGTTGGTAATCAAGCCCACTACGTCTGCAAACTTGATCAAATCAAATCAAATGTATTTATATAGCCCTTCGTACATCAGCTGATATCTCAAAGTGCTGTACAGAAACCCAGCCTAAAACCCCAAACAGCAAGCAATGCAGCTGTAGAAGCACGGTGGCTAGGAAAAACTCAATAGAAAGGCCAAAACCTAGGAAGAAACCTAGAGAGGAACCAGGCTATGGTGGCCAGTCCTCTTCTGGCTGTGCTGGGTGGAGATTATAACAGAACATGGCCAAGATATTCAAATGTTCATAAATGACCAGTGTCGTGACGTTGTATTAGTTAATGTGATGACTGTTGCTCATCGAATGATCACAAGTTTCTAATTACGTGACTAACTGAATCAAGCAATTATTAACTCATTAACCTGGGGCACCATGGGAGAACTAGTTTTTAATGAGTTTCTATTTCCCAAATTAACTCAAAGAATATCAGAATATCGATTTTACAACAGCCGCTAATTAACCAGTTGCCTCTGACAGTCTCGTTCTGAACGTCGTATAGCCCGTGAATCTGCACAGACCCGGGTCCCACTTATGAATTCGTACCACACCAATCTTAATTGAATATTTATTTACTAAAAGCTAAAATGATGATAAAAGATACAAATAGACAAAACATATTATAGGCTATTGATTAGAACTTAGTATAATGGGCCAACACATTATGGCGCGTGTTACCCACAATGGGAATTTCAAAGGAGAGAGGAAAAAAGGAGTACACAAGAGAAATATACATTTTGTAACGGCGTTCGTCTGTTGAAAGAGGAGCGGACCAAAATGCAGCGTGGTGGTCACTCATGTTCTTTAATGAAAATGAACAAACGAACAATACAAAACAACAAACGTAACGCAAAAACCTATACAGCCTATCTTGTGACAACTAACACAGAGACAGGAACAATCACCCACAAACACACAGTGAAACCCAGGCTACCTAAATATGGTTCCCAATCAGAGACAACGAGAATCACCTGACTCTGATTGAGAACCGCCTCAGGCAGCCATAGACTATGCTAGACACCCCACAAAACCCCAAGACAAAAATGCACCACAAAAACCCATGTCACACCCTGCCTGGCCTAACCAAATAAAATAAATGAAGACAAACATAATATACTACGACCAAGGCGTGACAGAACCCCCCTAAGGTGCGGACTCCCGGACGCACATCAAAACAATAGGGAGGGTCCGGGTGGGCGTCTGTCCATGGTGGCGGCTCCGGCGCGGGACGTGGACCCCACTCTATCAATGTCTTAGTTCCTCCCCCTCTCGTCCTAGGATAGTCTACCCTCGCCGCCGACCATGGCCTAGTAGTCCTCACCCAGAACCCCACTGGACTGAGGGGCAGCTCGGGACTGAGGGGCAGCTCGGGACTGAGGGGCAGCTCGGGACTGAGGAGCAGCTCGGCACTGAGGGGAAGCTCGGCACTGAGGGGAAGCTCGGCACTGAGGGTAAGCTCGGCACTGAGGGGAAGCTCGGCACTGAGGGGAAGCTCGGCACTGAGAGGAAGCTCGGCACAGAGAGGAAGCTCAGCACTGAGAGGAAGCTCAGGCAGGTAGTTGGATCCGGCAGATCCTGGCTGGCTGGCGGATCTAGAAGAGTCTGGTTGACTGGCGGATCTGGAAGAGTCTGGCTGACTGGCAGATCTGGAAGAGTCTGGCTGACTGGCAGATCTGGAAGAGTCTGGCTGACTGGCAGATCTGGAAGAGTCTGGCTGACTGGCGGATCCTGGCAGACTGACGGATCTGGCTGCTCCATGTAGACTGGCAGCTCTGGCTGCTCCATGCAGACTGACAGCTCTGGCTGCTCCATGCATACTGACAGCTCTGGCTGCTCCATGCAGACTGACATCTCTGGCTGCTCCATGCAGACTGACAGCTCTGGCTGCTCCATGCAGACTGACAGCTCTGGCTGCTCCATGCAGGCTGACAGCTCTGGCTGCTCCATGCAGGCTGACAGCTCTGGCTGCTCCATGCAGACTGACAGCTCTGGCTGCTCCATGCAGACTGACAGCTCAGGCTGAACATGCGGGAGACTCCGGCAGCGCAGGAGAGGAGGAAGGCTCTGGCTGCGCTGAACAGGCGGGAGGCTCCGGCAGCGCTAAACAGGCGGGAGACTCCGACAGCACTGGAGAGGAGAAAGGCTCTGGCAGCCCTGAACAGGCGAGGCGCACTGAAGGCCTGGTGCGTGGTGCTGGCACTGGTGGTACTGGGCCGAGGACACGCACAGGAAGCCTGGTGCGGGGAGCTGCCACCGGAGGACTGGTGTGTGAAGGTGGCACAGGATGGACCGGACCGTGAAGGCGTACTGGAGAGCCTGAGAGCAGGACTGGCACAGGACTTGCAAGGCTAGGGTGGTGCACAGGAGGCCTGGTGCGTGAGGCTGGCACAATCTTCACCAGCCGACTAACACGCACCTCAGGACGAGTATGGAGCGCTGACCCAGGTGCCATCAAATCCCCGACATGCTCCGTCGGGCGAATATCTTGCATACTACGCCAAATCAACTGCTCTCTCTCTTCACTCTCCTCCAATTCTATTAACACCTCCTCGAGTGTCTCCTCATCTCCCATCCGTGCACTCTCCTCCATTCTGTCCAATAATTCCTCGACCCTCTCAGACTCAGCCCTCAGCTTCGCCGATAGCTCCGATAACATCCCTGGCTCCTTACGGTAAACAGGGGGAGTTGGCTCAGGTCTGACTCCTGACTCTGCCACCACTCTCCCTGAGCCCCCCCCAATACATTTTTGGGGCTGACTCTCGGGCTTCCTTCAGCGCCGCCATGCTTGTCTCTCCAACTCCATTCTCCTATAACCCTCTTCGCACTGCTCCAGCGAATCCCAGGCGGGCTCCGGCACTCTCCCTGGGTCGACCGCCCACCTGTCTATTTCCTCCCAAGTAGTGTAGTCCCGATATTGTTGCTCCTGCTGCCGCTGTTGCTTCTCCTCATACCAGCGCCTCTCAGCTCTCGCCGCCGGGGCGGCGATATTCTCCAGGCTGATCCCAGGGTCCTTCTCCGAACAATTCATCCTCCCATGTCCATTCCTCTCTTTGTTGCTTCTGCTGTCGCTGCCTGTCACCACGCTGCTTGGTCCTGGTGTGGTGGGTGATTCTGTAACGGCGTTCGTCTGTTGAAAGAGGAGCGGACCAAAATGCAGCGTGGTGGTTACTCATGTTCTTTAATGAAAATGAACAAACAAACAATACAAAACAACAAACGTAACGTGAAAACCTATACAGCCTATCATTTGACAACTAACACAGAGACAGGAACAGGATAGGACCAAGGCGTGACACATTTGGGTGAATTTGTCAGCTATGCTATTCTAACCCTAGCCTTGCCTCAAACTGCCGCTCTTATGGGTCAGAATACAATGATGTAATTACGTGGTGATGATCTCCAGCGATTCTCTGCGTAGGCCTTCAGCTGTTCGATGACGCGCTACTCCGACCACGATTCGATGGGAGATGGAGGCTAGGTGGTTCGACTTGAATTCACCCGCTTAGGCACAGCTACTCATCCGTAGCTTGGGTAGAAAATGATTTCTTTGTCCTCAAACTTGCTTGCGTTCTGGGTTTGTTGACTTTTTAAGACCCTGCTGCAGCTGGGGTCACGTAGTCCTATTGTAAATTCTATACTCACAGATTTTATACCCTTGGGTCAGAAGTGGGCGTAGCCGCCTTTAGGGCAATTCTCTGGGCGTTCCAAGTTAGAGGCAAGGGATAGGTTTTTCTCAAATCCCATTTTAGGCAACTAACTTAACATTTCATCTTCCCCAAAACATTCCCTTTGATTTGGACATTTTCCACACAACGTACAATGTATAAACATCAACATATACTAGGAAAACTCTTCATGTTACAATGTTTAATAACAAAACATTGGGGCTGCTTTATCCTTGGTTTGGTGACATATTATGAAATTATGAAATTTATGAAATTATGAAAGTTATGAAATTGAAAACATGGAGTATGATTTCAAGACTTGCTGCTATCGAATATAGATCGCCCCGTGATCAATTTGATAGATTATTAACGTTTATTAATACCTAAAGTTGGTTTAGATAAGTAGTTTGAAATGATTTGTAAAGTTTATAGGCAACTTTTGTAATTTTAAAAAGTTACGTTGCGTGTTGTAAAGGGGCATTTTTCTGGATCAGACCGGTCTTCAGCAAATCACATTTTGGGTATACAATGACGGATTTAATCGGGAAAAAGACCCAATTGTGATGTTTATGTGACATATAGGAGTGCCAAGAAAGAAGCTCGTCAAAGGTAATGAATGTTTTATATTTTATTTATGCGTTTTGGGTAGTGCCGGCTACCGCAAAATCTGTTGTTTTGTTGACGGTCTGGTATTCTGGGGGTGCATGCTATCAGATAATAGCTTCTCATGCTTTCGCCGAAAACAATTTTACAAATCTGACTTGGTGGCTAGATTCACAACGGGTGTAGCTTTAATTCAGTACCTTGTATGTGTGTTTTAATGAAAGTTTGAGTTTTATCGAAAACTTTCGGTGGCGCTCTAGAATTTCCGCTGATTTGATCCCGCCACAGGGACCTAGTCGTTAACAAGTTTTAACTGACTTGCCTAGTTAAATAAAGGTAAAATAAAATGGTGGCTGACGGAAACCATTGTTCCAAAGTCCATTTATGTCATGATTAATGTTCTAAGGCTGGTTCTCCATAGTGACAGGACAAAGGAATTTGTCTGTGGCCTGAGATTTACCAGGGGCGTGAGGGCCATAAAATCCCCCACGTCTTCAGACCTCTAGATCTCTCCTCCTCTGTAAGGGGTTGAGAGATAATCTGTAGGGTTGTGGTCTCCTGTAACCTGACCTGATCAAGACATAGAGCGAGGTCGTCTATGTGAATAATCGCCCTCTCTGGTACCTTAGCAAAAACAGTCTGGTTGGGGAGGTTCAATTGGGTGATGGAGTCATGGCGTTCGTAAGTCATAGTGGCGGACGCGAACAGTGTGTTGACCAACCATCGGTTCCCTACTACCTCCACTTGTGTGGTTGGTGGCCCCATCCCTGGCTGTTAGTTTGGCTCTACAGCATTCTTTGCCTGGTGATTAACTTTAATATCACAAAGACGGTCAGTGTTATCCCTGACAAACGGTTTGCTAGGACAGAGGTAGTGGACATCTTTGGTTAGAGTACACATAAACAGGTTAGGGGTGAGAGAAATCTGTGTTGTTTTCCTGGTAAGCTACAACTGGGGGCGTGGCAATCTTTACGTGGGTACCGTCGCGCCAAAATCCTACATTGAGAACTGTTTTCAATCTGTAGATATTCTCCATTTCAACAACCGGCAGCGTCAGTAGAAATCCCACTTCATTACGATCAACATCGACGTGTATTGGGATGGCCGACCCCAGACTATAGGCCAAATGTGACTGTAATGGCCTTATTGTGGTTGAAGTAGCTGAGGTCAATATGCTGTGCACAATTGAGAGGGACACTAGATATGAGGGGATTCTATTCATGGCCAAGTGGTCCATAGAAGAGCTAACTTCACAGAGAATATCCTCCAGTAACAATCGAACCAATTGGACATGGGCATAGTCATGGTTCATGACCTCTGCTAGCTTTCCTACAGACAGGAGAGTTTTGTTCAGGAGAGTAGCGTGTGTGTTGACCACCAGAATAGTGTCCTGGAGAGATTTTCCCACATGTTGCAACCTGAGGGCCTGTGCCTTCATCTGCTGCTGAATAAGTGGCATCTCTTCAGTAATCTCCCTAACATTCCTGTTGACTGTGGCTAGACTGACTGCGTTGACGGCAGTGGTACCTAGGGGCAGCCGTAGGGTCACTATTTGCCCTATCGATAGTAGCGCCCCGACGAATCGTTTCTCTCACCTGGTCTCTGCTAGTTCTGGCTGGGTTACTGTGAACTTTTGGAGATGGGGCCAACATATGGGCAGTGTCTAGCTGGGCGTGCTTAATTGCCTGGCTGGTCCAGTCAGCCCGGGCCCAACTCAAATGTGCCGCAGGTGGAATGTGTTGGCGGTACACATTCTCTTTATCTAGGCGGACATACACCCTTTGCGTGTGTACTCTGCAGTTAGTTATGAGGAGTCCTGGGTCGTCGTGGAGAACGATTCCCATAGGGGGTCCATTTGTGATTACGTCTGCTGGGTTCGTTTTGACTAGGGCGCAGAGTATCAGGATCAGCCAAAGGAACTCCATCCTACAGAAACGCATAATCAGAGATTGTTGGATTATTTAAGTTATTTGTTTTTGTAAACAAAAAATGTTTTGACAACTATTTTTCTGGTTTTCTTATTTTGAAACAGTACAGCGCAGGATGATATCAATAGTGTCAACAGATGTGTATCTGGTAGCTGGGAAGCAAATAAGAGATGTTAGGTGCAACGTACTGATCTCCTGGAAGGGATCAGCTGAGGGTACTTAAGATTTTTATTAGTGCCTCTGACTTTGCTAGGTTTTTATCTATTCGGTGCTGGCTAGCGCCCCTTCTATTCCCATGGGGGGAGTGTACAACTTGATTTGGTTCCGGTGGACCTACTTTAATGTGGCGTTTTGTCGACCTTTGCTGATTCTGATCTGTTAAGCTACAGGTGATAGCTTCACCACAATCTCGTGTGGCCCCGTCCAGTGGGGCAGGAACTTTGTGGCGACACCCGAGGGTTTGGTGTATATGTAGTACCACACATTATCCCCGACCTCAAACACCTGGTGTGAGGCCTTCTTGTCGTAATAAGTCTTGTCCCCTTCTGCACTTCTTTCCAACTGTCCTTGAGCATACGCAAAGGTAGTCTGGAGATGGTTCCGCAGGTCGGTCACGTATTGATGAGCCGTGTAGGCGGTGGCTGCAGCGACATCTCCCGGTTGGTACAGGAGATGCAGTGGAAGCATAATTTGCCGGCCTGTCATCATCTCGAAGGGTGTTATTCCTGTAGACCTGTTGCGTGTGGCTCTGATTGCCATCAGTACCAATGGGAGTTTGAGGTCCCAATCTTTGTGGTTGGCTGCCACATATTTCCTCAAGATTCTGTCACTTGTTTGGTTGCTCCTTTCTACCCTGCCCGAGCTCCTAGGGTGGTATGCGATGTGGAGTTTAGCTTTGACTCCCAGAACCCTCTACAGTTCGGTCATTACAGCTGTCGAAAAGTGGGTTCCTCTGTCGCTGTCCATGGTTTCTCCTGGCAGGCCGAAATGACTGAAAACATGGTTTAGCAAAAGAACGGCCGTGGTTTCCGCTGTGTCATTGGTCGCCGGCAGGCACTCCACCCACTTTGTGAATGCGCAAGTCACTGTGAGGAGATACTTGTTGCCTCTGGCTGACCTGGCAACTGGGCCGACCCAGTCGATCTGGATCGAGCTCCAGGGGTAAGACACACCCTTGCGTTGCAGGGGTGCTCTGTGAAGTGGCTTGGAGAGTTGAAACTGGCAGCAAACTAGACACCCCTTCACGTATTGGGCCACGTCTTGTTCCATGTGAGGCCAGTAGGACACCTGTCGCAATGTTTCACATGTAGCCTTGACCCCCCTATCCTCCACATGGCTCGCCGTGGGCATGGGCTATCATTATCCCCCTCTGTGTTTTAGGAATTACCCACCTTCGAGCGGTGTCGGTTTCTGAAACATACACCAGTAGGTCATCTACAAGTGTGAGGTGCTGTTTAGTTGCGTACAGCGAACGCAAGTCGTGTGAACCTGCCAAAGCCAGTTCGGACACTGGGTGGTTGACAAGATCCGACAGGAACGCCATCAAAGTGGCGAGGGACTTATCTTGGTGTTGCATTGCTACCAGATCGCTTTTCAGGAATGAATGCGTTAGCAACACATTATGTTCATACGCAGTTTTCTGTGGTGCTACATGGCTACGCATTACCGCAGACACCATAGCTTCCTCAATGTTTTTTTCCTCTCGAGCTTCAAACACTCAAGGGGTGCCGTGAATTGCACTGGATTTCGCCATGCTGTCGGCATGGTCGTTGCCAAGTTTGTCACGACCAGGTGATTTGGAGTGTCCCTTGACTTTCTTCCAATACACATGTATGTCGTGTTTGGTGATGAGGTCATCACAAGCTAGGATGAGCTTTATGTTTTTCACCTTCTTTACCACTTGAAGTAGTCATGTGCTTTTTTTTCCAATATGGCAAGTGGCATAAGAAGGTGAGTCTTGCGTAGTTTGAGTCGGTGCAGATCGGCAGTTCTGACAATTCGTATTTCACTGCCGTTTGCAGGGTGAACAGTACGCCAGCCACTTCTGCAAACTGGCTGGTCTTGTTGCCAAGCTGAAATTGAAGTGGTTTGCACGGAATGTCGTTGTGCCATACCAATCGCACCCCAGCTTGCAAGTGGTCTAGATGGCCGTAAGAACAGCCATCTACAAATGCCATCGGCATTTCAAGACACACGTTCTCTTCGAAGTAGTGATGGTTCGAAGGCAATGGCAGAGCGATGTCACACGGGAGTGGTGCGGAGTCGGTTTCATCATCACCACAGCATTGACACACTGCCAAAACATTGCCCAAAGGCAGGTTTTTCGCTTCTGAGTAGTTAATTACTACATCATGGCTCTTCAGCGTCATAAGCCAAGCCGCTATCCTGCTGTTGTGTACAGCACCCTCACGGATTCGTTGGCTTTTCAGAAAAGTCACAGGCTGGTGACATGTTTCTATGATCACCTTCTGTTCGCCAACATAACTGGTGAAGTGTTTGATTGCCCAGACTGTCGACAGCAGCGCTTTTTCGCAGTCTGAGTATTTGTGTTCAGCACGGTTGAGTGTTTTGCTCGCATAAGCTACCACACGTTTGTCTTGGTCGTATTTTTGGTACAACCCAGTGCTAAGGCAGTGCTCTGAGAAACCGACTTCCAAAAAGAATGTCTTGTCTTTATTGGGGTATACCAGGCAGGGTGCCTTGCAAAATTGTTTTTTCAAGGAAGCCACAGCTTCGTTGTGAGTGACATCCCAGAAGAATGGGGTGTCTTTCTGAAGAAGACAAGTCAATGGTTTTGACAAGTCGGTGTACTTTTCGATGAATTGACGGGAGTAGTTACATACTGCTAAGAAGCTGCGTAGGTGTTTGATGTTGCGGACTGCTTGGATTCGGTTAGACTGTGGCAGGATGACCTCAGCACCCACCAGAAGCCCAACGTAGTTTACCTTGGTAAACTAAAAAAAAATATCCCGCACCATTGTCCTTTCATGATGGCCAACTTAGCCCCTGCAGTCCCGAGTTGGGTGATTTCATTGAGGTGATGTGACCAAGTCTCACTTCTCATGAGAACGTCGTCCACGTAGATTATTGTAACCCCCAGAGGCTGCATCTGACATTGCCTTGTGCAGGAAGATTTTGAACTCTGAGGGGGAGTTCGCATACCCGAATGGGCAACGATTGAACATGAAGAGCTTGTTAGAGAAAGAGAAAGCAAACTTGTGTTGGTCAAGAGGGTCGACTGTCATGGTCCAGAAACCATTAGCCACTTTTCTACAAAAGTAGAAAGTTTACAGCCATCCACTTCCTTATGTCTGAAACAACAGGCTTCTAGCGAGTGCAATTTTAGGGCTTCACCATGTTTCATTGAAATGTACAGCTGTGTGTCATCGGCATAGCAGTGAAAGTTAACATTATGTTTTCGAATGACATACCCAAGGGGAAAAATATAGTGAAAACAATAGTGCTCCTAAAACGGAACCTTGAGGAACACCGAAATTGACAGTTGATTTGTCAGAGGACAAACCATTCACAGAGACAAACTGATATTCTTCCGACAGATAAGATCTAAACCAGGCCAGAACTTGTCTGTGTAGACCGATTTGAGTTTCCAATCTCTCCAAAAGAATGTGGTGATCGATGATATCAAAAGCAGCACTAAGGTCTAGTAGCAAGAGGACAGAGACAATGATAACCAGCTGCCTCTAATTGGGAATCATACCAAATCACCAACATAGAAAAAACAAACTAGAACCCCACATAGAAAATATAAACTAGACTATAACCCCTAGTCACATTCTGGCCTACCTTACCATAGAAAATACAGGCTTTCTATGGTCAGGACGTGATCCCCCCCCAGACTGGGCATCAGCACATGGGAAGGCTCCGGCCATGGAGCTGGAGGTTCCGGACCGTGGAGCGTCTCAGGAGGTTCCACAGTGTGGAGAAGGTGGAAAGTTTTAAGTTCTTCGGCGTACACATCACAGACAAACTGAAATGGTCCACCCACACAGACAGCGTGGTGAAGAAGGCGGAACAGCGCCTCTTCAACTTCAGGAGGCTGAAGAAATTCGGCTTTTCACCAAAAACACTCACAAGCTTTTACAGATGCACAATTGAGAGCATCCTGCCGGGCTGTATCACCGCCTGGTACGGCAACTGCTCCGCCCACAACCGCAAGGCTCTCCAGAGGATAGTTTGGTCTGCCCAGCGCATCACCGGGGGCGAACTACCTGCCCTCCAGGGCACCTACACCACCCGATGTCACAGGAAGGCCAAAAAGATCATCAAGGACATCAAACACCCGAGCCACTGCCTGTTCACCCTGCTATCATCCAGAAGGCGAGGTCAGTACAGGTGCATCAAAGCGGGGGCCGAGAGACAGAAGCTGTTTTTCAATCTCAAGGCCATCAGACTGTTAATAACTTCTTGCAGAGCGCCAAATTCAAATTAAATTACTACAAATATTTAATTTTCATGAAATCACAAGTGCAATATAGCAAAACACAGCTTAGCTTGTTGTTAATCCACCTGGTGTGTCAGATTTCAAAAAAGCTTTACAGTGAAAGCTATCCAAGCGTTTATGTTAGGACAGCTCTCTCAGCAGACAAAACATTACAAACAGCTAGCAGCAAAGTAGATTGAACACGAAAGTCAGAAAAGCAATCAAATGAATCGCTTAACTTTGATGATCTTCGGATGATTGCACTCACGAGACTCCCAGTTACACAATAAATGTTTGTTTTGTTCCATAAAGATTATTTTTATATCCAAAAACCTCCATTTGGTTGGCGGGTTTTGTTCAGTAAGCCACAGCTGCGTGCAGGTCACGACGGGCAGACGAAAATTCCAAATAGTGTCCGTAAAGTTCGTAGAAACATGTCAAACGTTTTTTATAATCAATCCTCAGGTTATTTTTACAAGAAATAATCGATAATATTTCAACCGGACGGTAGCTTTTTCAATAGGACAGAGAGAGAAAAGGTCTGCTCCATGCTGCTCGCGCATGCAAAAATCTAAGGACACCCAGCTATCCACTGACTTGATGTGATCATTCTCGCTCATTTTTCAGAATAAAAGCCTGAAACTATGTCTAAAGACTGTTCACACCATGTGAAAGCCATAGGGAAAGGAATCTGGTTGATATCCCTTTAAATGGAGGGAAGGCATGCAATGGAACAGAGAGGTTTCAGAAAAACAGCACTTCCTGGTTGGATTTTCCTCAGGTTTTCGCCTGCCATATCAGTTATGTTATACTCACAGACAATATTTTGACAGTTTTGGAAACTTTAGGGTGTTTTCTATCCTAATCTGCCAATTATATGCATATTCTAGCTTCTGGGTCTGAGAAATAGGCAGTTTCATTTGGGTACATTTTTCATCCAAACGTCAAAATTCTGCACCCTAGTCTCAAGAGGTTTTAAACAGCCATCACTAACATTGAGTATACTGACTCATCTCTAGCCACTTTAATAATGAAAAAATTGATGTAATAAATGTATCACTAGCCACTTTAAACAATGCTACTTTATATAATGTTTACATACCCTACGTTTCTCATATGTATATACTGTTCTCTATACCATCTACTGCATATTGCCTATGCCGTTCGGCCATCGCTCATTCATATATTTTTATGTACATATTCTTCATTCCTTGGTTGGCGAAGAAAAATAATCATGGCGGCATGCACAAACTACACAGCATCAGATTACTTTTGACTGATTTTATTTTGATCACTGTTGAGCTCACCCATGATGTGATGAATTGTAAGTAGTAATTGTTACTATTGTTACTAATTCATACTATGGTTTCTACCAGCCAAGAGTTGGCTAAATGTGACCATGTTAACACATCGTTTTCTCAGATAGAGTCAGTTAGTGCAAAGACTATTGTCACCTACATTTTACAATTTGAGAATTGTGTCGTGCTGTTGCTACTTCTGTGAATGTCTGAACATTGCATCCAAAATAAACTCTTCATATTGAGGACATAACATTGTAAAGACTGTGTTTGTGCAAAATGTTTCTCCAAAAAAACTGTGGTCAGCTCAAATGCTGACTGTTGCGTCAATATTAGCTAGACCTTCTAATGAAGTGTTCTAATCACACCGGTTTGAGTGTACACTGCAGGGACCACTGTACAATGATTACACTGTGTGTTCGTATGTGTCAAAGGGACCCGTGTAAGTATATATATTTTAAAAAAGATGAAACATTGGTTTGGACTTACTGCTATTAGCCCATAGAAACGCATTGAATTACATATTCATACACAGCAAAACAGAAAGTAAAAGTGTGGGAAGTATGTTTTGAAGTGGCTGTCATACAGTTGAAGTCGGAAGTTTACATACACTTAGGTTGGAGTTATTAAAACTAGTTTTTCAACCACTCCACAATTATCTTGTTAACAAACTATAGTTTTGGCAAGTCGGTTAGGACATTTACTTTGTGCATGACACAAGTCATTTGTCCAACAATTGTTTACAGACAGATTATTTAACTTATAATTCACTCTATCACAATTCCAGTGGGTCAGAAGTTTACATACACTAAGTTGACTGTGCCTTTAAACAGTTTGGAAAATTCCAGAAAATTATGTCATGGCTTTAGAAGCTTCTTACAGGCTAATTGACATCATTTGAGTCAGTTGAAGGCCTACCTTCAAACTCAGTGCCTCTTTGCTTGACATCATGGGAAAATCTAAAGAAATCAGCCAAGACCACAGAAAAATAATTGTAGACCTCCACAAGTCTGGTTCATCCTTGGGAGCAATTTCCAAATGCCTGAAGGTACCACGTTCATCTGTACAAACAATAGTACGCAAGCATACTCACCATGGGACCATGCAGCCATCATACCACTCAGGAAGGAGACGCGTTCTATCTCCTAGAGATTAACATACTTTGGTGTGAAAAGTGCAAATCAATCCCAGAACAACAGCAAAGGACCTTGTGAAGATGCTGGAGGAAACCGGTACAAAAGTATCTATATCCACAGTAAAACGAGTCATATATCGACATAACCTGAAAGGCCGCTCAGCAAGGCATAATCCACTGCTCCAAAACCACCATAAAGAAGGCAGACTATGGTTTGCAGCTGCACATGGGGGAAAAGATTATACTTTTTGGAGAAATGTCCTCTGGTCTGATGAAACAAAAAATGAACTGCTTGGTCATAATGACCATCCTCATGTTTGGAGGAAAAAGGGGGATCCTTGCAAGCCGAAGAACACCATCCCTACCATGAAGCACGGGGGTGGCAGAATCATATTGTGGGGGTGCTTTGATGCAGGAAGGACTGGTGCACTTCACAAAATAGATGGTGTCACGCCCTGGTCTTAGTATTTTGTGTTTTCTTTATTATTTTGGTTAGGCCAGGGTGTGACATGGGTTTATTATGTGATGTGTTTTGTCTTGGGGTTTTTGTAGGTATTGGGATTGTGGCTTAGTGGGGTTATCTAGTATAGTCTATGGCTGTCTGGAGTGGTTCTCAATCAGAGGCAGGTGTTTATCGTTGTCTCTGATTGGGAACCATATTTAGGCAGTGTTTCGTGGGTGATTGTTCCTGTCTCTGTTTGTTTGCACCAGATAGGCTGTTTAGGTTTTCATGTTACGGTTGTTTTGTATCGTTCGTGTTTTCATCTTTATTAAAGATGTATACAAATAACCACGCTGCATTTTGGTCCGATCCCTGCTACACCTCCTCTTCAGAGGAAGAGGAGAAAGAAAACCGTAACAGATGGCATCGTGAGTAAGTACAATTATGTGGATATATATATTGAAGCAACATCTCAAAACATGACTCAGGAAGTCGCAAATGGGTCTTCCAAATGGACAATGGCCCCAAGCATACTTCCAAAGTTGTGGCAAATTGGCTTATGGACAACAAAGTCAAGGCATTGGAGTGGCCATCACAAAGCCTTGACCTCAATCCCATAGAAAAATTGTGGACAGAACTGAAAAAGCGTGTGCGAGCAAGGAGGCCTACAAACCTGACTCAGTAACACCAGCTCTGTCAGGAGTAATGGGCCAAAATTCTCCCAACTTATTGTGGGAAGCTTGTGGAAGGCTACCCAAAATGTTTGACCCAAGTTAAACAATGTAATGGCTGTAACGGTTCTCTTTAGTTGAAGGAGAGGCGGACCAAAATGCGGCGTGATGATGATTCATGTTTGTTTAATAAAGGAAAAACTATACATGAATAAACTACAAAACAATGAAATGTGAGAACTCAAAACAGCCCTATCTGGTGCAAACACAAAGACAGGAACAAACACACAGTGAAACCCAGGCTACCTAAATATGGTTCCCAATCAGAGACAATGACTAACACCTGCCTCTGATTGAGAACCATATCAGGCCAGACATAGAAATAGACAAACAAGACAACCAACATAGAATGCCCACTCAGATCACACCCTGACCAACCAAAACATGGAAACATACAAAGCAAACTATGGTCAGAGTGTGACAATGGCTATGCTACCAAATACTAATTGAGTGTATGTAAACTTCTGACCCACTGGGAATGTGATGAAAGAAATAAAAGCTAAAATAAATTATTCTCTCTACCATTATTCTGACATTTCACAATCTTAAAATAAAGTGGTTATCCTAATTGACCTAAGACAGGGAATTTTTACTATGATTAAATGTTAGGAATTGTGAAAAACTGAGTTTAAATGTATTTGGCTAAGGTATATGTAAACTTATGACTTCTGTATATACTGTATTCTAGACCATCTACTGCATCTTGCCTATGCCGCACACCATCACTCATCCATATATTTATATGTACATATTCGTGTTCATCTCTTTACATTTGTGTATATTTTTGTGTATACGGTAGTTGTTGTGAATTTGATAGATTACTAGAAGCACAAGCACTAGGACCTAGAAGCACAAGCATTTCGCTACACTCCAAATGCTTGCCATGTGTATGTGACCAATTAAATTTGATTTCTATTTGATATACACTAGGTATACCAAATATTTGGAACACCTTCCTAATACTGAGTTGCACCCCCATTTCCACTTAGAACAACCTCAATTCATTGGGGCATGGACTCTACAAGGTGTCGAAGCATTCCACAGGGATGCTGGTCCATGTTGACTCCAATGCCTCCCACAGTTGTGTCAAGTTCGGCTGGATGTCCTTTTGGTGGTGGACCATTCTTGATATACACAGGAAACTGTTGAGCATGAAATAACCATCAGCTTTTTAGTTCTTGACACAGTCCTTGTCTCAATTGTCTCGAGGCTTAAAAATCCTTCTTTAACCAGTCTCCTCCCCTTCATGTATACTGTTTGATTTGGATTTAACAAGTGACATCAATAAGGGATCATAGCTTTCACCTGGATTCACCTGGTCAGTCCATGTCATGGAAAGAGTAGATGTTCTTAATGTTTTGTATATTCAGTGTATACTTCCATTTTAAAAAATTAAACTGGTACTGGGCTACTGTAGTAGGGTAATATTTGATATATGTGCATATTATATATACCACACATGCAACTCGTAATAAGACTATGCGATTAGCCTATTAAAATGTATATCTGACTCCATTTAGATTATTTAGCAATATGCAAGAGAATATAGTTGAATTACAGTAATAAGAAATCAAGAAAGGTCCGACTATGGAATTGGAAATACAAATAGATTTAATATAAATGTAAAATGTATGGATTCACATACAAGGCATACCGCCTAAGCTACAAAGCATTAATAACAAGCATTAAAAGGCATTTTCTAGGCATGATCAGACAGAGAGAGAGACAAATAATCCATGGCTTGTGCGATGGCCCATAGCTCTTGGGGGAACGATAGAAAGAAAAAGCAAGTGTATCTCACCACAGCAGGTTGGTAACAAAGAAAGAGGGAGAGACAATGAAGCTAAGACCCTTTTATAACCATTTTACCATGTTTAGATTCAAAATTTGAGG
This sequence comes from Oncorhynchus tshawytscha, assembly GCF_018296145.1. Taxonomy (NCBI): domain Eukaryota; kingdom Metazoa; phylum Chordata; class Actinopteri; order Salmoniformes; family Salmonidae; genus Oncorhynchus; species Oncorhynchus tshawytscha. The sequence goes on from NC_056431.1 coordinate 37,483,547, forward strand.
TGTTGACCAATAACATTAATGTTGCGTTAGTTTATATTTATATATTGTTAATTCCATTCCTTTACTTCGATTTGTGTGTACTGGGTTTATGTTGTAAAATGGTTAGATATTACTGCACTGTTGGAGCTAAAAACACAAGCATTTCGCAACACCCACAATTACATCTGCTAAACACGTGTATGTGACCAAAACAATTTGATTTGATTTGATTTGAACTTCCAGTCAGACAGCTGACCTACAGGATGTAAAGACAACAGAACCTCTGCTTCTTCGAAGTGTGGCAAGATAATGGTGAGATAATGCAAAGAAGGCTGAATTCCTGAGAAGACAATAAATCCCTTTGCATAGTGTTGATATGATTCACTTCGGAGGCTGGGCCGCCCTACACTACCTTCAGACTAGTCTTCTGGGCATCCTAGATCAAAACAATCTACATGTACGTGCTCGTGCTCGTGAGAGTCTCACCTTTCGATGGTGGGGTAATATTAGTCTGCAGCCCAAACTGGACGCTACAGTCATATTCATGAGAAGACCGATTTTTGGGATGTCTCCTGGTCTGACAAACATCGCTGTAGCTCTGCCAGCTTCCACTGCAGATGTGGAAGGCCGACATCGGCGGATGCTGTGGATTGAGATGCAGCCCAAAAACTGATATCTCTAGCTTAAACTGACAGATTTTGATGGAAATGTTTGAATATGCCAATCAGATTTCCACAGTGGCACAGACATCGACTGGCTTGGTCTTACCTCGTGCTGCAGGGCCAGGTGTGCCGGCAGTCATAAAACACAAAAAGTGACCTTGCTCTCCAGTTGAGTTGTGCTTTCTTTTTCTGCGTCAATTATGGTTTTCTTTTTACTTTCCTACATTCCCTACCCCTTTCTAGTCAAATCGTCTTTCCTCTTCTGATTGCACCAGATCCACTGCTTCAAATAACTTGTCTCCACCTGAGTTCTCATACTCCAGCACTTCAGCATTGTGTGGCGATAGCGGGCTGGGGATCTGCTCACTCTGGGGGATACGTTGTCTGTGAGCATCTTGAGGCCGATTTGGTCATAAATGGAATCATTCTTAATTAATATTAAGCTGTAATTGTTACTTTTTTTATTTTCATTTAATTTCACCTTTATTTTACCAGGTAGGCCAGTTGAGAACAAGTACTCAATTACAAATGCGACCATGCCAAGATAAAGCAAAGCAGTGCGACATAAACAACAACACAGAGTTACACATATACAAACGTACAGTCAATTAACACAATAGAAAAATCTATGTACAGTGTGTGCAAATGTAGAAGAGTAGAGAGGTAAGGCAATAAATAGGCCAAAGAGGCTAAATAATTACAATTTAGCATTAACACTGGAGTGATAGATTCACAGAGAATTATGTGCAAGTTGAGATACTGGGGTGCAAAAGAGCAAGAGGATAAGTAACAATATGGGAATGAGGTAGTTGGGTGTGCTATTTACAGATTGGCTGTGTACAGGTACAGTGATCGGTAAGCTGCTCTGACAGCTAATGCTTAAAGTTAGAGAGGGAGATATAAGACTCCAGCTTCATGGATTTTGCAATTTGTTCCAGTCATTGGCAGCAGAGAACTGGAAGGAAAGGCGGCTAAAGGAAGTGTTGGCTTTGAGAATGACCAGTGTAATATACGTGCTGGAGCGCGTGCTATAGGTGGGTGTTGCTATGGTGACCAGAGAGCTGAGATAAGGCGGGGCTTTACCTAGCAAAGACTTATAGATGACCTGGAGCCAGTGGGTTTGGCGATGAATATGTAGTGAGGGCCAACCAACGAGACAATACAGGTCGCAGTGGTGGGTAGTATATGGGGCATTGGTGACAAACGGATGGCACTGTGATAGACTGCATCCAGTTTGCCGAGTAGAGTGTTTGAGGCTTTTTTTGTAAATGACATCGCCAAAGTCAAGGATCGGTAGGATAGTCAGTTTTACGAGGGTATGTTTGGCAGCATGAGCGAAGGAAGCTTTGTTGTGAAATAGGAAGACTATTCTAGATTTAAATTTGGATTGTAGATGCTTAATGTGAGTCTGGAAGGAGAGTTTACAGTCTAACCAGACACCTAGGTACTTGTAGTTGTCCACATATTCTAAGTCAGAACCGTCCAGAGTTGTGATGCTAGTCGAGCGGGAGGGTGCAGGCAGTAATCGATTGAAGAGCATGCACTTAATTTTACTAGCATTTAAAAGTAGCTGGAGGCCACAGAAGGAGTGTTGTACGGCATTGAAGCTTGTTTGGAGGTTTGTTAGCACAGTGTCCAAATAATGGCCAGATGTATGCAGAATGGTGTGTTCTGCGTAGAGGTGGATCAGAGAATCACAAGCAACAAGAGCAACATCATTGACATATACAGAAAAAAAGAGTCGGCCCGAGAATTGAACCCTGTGGCACCTCCATAAAGACTGCCAGAGGTCCGAACAACAGGCCCTCCGATTCGACACACTGAACTCTATCTGAGGAGTAGTTGGTGAACCAGACGAGGCAGTCATTTGAGGAACCAAGGCTATTGAGTCTGCTGATAAGAATGCGGTGATTGACAGAGTCGAAAGCCTTGGCCAGGTCGTTGAAGATGGCTGCACAGTACTGTCTTTTGTCGATGGCAGTTATGATATCGTTTAGGCCCTTGAGTGTGGCTGAGGTGCACCCATGACCAGCTCGGAAACCAGATTGCATAGTGGAGAAGGTACAATGGGATTCAAAATGGTAGGTGATCTGTTTATTATCTTGGCTTTTGAAGATTTTAGAAAGGCAGAGCAGGATGGATATGGGTCTATAACAGTTTGGGTCTAGTGTCTCCCCCTTTTGAAGAGGGAGATGACCACAGCAGCTTTCCAATCTTTGGGGATCTCAGACGATACAAAAGAGAGGTTGAATAGGTTAGTAATAGAGGTTGCAACAATTTGGAAAGAAGGTCCAGATTGTCTAGCCCAGCTGATTTGTAGGGATCCAGGTTTTGCAGTTCTTTCAGAACATCAGCTGTCTGGATTTCGGTGAAGGAGAAGCGGGGGTGGGGGGCTTAGGCAAGTTGCTGCAGGGGGTTCTGAGATGTTGGCCAGGGTAGGGTTAGCCAGGTGGAAAGCATGGCCAGCCATAGAAAAATGCTTGATGAGATGATGGATTATTGTAGATTTCTTAGTGGTGACAGTGTCTTTACAGTGTCCCAAAACTCTTTGAAATTTGGTCCAAAACCCGGGCCAGGTCGATTAGAAAGGCTTGCTCGCTGAAGTACTCATTTTATTAGCTTTGTTTTATTGATGTTCCACGTCATATTAGTACTTTATTATGTATGTCTTGCATGTGTTTTAATCTTGTGTGGTCTATGTGTGTCATCCATTTAATTACGCTGTATTTGAATGCAAACCTTGGCGTTCATCTCTTCCACGACATGGTCATCTCTCAGTGCCCTTACCCGTTCCCTCAGCACATTGGCACATTTGAGGGCGCCAAGTGCACTCACCTTGGTGTTCTGTAGGGTCCTGGCCACTGCCTCACATGGACTGAACAGTGCTTCACAACACAATATGCTGAAGTTGTTTCTTGTTTCCCCCTTGACACTCCTGTCTTTCTTCAGCATGTCGTGTGTGAAGTGGAGATTACTTTATGCGGTGCAGACAGACGAGATGAAAACCCCCAAAACTCAGTGTGACTCCAGGTCCGGGCCGACATACAGCAGACACTCTAATATGTGCAACACAATCTCCCTCTGTACTGGGTGAGCCAGTTGTTGAATGAGCTCATTCTGTATTGTGTCCGACATCCAGTTGTCTCTCCTGAGAACCCATTCCTTTGTTAGACTGTAAGTGCATTTTATTATCAACGAGTTGTGTCGCCTCTAAAATGCACTCCCTTAGTGGATGAGAAATCACATCGATCTAAAGCAGCCAAATCTGAAAACAAGGCGCTGATTGGGGTGCTACCTAGAACAGCACATTTTTTAAGGGACTTTGTGTGTAGAGGTGACTTTTCATGTTACCTAAACTTCTCGGCTGCTTTGCGACATTTTGAAAGAGTGTTATCTGTGAGTGCAGTAGGCCTAGTATGCTCCTCTGCCTGGGGCTGGGCTAATGTGGAGCTATTGCAGGCTGTGGAGTTAGCATATTGCTCCTTGGAGGCTAGGGTTTCGGTGCCAGTCACATCAGTAGGGCCTGGGCACAGAGTAACTGGTGGACTGCTGCAGGTGCTAGATGCAGCAGGCCCGTGGGTTTCATCAGTTGGAGCTGCTATGATATGATGGCAGGTTTTTTTGGTTGGCTAGTACCAGGATTGAAGGATCATTTTCTGAGACATTTTGATTTTGATCTTGTAAATACTAACTGCTAGCCTACAGGAAAGAATGAACAGGAAACTTTCAACCTTGTGGTAATGCATTGTCAATGATTGGTTGTAGTCTACAATTTGAATAATAAAAAATAAAAAATCTTCATCTCCCCTACCCCAATCCCATTATAAATTATATCAATAATGCAATGGAAAAATAGCAGGGGGTGCTGCCATTTTGCCGCACCACCAGCACCCCTACTTCCCACGGCTATGTATCATAGATGTTCGTAACACTACAGCACATACGGTGTGTGTTATAGTTAGGATATCAGTGCCCTTTCTTGTTAGAGTTTGTGTTTTCAGAAGAAAAAAGACTCCTGGAGTTCCAACTGAATCAAAACCGGTGGCCAGGTGTTTCGATAATTTCCCAAGGAACCCTTGGTTTGACTTTTTTCAGTTTCTGATGAAACCCTAAAAAAAAGGTTGGGACAGATGGTAGTCGTGATTCAGATTCAGATTTGGAGTGTTTAATAGTCACATGTACAGGGTTGCAGGTGTGATTGCAGGGTACGGTGAAAATCTTAGGCGCCAAGCTCCAACATGCAGGACTAAGTGAAATAAAATCATGAAAATGTCCATAGGGGGCGTAGCAGAGGGGAGGGGAGGGGGGAGGATGTAGCTATTTAGCAGCCTGTTAATCGGAGGGTAGAAACTATTGGTCAGTCTTCCAGTATTTGCCATGAAGCTTTTGTACTGCCCACGTTTGAGTGATTGAAGCGGGGACAACAGGGCATGGCTATGGGGTCCCAGATGATGTTCTTGGCCTTCCTGCGACACCTGGTGTTGTAGGTGTCCTGTAGAGCAGGCAGCGTGCACTCAATGGTGCGTTTGGCAGCATGCAGAACCCTCTGAAGCGCCTTGCGGTCTGCGGCAGTGGAGTTGCCGTACCAGGCTGTGATTCAGCCCAACAGTATGCTCTCGATGGTGCTCCTGTAGAACACAGTGAAGGCCCACGGAGACCGGGCAAATTTCTTCTGCATCCTGAGGTTGAAGAGTCGATGTCGTGCATTCTTCACCACTGTGTCAGTGTGGTTAGACCATTTCAGCTTCTTTGAGATGTGTACGCCAAGGAATGTGAAGTTATTGACCGGGGATGGGGAAGGGGATGGGGGTGTGTCCAGCCTGGTTCCTCCTGAACTCCACAATCAGCTCCTTTGTTTTGTTAATGTTGAGGGAAAGGTTTTTTACCTGGGCACCACGCCGTCAGAGTGCCTGTCTCGTTGTTGTTGCTAATCAGGTGCACTACTGTTGTGTCTTCAGCGAACATGATGATGGAGTCGGAACTGTGTGAGGAGTGTGTGATGCATGCAACAATAATTTTATTTAAAATCTACTCATAGTTATGCAGATAACATTTGCGCATAACATTTGTCTGTCAAATGAAAAGAAGAGAGTGTGACCTGCAGTGAGATTTCAGGCTCTCAAGCAGTTCAATCTACTGCTGGCCTCCTGGGCATCTTGAGTTTCTGTGATAAGACATTATGATGCCCCTAGCATTGGAATGAATTAGTAATGGCTCACAGGAGCATGTAATGTGGAGAATGCTCCCACTTGATTCATTGGTTCAGCACACGAGGTTATCCAGTATGCTATGGGTGTACTAGACCGCCTTACAATATAGAAATGATTTAGGCAATGACTTCATGCTTTTAGGCAGAATCCTAACTTGTTATCTGGGCACTTGACTCAAATTCTTATGTTATTCTTCCATATACATCAATAAATGATTTTCACATACTGTATCTTATTTCAGGGTTTGTAAATAAAGCTTATTCATTGAGGGAATTTGCATTGTTTCTGATGTGATTATGTAAATTGTGGATCATATGCGTTCATATGCCATTGGATTTCAGTATGGATTACAGTACATATTTTATCATGTTCAATTTAGATTCCAATGACAATATCACATTTACTCTGCCCACATGACATTGGACAGTTCCTGACTGAATAAACAATTTCCTGTTTATTTGATCATGATTCCTGAATCATGTGATATGTGATGTGTACACGTTATTTCCATTCAGATCTTCAGGGTCAGTTTGATGTGTTCTGTAAGGACTTTCACTGGGAGAGCTCAGTGTGTCACCTGTCCCTTCCAAACGTTGGCTGACAGTGTTGAGTGAGTCACTCTACCCATTGGTGACATCGGCTTAGCTTGAGCCTCAAGCTGATTCAGTACATACATATATAAACAGACAGAGATCCAGAGATAGAACAAGAGTGAACAAAAGAGGTAGATGAAGAAAGCAGATAAACAAAGAAAGGCAAGAGGTAGCGACTGTGAATGAAACGGGTTTAAATTCGGTACCTTGTGATTTAGAAAGTATTAGCTATTTTCAGTTCAATATAAGACATCAAGTGTGTTCCATATCCGAGACATATTAGATGTAGCATGTAAGATGGTAATGGTTGCTCCTGTAGAAGTCTTTGCTCATGCAGAGGCTCATGCTTGTGTTTTTGCTCATGCAGAGGCTCATGCAGAGGCTCATGCTTGTGCTTTTGCTCATACAGAAACAGTTCTAAGGCCATGGGTCATGTCTTTCTAATGACATTGGTATATGCTCTTAGAAACAATTAAGCTTGTGATTACCAAGAAAATTAAATCAATTCAAATGTCACATGCTTCGTAAATAACAGATTTTTCAACAATGCAGAGTTAAAGATTATATATATATATATATATATAGAGAGAGAGAGAGAGAGATATTCACAGATCTTAATTGTAAAGGGTTAAAACACTGTTTCCCATGCTGAAACAATTAATGAACATGCACCTTTGGAACAGTCGTTAAGACACTAACAGCTTACAGCCAGTAGGCAATTAAGGTCACAGTTATGAAAACTTAGGACACTAAAGAGGCATTTCTACTGACTCTGAAAAAAACAAAAGAAAGATGCCCAGGGTCCCTGCTCATCTGCGGGAACGTGCCTTAGGCATGCTGCAAGGAGACATGAGGACTGCAGATGTGGCCAGGGCAATAAATTGCAATGTCCGTGCTACAGGGAGACAGGACGGACAGCTGATCGTCCTCGCAGTGGCAGACCACATGTAACAACACCTGCACAGGATCGGTACATCCGAACATCACACCTGCGGGACAGGTACAGGATGGCAACAACAACTGCCCGAGTTACACCAGGAACTCACAATTTCGCCATCAGTTCTTAAACTATCCGCAATGGGCTGAGAGAGGCTGGACTGAGGGGTTGTAGGCTTGTTGTAAGGCAGGTCCTCACCAGACATCACCGGTAACAACGTTGCCTATTGGCACAAACCCATAGTCGCTGGACCAGACAGGACTGGCAAGAAGTGCTCTTCACTGACGAGTCGTGGTTTTGTCTCATCAGGGGTGATGGTCAGATTTGTGTTTATCGTCGATGGAATGAGCGTTACACTGAAGCCTGCATTCTGAAGTGGGATCGATTTGGAGTTGGAGGGTCCGTCATGGTCTGGGGCTGTGTGTCGCAGCATCATAGGACTGAGCTTGTTGTCATTGGAGGCAATCTCAACGCTGTGCGTTACAGGGAAGACATCCTCCTCCCTCATGTGGTACCCTTTCTGCAGGCTCATCCTGACATGACCCTCCAGCATGACATTGCCACCAGCCATACAGCTCATTCTGTGCATGATTTCCTGCAAGACAGGAATGTCAGTGTTCTGCCATGGCCAGCGAAGAGCTTTCGACCTCAATCCCATTGAGCACGTCTGGGACCTGTTGGATGAGAGGGTGAGGGCTAGGGCCATTCCCCCCAGAAATGTCCGGGAACTTGCAGGTGCCTTGGGTGAAGAGTGGGGTAACATCTCACAGCAAGAACTGGCAAATCTGGTGCAGTCCATGAGGAGGAGATTCACTGCAGTACTTAATGCAGCTGGTAGCCATACCAGATACTGACTGTTACTTTTGTTATTGACCCCCCCCTTTGTTCAGGGACACATTATTCCATTTCTGTTAGTCACATGTCTGTGGAACTTGTTCAGTTTGTCTCAGTTGTTGAATCTTGTTATGTTCATACAAATATTTACACATGTTAAGTTTGCTGAAAATAAATGCAGTTGACAGTGAGAGGATGTTTTGTTTTGTTGTTAATATATAGAGTACCAGTCAAAAGTATGGACACACCTACTCTTTCAAGAGTTTTTCTTTATTTGACTATTTTCTACATTGTAGAATAATAGTGAAGACATCACAACTATGAAATAACACATACAGAATCATATAGTAACCAACAAAGTGTGAAACAAATCAACATATATTTTATATTTGAGATTCTTCAAAGTAGCCACTCTTTGCCTTGATGACAGCTTTGCACAATCTTGGCATTCTCTCAATCAGCTTCATGAGGTAGAAACCTGGAATGCATTTTAATTAACAGGTGTGCGTTGTTAAAAGTTAATTTGTGGAATTTCTTTCCTTCTTAATGCGTTTCAGCCAATCAGTTGTGTTGTGACAAGATAGGGGTGTTAAAAAGAAGATAGCCCTATTTGGTAAAAGACCAAGTCCATATTATTGTAAGAACAGCTCAAATAAGCAAAGAGAAGCGACAGTCCATTATTACTTTAAGACATGAATGTCAGTCAATACGGAAAATTTCAAGAACTTTGGAAGTTTCTTCAAGTGCAGTCGCCCAAAACCATCAAGCGCTATGATGAAACCGGCTCTGCCACAGGAAAGAAAGACACAGAGTTACATCTGTGCAGAGGATAGGTTTATTAGAGTTACCAGCCTCAGAAATTGCATCCCAAATAAAGGCTTCACATCTCAACATCAACTGTTCAGAGGAGACTGCGTGAATCAGGCCTTCATGGTCAAACTGCAGCAAAGAAACCACTACTGAAGGACACCAATAAGAAGAAGATACTTGCTTGGGCCAAGAAACACAAGCAATGGATTTTAGAACGGTGGAAATCTGTCCTTTGGTGTGATGAGTCCAAATTTGAGATTTTCCGTTCCAACCGACGTGTCTTTGTGAGACGCAGAGTAGGTGAATGGATGATCGCGGCAAGTGTGGTTCCCACTGTGAAGCAAGGAGGAAGCGGTGTGATGGTGTGGAGGTGCTTTGCTGGTGACATTGTCTGTGATTTATTTCGAATTCAAGGCACACTTAACCAGCATGGCTACCACAGCATACTGCAGTGATACACCATGCCATCTGGTTTGCGTTTAGTGGGACCATCATTTGTTTTTCAACAGGACTATGACCCAACACAGCTCCAGGGATATTTGACTAAGAAGGAGAGTGATTGAGTGCTGCATCAGATGACCTGGCCTCCACAATCACCCGACCTCAACCCAGTTAAGATGGTTTGGGATGAGTTGGACTGCAGAGTGAAGGAAAAGGAGCGAAGAAGTGCTCAGCATATGTGGGAACTCCTTCAAGACTGCATTCCAGGTGAACCTGGTTGAGAGAATGCCAAGAGTGTGCAAAGCTGACATCAAGGCAAAGGATGGCTACTTTGAAGAATCTCAAATCTCAAATATATTTGGATTTGGATTTGTTTAATCCTTTTTTGGTTACTACATGACTCCACATGTGTTATTTCATGGTTTTCATGTATTCACTACTATTCTACAATGCAGAAAATAATACGAATAAAGAAAAAACCCTGGAATGAGTAGGTGATACCAAACTTTTGACTGGTACTATGTATACAGTGGGGCAAAAAAAGTATTTAGTCATGTAATTTTCATCATAGGTACACTTCAACTATGACAGACATAATGAGGAAAAGAAATTCCAGAAAATCACATTGTAGGATTTTTTATGAATTTATTTGGAAATTATGGTGTAAAATAAGTATTTGGTCAATAACAAAAGTTTATCTCAATACTTTGTTATATATCCTTTGTGGGCAATGACAGAGGTCAAATGTTTTCTGTAAGTCTTCACAAGGTTTTCATACACTGTTGCTGGTATTTTGGCCCATTCCTCCATGCAGATCTCCTCTAGAGCAGTGATGTTTTGGGGCTGTTGCTGGGCAACACAGCCTTCCATTCCCTCCAAAGATTTTCTATGGGGTTGAGATCTGGAGACTGGCTAGGCCACTCCAGGACCTTGAAATGCTTCTTACAAAGCCACTCCTTCGTTGCCCGGGCGGTGTGTTTGGGATCATTGTCATGCTGAAAGACCCAGCAACGTTTCATCTTCAATGCCCTTGCTGATGGAAGGAGGTTTTCACTCAAAATCTCACGATACATGGCCCCATTCATTCTTTCCTTTACAAGGATCAGTCGTCCTGGTCCCTTTGCAGAAAAACAGCCCCAAAGCATGATGTTTCCACCCCCATGCTACACAGTGGGTATGGTGTTCTTTGGATGCAACTCAGCATTCTTTGTCCTCCAAACACGACGAGTTGAGTTTTTATATTTTGGTTTCATCTGACCATATGACATTCTCCCAATCTTCTTCTGGATCATCCAAATGCAAACTTCAGACGGGGCTGGACATGTACTGGCTTAAGCACGGGGACATGTCTGGCACTGCAGGATTTGAGTCCCTGGCGGCGTAGTGTGTTACTGATGGTAGGCTTTGTTACTTTGGTCCCAGCTCTCTGCAGGTCATTCACTAGGTCCCCCCGTGTGGTTCTGGTATTTTTGCTCACCGTTCTTGTGATCATTTTGACCCCACGGGGTTAGATCTTGCGTGGAGCCCCAGATCGAGGGAGATTATCAGTGGTCTTGTATGTCTTCCATTTCCTAATAATTGCTCCCCACAGTTGATTTCTTCAAACCAAGCTGCTTACCTATTGCAGATTCAGTCTTCCCAGCCTGGTGCAGGTCTACAATTGTGTTTCTGGTGTCCTTTGACAGCTCTTTGGTCTTGGCCATAGTGGAGTTTCGAGTGTGACTGTTTGAGGTTGTGGACAGGTGTCTTTTATACTGATAACAAGTTCAAACAGATGCCATTAATACAGGTAACGAGTGGAGGACAGAGGAGCCTCTTAAAGAAGAAGTTACAGGTCTGTGAGAGCCAGAAATCTTGCTTGTTTGTAGGTGACCAAATACTTATTTACCACCAAAATTTGCAAATTAATTAATTAAAAATCCCACAATGTGATTTTCTGGATTTTTTTTCTCCTAATTGTTTTCTGTCATAGTTGAAGTGTACCTATGATGAAAATTACAGGCCTCTCTCATATTTGTAAGTGGGAGAACTTGCACAATTGGTGGCTGACTAAATACTTTTTTGCCCCACTGTATGTATATATATATATATATATATATGTGTTAATAATGACACAATGAATAAAACACAGTAAATGACGAGTAAAATGACGAGTACAAATTACACGGCTATATACAGGGGAGTACGAGTACCGAGCCGATGTGCAGCGGTACAATGTCACTGAGGTAGCTACAGTATGTACATATAGGTAGGGTTAAATTGACTAGGCAACAGGATAGATAATAGACATTTGTGGTATTGTGGTATTGTTTAGCAATTTTACGTGTTGGTGTTATCACCATAACTGGAAATTCCCTAAATAGCCAAAGCAGACATGCACATATGATAGATTTAACCAATTCCTGGACAGACACACAAATATGAATAGTGCCATCATGGCAATGTTACTAACCAAGTAATAAGGCCCAGAAACATTCAATATTAACAACACAAAGGAAAGTGAAAGTCTTTGAAATGAATACCATGTCCTCACACTGACCTGGAGTGAGTTTCCTAAAAACCTTCTTCGCTAGTGGTACTTTATTTCTATCAATGAACCAGATGTACACCACACGTAGTAGTAACTGTGGAGCGGTAGTCACATAGAGGCACACAGGAGATTCTTTCCCTCAGGGTTACGTAACGCTGCATGGGCCCAGACCAAGCTTGGTCTATTGTGCTGGTTTCCCCGTGTCTCTGTCTCGTGTGAAAATGGAACGTGAACAGCAGTACAGCCTAATTACTGCATGGACTGCAAGCCATGGTGCTCAGCAACCTGAGAGGAAGGAGGAGAGATGAGGAAGAAAAGAGGGGGAGGGGGTGAAAAGGCTTCATCTTTACATGACCTTTTTCAGACCCTTTCTAATGCATATTTGGAGATTTGTGGAGATGCATCTTATCCCAGCCAATTCTGAATCTTATGTGTGTCTTTTAGACATATATGATATTGGGATTGTTCTCTCTGCTACCTTACGTCAAGCGGTTCCCGTCGCGATCCAAGAGGCTTCTAAACAGCTTCTACCTCCCAAGCCAAAAAGACTCCTGAACATCTAATCAAATGGCTACCCAGACTATTTGCATTAATCCCCTCCCCCTGTCTTTTACACTGCTGTTATCATCTATGCATAGTCACTTTAATAAGTCTACCTACATGTACATATTACCTCATTACATCGTCTAACCGGTGCCTTCGCACATGGACTCTTTGCCGGTACCCCTCTGTACATAGTCTCGCTATTGTTATTTTACTGCTGCTCTTTAATTACTTTTTACTTTTTTTAAACTGCATTGTTGGTTAGGGGCTCGTAAGTAAGCATTTCACTGTAAGGTCTACAACTGTTGTATTCGGGCACTTGTGACTAATAACATTTGATTTCATTTCAATTCATTACTTTCGAATATCATATATGGACATGTCCTACGGCCAGATATGGACTCATTCGACATCCTGAGATATGCGGCATCCTATTATCTGTCTTCACGTTGACAAGTACTGGCTGTATACATATCATATCTGTGTTTTCTCAGCACATTCAAGGGCCTTTCTTTGAATTTTGTCAGAATTTTTGTTCTGTGATAAAGGTCAATATTGTAAGTGTGTTGATGCAATCAAGGTGACATTGGTTATACCCAGCTTTTATTTCACATTCAAAATGAATCTTAATGGCAAATAAAAGAACGTTTGAGTTATTGTACAGTATCGCCTGCTTTCAAATTCTCTTAAAGTCATTCAGATATGAAAGCAGGAAAAATTCTCCCAGCACTGGAACCGAAGTCGCCCTTGACTCGTAATCGCTGCTGTACATGGAATGTTTTTGTTTTACTGTATCGGTGATGTCAAATCTCTTGAGAAACTCTTGGAGTTGCCAGCGGTAATTAGCTTGCAGATTAATCCACTTGAACGTGCTTTTGTTTGGCATTCTCCCGCAGCGCTTGTGAAATAAAGTATAGAGCAGATCACCAAATACTAGGTGAATATCAATGAATGGACTAAATCGGCCCAGTCCCCAGCTCCCTGATGCAATTATTTTCTATTCACATTAATTATTGCTAACAGATGACACTAATGACTTTGAGCGAACGCTGGCAATGGCAGCCCTGTTAGGGATCAATGCTATTTAAAAAGGGGTCACAGCACACCTAACACTTTCCGTCTTTCAAAATGTTTTGCATGTCAGCAATCAAGTTGACAATATATAGAACTTTCAAAATACAGAAAGTGTCTCGGTATGATTCATTTGAAAGTTCTATATCTTGAAAACTTGCTTGCTGACATGCAAAACATTTTGGGACTGTATCAACAGTGGAATAATGAAACAAATGCCAAAATATAGTTCTTGAGTGGTATTTTCAAATCAAAGTTTGTTGGTCTCTTACACAGTTTAGCAGATGTTATAGTGAAATGCTTGTGTTACTAGCTCCTAACAGTGCCGTAAAAAATGTCAAACAAGTACAACAAAAGATAGAAACAAGAAATCAGGAACTAACCCAGTTCAAATCAAATCAAATATTATTCGTCACATGCGCCAGATACAACAGGTATAGATAGACCTTACAGTGAAATTATTACTTATTTAAAGTTAGCCACATGTACACTTTATCAGTAATCCAAATGCAAACTATGCGTATATACACCAAATTAAGAATGATATGTACACCAGTGAGCTATGTTGAGAATTCAGTGTCAATAAACAGTATAACAAAATGTGATGCACAGTAGTACAGTGCCTTGCGAAAGTATTCGGCCCCCTTGAACTTTGCGACCTTTTGCCACATTTCAGGCTTCAAACATAAAGATATAAAACTGTATTTTTTTGTGAAGAATCAACAACAAGTGGGACACAATCATGAAGTGGAACGACATTCATTGGATATTTCAAACTTTTTTAACAAATCAAAAACTGAAAAAATGGGCGTGAAAATTATTCAGCCCCCTTAAGTTAATACTTTGTAGCGCCACCTTTTGCTGTGATTACAGCTGTAAGTTGCTTGGGGTATGTCTCTATCAGTTTTGCACATCGAGAGACTGAAATTCTTCCCCATTCCTCCTTGCAAAACAGCTCGAGCTCAGTGAGGTTGGATGGAGAGCATTTGTGAACAGCAGTTTTCAGTTCTTTCCACAGATTCTCGATTGGATTCAGGTCTGGACTTTGACTTGGCCATTCTAACACCTGGATATGTTTATTTTTGAACCATTCCATTGTAGATTTTGTTTTATGTTTTGGATCATTGTCTTGTTGGAAGACAAATCTCCGTCCCAGTCTCAGGTCTTTTGCAGACTCCATTCTTCCAGAATGGTCCTGTATTTGGCTCCATCCATCTTCCCATCAATTTTAACCATCTTCCCTGTCCCTGCTGAAGAAAAGCAGGCCCAAACCATGATGCTGCCACCACCATGTTTGACAGTGGGGATTGGGTTCAGGGTGATGAGCTGTGTTGCTTTTACGCCAAACATAACGTTTTGCATTGTTGCCAAAAAGTTCAATTTTGGTTTCATCTGCCCAGAGCACCTTCTTCCACATGTTTGGTGTGTCTCCCAGGTGGCTTGTGGCAAACTTTAAACAACACTTTTATGGATATCTTTAAGAAATGGCTTTCTTCTTGCCACTCTTCCATAAAGGCCAGATTTGTGCAATATACGACTGATTGTTGTCCTATGGACAGAGTCTCCCACCTCAGCTGTAGATCTCTGCAGTTCATCCAGAGTGATCATGGGCCTCTTGGCTGCATCTCTGATCAGTCTTCTCCTTGTATGAGCTGAATGTTTAGAGGGACGGCCAGGTCTTGGTAGATTTGCAGTGGTCTGATACTCCTTCCATTTCAATATTATCGCTTGTACAGTGCTCCTTGGGATGTTTAAAGCTTGGGAAATCTTTTTGTATCCAAATCCGGCTTTAAACTTCTTCACAACAGTATCTCGGACCTGCCTGGTGTGTTCCTTGTTCTTCATGATGCTCTCTGCGCTTTTAACGGACCTCTGAGACTATCACAGTGCAGGTGCATTTATACGGAGACTTGATTACACACAGGTGGATTGTATTTATCATCATTAGTCATTTAGGTCAACATTGGATCATTCAGAGATCCTCACTGAACTTCTGGAGAGAGTTTGCTGCACTGAAAGTAAAGGGGCTGAATAATTTTGCACGCCCAATTTTTCCGTTTTTGATTTGTTAAAAAGTTTGAAATATCCAACAAATGTCGTTCCACTTCATGATTGTGTCCCACTTGTTGTTGATTCTTCACAAAAATACAGTTTTATATCTTTATGTTTGAAGCCTGAAATGTGGCAAAAGGTCGCAAAGTTCAAGGGGGCCGAATACTTTCGCAAGGCACTGTAGATGTATTAGAATGAGCTATGTGAAGAAAACAACACTAAATGAATAAACAGTGTGAAAAACATTATAAAAGAAACGATCCCGTGTTTAATTAATGTCTCTATATACATGGGACAGCAGCATTGGTTGGGTGTGAGTGTGTGTATACACTACCAGTCAAAAGTTTTAGAACACCTACTCATTCAAGGGTTTTTCTTTATTTTGACTATTTTCTACATTGTAGAATAATAGTGAAGACATCAAAACCAGAAAATAACACATATGGAATCATGTAGTAACCAAAAAAGTGTTTACATCAAAATCCTTTAAATAGCCACCTTTTGACCTTGATGACAGCTTTGCACACTCTTGGCATTCTCTCAACCAGCTTCATGAGATAGTCACCTGGAATGCATTTAAATTACAGGTGTGCCTTGTTAAAAGATCATTTGTGGAATTTCTTTCCTTCGTAATGCATTTGAGCCAATCAGTTGCGTTGTAACAAGGTAGGGGGGTGGTATACAGAAGATCGCCCTATTTGGTAAAAGACCAAGTCCATATTACGGCAAGAACAGCTCAAATAAGCAAAGAGAAACGACAGTCCATCATTACTTTAAGACATGAAGGTCAGTCAATAAGGAACATTTCAAGAACTTTGAAAGTTTCTTCAAGTGCAGTCGCAAAAACCATCAAGCGCTATGATGAAACTGGCTCCCATGAGGACCGCCACAGGAAAGGAAGACCCAGAGCTAAAATTGTGGAAATTTGTCCTTTGATCTGGAGTCCAAATTGGCTTTTGGGTCCAACTGCCGTGTCTTTGTGAGATGCAATATGGGTGAATGAATAATCTCCGCATGTGTATTTGCCACCGTAAAGCATGGAGAAGGAGGTGTGATGGTGTGGTGGTGCTTTGCTGGTGACACTGTCTATAATTTATTTAGAATTCAAGGTACGCTTAACCAGCATGGCTACCACAGCATTCTGCAGCAATACACCGTCAAATCTGGTTATGGGCTTAGTGGGACAATCATTTGTTTTTCAACAGGACAATGACCCAACACACCTCCAGGCTGTGGAAAGGCTATTTTACCAAGAAGGAGAGTGATGGAGTGCTGCATCAGATGACCTGCCTCCACAATCCCCCGACCTCAACCGAATTGAGATGGTTCGGGATGACTTGGACCGCAGAGTGAAGGAAAAGCAGCCAAAAAGTGCTCAGCATATGTGGAAACTCCTTCAAGATGGTTGGAAAAGCATTTCATGTGAAGCTGGTTGAGAAAATGCCAAGAGTTTGCAAAGCTGTCATCAAGGAAAAAAGGGAGGCTATTTAAATATTTTTTGTTGTTTTTGGTTAGTACATGATTCCATATGTGTTATTTCATAGTTTTGATGTCTTCCCTATAATTCTACAATGTAGAAAATAGTCAAAGTAATGAAAAAACCTTGAATGAGTAGGTGTCCTAAAATTTTTGACCGGTGGTGTACAGTATGTGCGTGTGTTTGTGAGTATGGGCTTATGCGTGTGTAAGTAGATATGTGAGTACTGGAGTCTGTGTGTTTGAGGTGTCTATCTGTGTCTCTTACTACAGGAGATGACGTGATGGGTGTTCAACAGTCTGATTCCCTGGAGATAGAAGTTGTTTTTCAGTCTCTTGGTACTGGGTTTGATGCACCTGTACTGTCTCTGTCTGC
Organism: Oncorhynchus tshawytscha; assembly: GCF_018296145.1. Lineage (NCBI taxonomy): Eukaryota > Metazoa > Chordata > Actinopteri > Salmoniformes > Salmonidae > Oncorhynchus > Oncorhynchus tshawytscha. Next base: position 37,501,061 of record NC_056431.1, read on the forward strand.
TAGATGGTAGCAGAGTGAACAGAATGTAACTTGGGTGGCTGAGGTCCTTGATGATCTTCTTGGCCTCATCCATCAAGTGTGGCTGAGGGTTGGCCAAGTAGACCTACCATTCTGGGAACAAACACATTCTCTCTTTGCTCACAGGCTATGTGATTGAAAGTTAGATAAAGCATTTTCCTTTTGGAAACGACGTCCCATGGTTCCAGCCAGAGAGAGAAGTTAAGAGAGGAGGAATGAGGCTGAGTCATAGACCACTGCGTGATTATCAATCACTGTCCATCCTGTAGACTCACGCTAAACAACATTATTACTCATCTGACATTTGTCATTTATTATGCATTCACTTTTGAGATATGATAGAATTCCAAAACCCAAGGGTCTTCAGGCTCAGTGTATTGTACATCTTTGTCTTGGGACTGAGACCACAGATTGTAAAGCGTTCAGAAACTGGGATACAATCCAATGTGTGTTATAGCAGAGGGCACTATAGAGTCGTCAATGCGTCTTTCAACAGCATTTTCGCTGATGTCCACATAGATTACATTCATCAAAAACTCTGCACATGTCAGCTAAATGGGAAATTAGCTCTAAAAGTCTGTTATAGTGCCCTGTGCTGTAATGCACATTGGATTGAATCTCGGCCTTAGTTTCTGACTGTTGACCATGTGTCCAGCAATACATAATCGAGACAAAACAAAGATTGTCTGCATGCACAGAGAATAGTGAATGCCTGCATTGTAGAGTGAGATTTCTGTGACAAGTGGAGTGGAGAATGTCATACCTATCCTTAATTAGCCTTTGGATGGAAAGGGACAGTGATGTATTCAGTAGTGCATTTTTATGTTAATCGGGACCTGATTAACCTATTTGGTAAAACTATAGGATTTAAAAAACAATTGCTCTGAAGATGGGCTTTCTACCAAAATCGTATCAAAATAAACCTTTATTTTCATTAAAGTCACTTCTCTCTGCTGACGCTTCACTTCCATGTCTATCTTTTGAATTTCAGTGCGGGGACAATAAAGTTTGAACTGAATTTCTGAACACACTCCTTATTTTCCAGGAAGTCCAGCGGAATGGGAAGGCAAGTGTTCCTGCAGGGAGGTGGCCCAGCCTGCTTAGTCTAACCTGTCCACGCAGTAGCTGCAGTGGCAGTGAGGCCTCATTATCCAGCGCCTCTACTGAGTACTCCAGTGGCTCACATACTTGGGCAGAAGGACATCGCTCCTCCAAGCAGGTGAGTCTCCCAGTCTGAACTCAAACGAATTGCGTTAAGGAAAGTAATTTTTCATAAATTACTATGTAGAATGGATCCTCAACGTTCATCAAGTAATTCCAATGTCTTTAGTTTTTGTTGTTGTTGACAACTAAAATGTCTTTCTCTTTTGTCACAGTCTGTGATAAGCCGGGAGAAGAGAATGAGCGCAGGGTCAGTGTCCAGCAATCGGTCTGTCCCAGCAGAGCAGGCCGATCTAAATTGGAAGGAGGGCCACATTCTGAAAGGCCTGAAGAGGCTCCAAATGCGCAGCCCAGCTCCCAAGGAGACATCTTCACTCGCCTCCACGTCACATTTCAAAGACTGCATGACCTCCAATGAGGGCATATACTCTTTAGGGGTTAAGGGTGGGCCCCACGGGGTAGTGCCTAAATTGGCATTGGCAAAGGGACATTTTTTTATGCCAGGAGCAGGAGTCAGTACCTTAATCTCTGACTCAGACGATGTAGAGGATGAATTGCCTCAATCACCAGCCAGGGAGTCCTGCGCCCAACCCATTAAAGAGACTCTCCATCTGGAAGGAGAGCCTGCGTCTGAATTGGGAACGGCACAAGGGGGAAAGAGCTCTACGGTCTACAACTCCCAAGAGGAGCCTGTAAGACTCGTAATTCCCAGCAACTCCTTCTCAACTGGATCTCAAAACTGGATAGAAAAAGACAAGCTAGTAGAAACTACAAGACATAGTTACAATTTGAGGCCAGAGAGCGTTAAACAGCCACAAAACAAAGTTACGGTCAAACATCTAGAGGCACGGGCTAGGGAAGTGAGCCTACCCATTCAGTATGCAGCAGCCAGAGCTCTGAGTTGGGTTAGTGAGGCCAGACAGCGCAGTGCTTCCATGGATACGAAGCAGTACAGAGAGCTGAGCAGCCAGGGTGGAGTTGATACCAAGGACTACACCATTTTGCAGTCCCGACAGAAGAAAACACAGCCTATGGCTTGCGACTCAGCAAGGAAGGCCTTTATCCTCCGACGCAAGAGTGCAGATGGAGGTCCAGACCAGGCCAAGCTACACCAGCCCCTACGTCAGAAACTTATCAAAGTCAATCAAAGGGCCAAGAACCGCTCAAACCCCCCTGGGCCCAGTGGCCCTCGCACAAAGATTAACCTCAGCAAGGCACCAGGTCCAGCTAAGGCATCAGTACAAATGACTGAGAAAGGTGAGACTGCTAGTGGGGCAAGAACTTCAGGGCCCCTTGAGAATACAGTACATCGCTCCCCTTCTTCCTCCCCTCAGAAACTGGTCAAAGTATTTGAGCCACCTGTGCTGAATGATTGCCCCAAGAACACATCTAAAGTATCCCAACCAGTTTCCAAACTCCCATCAAGAAACGACTGTGGGGTAAAAGGCCCCAACTCCAACAATTCAGCTTGCTCTCCACTTAAACAGAGGCAGCAAGTCCAGCACTCGGATTCCTCTCGCAGTGATATCAGGTCTCCTTCACCTCCACTCCCACCAGGTTGGACCACCTCCCTACTTACTCGACCTGGTTATGGCTCCTTACCTCAGGCGCATAAGCCTGTGGTTATGCTCCAAACCTCTAGCACAGTAAAGGCAACTGCCCGTAACACCAAACCTCTGTCTAGTCATCAGTCATCTGTTTTACAAATGCAACCTCTAGCCCCCAACAAAATGCAAGACACTCATCATATGGCTCCCAAAATGGGTATTGAGGTGAAAAAGCCACCAAAATGGGTCCCTGCCAAAGTCTACCATCCTTTACCAACTTCGACCACTCTCCAAGAATCCAAGGAAACAGACTCTTCCAAATCCTCAATGAACAGGACTGTGGCACAAGCCTCCCATCAGGAAAATAGTGTTCCCTTTGTGTTGCAAAATCAGGACAGCTCACCTGTGTCCCAGCAAGGCAATGGTGAGCCACAAAGTACAGAGCTCTTACCTCAGGCCTCAGCGTCTCTACTTTGCCATGACATAGTTAGTATCTCTCAACATTCTGTGACCAGGGCAGTAAATGCATCCCTTCCTGTTGGCTCCAAAACCAATGAGACAACCCCAAAGCTGGGCAACAACTTTGCAGTTATCACTGCTATAAAGGGAGTGCAGACTTTTGACACCTTCAACCAGGACACGTACAGACGTCCAATGATGCACTGTGTCAATGCAGCTGTAGCCAAGGCCAAAGCCAGGAGAAAGCTTGAGACCCACTGTAGCTCACTAGAGGAGGCTGCACTCCCACCTCCAGTGGCAGAGAATGGTGTAACTTTGGACTGGGGATTTGATGAAGAGAGCTGGCTATTCAAGCGCTCGGTCTCAGTCTCGACCCGACCTCCTCTCCACCCGGTTATGGGCATGAATGGAGCAAAGGCTCGCAGTCAAAGCTTCGGCGCACGCTATATGGACAGACCAAACATCAGCAGGTCTGGAAATGTCCGTAATCACATCAAAACTAACTCAGGAAGCTCTTTGAATTCTCTTGGTGATGTATTCCGGGGTAGTATGAGTTGCTCCAATAGCTACAATTGTCCAAGGAACAAATCCCACAACAATTTCATGATTGAGGAAGACTTGCCAATACCTCTGCATCTGGAGGCCTCCAGTGATCGATTTGGTCTCAAACACCAGAGATTAAACTCATGTTCACATCTCCGGACTGAGAAACAGTCCCCTAGCACCTTCTATGAACGTATCCATGGGAAACCAGAGAGACAGTCAAACATCTCCACCATCGAGGAGAAGGTCATGATGGGAATTGAGGAGAATTTGCAGAAATCTCAGCAGAAGGAGAAGACAACTGAAACTAAGCAGAAATCCGGTTCACTGTCAAACTGGTTTGGATTCCGCAAGAGCAAGCTCCCTGCTCCGATTGGTAAAAAAGGAGATTCTCCAAGGGGAAAAGAGGAGAGGAAGGAACCTAGGCTTGGATCTCTCTTGGGTGGGAAGCAGGCAAAGTTCGACAAAAAGAAGGAAAGGAAGAAAAGTGAAGGTCATCAAATGGATGGGTAATGCTTTAATAATGTTTAGGTGGGGTAGCTGAGAAGTCATGTTCACCGTTTTACTGCTGGGAAAATAATGTTTATGAGAGGCTTCAAGACAATGTAACTTCTTATTCATTACAAAAATAACCTTGCTTTAATGTAATGCATTGGTCATATTTACCACAAAGGCCGAAATCTACTGTTACTTTCCACTTAAAGTAGATTTTTGATATTGTCTTCAGTAATGATTGAAATCAATTAAATTCAACATCAGTATCTCTGCTTAAAACTACTGAGGTCTATAATTTTGAGTCATACCTCATGGAAACTGAACAATCACAACTTGACTGAACCATCAAACAGATCTCTTCATATCTTTCCATGAGGTGATTTTACTGCCCCAGATAGCCTAATCCATTTCTATCAAGCACTGTTAGACACATGTATCACTCCACTAAATCCAGAGACCAGTTCAGACATCTTTCAGACCCATATAGCACAGCAAGGTAGGCAGTGGCTTCACAGTATCATTTATTATCGGAAACACCCTGGGCATGTTGAGTCAGTATGAAAGACTCGCAGATTATAGTGGTAGCGTGAAAACCTGTTTTCTTTCAGCTCGGTTGGGAAAAGAGACTCCCAAGATACATTGCTCGTCTGCCTTTCGATGGCCTCCCTGGGAGCCCCAGGTAACAGCAACATACAAGGACAAACCGCCATCAGTGGGGACACAAAGGTACATTCAATTATACACGACATAAGGATTTTATGTCGATTTCAGTCAACATGGGGATTAAATAGAATTTGAAATTAGAATTGACCTTATGGGCATTTTCCCATACAAATTCTATGTCCAATTCCTGAATTGACTGGGAAATGTATTGACCATAACTCCACAATGTGTCCATTTCATGTCTAATGATTAAATTATGGGGTATGCATGCATAATGTCTCTGAAAGGCCAATTATAGGAAACAATTTTTCTGTTTATGACAATTTGTGTCAACACCCATTTGTATGGACCTCAAGTCAGATAAGTGAATTATACATTTAACAGTGCCAGTCCATTTCAGCCTGTCTGTTTTTCTGGAAGACTTGTATTACTACCTCTACCCTAAGCACTAGAAGACACACTTTCTGAAAGGAAGTATTTCTGTGTAATACCATAATCTGTACAGGAAGGAAGTGGAGCTAAGAAAGACATACTGTATGATCAAAACTGACCTAGCAAGGTCCCACCTATGGGAAAAACAGAGATGTGAGATTAGTACAAAGAGAAAAGGGGTGGGTGACAGAAAGAAAGAAAGAAAGAAAGAAAGAAAGAAAGAAAGAAAGAAAGAAAGAAAGAAAGAAAGAAAGAAAGAAAGAAAGAAAGAAAGAAAGAAAGAAAGAAAGAAAGGAAAATATGAGAAGAATATAAAGGACCCAGGAATAAATGTGGCAGATCAGATGGATATGGAGTTAGGGTGAGAGACAAGAAAGACAAGAATGGAGAGAGAAAATTGTAACAAAGACTTACAAATAAATAAACACCAAAGAAACATAGATAACCGGAACAAACCCTTCATATGTTTAGTATGGATCAGTGTAGATCGCTGAGGGGAGGAGGGCTCATAATAATCGCTGGAATGATGTGTTTGATACCATTCCACCTATTCTGCTCCAGCCATTACCAGGAGCCCGTCCTCCCAAATTAAGGTGCCAGCTGTCTACCTAATTAAATAAGAATGGCACCGGAGGAGATGGCTGCCGTTTTTTTGGGCTCCTAACCAATTGTGCTATTTTGTGTAATTTTTCGCATTGTTTGTAACTTATTTTGTACATAATGTTTCTGCCACCGTCTCTGATGACTGAAAAGAGCTTCTGGATATCAGAACAGCGCTTGCTCACCTCGAACTGGACAAAGATTTTTTCTTTAATGAGTCGGAAGCGAAGGATTTACTCCAGATACTGGACAGGCCAAAATCCCGAAAAGACGGTGATGCAGGTCAAGGTGCCTTGTGAGAATTTGTTGGTGAGTGGGTAATCCGCCTCTACTATCCGTCCGATTGGCCAACTTGCAATCATTGGAGAATACACTGGATGACCTCCGTTCAAGACGATCTTACCAACAGGACATTAAAAGCTGTAATATTTTATGTTTCGACAGCATGGATAACGACAGTTGGCTGGTTTTTCCGTGCGTCGGCAAGATAGAACAGCTGCCTCCGGTAAGACAAGGGGTGGCTGTCTGTCTATTTGTCAATAACAGTTGGTGTGCAAAAATCTAATATTAAGGAAGTCTCAAGGTTTTGCTCACCTGAGGTAGATAATCTCATGATAAGCTGTAGACCACACTATTTACCAAGAGAGTTTTCACCTATATTTTTCGTAGCTGTTTATTTACCACCACAAACTGATGCTGGCACTACGACCGCACTCAACGAGCTGTGTAAAGCCATAAGTAAACAAGAAAATGCTCATCCAGAGGCGGTGCTCCTAATGGCCAGGGACTTTAATGCAGGGAAAGGTGAATCTCTTTTACCTCATTTCTACCAGCATGTTACATGTGTAACTAGACCACCTTTACTCCACACACAAAGCTCTTCCTCGCCCCTCATTTGGCAAATGTGACCATAATTCTATCCTCCTGATTCCTGCTTACAAGCAAAAACAAAAGCAAGAAGTACCAGTGACTCGTTCAATACAGACGTGGTCAGATGAAACAGATGCTAAGCTACAGGACTGATTTGCTTGAACAGATTGGAATATGTTCCAGGGCTCATCCGATGGCATTGAGGAGTATACAACATCAGTCACCGGCTTCATCAATAAGTCTATGACATTGTCCCCACAGTGACCATACGTACATACCTCAACCAGAAGCCATGGATTACAGGCAACATCCGCACTGAGCTAAAGGGTAAAGCTGCCACTTTCAAGGAGCAGGACTCTAACCTGGACGCTTATAAGAAATCCTGCTATGCCCTCAGATGAAACATCAAACAGGCAAAGTGTCAGTACAGGACTAAGCTTGAATCCCACTACAAAGACTTCGACGCTCGTCAGATGTGACAGGGCTTGCAAACTATTACGGACTACAAAGGGAAGCCCAGCCGCGAGCTGCCAACTGACACAAGCCTACCAGACGAGCTAAATGACTTCTATGCTGATCCTCAACACGTCGGACCCTTCGGGGTGTGTGCTTAGTCCCCTCCTCTACTCCCTGTTCAACCATGATTGCATGGCCAAGCATGACGCCAACACCATCATTAAGTTTGCCAACAACACGCTGCTGCTACTTGCTATTTATTATATATGCATAGTCACTTTACCCCTACCTACATGTACATATTACCTCAATAACCTCGACTAACCTGTACACCCACACATTGACTCGGTACCGGCACCCCCTGTATATTGCCTCGTTATTTAATTATTTAGTAAATATTTTTCTTAAATCGTATTTTTCTTAAAACTGCATTGTTGGTTAAGGGCTTGTATGTAAGCAAGTGACAAATAACATTTGATTTGATCTCCTGTGGTATGGATCACTCCAACACATTCACACATGATCACAAACATGGATGAGATACTGGAGATATTTAATCTACACTTAAGAAGAAATAGAAACACATCATGTAAAGTGTCAATCCCATGTTTCATCAGCTGAAATAAAAGATCCCTGAAATTTTCCATACCCACAAAAATATTATTTCTCTCACCTTTTGTTTGCATCCCTGTTAGTGAGCATTTCTCCTTTGCCAAGATAATCCATCCACCTGAGAGGTGTGGCATATTACGTTTCAGCATGATAATGCACGGCCCCATGTCGCAAGGATAGCCTAGTGGGGCGGCAGGGTAGCCTAGTGGTTAGAGCGTTGGACTAGTAACCGGAAGGTTAAATCCCCGAGCGGACAAGGTATAAATCTGTCGTTCTGCCCCTGAACAGGCAGTTTACCCACTGTTCCTAGGCCGTCATTCTTAACTGACTTGCCTAGTTAAATAAAGGTAAAATAAAAGGATCTGTACACAATTCCTCAAGCTGAAAATGTCCCAGTTCTTCCATGGCCTGCATACTCACCAGACATGTCACCCGTTAAGCCTGTTTGGGATGCTCTGGATCAAGGTGTACGAAAAAGTGTTCCAGTTCCTGACAATATACAGAAATTGAAGAACAACATTCCATAGGCCAAAATCAACACCCTGATCAACTCTATGTGAAGGAGATGTGTCGCATTACATGAGGCAAAATAGATTATGGCCTAAATCAATTTATTTCAATTGACTGGAACTCAGTAAAATCTTTGAAATTGTTGCATGTTGTGTTTATATTTTTGTTCAATGTAGATACTATGGACTATTTCAATTTGTACAAACATTCACAAGCAGTCTTGATAATAGAGTGATCATTAGAATGAACATTGCTTTGAAATATTTTAAGTGAAAGTCCATCATTGTCCTGATTTGATTCAGATACATATTATTTACCTGTTGCATGGATAAATGATCAGATAGTCTTGACAGCTAAAATGGCAATTGAATTCGAGTTTGTTATAGGCCTATCAGAGATTTTCCACCAAACTTAAGACCTACTCTGTTCAATTACATTACCAGGGGTGAAAATAAGTCAAATCTGTCAAGTTGCCAACTGGCTAAATGGTCTTCTTGCTGGTTCAGAAACTTTTGTGAGATTGTGCTTTACAAAGAACTGAAATCATGTCTTAACATAGAGGATTGGGGACCCTTTATGCCTTTTAAGGAATATATTCATACCACTTTATAATCATAGATTCAAACCGTGATGATAGATTGCCACCACAAATTAAATATAAAACATGTAATCACAAGTACAGACAACTCATCTGTTACTTTACAATTCACATATCCCAATTTAGTCCCCTATTCTGTACATGTATAATTATGTTTTCTTCTTGCTTCCACAAACAGACAAAGATACAGAGGATGAACCTCAGGACCGATAATGACAACAGAGTTGCTTTGAAGAGCCCCAGTGAAGATCACTTTATCGGTAAGGGTATTAACAAAACTATTTATATTGTACTTGATAGATGGGCCACGTCGAAAATTAACCCCTTGCTCCTACCCACAGCAACTTCATGTAGATTTGTAAGAATTGGGTAGGTGTTTTATGGTAGTAACTCCACTCTAAATTCCTATCCAGATCTACACAAGTGCACTCTCCATCAGTCAAGGACCATTTTACCCTCTGCTTTGACCCCTATGCAGTGATCTTCAAATGATAGAGATCCTATGACATGAGTATTCTAATTACAAATCCTATGCTTCAAACCTGGTCCTGAATACATTGAAATCTTTCAACCTTTTGAATTGCTCAAGCACTGGTAATGCTAGCAGATTTCCTTCCTAGCCCCCAGCAACAAGGTTTGTTTTAGAGAAATTAACATTAAATTATCTGGTAGACATTCCTGCAATCAGTATGCCAATTGCACACTCACTCAAAACTTAAGACATCTGTGGCATTGTGTTGTGTGACAAAACTGCACATTTTGAAGTGGCTTTTGATTGTCCCTATCACAAGGTGCACCTGTGTAATGATCATGCTGTTTAATCAGCTTCTTGATATGCCACACCTGTCAGGTGGATGGAATATCTTGGCAAAGGAGAAATGCTCACTGACAGGATGTAAGCAAATTTGAGGCCAAAATTTGAGAGAAAATGTGACAATTTTGGGGATATTTTATTTCAGCTCCTGAAACATGAGACCAATTGCGTTTTGCGTTTATCTTTTTTGTTCAGTGTAATAACATGTGTAAAGTAACAATTGTTTGGAGTGGAGGATTGGTTGGGTGATTTTCCCTTTCAAAATATTTTTTAAAGGGCCTGTGTGAACAATTTGATGGTCTATCCTGCAGCCCTGTTACATTCACCTGTCAAGTGACCTCCCTCAACCATTTGAAAACCTTGAAATAAGTTCAATAGACATGAATAAGTAACACCATTTCCAGTGAATAAAAAATGAGCAGATGGTTAACCTTCTAGCATTGGTCTCACCCCTAATGAAGCCGTCACATAGGGCAGGGGTCCTTAAACTTTTTCAGCCTGGGACGCAAATGAGAAATTCAGTGTTTTCCTGGGACCCAAGCTCATAAAAAGATGCCACCTTTTGGGGACCCTAATCGAGATTTGGTTAGGATGTCCCCCCACCTCGCAGGCAAAACATTTCAGTGGCCCCCTCTTGATGGTGGAGAGAAAATGTAAGTATTAGTTAATTTTCTGTAATTCTACACGTTGCCATGGGGTGTAGAGAAAAGGTCCAACGCAGAGTTTGTCAAAAGGCACTTAAAGGACTCTCAGACCATGATGAACAAGATTCTCTGGTCTGATGAAACCAAGATTGAACTCTTTGGCCTGAATGCCAAACGTCACATCTGGAGGAATCCAGGCACCATCCCTATGGTGAAGCATGATGGTGGCAGCATCATGCTGTGGGGATTTTTTCAGCAGCAGGGACTGGGAAATTAGTCAGGATCGAGGGAAAGATGAACGGAGCAAAGTACAGAGAGATCCTTGATGAAAACCTGCTCCAGATCACTCAGGACCTCAGACTGGGGCGAAGGTTCAACTTCCAACAGGACAACGACCCTAAGCACACAGCCAAGACAGCGCAGGAGTGGCTTCGTGTCAAGTCTCTGAATGTCCTTAAGTTGCCCAGCCAGAGCCCAGACTTGAACCCGATCGAACATCTCTGGACAGACCTGAAAATAGCTGTGCTGCGACGCTCCCCATCTAACCTGACTGAGCTTGAGAGGATCTGCACAAAAGAATAGGAGAAACTCTGCAAATGCAGGTGTGCCAAGCTTGTATCATCATACCCAAGCAGACTTGAGGCTGTAATCGCTGCCAAAAGTGCTTCAACAAAGTACTGAGCAAAGGGTCTGAATACTTATGTAAATATGATATTTGAATATTTTTATTTTTTTGTACATTTGCTAAAACATCTAGAAACCTGTGTTTGCTTTGCCATTATGGGGTATTGTGTGTAGATTGATGAGAAGAAAAAAAACAATTGAATGCATTTTAGAATAAGGCTGTAATGTAACAAAGTATGGAACAATTCAAGGGGAATACTTGTACATAGCTTATGAAAAGGCAGAGATGGTTAGGCCTAACTGCAGATTGGTAGAGATATGCCGGTGACATGCTACGACACCGGCATGCATTTCTTTATGTCAGATGGCTTCTGCGTCTCCTATACAGATATAAATGTACAGAAGGAGAGTGTTTCGTTCTTTTTCGATCTGAATATTTTGTATAAAGATAGGCGTTATATTATAAGGGTAACTCTGGTGGACCTTAAACAGTCTTCTTGACCTTAAATTCAACTGTCAGAGTCAGTTGGAGTGCCGGGGCGCACTGCCTTCATATCATAGGCCTGCAGTAGCTTAATAATAGCCACACCATAGCCACACCATACCAAACCTTCACAAATGTCTCTAAACTTTGTTAGGGTGATATCAAAAGTAAGTCAAGCAATTGTTAATAGGGATAATATGATCAGAAGAGCTAATGTAAACCAGGGACAAAAACACACTATCCTCCTCTGTGCCCCCCAAAAAACCCACACAACCCTCCCCAAAGCATAAAAGGTTTGACAACCCACCCCTATTTTGGACCACCCCTCTTCCAGTAAATTTTGATCTGTCCTTTACCCTGTAGTGCGAAAAATATAATTCATATTGCTATGTGGTTTAATCACCAGGGACATTTCAATACTCCGCCAACTAAGCCAATGTGTCTCATTTATCTTGTCTCCTCTGAATTAATAAATGGTCTTATAAAGATCTTTGGTCTTTACCAAAGTGATATTCTAACTTTTCTGGCCAAGCACCTTATCAAACCCTAGCAAACCTTGAAACCTGTGTGTTAAAATCTGCGTTTAAATTTGACAAAAAAACACTGTGTTGATTATGTTGATTTTTTTTTGTGTTCAACCACCAAGCCACATTTATGCAAAGTTGATAAATCGAATAAAGTTTATTGGCCGTGTACACAGTTTAGCAGGTGTTAAGACTAATACTTTGAACTATGCTGCTGTGCATTGAACTTATTGAACTCATTGAATGTGGATGAACTGTAAACATCATGCCATGAATACTACAAAATTCCTTCTCATTAATATTTACACACGAGGACACCCGAAGAACTTCTGTGTGACTTTCAGATATTGATTATACAGTTGACCTTAAAAGAGTTTAAATGTTCATACAGTTCCATTTGTGCATCTACAGTTATTTGTAGCCACTGAACTTTGTAGGTGTTAGCTTATCAGTCCTTGTTCAGTGTCTTTTCATTCTTTCAGACAAATTGAAAGGAGATCAGACAAGGACAGGATCCTTAGGTAGTGCCAAGGGCTTTTTGAGGGAAATCAATGGTCAACCTCTCTGATGCTGCCTTCCCATGCAAGGAAGTGTCACAGAGGGCCTTGTTAAGTTTTTCCTTCAAAAACACTCATCAATAACGTCTGCGATCTGTATCGTGCTTTTGCCTTTATTAGTTCATCCTGTTTGTGTGACAGGAAAGTAAGAGCTACTTCCATCATTGTTGTTATTTATTTCGAGAGCTGTTTGTCACAGGTTTGTCACAATTTGAAACTGACACCCTGAATTGTTGTCTCTGACTGTATAATTAAAACACATACTGAATGAAGACACCCAATTATCAGTGAAGTTGTCAGTTAGCAGCCCACCTGTTTCTCTGGATTGCTGAAGAGGAACCAGTAATTTATTTTCTGTTGCTAAAGAAGTCTACTGGCTATTAGGTAGAAAATCATGCCAGCATGACAAGGAGACAGGGACTTTGATGGTTTGCTTTCAATATATGTTGTTCTGAGCTGTGTTTGTCTGTGCCAGGAGTTGTCATTACTGTACTTTAATTATTTATACATTAAATATTCAAACATTGTGTTGCCCAGCATACTACATGACGTGTACAGTTGTATTATAGTTGAAATAGATACGTATTCAATATTGCTTGAACAGTAGTTCATTAGCAATCGCTTTGTCACCAACTGTACAATATCATAAATGCACTTGATTTGACACACTGCCACTAAATCACAATCTCAATTGGTCTCAAAAGTGCCACATTTTCCCTAAGCTTTATCCACCATGATTCCTCTCTGTTTGGGTGAAGCCCATTCTCTCTGGTGGCAACCATGGTATCATGCGCTAATTAGTGAGGAATCATTAGCCAGCATCACAGTTAAATGTAATTGGATTGTACGTAACTACCATCCATCTGGCTTGGCTCTTAGAGAGGACCTTTGCCGAGTGTCGTAGAACGAAAAAAACAGACCATCTGTTGCATTAATGCACTGAAATTACCACAAGGCGGCCTGGGTGACAGCCAGTCGCAGCTGGTTAAGACTCCCTCATGCACAACATAATGTGGCCGAGATAGGACAGGGGACAAGGAGAAAACAGACAATCAAACCAGGCTGGAGAGAAAATAATTCATTAAAATTGATCATGTTGAGGATAATGTTGCATTTCATGTTGTGGATACATATTACCAATGCTATTATAAACCCATTAATTCATAGATTTTGATGTTAAACTAGTCATAACATGAGGTAGTTATCATTATTCAGAGGGCACAAATGACACAAGACAATGATTTTTGCGGTGTGATTGGATGATACCTACTTAACCAATTATATGAAAACATGTCATTCTGTTTAGATGTTCCATTTGTTGTGTGTAACTCCTGCATCTCCAAGCCCCATCATGTTTTTTCCTTGTGCCTCAGGCTCCGGCTGCAAGATGCGAACGTTGGACAGCGGCATTGGAACATTCCCCCTCCTCGATTCCTCCTCCTTGTTCTCCTCCATCCTCCACCTCCTTCCCAAGTCCACATCGGCCCAACACTCCCTCAGTCCTCCCAGTGCTCCCAGTTCCTCTAGTGAGGAGGTGTCACCCTCCCCATTACCCCGGTGGAGAGTACCGTCTGGCTCAAAAGACCATCTCTGCAGCCAACCAGGCCTGGACAACTCCTCGTTATCCAACACCACTGTGACCCTTGTCCAATCAGTGCCTTATCCCACTTTGGCCTTCCTTCAGCCTGTCCAATCCCTGTCTGAGCCCCTTGTGACCTGTGCCAGTGTGTGTGATACCCAGAGCATGCTGCCCAGACTCGCCTCAGGTAAAGTCAAAAGACCACTTGTCCAGAGATACATCTGTCTGGACATCGGGAACTCAGTCGCGGTCTCAACTTACTGTTGAGAGTTAAGGAGAAAAAACATCGCACCAATTGATGGTCTGCGATTTGTTCGCTGTTCGTTCGCTTGTTGAATCTGCTGGTGGGAGACTGACAGCCGTAATTTCTCCCCGTTGTTTTACATTTCGAATTGGTTTACACTCGGTTGTAGCTTTTTTTATATTTAGAATCGGTTTGCAAATTACAACCGGCACTCTATTCAGAGGTGCTAAGTATAAACGCTTGACAAGTCTACCGGTGTGTCCGTGTCTTTAGAATGGTAGAATACAAAGGTGGCAAATTTTTTATTTGGTAGTGCATCAGCAATTTTCCCCTTCTTGCGTCAGTCACTGACAGTCACTCAGTTACCCCCATTGCAAAATGTGTAGAATTTCAGAAAATGTGCTTTAAAACTGCATTATGTTCTTTACACCGCTTGGCAAAATAGGTGGAATTGCAGGAACATTTTCTCTCCACTGCCAAAAAGGGGGCCTCTAAAATATTTTGCCCGTGAGGTAAATACAGTCCTGGAGGTGACAGTGATCAGACTTTGTTATTACGACAACTAAAGCCAGCATTAAGGCAGAGGATCACATTTTAAGTGAGCAGAGAGAAGAGGCTTTCCCATATTAGTATGCGAATGATAGCCCCAGTTTAGACTCTGCTAAAGAGACACTCTCAATTAACCTGTCATGAGAGGAGATTTGGTGGTGATTGAAATTCATATCTCACTAGCTAGGTTTCCATCCAATTGGTGACAGATTTTCATAAAAGGCTGTGAGTGATGACGGAATGTATATTGAAATACCTTTTGAGGTATAATTACCATGTACCAAATAAAAAATCCAAGTTAAATGGGTTTCCATCGAATTTTCAACTCTACTGATGGTTTACTCACTCAAAAATGTTGCTTTATATAGCGAGTGTGCCCACTCTGGTATTGGCACATGCAATCTAGCCAGCAGCTCAGATAATTTGCTGAAATTCCGGCACCGACAGAGATGGCCACCTCGCTTCACGTTGCTAGGAAACTATGCAGTATTTTGTTTTTTTACGTGATATTTATTACATTGGTACCCCAGGTAATCTTAGGTTTTATTACATACAGTCGGGAGGAACTACTGGATATAAGAGCAACGTCAACTCACCATCATTACGACCAGGAATACGACTTTCCCGTAGCGGTTCCTGTGTTTTGCCCACTACCCGGGACAATGGATCGGATCCCAGCCGGCGATCCAATACAACGACGCCGTAAAAGGGGCAGACGAAGCTGTCTTCTGGTCAGGCTCGGGAGACGGGCACATCACCCACCACTCCCGAGCATACTACTCACCAATGTCCAGTCTCTTGACAACAAGGTTGATGAAATCCGAGCAAGGGTAGCATTCCAGAGAGACATCAGAGACTGTAACGTTCTTTGCTTCACGGAAACATGGCTCACTCGAGACACGCTATCGGAGTTGATACAGCCAGCTGGTTTCTTCATGCCTCGCGCCGACAGAAACAAACATCTTTCTGGTAAGAAGAGGGGCGGGGGGAGTATGCCTTATGATTCACGAGACGTGGTGATCATAACAACATACAGGAACTCAAGTCCTTCTGTTCACCTGAATTAGAATTCCTCACAATCAAATGTCGACCGCATTATCTACCAATAGAATTCTCTTCGATTATAATCACAGCCGCATATATTCCCCCCCAAGCAGACACATCGATGGCCCTGAACAAACTTTATTTGACTCTATGTAAACTGGAAACCACATTTCCTGAGGCTGCATTCATTGTAGCTGGGGATTTTAACATTGCTAATCTGAAAACAAGACTCCCTATATTGTATCAGCATATCGATTGTGCTACCAGGGCTGGTAAAACCCTGGTACATTGTTATTCTAACTTCCACGATGCATATAAGTTCCTCCCCCGCCCTTCTTTCGGAAAAGCTGACCACGACTCTATTTATTTGCTTCCAGCCTATAGACAGAAACTAAAACAGGAAGCTCCCGCTCTCAGGTCTGTTCAACGCTGGTCTGACCAATCTGATTCCACGTTTCAAGATTGCTTCGATCACGTGGTTTGGGATATTTTCCGCATTGCGTCAAGAAACAACATTGACGAATACGTTAATTCGGTGAGTGAGTTCATTAGCAAGTGCATTGGCGATGTCGTACCCACAACAACTATTAAAACATTCCCAATCCAGAAAATGTGGATTGATGGCAGTATTCGCGCAAAACTGAAAGTGCGAACCACTGCTTTTAATGAGGGCAAGGTGACCGGAAACATGACCGAATACAAACAGTGTAGCTATTCCCTCCGCAAGGCAATCAAACAAGCTAAGCGTCAGTATAGAGACAAGTCGCAATTCAACGGCTCATACACAAGATGTATGTGGCAGGTTCTACAGTCAATCATGGATTAGGATATCTTGCTCCCAGACAGACTAAACAACTTTGCTCGCATTGAGGACAATACAGTGCCACTGACATGGCCCGCTACCAAAACCTGTGGACTCTCCTTCACTGCAGCTGACGTGAGTAAAACATTTAAACGTGTTAAGCCTCGCAGGGCTGCAGGCCCAGACGGCATCCCCAGCCGCGTACTCAGAGCATTGCCAGACCAGCTGGCTGGTGTGTCTACGGGCATATTCAATCATTCCTTATCCCAGTCTGCTGTTCCCATATGCTTCAAGAGGGCCACCATTGTTCCAGTTCCCAAGAAAGCCAAGGTAACTGAGCTAAACGACTACCTCGTCGTAGCACTCACTTCCATCATCATGAAGTGCTTTGAGAGACTAGTCAAGGACCATATCACCTCCACCCTACCTGACACCCTAGACCCACTTCAATTTGCTTACCGCCCCAATAGGTCCACAGACAACGCAATCGCAACCACACTGCACCCTAACCCATCTGGACAAGAGGAATACCTATGTGAGAATGCTGTTCATCGACTACAGCTCAGCATGTAGTACCATAGTACCCTCCAAACTCGTTATCAAGCTCGAGACCCTGAGTCTCGACCCCGCCCTGTGCAACTGGGTACTGGACTTCCTGGCGGGCCGCCCCCAGGTGGTGAGGGTAGGTAACAACATCTCCACCCCGCTGATCCTCCACAATGGTGCGTTCTGAGCCCTCTCCTGTGCTCCCTGTTCACCCACGACTGCGTGGCCATGCGCGCCTCCAACTCAATCATCAAGTTTGCAGACAACACTACAGTGGTAGGCTTGATAACCAACAACGACACGGCCTATAGGGAGGAGGTGAGGGCCCTCGGAGTGTGGTGTCAGGAAACTAACTTCACACTCAATGTCAACAAAACAAAGGAGATGATCGTGGGCTTCAGGAAATAGCAGCTTCTCTTCAACCTCAGGAGGCTGAAGAAATTTGGCTTATCACGAAAAACACTCACAAACTTTTACAGATGCACAATCGAGAGCATCCTGTCGGGCTGTATCACCGCCTGGTACGGCAACTGCTCCGCCCACAACCGTAAGGCTCTCCAGAGGGTAGTGAGGTCTGCACAACGCATCACTGGGGGCAAACTACCTGCCCTCCAGGACACCTACACCACCCGATGTCACAGGAAGGCGATAACGATCATCAAGGACAACAACCACCCGAGCCACTGCCTGTTCACCCCACTATCATCCAGAAGGCGAGGTCAGTACAGGTGCATCAAAGCAGGGACCGAGAGACTGAAAAACAGCTTCTATCTCAAGGACATCAGACTGTTAAACAGCCACCACTAACATTGAGTGGCTGCTGCCATACATGTGAAAAATGTATCACTAGCCACTTTAAACAATGTCACTTAATATAATGTCTACATACCCTACATTACTCAACTCATATGTATATACTGTACTCTATACCACCTACTGAATCTTGCCATCTTTATGTAATACATGTATCACTAGCCACTTTAAACAATGCCACTTCATATAATGTTTACATACTCTACATTACTCATCTCATATGTATATAATGTACTCGATACCATCTACTGCGTCTTGCCTATGCCGTTCTGTACCATCACTCATTCATATATCTTTATGTACATATCCTTCATCCCTTTACACTTGTGTGTATAAGGTAGCTGTTGTGAAATTGTTAGGTTAGATTACTCGTTGGTTATTACTGCATTGTTGGAACTAGAAGCACAAGCATTTCGCTATGCCCGCATTAACCTCTTAAAGCTAGGGAATGTTGTCTCTGACTGTATAATTAAAACACATACTGAATGAAGACACCCAATTATTAGTGAAGTTGTCAGTTAGCAGCCCACCTGTTTCTCTGGATTGCTGAAGAGGAACCAGTATTTTATTTTCTGTTGCTAAAGAAGTCTACTGGCTTTTAGGTAGAAAATCATGCCAGCATGACAAGGAGACAGGGACCTTGATGGTTTGATTTTAATATATGTTGTTCTGAGCTGTGTTTTTCTGTGCCAGGAGGTGCAAGTGAAATAATGCAGTGTGAGAATGCAAAATGACAGAGTTGTCATTACTGTACTTTAATTATTTATACATTAAATATTCAAACATTGTGGTGCCCAGCATACTACATGAAGTGTACAGTTGTATTACAGTTGAAATAGATACGTATTCAATATTGCTTGATGGCATTAGCAATCGCTTTGTCACCAACTGTACAATATCATAAATGCACTTGATTTGACACACTGCCACTAAATCACAATCTCAATTGGTCTCAAAAGTGCCACATTTTCCCTAAGCTTTATCCACCATGATTCCTCTCTGTTTGGGTGAAGCCCATTCTTTCTGGTGGCAACCATGGTATCATGCGCTAATTAGCGAGGAATCATTAGCCAGCATCACAGTTAAATGTAATTGGATTGTACGTAACTACCATCCATCTGGCTTGGCTCTTAGAGAGGACCTTTGCCGAGTGTCGTAGAACGAAAAAAACAGACCATCTGTTGCATTAATGCACTGAAATTACCACAAGGTGGCCTGGGTGACAGCCAGTCGCAGCTGGTTAAGACTCCCTCATGCAGAACATAATGTGGCCGGGATAGGACAGGGGACAAGGAGAAAACAGACAATCAACCCGGGCTGGAGAGAAAATAATTCATTAAAATTGATCATGTTGAGGATAATGTTGCATTTCATGTTGTGGATACATATTACCAATGCTATTATAAACCCATTAATTCATAGATTTTGATGTTAAAGTAGTCATAACATGAGGTAGTTATCATTATTCAGAGGGCACAAATGACACAAGACAATGATTTTTGCGGTGTGATTGGATGATACCTACTTAACCAATTATATGAAAACATTTCATTCTGTTTAGATTGTTCCATTTGTTGTGTGTAACTCCTGCATCTCCAAGCCCCATCATGTTTTTTCCTTGTGCCTCAGGCTCCGGCTGCAAGATGCGAACGTTGGACAGCGGCATTGGAACATTCCCCCTCCTCGATTCCTCCTCCTTGTTGTCCTCCATCCTCCACCTCCTTCCCAAGTCCACATCGGCCCAACACTCCCTCAGTCCTCCCAGTGCTCCCAGTTCCTCTAGTGAGGAGGTGTCACCCTCCCCATTACCCCGGTGGAGAGTACCGTCTGGCTCAAAAGACCATCTCTGCAGCCAACCAGGCCTGGACGACTCCTCGTTATCCGACACCACTGTGACCCTTGTCCAATCAGTGCCTTATCCCACTTTGGCCTTCCTTCAGCCTGTCCAATCCCTGTCTGAGCCCCTTGTGACCTGTGCCAGTGTGTGTGATACTCAGAGCAAGCTGCCCAGACTAACCTCAGGTAAAGTCAAAAGACCACTTGTCCAGAGATACATCTGTCTGGTCATCGGGAACTCAGTCGCGGTCTCAACTTACTGTTGAGATTTAAGGAGAAAAAACATCACACCAATTGATGGTCTGCAATTTGTTTGCTGTTTGTTCTCTTGTTGAATCTGCTGGTGGGAGACTGACAGCCATAATTTCTCCCCGTTGTTTTACATTTCGAATCGGTTTACACTTGGTTGCAGCTTTTTTACATTTAGAATCGGTTTGCAAATTACAACCGGCACTCTATTCAGAGGTGCTAAGTATAAACGCTTGACAAATCTACCGGTGGGTCCGTGTCTTTAGAATGGTAGAACACAAAGGTGGCAAATTTTGAAGTTGGTAGTGCATCAGCAGTTTTCCTCTTCTTACGTCAGCCACTGACAGTCACTCAATTAACACCATTGCAAAATGTGTAGAATTACAGAAAATGTGCTTTAAAACTGCATTATTTTCTTTACACCCCTTGGCAAAATAGGTGGAATTGCAGAAACATTTTCTCTCCACTGCCAAAAAGGGGGCCTCTAAAATATTTTGCCCGTGAGGTAAATACAGTCCTGGAGGTGACAGTGATCAGACCTTGTTATTACTACAACTAAAGCCAGCATTAAGGCAGAGGATCACATTTTAATTGAGCAGAGAGAAGAGGCTTGCCCATATTAGTATGCGAATGATAGCCCCAGTTTAGACTCTGCTAAAGAGACACTCTCAATTAACCTGTCATGAGAAGAGATTTTGTGGTGATTGAAATTCATATCTCACTAGCTACGTTTCCATCCAATTGGTGACAGATTTTCATAAAAGCCTGTGAGTGATGACGGAATGCATATAGAACTACCTTTTGAGGTATAATTACCATGTACCAAATGAAAAATCCAGGTTAAATGGGTTTCCATCGAATTTTCAAAACTACTGTTGAGTGTGCCCACTACTGTTGAGTGTGCCCACTCTGGTATTGGCACATGCAATCTAGCCAACAGCTCAGATAATTTGCTGAAATTCCGGCACCGACAGAGATGGCCACCTCGCTTTGCGTTCCAAGGAAACTATGCAGTATTTAGTTTTTTTACGTGATATTTATTACATTGGTACCCCAGGTAATCTTAGGTTTTATTACATACAGCCGGGAGGAATTACTGGATATAAGAGCAACGTCAACTCACCATCATTACGACCAGGAATACGACTTTCCCGAAGCGGATCCTGTGTTTTGCCCACTACCCGGGACAATGGATCGGATCCCAGCCGGCGATCCAATACAACGATGCCATAAAAGGGGCAGACGAAGCTGTATTCTGGTCAGCTTCGGGAGACGGGCACATCACCACCACTCCGAGCATACTACTCGCCAATGTCCAGTCTCTTGACAACAAGGTTGATGAAATCCGAGCAAGGGTAGCATTCCAGAGAGACATCAGAGACTGTAACGTTCTTTGCTTCACGGAAACATGGCTCACTCGAGACATGCTATCGGAGTTGGTACAGCCAGCTGGTTTCTTCATGCATCGCGCCGACAGAAATAAACATCTTTCTGGTAAGAAGAAGGGTGGGGGGGTATGCCTTATGATTAACGAGACGTGGTGTGATCATAACAACATACAGGAACTAAAGTCCTTCTGTTCACCTGAATTAGAATTCCTCACAATCAAATGTCAACCGCATTATCTACCAAGAGAATTCTCTTCGATTATAATCACAGCTGCATTTTGGGCATATTCAATCAATCCTTATCCCAGTCTGCTGTTCCCACATGCTGAGAGAGCCACCAATGTTCCTATTCCCAAGAAAGCTAAGGTAACTGAGCTAAACAACTACCACCCCGTAACACTCACTTCCATCATCATGAAGTGCTTTGAGAGACTAGTCAAGGACCATATCACCTCCACCCTACCTGACACCCTAGACCCACTCCAATTTGCTTACCGCCCCAAAAGGTCCACAGATGACTCATTCGCAACCACATGGCCCTAACCCATCTGGACAAGAGGTATACCTATGTGAGAATGCTTTTCATCGACTACAGCTCAGCATTTAACACCATAGTACCCTCAAAACTCGTTATCAAGCTCGAGACCCTGGGTCTCGACCCCGCCTTGTACAACTGGGTACTGGACTTCCTGGCGGGCCGCCCCCCAGGTGGTGAGGGTAGGTAACAACATCTCCACCCCGCTGATCCTCAACACTGGGGTGCTACAAGGGTGCGTTCTGAGCCCTCTCCTGTACTCCCTGTTCACCCACGACTGCGTGGTCATGCGCGCCTCCCACTCAATCATCAAGTTTGCAGACGACACTACAGTGGTAGGCTTGATAACCAACAACGACGCGGCGGCCTACAGGGAGAAGGTGAGGGCCCTCGGAGTGTGGTGTCAGGAAAATAACCTCACACTCAACGTCAACAAAACAAAGGAGATGATCGTGGACTTCAGGAAACAGAAGAGGGAGAAACCCCCTATCCACATCGACGGGACAGTGGTGGAGAGGGTAGAAATTTTTAAGTTCCTCGGCGTACACATCACGGACAAACTGAATTGGTCCACCCACACAGACAGCGTGGTGAAGAAGGCGCAGCAGCGCCTCTTCAACCTCAGGAGGCTGAAAAAATTTGGCTTGTCACCAAAAGCACTCACAAACTTTTACAGATGCACAATCGAGAGCATCCTGTCGGGCTGTATCACCGCCTGGTACGGCAACTGCTCTGCCTACAACCGTAAGGCTCTGCAGAGGGTAGTGAGGTCTGTACAACGCATCACCGGGGGCCAACTACCTGCTCTCCAGGACACCTACACCACCCGATGTCACAGGAAGGCCATAAAGGTCATCAAGGACAACAACCACCCGAGCCACTGCCTGTTCACCCCGCTATCATCCAGAAGGCGAGGTCAGTACAGGTGCATCAAAGCTGGGACCAAGAGACTGAAAAACAGCTTCTATCTCAATGCCATCAGACTGTTACACAGCCACCACTAACATTGAGTGGCTGCTGCCATACATGTACATCTTTACTTTAAACAATGCCACTTAATATAATGTCTACATACCCTACATTACTCAACTCATATTTACAGTGCCTTGCGAAAGTATTCGGCCCCCTTGAACTTTGCGACCTTTTGCCACATTTCAGGCTTCAAACAAAGATATAAAACTGTATTTTTTTGTGAAGAATCAACAACAAGTGGGACACAATCATGAAGTGGAACGACATTTACTGGATATTTCAAACTTTTTTAACAAATCAAAAACTGAAAAATTGGGCGTGCAAAATTATTCAGCCCCCTTAAGTTAATACTTTGTAGCGCCACCTTTTGCTTCGATTACAGCTGTAAGTCGCTTGGGGTATGTCTCTATCACTTTTGCACATCGAGAGACTGACATTTTTTCCCATTCCTCCTTGCAAAACAGCTCGAGCTCAGTGAGGTTGGATGGAGAGCATTTGTGAACAGCAGTTTTCAGTTCTTTCCACAGATTCTCGATTGGATTCAGGTCTGGACTTTGACTTGGCCATTCTAACACCTGGATATGTTTATTTTTGAACCATTTAATTGTAGATTTTGCTTTATGTTTTGGATCATTGTCTTGTTGGAAGACAAATCTCCGTCCCAGTCTCAGGTCTTTTGCAGACTCCATCAGGTTTTCTTCCAGAATGGTCCTGTATTTGGCTCCATCCATCTTCCCATCAATTTTAACCATCTTCCCTGTCCCTGCTGAAGAAAAGCAGGCCCAAACCATGATGCTGCCACCACCATGTTTGACAGTGGGTATGGTGTGTTCAGGGTGATGAGCTGTGTTGTTTTTACGCCAAACATAACGTTTTGCATTGTTGCCAAAAAGTTCAATTTTGGTTTCATCTGACCAGAGCACCTTCTTCCACATATTTGGTGTGTCTCCCAGGTGGCTTGTGGCAAACTTTAAATGCCACTTTTTATGGATATCTTTAAGAAATGGGTTTCTTCTTGCCACTCTTCCATAAAGGCCAGATTTGTGCAATATATGACTGATTGTTGTCCTATGGACAGAGTCTCCCACCTCAGCTGTAGATCTCTGCAGTTCATCCAGAGTGATCATGGGCCTCTCGGCTGCATCTCTGATCAGTCTTCTCCTTGTATGAGCTGAAAGTTTAGAGGGACGGCCAGGTCTTGGTAGATTTGCAGTGGTCTGATACTCCTTCCATTTCAATATTATCACTTGCACAGTGCTCCTTGGGATGTTTAAAGCTTGGGAAATCTTTTTGTATCCAAATCCGGCTTTAAACTTCTTCACAACAGTATCTCAGACCTGCCTGGTGTGTTCCTTGTTCTTCATGATGCTCCCTGCGCTTTTAACGGACCTCTGAGACTATCACAGTGCAGGTGCATTTATACGGAGACTTGATTACACACAGGTGGATTGTATTTATCATCATTAGTCATTTAGGTCAACATTGGATCATTCAGAGATCCTCACTGAACTTCTGGAGAGAGTTTGCTGCACTGAAAGTAAAGGGGCTGAATAATTTTGCACGCCCAATTTTTCAGTTTTTGATTTGTTAAAATTTTTTGAAATATCCAATAAATGTCGTTCCACTTCATGATTGTGTCCCACTTGTTGTTGATTCTTCACAAAAAAATACAGTTTTATATCTTTATGTTTGAAGCCTGAAATGTGGCAAAAGGTCGCAAAGTTCAAGGGGGCCGAATACTTTCGCAAGGCACTGTATATACTGTACTCTATACCACCTACTGAATCTTGCCATCTTTATGTAATACATGTATCACTAGCCACTTTAAACAATGCCACTTAATATAATGTTTACATACCCTACATTACTCATCTCATATGTATATAATGTACTCGATACCCTCTGCATCTTGCCAATGCCGTTCTGCACCATCACTCATTCCTATATCTTTATGTACATTTTCTTCATCCCTTTACACTTGTGTGTATAAGGTAGCTGTTGTGAAATTGTTAGGTTAGATTACTCGTTGGTTATTACGTAATTGTCGGAACTAGAAGCACAAGCATTTCGCTACACTCACATTAACATCTGCTAACCATGTGTATGTGACAAATAAAATTGGATTTGATTTGAGATACAGTGTGGTTAGGCCCATAGCCTATGTTTTTTTAATAAGAACAAATGATTATTTACAATGACAGCCGAGGAACAGTGGGTAGATGTTTACCTTGTCAGCTCGGGGATTCGATCTAGCATCCTTTCGGTTACTGACCCAATGCTTTAACCACTCGGATACCTACCGCCCTAAAATGATGAGATTATTAGGAGAATATTATGGACAAAAGAGCGAGATTATTTGTATTTGTCCAAAGGCAGCCAAACATTGATGATCCTGTCACCAGAATCAGACACTCAACGTTTACAGGAAAGGAGTATTAAGATCACTGTGCAATTTCACCACAATGTGAAGTTAATTGAATCTGTAGCCGAATAAACTGCATGATTTCCCAAGTCTCCAAGTTTACTTCAATTTGATGGTTATTATAACAATATTTGGGCATAAAAGTGTTTCCACCAACATTTCTCGCATAACTTATTAGACCTGTTTTTTATCTGATATGTACTTAACTCTGATAAAAAAGGTTGGATGGAAACCTGGTTATAGTGATGCACAGTGTTAATTGTTTGGTTGGCACAATTTCTGAGATGGGGTGTAGTGTCAAGAGAAAAACAGAAAAAATGGCCAATGTTAAGTGATGCCCAGATAATGCCTTAGGATGGGACAATAACTTCTGTTAATTACCGAACACCAGATTCAGTGAAAAAGGCTCTATGCTCTAGATTTTACAACTGTAATGTTCTCCTGTTACTGTTTGCAAAGCAATAAAACAATCCCTTAATAGCTTATTTTCTGGATGAGGTTCACTTTGTATGGGATGACACTCAGTATCATGCAGTATCATGGAAACAACATACACTCAGTATCAAGTATCATGCAGTATCATGGAAACAACATACACTCAGTATCATGCAGTATCATGGAAACAACATACACTCAGTATCAAGTATCATCCAGTATCATGGAAACAACATCCTTTTTGAAAGCAATATGTACGGGAAAAAACATGTTGTGATCTAACAACTAGAGAGGAGGTGCTGCCGAGAAATGAGGAACTACTGGGAATGGATGTAATATTATTGTATGTTTAATAAAATGTGACTTTTTATACATGGAGAGAGTGTTGCGCCCTACATCTGTCTGCATTGCAGATATTGTTACCCTGAGGGTGTAAGAGCAAATCAACTTGACACTGCTGTTATATTGCTGTCTTAGAATACTTAGAATGTAAAGACCAGGGCCTCCCTAGTGGCACAGTGGTCTAAAGCACTGCATCGTCACTATAGACCTGGGTTTGATCTCAGACTGTGTCACAACTGTCTGTGACCGTGAGTCCCATAGGGCGGCACACAATTGGCCCAGCCTTATCTGGGTTAGGGGAGGGTTTGGCCGGGGGAGCTTTTATTGGCTCATCGTGCTCTAGCGACTTCTTGTGGTGCCTGCAGGCTGATCCTGGTTGTCAGTTGAACGGTGTTTCCTCCGCCACATTGGTGCAGCTGGCTTCCAGGT
The DNA here is from genome assembly GCF_018296145.1 of Oncorhynchus tshawytscha. Classification (NCBI taxonomy): domain Eukaryota; kingdom Metazoa; phylum Chordata; class Actinopteri; order Salmoniformes; family Salmonidae; genus Oncorhynchus; species Oncorhynchus tshawytscha. The sequence continues at coordinate 37,527,857 of NC_056431.1, forward strand.
TAAGCGGGCGGGTGTTATGTTTGGCGCGTCATGTTTCGGAGGACGCATGACTCGATTTTCGCCTCTCCTGAGCCCGTTGGAGAGTTGTAGCGATGGGACAAGATTTAAAAAGGGGGTAAATTACTACAAAATGTATGTATTGACCATACAACTTGAACAAAACCGTGCTCTCTCTTCTTTTTTCAGCAGTTAGAATGACATGATCATGAAGACTGACAAGGACAACTGCTAAGAAACCATCAGCAGTGAGTTGTTTTTAAAACATTCTTATTTGTTTTTATTGGTAGGTGGAATGGAAATAATGATATTGAGCCATTTGAAATCAAAGACCAGCCCTGCCAACATAGAGAGCAGACAAAACTCCAGTTTGCTGTTAGAACAGTTAGCTGTTTTATATCCAATGAATTGATTATAGCAATCAAGGAATGCACACAAGTCATTTTCAGAATAGAATACATTTTCTAAAATCATTGGTAGTTGATCAACCATAGGCCTGCACTTACAGGAGTAAATATGAAAGAAGACTGGTTCTGTGGAACTCGTAAAAATATACAATTACACAGCAAATGTACAAATATTTATTTAATTTTAATTTGATTTATTTCACCTTTATTTAACCAGGTAGGCCAGTTGAGAACAAGTTCTCATTTACAACTGCGACCTGGCCAAGATAAAGCATTGCAGTGCAACAAAAACAACAACACAGTTACACATAAACAAAGTACAGTCAATAACACAAAATAAATTACAAATAGAAAGATATATGTACAGTGTGTGCAAATGTAGAAGAGTAGGGAGGTAGGCAATAAATAGGTCATAGAGGCAAAAATAATTACAATGTAGCATTAATACTGGAGTGATATATGTGCAGATGATGATGTGCAAGTAGAAATACTGGGGTGCAAAAGAGCAAGAGGGTGAGTAATAATATGGGGATGAGGTAGTCGGGTGTGCAATTTACAGAGTGGCTGTGTACAGGTACAGTGATCGGTAAGCTGCTCTGACAGCTGATGCTTAAAGATAGAGAGGGAGATATAAGACTTCAGCTTCAGAGATTTTTGCAATTCGTTCCAGTCATTGGCAGCAACGAGAGCATAGAGGTCGCAGTGGTGGGTAGTATATGGGGCTTTGGTGATAACACGGATGGCACTGTGAAAGACTACATCCAGTTTGCTGAGTAGAGTGTTGGGGGCTATTTTGTAAATGACTTCGCCTAAGTCAAGGATCGTAGGATAGTCAGTTTTATGTGGGTATGTTTGGAGGCATGAGTGAAGGAGGCTTTGTTGCGAAATAGGAAGCCGATTCTGGATTTAATTTTGGATTGGAGATACTTAATGTGAGTCTGGAAGGAGAGTTTAGTCTAGCCAGACACCTAGGTATTTGCAGTTGTCCACATATTCTAGGTCAGAACCATCAAGAGTCGTTATGCTGGTCGGGCGGGAGGGTGCGGGCAGCAATCGGTTGAAGAGCATGCACTTAGTTTTACTAGCATTTAAAAGCAGTTGGGAGGCCACGGAAGGAGTGTTGTATGGCATTGAAGCTCGTCTGGAGGTTTGTTAGCACAGTGTCCAAGAAGGGCCAGATGTATACAGAATGGTGTCGTCTGCGTAGAGGTGGATCAGAGAATCACCAGCAGCAAGAGCGACATCATTGATATATACAGAGAAAAGAGTTGGCCAGAGAATTGAGCCCTGTAGCACCCCCATAGAGACTGCCAGAGGTCGGGACAACAGGCCGATTTGACACACTGAACTCTATCTGAGAAGTAGTTGGCAAACCAGGCGAGGCAGTCATTTGAGAAGCCAAGGCTATTGAGTCTGTCGACAAAAAGCCTTGGCCAGGTCAATGAAGACGACTGCACAGTACTGTCTTTTATCGATGGCGGTTAATATCATTTAGGACCTTGAGGGTGGCTGAGGTGCACCCATGACCAGCTCGAAAACCAGATTGCAAGTGGAGAAGGTACGGTGGGATTCAAAATGGTTGGTGATCAGTTTATTAACTTGGTTTTCGAAGATTGTAGAAAGGCAGGGCAGGATGTATATAGGTCTATAACAGATTGGGTCTAAGGTGTCTCCCCTTTGAAGAGGAAGATGACCGCAGCAGCTTTCCAATCTTTGGGGATCTCAGACGATACGAAAGAAAGGTTGAATAGGTTAGTTATAGGGGTTGCAACAATTTTAGAAAGAGAGGGTCCAGATTGTCTAGCGCAGCTGACTTGTAGGGATCCAGATTTTGCAGCTCTTTCAGAACATCGGCTGTCTGGATTTGGGTGAAGGAGAAGTGGGGTGGGGGGGGACAAGTTGCTGCAGGGGGTGCTGAGGTTTTGGCCAGGGTAGGGGTAGCCAGGTGGAAAGCATGGCCAGCCATGGAAAATGCTTATTGAAATGATCAATTATTGTATATTTATCAGTGTTGACAGTGTTTCCTATCCTCTGTGCAGTGGGCAGCTGGGAGGAGGTGCTCTTATTCTCCATGGACTTTACAGTGTCCTAAAACTTTTTGGAATTAGTGCTACAGGAAGCAAATTTCTGTTTAAAAAAGCTAGCCTTTGCTTTCCTACCTGACTGAGTATATTGGTTCCTGACTTCCCTGAAAAGTTGCATATCGCGGGGGCTATTCGATGATAATGAAGAACGTCACATGATGTTTTTGTGCTGGTCAAGGGCAGGTAAGTCTGGGGTGAACCAAGGGCTATATCTGTTCTTAGTTCCACCTTTTTTGAATGGGGCATGCTTATTTAAGATGGAGAGTAAAGCACTTTTGAAGAGCAATCAGGCATCCTCTACTGACGGGATGAGGTCAATATCCTTCCAGGATACCAGGGCCAGGTCGGTTAGAAAGGCCTGTTCGCTGAAGTGTTTTAGGGAGCGTTTGACAGTGATGAGGTGTAACCGTTTGACCGCGGATCCATTATGCACGCAGGCAATGAGGCAGTGATCGCTGAGATCCTGGTTGAAGACAGCAGAGGTGTATTTAGAGAGCAAGTTGGTCAGGATGATATCTAAGGGGGTGCCCATGGTTACTTATTTTGGGTTGTACCTGGTTGGTTCATTGATTATTTGTGTGAGATTGAAGGCATGTAGCTTAGATTGTAGGACGGCCGGGGTGTTAAGCAAGTCCCAGTTTAGGTCACTTAACAGTACGAACTCTGAAGATAGATGGGGGGGCGATCAATTCACATATGGTGTCCAGGGCACAGCTGGGGGCTGAAGGGGGTCTATAACAAGCTGCAACGGTGAGAGACTTGTTTCTGGAAAGGTGGATTTTATAAAAGAAGAAGCTCAAATTGTTTGGGCACAGACCTGGATAGTATGACAGAACTCTGCAGGCTATCTCTGCAGTAGATTGCAACTCTGCGCGCTTTGGCAGTTTTATCTTGTCGGAAAATGTTATAGTTAGGGATAGAAATTTCAGGATTTCCTAAGCCAGGATTCAGACATGGCTAGGACATCCGGGTTGACAGAGTGTGCTAAAGAAGTGAATAGTGAATAAAACACTGGGAGGAGGCTTCTAATGATAATGCATGAAACCAAATGCTTTTACAGTTACATGTGGGATAATGTGCTCTGAAGCCATTAGCAAGCCATGAATAAAAGGCCTGCTGAAGTGTGTGAGTCATGGTTGATAATGGAAGTGTATTCCTACGGCTATCCCCCTTACTACCACGATGAGCAGCCATTTTGACTGCAACATTCTAACAGTCTAATAAATGCATTTCATATATGCTATTGGAAAAATAATAATTTGGTTGTGTCTATGAAGGTCTTGGGTAACAATAGAATACGGGGAAAAAAACAATTTCAATGAACACAATAGCATTTCCATTAGTTTATGTTACTGTAGACTATCAGCTGCCACATGCTCATGTGTGGAGCAGTTATTCTTGGAAAATGTGATATTTTGAAAAGAGCTAATCTCTTCCATTTGGAGAGTTATTTGGTAAGGGTTTTGGAAACCTCAGAATCTGCTGTTTCTGATACTATATAAGTTACCAGAATAATTTTTTTGTGTGAATTTTAACCTCTTTGTCCCCCCAAATTCATGGAATCCAATTGTTAGTAGCTACTATCTTGTCTCATCGCTACAACTCCCGTACAGGCTCGGGACAGACGAAGGTTGAAAGTCATGCGTCCTCTGATACACAACCCAACCAAGCCGCACTGCTTCTTAACACAGCGCGCATCCAACCCGGAAGCCAGCCGCACACTGTGCACCTGGCAACCTTGGTTAGCGTGCACTGCGCCCGGCCCGCCACAGTTGTCGCCTGTGCACGATGAGACAAGGATATACCCTACCAGCCAAGCCCTCCCTAACCCGGACGACACTAGGCCAATTCCCGGTCACAGAGACTGGGCGCGAACCCAGAGTCTCTGGTGGCACAGCTGGCACTGCAGTACAGCGCCCTTAACCACTGCACCACCCGGGAGACCCCAGAAACTTTGTTAATGTTGGTAATTAATTTATACTTGAATAACTAAAACAAGTAATTCATATATAATATTCCTTTTTACATCTGTGTTCATATTGTCCATGAGTTTCTCGTGGTAGACCACATAGTAAAAGAGAAAATTGGTTTATATTAAGGATAATGTTTTACAGCTAGGTCATTAAATTGAATTGATTCTTTTATATGTTAAAATTGCCATACAGAGGGCCAGAGATAATTACAGTCACTGGTCATAATCTGAAGTACCGAAAAGGGCCACTAGATGTCTTGTGATAAATTACATAAAATCCTTGAACGTTACCAAAATTCTGGTAGTTTACTGGTAAACTTAGATAGTTTCCTGTAATTTACCCTCCATTTTACCCTTAACTGCATGTGACTCAATAGGAGGATTTAAAAAAGTAACCTTTTGGCGTTACACTGAAAAAAATGACATCCTCTTAAAACTGCTTATAACACCAATTCTGTTTGTGATATCAAAATTCTAACATACTGTAAGTGTGTTAAATAGACCTACACTACTAAGGAAAAGTCAAGGACAGAGGGGGCCATGACTTAAAAAATGGCACAGATATTTCCATCTTAAATCCGCATGCAGTCAAAATGACTGCCTCTGCGCTTCTATTGTTAAAGAGTGCATCCTGTCAATGTTTTTGGTGTTGGTGGATATCAAATAAGATGGAATTCATTCTCAAGGAAGTTCTGCATTAAATATCTCAATGCATTAAATCTGTCATAAAATAGGTGCGATTGTTTAGTATAGTATTTTATTAGGATCCCCATTAGCTGTTTCTAAAGCAGCAGCAGCTACTCTTCCTCAAGTCAATTTTGAGAATAGCAACTATAAAACTAATAAAAACAAGTGGGTCACTATCAATTCACTTCCAAAAGTATTATATTGTTTCCTGGTTGCACTCGACCACGATAAAGCTCTTGATTATTTATCTTCAATTCCCTTGACAAATTGGAGTATGATGAGTCATTTAACAGTGTCCTGTGGATGCCACACTTATAGTCAAAGACTGGGGCCACCCTGATTTCTCTGTGAGGTTCATGAGAGTATTGATTAAACCCATTACTATACCACCCCACAGGTCTAAGCTATTTGTCAAGTGCAGCCTCTAACTCTCCACCATCACTGGATGTCCCCAGGAGGAATTATAACAGACAGGAGGACAGAATGACCATAAATATAGTCTAGTGTATTCCTGTGTGTCACTTTCAAAGTAAGTAAGTTATGTAGTCTGACTGGAACATCAACACATATATTGATGACAGTACAAATATATTGATGACAGTACTTTTATCTATTTTAGGTAACTTAATTTAACTACCATTCAAAATAATGTTCTAAGTGTAAAGCACTTTGACCATTTGGAAAAGAATGTTAGACATTATAGTGATTCGTATTTCATCATTGAAATTTGAGACTGCACTTGACTGTAAAGAGCCTTACAGCAGGTCAAAGTCAAGACTTGACTGATACATTGCACTGTCGTATACACTGTTATACACTATCCCAGAACTGCTTCTGTGTACTGTTTTCTGCTACATGTCCTGTTATTTCACAAGCATCGGGAAGAGGCTGTAGTTTGCTGTAAGGTTAGGAATTCGACAATAGCCCGAGGTCCGATACATCTTACTTTCTCACCACGTTTGTCTGTCAGAAAACTTTTTTAGTTGTGTGCAGGAAAGTGAAGTTTACGTGAAGTGTGACTTCTGCCTTCTGCATCGCTTTTTCTGTATATGTTACATTTTCCTGAGAGGAATCCAGGAAGTATGTGACATGTTTTTCTGAGTTTTTTTTTTTTTATCACTCCTGGCAGTAGCCTTAAACATGTCTTTGCAATGTGCTGGTCCCAAGGTCAAAGTAAAATATTAACAGTAAGGTTAGTATTCGTTGTGTGTATTAGCTAAGAGCATAACGATTCACAGTATTAATAATAATGTATGATTGGTGAACCAGAGTTTTTGCTGGTCAGGTAAGGGCCCCATGCACAGCTGTAATCATTTAATTCAGTCCTCTATGTCCCCACTTTGACCCAATGATTGACATGATGACATTATTGGTATATCTTTAAAGCCAGAGGTTAAACCTGATCTAAATGTGTTCCTACAAAAATCTCCCCTGAAACCGACTAAATAGCCATGGAAAGAGACATCAAATGTAATTGGTAGTTCAGAAAGGGGTGATTTAGAATACATTAGCATCTCTCACCTCCCCTTAGTTGTTCTTGTTTAATGCTGTAATGTACTTAATTAACGTTTAAAAGTCTTTGTCATTTGAATAACAACCTTGGGGCTAGGTTCCATCGTCAAATATGCAGCCTTCAGTGAAACATCATTATGAGCAAGAATGATTGAAGTTTATGACTTTGACCCTATGTTGCATTCCAACACCTTGGCAGCTGCAGAGCGACAGGTGTCTCAAACATTTTGCTGAGCTCATAATCCAATTGCAAATGATTCATGCCATTGCAATGAAACTCCTTGATTGTCCATATGGCTGAAACGCTAAGATATGAGGTACTTTTGTATTATTAGTAGGAAGGTTGAAGTTTAACTTTCATCCCAACAGCAGTGGGTGGAGATGTTGCTGTTTTTCATAATGAAACAATTGCATTTTTTTGTGTGACACAGATGTTGATTTTTTTCCCCATGTATCATCTAATCCTGTTTTCCTTTTCCATTTCAGAATAAATTCTGGAACAAAATGAGCAGCATCGAGGGGAGAGAGATAGAGAGAGAGATGGCAATCAGCAGGCATGTAACCTACAGGGAGATGCATGATTACAATGGCTCATGGTCAAACAAAAGCACTATACCTACCTTTAGGAATAGAACTGCCCGTGAAAACATGTTATGTCAACATATGAAGGCTAGAAGCCTGAAAGTTGCCCATTTCCTTCTGATGAGTTTCTGTCCACAGGACCCGAAGTGTTAAAATCAGTAAACTATTGATTTACAGTCACAGGCAATTATAATCATCATTGGACTTGGTTTGCTGTACTTGAAACACATTAGCCTCTTCAGTAGCTTTACCAGTTAGCTCACACTTAGGTACTGTGCTGTAATTTCTAATTGCTCCTTATCTTGTCAACTTAATTAGACGGATGGCGTGGGAAGAACGCCACAATGACCTTCTCTCTTTCGGGAGTTTTATGAAAGAGATAGTTTACTCAATTTACAAAATATTGATTTCCTTAACCTGTAAGCAGTCTTTGGACAAGGAAAGACAGAATTCATGCCTTGGTTTTACTTACAGGATCAAGTAAAGAATAAGTAATTTAGTAATTTCGGTGAGCTATCTGTTTAACAGTTAGCAAAACAATACAGACTGACTTGGTAGGTTCTGTGCTGGGCAATATGCGGTTGGGTTGTTTAGGAACAAAACCGATGCGTGCTCAACTTTGGGGCAAAACAACTAAACTCCAAAGGATTATTGAAAACGTGAAATATATTTAGTCTCCGAAATGTTTATTGAAAACATACTTTTGCCCAATAAGCACTTGTTGTTTTCTCTCAAATAGATAATCAAAGATATTGGGTAGCTAGCTAGCGAAATTTTGCCATATTAGCATAGTCATACAGAAAGTCAAGCACCTCAAAACAAGACATGGTATCAAGAACAAGATACAACGAGCTGAAACAAACCACATACGATTCCCCACATGGCAGCTTCCTGTCAATGTTGCTAGCTATCTGACCATTCAGAATAATAACAACTCATGGTCTTCTGCCCCATCAATGTGCAGGCATAATTTTCTTGATGTCGTCAGGCAACCTGTCTATATGTACTGTCAACTGACACACAAAATCAGTGTGCAACAAACATAACTTCAAGGACGTCTGACTGGCTAATACGCTATCAATCACAGAAGTACAGTATAGGCAGGATCTCCACTCATAACTGTGTCGTTCCACCTCAAAAATCACAAGAAAGAAGATTGACATCCACCATCTCAGATTGTTCTGAAATCGGTTCTGTAGTTAGTGACAGATTCCATTAGCGTTCCTGAAACATTATTTTGTTGAAATATAATTTGATCTCTGAGAAATTCAGCTAATTGATTGCACACAATTGGGCATTTTAATTGACAGGATTCTGATAATATTCAATAAATACAGTACCCAACATCCGATATGGACCAAACATGGGATGACTCAACTGTATGTCACTACGTTGAATAGATTCACCCTAAAACCGCATGAACAAGTATATTAAAAAGAATGTTAGCTTTGTATATAACAAGCACTTTTAATGACTTGTTACACATTATTGAACTCTTGTTTAAACAGTATACCTATGAACTCAGTTATACATAAGCGCAACATGAATATTGCTATGCAGTCAGCTCAGGGAAATGCCATTACTCATTTAGGAAATACTTAATGGATGGCTATAAGCAGGTTTCCAATTTAACCCCAACACATGATTTTGGTATAATGTAATGTATATTTACAGTGCCTTCAGAAAGTATTCACACCCTTTAACTTTTTCCACATTTTGTTGTTTATTTTTGAATTTATTTAACCTGGCAAGTCAGTTAAAAACAAATTCTTATTCACAATGATGGCCTACCCCGGCCAAACCCACCCCTAACCCAGACAATGCTGGGCCAATTGTGCGCTGCCCTATGAGACTCCCAATCACGGACGGTTGTGATACAGCCCAGGATCGAACTCAGGTCTATAGTGACGCTTCTAGCACCCTGCGCCACTCAGGATCCCTGTGTTACAGCCTGAAATTAAAATGGATTAAATATAGATTTTTTTGTCACTCGCCTACACACAATAACCCATAATTTCAAAGTAGAATTATGTTTTTCAAACTTTTTACAAATGAATAAAAAATGTATAGCTGAAATGTATTCAACCCCTTTGTTATGACAAGCCTAAATAAGTTTCGGAGTACAAATTTGCTAAGCATGTCACATAATAAGTTGCATGGACCTATTGTGAATGACTGCCTCATCTTTGTACCCCACAAATACAGTTATTTGTAAGGTCCCTGAGTCGATCAACAACATTATATTTACTCCACAATACTAACCTAAATGACAGAGTGAAAAGAAAGAAGCATTTACAGAATAAAAAATATTCCAAAACATGCATCCTGTTTGCAATAAGGCACTAAAGTAAAACTACAAATATTATAGCAAAAAAAATGAACTTTATGTCTTCAATACAACACATCACTGAGTACCATTCTTCACATGTTAAAGCATGGTGGTGTGTGTAGGTGAGAGAAAACAATTTAATCCATCTTGAATTCAGGCTGTAAAACAACAAAATATGCAATAATTTAAAGGGTATGAATATGTTCTGTATAAACTTTATATGTATAAAATAACTGTGTGAGGTATTGCGTTTAGGCAACTCACTTTTACGCTCCAAATAAAATGCATATTGTGTACTCTACTGATCTTTTCATTGTTATGAATGCATCATGACATGTTTGGCTACTTCGGCTGCTGTATGAAATGTTTTGCTTCCCTAACTCTTTTTTTAAATTGTTTCCCTACCTTGACTTTTATACATTGTGACGACCATTTACCCCAGGGTGGTCTCTCTCCTCCTGGGTATACAGTAGTGCATAATCAGTCCTGGTAACCTGGGGTATTTTAGACACCACAACAGAGGCAGAATAAGGACATATCAAAAATATATTAGCACTGTTGTGACCTATTGTATTGCCCCCATATTCCCAACCAACCATAGTCCATTCTACGTCACCACTTATGACAAAATGTGTAAATGTAGTATGATAGAAAACAACTTTGGGCTTTCTGAGAAGCAAGCCAAAAATTCCCTAAAACTATTGGGATACATATCAGGTCAATTTTCCATATGACTACGGAGATAGTCTCGATTGATACTCCCTATAAAGAGACATTAAAGAGGCAATCTGCATTTCAACAAAAACAAAGTTTCTGAGCTACTGTTTTGGTAAAATATCTGAGGTGTGGGGCTGGAGAAATGTAACAACTTTCAAATTCATAGACAGAGATATGTGTGCAAGGACTGAGCAGACATGATATTCAAATTATTGTGTTAATCATGTTTTGAGGCTGTACAGTATTTGCTTACAATTAAACAATGGTGTAAAACAAGATTATATTTTGGTATGACACTCGAGCTAAGCTAATTAGGAATTTCTAAGTTTTATAGTCAATACAAGTTTTCTAAGTTTTATAGTCAATACAATCACAGATTGCCCTTTTAACCTTATGTATGAAACAGAAACTATTGTGTAACATTAATTGACGACTATGAAATATTTTTGCCAACAGATTAAAGTATTACAATTTCAAACAAAATAAGTCATTTGAATGGATGCCACAAATACTTATGAAATACCACTGCTTTCCTCTAATGCACACTTACAAATGTACATGTATATCACTGTTTATACTCATGACAACCCTTTAATTGTTGCAATATTGCATTTGTTTTTAAGAAAATATGAACAACTGTTAATTGATGTTTTATGAGTATATACGTGTGTACTAGCCATTTAAGCAATTCTAACGCATCAAGGAAGTCTTCCGACATGGTACTGGTTGTGAGAGCATGACGTCTTTGTTTTGATATTGTTCATATTAATGGAGAGTCACTTTCGAAAGACTACTGTATTTTTGTAGTATTCATGTCTTAAAACCCAGTATTTGTATGCTGTACATAAGTATGGTGATTACAATGTTCTTTACTATTCATCCTCAGCTGTCTGTTTTTCTCAGAACTCATTGCCAGTCATGTTCCTCTATGTGATCATTTGTCCGATGTTCTATCCAAAACCCATCGGGGTGAAATAAACTATTTCAGCACTTATGGTGTTGCTACCACCAGGGGACATTGTTATGTCATAAAAACCTGACTACACCAACTGGTGGAGGTTTGGAGAACCAGGACGGTTAACTGCAAAAGATTAGAGTTCTAGTGACCAGTTGGGAACCACAGTAACCGTGTGTCACGACTCTGACCGAAGGACACTCCTCTTCCCGTTCGGGTGGCGCTCGGCGGTCGTCGTCGCCGGCCTACTAGCTGCCACTGATTATTTCCTCCCCCTCCTTATGTGTTTATTGAGTGCACCTGTTTTGAGTTAGGTAGTTAGTAGTAAGGCTTTATTAGTCAGCCTGCCCACATGGTTCCTTGTGCGGGATTAATTATTGTGACCGTCTGTTTGGTGTACTTGTGTGCACGTCTATGGGTTTTGTGTTTTCCCATTTTGTGGGTTTTTTCTGGACAGTTTAAGTCCCCCTGTTTGGGGCATTTGTTTGTTCATTACGCCCTGTGTTTTCGTGAGGGTTGGCTTATGTTCGCCGTTTCTCTGTGCATTAAAATAGCACTCCCCTGAACTCTCTGCTTCCTGCGCCTGACTCCTCACCCACTACACTCAGACCGCTACAGAATCCCGCACCACTGGAATGGAGTCAGCAGGCGCAACAGCCACTCCGCTCCCATCGCTGGAAGAGAGGGTTCTACATCACACCACCGTTCTCCATCGGATCGGAACGGCGATGGATCTGGTGATGGAGAGAATGGACCGATGGGAGAGAAGCGGTCTCCTCTCTCCACCTTCGGCCCCCCTCCTCAGGACTCCCCATCTCCCGACTCCAGCACCCTCCGTCTTACGCTCCCAAGGGTCTATGATGGAGCGGCAGCAGGGTGCCAGGGGTTTTTACTCCAGCTAGAACTATACCTGGCCACCGTCAGACCCACTCCCTCGGGAGCGGAGAGGGTGAATGTCCTCATCTCCTGCCTCACGGGTCATGCTCTGGAGTGGGCAAGCGCAGTTTGGAATGGCCCAGACTCAGCTAAGGAGCACTACCCCGAGTTTTCTCGCTGCTTCCGCACCGTTTTTGACCATCCTCCAGATGGCTGAGCGGCGGGAGAACGACTATTCCATCTCCGGCAGGAGAAGAGGAGCGCCCAGGATTACGCGTTGGAGTTCCGTACCTTGGCAGCAGGATCTGGGTGGAACGACAGGGCCCTTATCGACCACTACCGGTGTAGTGTCCGGGAGGACGTCCGCAGGGAGCTAGCGTGTCGGGACACCGCTCTTTCCTTGGATGAGCTAATTGACATGTCCATCCGACTGGACAATCTGCTGGCTGTCCGCGGGCGTTCGGAGAGGGTCCTGTGTGTTCCACCACCCAGCACCTCCACTCCTGTTCTGATGGAGTTGGGAGGGGCTTTGCCGAGGGGTACCGGAGGAGGAGGCTCCCTCTGGACCAACTGTGGTCGGAGAGGACACACGGCAGATCGGTGCTGGGGGGGTCCGTCTGGGAGTCGAGATGGCAGGCGGAACATTTCTCGATCACCCCAGGTGAGTCAGCACCAAACTCACCCAGAACCCCCTGTTGGTCACATGTTTGTCTTGATTTTTTTTCTCTTTTTTTCCCCCTCTTCCCAGCATAGGGCGCTAGTCGATTCAGGCGCAGCTGGGAACTTTATGGATCGCGGACTCGCTATTAAATTAGGTGTTCCGCTTGTGCCGATAGAATCTCTCATTCCCGTGCACTCCCTCGATAGCCGGCCATTAGGGTCAGGGGTGGTCAGGGAGACCACGATCCCACTGGACATGGCAATGCAGGGGAATCATAGGGAGCGTATCAGTCTCTATATTATTGATTCGCCTGCGTTTCCAGTGGTGTTAGGGATTCCCTGGCTGGCCCAGCACAATCCTAAAATTTTGTGGAGACAGGGGGTTCTCCAGGGGTGGTCAGAGGAGTGTTCTGGAAGGTGTCTGGGAGTTTCCGTCGGTGCCACCTCGGTGGAAAGTCCAGACCAGGGTCCCACAGTGTGCATTCCCCCCGAGTATGCCGATTTGGCAATCGCTTTTAGTAAAAAGAAGGCTACTAAATTACCACCACATCGACCGGGAAGGGATTGTGCGATAGATCTCCAGGTAAACGCTGCGCTTCCCAAGAGTCACGTGTACCCATTGTCCCAAGAGGAGACGTTGGCTATGGAGACATATATCACGGAGTCTCTGGGACAGGGGTACATTCGGTCCTCCATTTCACCCGTCTCCTCGAGTTTCTTTGTCCGTGTATTGATTATAGAGGTCTAAATGCCATCACAGTGGGGTTCAGCTACCCACTACCTCTCATTGCTACGGCAGTGGAATCCTTTCAGGGAGCGCAGTTCTTCACAAAATTGGATCTCAGGAGCGCGTATAGCCTGGTGCGTATTCGGAAGGGAGACGAGTGGAAAACCGCATTTAGTACCACATCGGGCCACTATGAGTACTGCGTCATGCCGTATGGGTTAAAAAATGCTCCAGCCATTTTTCAATCCTTTCTAGACGATATTCTCAGGGACTTGCACGGGCAGGGAGTGGTTGTTTATATCGATGACATTCTGATCTACTCAGCCACTCACGCCGCGCATGTGTCTCTGGTACGCAAGGTGCTTGGTAGACTGCTGGAGCATGACCTATACGTCAAGGCTGAGAAGTGTGTGTTCTCCAAACGAGCCGTCTCCTTTCTGGGTTATCGCATTTCCACCTCAGGGGTGGAGATGGAGGGTGACCGCAGTAAGGCTGTGCGTAATTGGCCGACTCCGACCACGGTAAAAGAGGTGCAGCGGTTTTTGGGTTTTGCCAACTACTACCGGAGGTTTATCCAGGGTTTTGGCCAGGTAGGGGCTCCAATTACCTCACTGCTGAAGGGGGGCCCGGTGCGGTTGCGGTGGTCAGCAGAGGCGGACAGAGCTTTTAACAAGTTGAAGGCGCTGTTCACGGATGCACCCGTGTTGGCGCATCCGGACCCCTCTCTAGCATTCATAGTGGAGGTGGATGCGTCCGAGGCTGGGGTGGGTGCCGTGCTATCACAGCGCTCGGGTACGCCACCAAAACTCCGCCCCTGCGCTTTCTTCTCGAGTAAGCTCAGCCCAGCAGAGCGTAACTATGATGTGGGGGACCGGGAGTTGTTAGCGGTGGTCAGGGATCTGAAGGTGTGGAGACACTGGCTTGAGGGGGCTAAGCACCCCTTTCTCATCTGGACCGACCACCAAAATCTGGAGTATATTCGAGCAGCTAGGAGACTGAACCCGCGGCAGGCAAGGTGGGCCATGTTTTTCACTCGATTCCGGTTCACTTTATCATATAGACCGGGCTCCCAGAACGTGAAGGCGGGCGCACTGTCCCGCCTTTACGACACGGAGGATAGGTCCACCGAACCTACTCCCTTCCTTCCGGCCTCAAAGCTGATGGCACCGGTGGTATGGGAGGTGGACTCGGACATCGAGCGGGCGTTACGGGCTGAACCCGCGCCTCCTCAGTGTCCGGCGGGGCAGAGGTATGTGCCGCTTGGTGTTCGGGACCAACTGATTCGGTGGGCTCACGTCCTACCCTCCTCGGGTCACCCTGGGGTGAGGAGGACAGTGGGGAGCCTTCGGGGGAGGTATTGGTGGCCTACCTTGGCTAGGGACGTTAAGGTTTATGTCGCCTCCTGTTCAGTATGCGCCCAGAGTAAGGCTCCTAGGCACCTTCCTAGAGGGAAGTTACAAACCCTCCCCGTTCCACAACAGCCATGGTCACATCTATCCGTATATTTCCTGACCGACCTTCCCCCGTCTCAGGGCAACACCACGGTTCTGGTGATTGTGGATCGGTTCTCTAAGTCCTGCCGTCTCCTCCCGTTGCCCGGTATCCCAACAGCCCTACAGACTGCGGAGGCATTATTCACCCACGTCTTCCGGCATTACGGGGTGCCGGAGGACATCGTTTCTGATCGGGGCCCCCAGTTCACGTCCCGAGTATGAAGGGCGTTCATGGAGCGTCTGGGGGTCTCGGTCAGCCTGACCTCCGGTTATCACCCCGAAGGTAATGGGCAGGTGGAGAGAGTAAACTAGGAGGTGGGTAGGTTTCTGCGGTCGTACTGCCAGGACCGGCCAGGGGAGTGGGCGAGATACATCCCCTGGGCTGAAATGGCCCAGAACTCACTACGCCACTCCTCTACTAATGTGTCCCCCTTTCAGTGTGTGTTGGTATCAGCCGGTCCTGGCACCGTGGCATCCAAGCCAGACCGAGGCTCCTGCGGTGGAGGAATGGGTGCAGAGCTCCAAAGAGACCTGGAGGGCCGTCCAGGAATCCCTTCAACAGGCTAGTGGACGGCAGAAAAGGAGTGCTGACCGCCACCGCAGTGAGGCCCCCGTGTTTGTACCAGGGGACAGGGTCTGGCACTCGACCCGAAACCTGCCCCTCCATGTGCCCTGCCGGAAGCTTGGGCCGCAGTGTGTAGGGCCGTTCAAAGTCCTGAGGAGAATAAACGAGGTGTGTAATCGATTACAACTCCCTTCCTATTATCGTATTAACCCCTCGTTTCATGTGTCTCTCCTCAGGCCGGTGGTAGCTGGTCCCCTACAGGACGGTGAGGTGCTGGAGGTCCCTCCTCCCCCTCTGGACATCGAGGGGTCCCCGGCGTATACGATACGGGCCATTCTGGACTCGAGACGCCGGGTGAGGGGCCTGCAGTACCTCGTGGACTGGGAGGGGTAAGGTCCGGAGGAGAGGTGCTGGGTACCCACCAGGGACATTTTGGCTCCGTCAATGTTGAGGGATTTCCATCGCCTCCATCCGGATTGCCCTGCGCCTCGTCCTCCGGGTCGACCTCGAGGCCGGTGTCGGCGCGCTGCGGGAGCCACGCGTCAAGGGGGGGGTACTGTCACGACTCCGACCGAAGGACACTCCCCTTCCCGTTCGGGTGGCGCTCGGCGGTCGTCGTCGCCGGCCTACTAGCTGCCACTGATTATTTCCTCCCCCTCCTTATGTGTTTATTGAGTGCACCTGTTTTGAGTTAGGTAGTTAGTAGTAAGGCTTTATTAGTCAGCCGGCCCGCATGGTTCCTTGTGCGGGATTAATTATTGTGACCGTCTGTTTGGTGTACTTGTGTGCACGTCTATGGGTTTTGTGTTTTCCCATTTTGTGGGGTTTTTCTGGACAGTTTAAGTCCCCCTGTTTGGGGCATTTGTTTGTTCATTACGCCCTGTGTTTTCGTGAGGGTTGGCTTATGTTCGCCGTTTCTCTGTGCATTAAAATAGCACTCCCCTGAACTCTCTGCTTCCTGCGCCTGACTCCTCACCCACTACACTCAGACCGCTACACCGTGAAACACAAGGAAGCAAGAGTTCAGCAAAAAGTATTAACATTTATTTAAAACAATAGGCAGATTGGAAACTAAAGGGGTTAGCGTGGAATCGATTACACACACAAAAAAAAAGTTCATGTTTTAGGGGATAAGGGAATTCTGGCAGCCTGCCAGCTCCGAGCCTCGTTTTACTCCGGTTCTGTCCACTCATCTGTGTGGGCCTGAGGCACAAAGAAACAAGGAACAGCAAATATTTCTCAACTGTTGGCTCAATATTCACAAGGTTGAGGAATTGTTGCTCTCATGATAATCACCTCTTAACACTAACAGTCCAGTATTCCAAAAAATAGATACAGTAATAATCCAATCCACATCAATTGTCAATACTTTAAAAGCATTTGTCCTTCCTTTTAAAAGCAGTGAGCCAGGTATTGCAGGTACGTTAAAAGGGAGTGAGATTAAAAGACAGCAATATTGGTCCTTTGCCAGGCATTTAACGTTTCACTTCCCTGTTTACTTTGTTAACCATTCCGGATTTTGCCGCTGATCAGTCTGATGCGCCTTCAAAACTTCATCGTAGCTCCGCTCCGTTTTTTTTCAGTTCCAGTGTTCGCAAGAGGCCCTTCCTTGTCTCTGTCCCAAACCATTCTGGCACACCTTCTTCTTCCTCAATTTGCATCGCGCTGAGCGCCTGCTCCCTCTGATCTGAAAAAACACAAACATCACACGTTGCTTCCATGGCCTTTAAATACACACCTCAATCTGGTCATGCACCAATGGGAATGTACTGTACATTGAATTATTGATACTCTCAGCCCCTTCTCACGAGGGGCTGAGAAACTCCGGGAAGTGGTGTGCTCCTCTATTCCCTCCGTAGTAGCACTCCGATGTTGATAGGGATGCTCCTGTGAGTAAACAGTGGAACTTCCAACAAGGGTAAATAAGTGAAACAGTGCCAAAAAGGTGTGATCAAGACATCTTATGGTGGAATGTTCAACTAATTCCTCATTATCATTTTGTCTTTGTCATTTCAGGACAGTTATAGTGTTATATTGACCAAAATAAATACTTTTAACAATCACACACATTTTATGTCTGTGTGTGAACAGTCAATGTGGTTTGTGAGGGCATTAGTAAATACACAGGCAATATACTGGAAGTACAAAATCTGCTTGCAGTGTATACTGTACATAACAGACTTACAAAGCTGTCACATTGCCTTAACACCACTGTTGAGAGTTAAGTCTATGGGTCAAATAATCATTGATTACCACAGTGACTCGAATCTCACCTTTGTGAAAGCTCACCTGTCTTTTCTCCCAAATCTGTCTTAGAATGTGGATCTACTGTAACTTCTAAAGAATCCATTGAAAGTAAAAGTGCCTTTAACCTTGAGCAGTGACAGCTGTCAGATGACTTAAGTCCTGGCTCTAAGTCACTGTGACATATGCCTTCCCTTTGATGAATAGATCTTGATTCAGCATGAACCCCGGGATTCTTTTTCCAACAGGCAAAATGTACAGGGCAGCAAAGGTTTTGCTATTGGTTTAAAAGTCTCTCTCCGCATCTTGATCCTGTTGTCATACCATATTTCATTTCAGCATCTGAACCGGCAGAGACCTTTAGTTCAATGTTATTTGAAGGTCTATTTGTTGTATATTTGAACGTTTGATACAGTGCCTTGAAAAAGTATTCATCCCCCTTGGCTTTTTTTCCTATTTTGTTGCATTACAACCTATTGATTTCTATTTGGATGTCATGTAACAAAATAGTCCAAACTGGTTTAGCAAAATTAAAAAGATTACTTGTTTAAAAAACGCCCAGAAAAGTGGTGAGTGCATATGTATTCACCCCCTTTGCTATGAAGCCCCTAAATAAGATCTGGTGCAACCAATTACCTTCAGAAGTCACATAATTAGTTTTAAAAATGTCCAACTGTGTGCAATCTAAGTGTCACGTGATCTCAGTGTATATAAACCTGTTCTGAAAGGCCCCCAGAGTCTGCAAAACCACTAAGCAAGTAGCACCATGAAGACCAAGGAGCTCTCCAAACAGGTCAGGGACAAAGTTGTGGAGAAGTAAAGACAGGATTGGGTTATAAAAAAAATTGAACATCCCACGGAGCACCATTAAATCCGTTATTAAAACATGGAAATAATATGGCACCACAACAAACCTGCAAAGGGAGGGCCTCGGACCAAAACTCACCGACCAGGCAAGAAAGGCATTAATCAGAGAGGCAACAAAGAGACCAAAGATAACCCTGAAGAAGCTGCAAAGCTCCACAGCGGAGATTGGAGTATCTGTCCATAGGACCACTTTAAGCCTACACTCCACAGACCTGGGCATTACAGAAGAGTGACCTGAAAAAAAAGTCATTGCTTAAAGAAAAAAATAAGCAAACACGTTTGGTGTTTGCCAAAAGGCATGTGGGAGACTCCCCAAACATATGGAAGAAGGTACTCTGGTCAGATGAGACTGAAATTGAGCCTTTTGTCCATCAAGGAAAACATATTGTCTGGCACAAACCCAACACCTCTCATCACCCCGAGAACACATCCCCACAGTGAAGCATGGCGGTGGCATCATCATGCTGTGGGGATGTTTTTCATCGTAAGGGACTGGGTAACTGGTCAGAACTGAAGGAATGATGGATGGTGCTAAATTCAGGGAAATTCTTGAGGGAAACCTGTTTCAGACTTCCAGAGATTTGAGACTGCGACGGGGGTTCACCTTCCAGCAGGACAATGATCCTAAGCATACTGCTAACGCAACACTCAAGTGGTTTAAGAGGAAACATTTAAATGTCTTGGAATGGCCTAGTCAAAGCCCAGACCTCAATCCAATTGAGAATCTGTGGTATGACTTAAAGATTGCTGTAAACCCAGTGGAACCCATCCAACTTGAAAGAGCTGGAGCAGTTTTGCCTTGAAGAATGGGCAACAATCCCAGTGGCTAGATGTGCCAAGGTTGTAGAGGCGTACCCCAAGAGACTTGCAGCTGTAATAGCTGCAAAAGGTGGCTTTACAATGTATTGACTTGGGGCGGTGAATAGTTATGCACCCTCAAGTTTTCTGTTGTTTTGTCTTATTTCTTGTTTGTTTCACAATAAAAAATTATTTGGCATCTTCAAAGTGATAGGCATGTTGTGTAAATTAAATAATAAAAACCCCTCAAATCTATTTTAATTCCAGGTTGTAAGGCAACAAAATAAGAAAAATGACAAGGGGGTGAACACTTTCTAAGCCACTGTAGTTTCTGATATTTTCCTTGCTGTCCAAACCAATGCCTCAAAGGTTGGGCTCAATTCAATCCGTACCAAAGTTCAGCGCTATAGGATGCTTGAAATGTAAAGGTAATTTTGATTGAGCCAACATATGCAGTGCTTACCGTGAAGGCAGTCTCCGTGAACGTGGGACAATTGCATTGAAATTAAAATTGTGCTATAGCGCTGAGCTTTGGCATTGCGGATTGAATCGAGCCTTAAGCAAGCTTTGGGTAACAGTGTTATCCTGGGATTCAATACGATCGCCACTTTTCGGCTATACACCTTTTAAAGGCAATGTTACTGAGTTCTCTGAGACCACATTCACGGTAAACGCTGCATATGTCTGCTCAATCGGAAATGGAAATGTCAACCACTCTATTATGCAGATCTAATGCTGATCGGGTTTAATGCTGGCTTTAATATCATTCATCGGCATTCATGACAGGTATAATAAGACAAGAAAACTTCACAATTCACAAACATTTCACAAAATCTGCAATGTTCTAACCCTAAAGAGAGAGATCAAGCTTACTTGATAACAAACTGGTGAATTACAGTCAACGTGAGCCTTATGGCTGTAATCAATCGGCATCGACGGAGTTCAGTGGTATGTATAGCATGCTTGAAATATTAAGGTCATTTCCGATTGAGCCGACATATGCAGAGTTTGCCGGGAACGCAGTCTCTGCTAACATGGGAACATTGTCTTTAAATGCTAATCGAGTACAATGTGGAACTTTGGTAAGAGAGATAGAATCCAGCCCTTAGTAACAATGAGTTGGATGTTATTTTCAACTAAATACAAAGATCTTGTTTCAGTTAACCCCCAAGGGGGTTTATTTTTAAAAAGTCATAATTAAAGTATTCGTAATCCCCCACTTACTGGGCTTACTGGTGCCAATTAACAGATTTTGAGCTCTAATGAAGCAGGGTATTCTTAACAATTAACAGTCTCTTGATGGGCAATTATGGAGGAATAAATAAAGCTAATTAACTTAACTCAGTAGCCTAGGTCAAGAGCAACTCCTCAATAGCCCTCTGATCCTGTCAAGAGGGTATGATGGAGGGAGAAAAAAAGTCTGTCTATCTCTTGAAAGGTCATCATTAATAATAAAAATATGTTCTTAATTGACTTACGTGTGTAAATAAAGGTTTGATAAATAAACTACAAACCATTTTGAAAAGAAAGGAACAGTGCAATAAACGATGTTGGACTGGTCAGCAATGGCTATAGGCTTGACAAATAGGCTACTATACGGTATATACCTCTTCTTGATTAAAGTCTTAGTCATTCTGGTGGAACATTTGAAGGTTGACATAGAGTATACATTCACAGTGTTCCTTGTGAAGATGTCGCTAACCTTCACACAGGAACATGTGGGCAGGTGTAGACAGCCATCTAGTGAAAATTAGTTTGGAGCCTGGAAAAAGTAAATCGACGTGGAGCGCAATTCAGCAGCACGAGACAGGGTGTTAGATGGTTTTCTAGAGGAAATTGCAGCTCAGTTTGAAACGCTTATTTGGAAAGAGCACCATGCTGTACTATTTCTGATATCTCTTAGCAGAAAAATGTACTGTATCTTATCTACTATGACCCTTTCTACATACACAGTACATTTTGCAGTGATAAATCAACACGTAAGAGTAAATTTTAGCACTACCTCAGATAACATATGGTCTCACTATATAGAGTGTAAAAAGTACACAGTGTTACATTTTGAGTGTTAATGTAGTGTAAAAAAAATCAACACTGCTTTCATTACACTTGACGGTGTTACTTAAATATAACACTATAGGGTAATTAACTATCACAGTGTTATTTCAAATCAACACTAGTGTTAATCTAAACGTAACTCCTATTAGTGTTCAACAAAAGCACTGTTACAGTAAATCATTTTGGGTGTTGTTTTAACACTGTGTGGTGTAAAGCCTCATTTACATATTTCCCGTGGGCCTTTTCTTTTTCGAGTGACGTATAGAGTCAACCCCCATGACATTATTTGTTGGTGACAGAGACATGATTGTTGAATTCTTTGCTTTCAAAGGCCTGTGGCTTTTACCAAATGAGCACATAGGTGAAAGTTATCATAAAAACTTTTGAAAATACATTACATACAGTATATCATAAGGCCTTACTTTGATGGCCTAGTTTAACCTAAGACAGTGATGTTAGGAAATTCCAAGTTTACAGGCCACATCAAGCCTGCAAGTCACATTATGATGGCTGGCAAAGTGATTTGGAATTGAGCCAGAGATTGGATATCCAAGTTGGCATTTTTATTCACCCACAACCTGCATTCAGAATGACAGTCAGGGTTAGGAACATAGATAAAGGAGCCTACCTAAACCATTTAAACCGGAACAGCCATTTCAGTAACAGGTGCAATAAATCTAACTAACAGATTGGATTTGTTGAGAAAAATGTGTGATATTTATCTTTGATTAATCAAGATTAATCTCTCAATCAAGATCAATCAATCATTCAATCAACGTGCATGCAAAAACACAGATTTTAAAAACAATCCTAAAAAATGTACCTGCTGTAGAGCATGCTGGGAAATACAGTGGCTTGCAAAGGTATTCACCCCATTTTTCGTATTTTGTTGCCTTACAACCTGGAATTAAAATGGATTTTGGGGGGGTTTGAATCATTTGATTTACACAACATGCCTACCACTTTGAAGATGCCAGATATTCTTTCCTGTGAAACAAGCAAGAAATAAGACAAAAAAACTGAAAACTTGAGCGTGCATAACTATTCACCCCCCTAAAGTTAATACATTGTAGACCCACCTTTTTCATCAATTACAGCTGAAAGTATCTTTGGGTATGTCTCTATAAGCTTGGCACATCTAACCACTGGGATTTTTGCCCATTCTTCAAGGCAAAACTGCTCCAGCTCCTTCAAGTTGGAAGGGTTTGGCTGGTGTACAGCAATCTTTAAATCATACCACAGATTCTCAATTGGATTGAGGTCTGGGTTTTGACTAGGCCATTATAAGACATTAAAATGTTTCCCCTTAAACTACTTGAGTGTTGCTTTAGCAGTATGATTAGGGTCATTGTCCTGCTGGAAGGTCTTAAATCTCTGGAAGACAGGTCTCCCTCAAGAATTTCCCTGAATTTAGCACCATCCATCATTCCTTCAATTCTGACCAGTTTCCCAATCTCTGACGATGAAAAACATCCCCACAGCATGATGCTGCCACCACCATGCTTCACTGTGGGGATGTAATTCTCGGGGTGATGAGAGATGTTAGGTTTGCGCCAGATATAGCGTTTTCGTTGATGGCCAAAAAACTCAATTTTAGTCTCATCTGACCAGAGTACCTTCTTCCATATGTTTGGGGAGTCTCCCACATGTCTTTTGGCGAACACCAAACGTGTTTGCTTATTTTTTTCTTTAAGCAATGGCTTTTTTTCTGGCCACTCTTATGTAATGCCCAGCTCTGTGGAGTGTAGGGCTTAAAGTGGTCCTATGGACAGATACTCCAATCTCCGCTGTGGAGCTTTGCAGCTCCTTCAGGGTTATCTTTGGTCTCTTTGTTGCCTCTCTGAATAATGCCCTCCTTGCCTGGTCCGTGAGTTTTGGTGGGCAGCTGTCACTTGGCAGGTTTGTTGTGGTGCCATATTCTTTCCATGTTTTAATAATGGATTTAATGGTGCTCTGTGGGATGTTCAGAGTTTTGGATATTTTTTTTTTAACCCAACCCTGATCTGCACTTCTCCACAACTTTGGTGTCTCTTGCTTATTGGTGTTGCAGAAATTATTTGACAGATCATGTGACACTTAGATTGCAGGTGGACTTTACTTAACTAATTATGTGACTTCTGAAGGTAATTGGTTGCATCAGATCTTATTTAGGCGCTTCATAGCAAAGGGGGTGAATCCTTATGCACACACCACTTTCTCGTTTAAAATGTATTTTTGAATTTATTGAAATAAGTTATTTTTTCATTTCACTTCACCAATTTGGACTATTTTGTGTATGTCTATTACATGAAATCCAAATAAAGATCCATTCAAATTACAGGTTGAAATGCAACAAAATAGGAAAAACACCAAGGGGGATGAATACTTTTGCAAGGCACTGTATGATAATGATGGGTGTGGTTTTGGCTGAGACTGTTTACTCTCCATAGTGTAAAACAATAACTCTGGTTATCAACACCAACACTGGGGTGCTTTTTACACCACTCTTACAGAGTGAATTTAACTCCTGAATCAACTTAAAAATGTTACACAAAAAAAATCAACACAACCATGCAATCATAACGGAAAAACATATCTCATTGTGTTCATATGCATGAATACTGATAAGGCATACAAAATAGCTATAGACATGGGCAGACTGGCTATTTGGCAAATCTAGATAATACCAGAAGTGCCGGACCATCTTTTATTGGGGTGGGCTGGTAAAAAAAAAAAAAATCTTGAAAATAAATAAAAAATTAAAGACATGTCCGGCGGCCAATGGGCCATTTTTTAAAATTACTTTTGCGCAATTACTCTGTTGTCATAATAATCTATATTGAGAATTTTGCTGACCAGCGGTCAACGGCCGGCCCCCCTACCAAGATTTGCAGGTCCGGTTTTCTGATTGGCTGAGCTGAGGATGCGCAAATTCACATTCAAAGTCAAATGTGACCCGATTCAGGAAACTTGGCGTATGTCGCAAGTCACAACTTCACAAGAGAGCCGTTTGAACGTTAAAAAAAAAAATCATCAAAATGCCTTCTCTAACGTGACCTTTCATGTGCCTTAATAACAAACTTGTGCACCATCTGTAAATATAAATAACATTTTTACATTACGAGCCTTCTTGGTTAACAACCTCTCTGGGATAGGGGGACACAAATGTCCCACTTGGCCAATTGCAAGGGAAAATGCAGAGCGCCAGATTCAAATAAAATTCTATAAAATTCAAACTTTCATTAAATCACACATGCAAGATAGCAAATTAAAGCTACACTCGTTGTGAATCCAGCCAACATGTCAGATTTCAAAAAGGCTTTTGGGCGAAAGCATAAGAAGCTATTATCTGATGATAGCACAGCAGTAAACAAAGAGAGAAATAATATTTCAAGCCTGCAGGCGCTACACAAAATGCAGAAATAAAATAAAATATAAATAAATAAATATAAATCATGCCTTACCTTTGACGAGCTTCTTTTGTTTTTTCGTTGGCACTCTAATATTATTTGGCGCGTTTGATCCAGAAATTAACAGCTTCCAGTTTGCGCAAAGTCACTACAAAATATCTCAAAAGTTACCTGTAAACTTTGCCAAAACATTTTCGAAATACTTTTGTAATACAACTTTAGGTATTTTTAAACGTTAATAATCGATCAAATTGAAGACTGGTCTATCTGTTTTCAAAAGAGGACGAGAGGAAACTAACGCTACTTTTCAGGTCTTGCCCAACTCTCAACAGCGTTACCATTTTCCAAGATGGCCGTACTTCTTCATTGCACAAAGGAATAACCTCAACCAAATTCCAAATACTGGTGACATCCAGTGGAAGCGGTAGGAACTGGAAACAAGTGCCTAAGAAATATCATTGCCCCATGAGAATTTATTGAACAGACAGCGACCTCAAAAATAAATAATTCTGAATGGTTAGTCCTCTGGGTTTTGCCTGCTACATAAGTTCTGTTATACTCACAGACATGATTCAAACAGTTTTAGAAACGTGAGAGGGACACGCGTCCATGATGCATGTTGATGTACAGTATACAGGTAAGATAGTCTAGCGTTAGCTACGCTAGCTATATTTTAAGATATGTTGTGTTTCTAATTTTGACAGAAAGTGGTTTAATTTCAAGCTAAAGTGTATTGTTAGCTAGCGAGCTAACGTTATGATTTGTTTCCAAGAGCCGTTTTCTTTTTTAGTTAGCGCCTTATGTTAGGCAGTGTTGGAACTTTGTTCATTGTTGTTTAACTAGCTAACTTTAGCTGGCTGGCTCGTTAGCTAACATTACTTGACGTGCGTACAACACCCGTAGAATATGGCCGGTGTCAGTAAACGTCTGCAAAAAAGCGTAATGAAATTCTTGCCAGCTGAGCTGGTTAGGCTGTTTTCATGTTATCCAGAGGTAAACAAATCATCGGCCAGAGCATCAAGTGTACACTCTGAGAGCAAAACGAGGTGGGTGGGGCTAAAGCTAAAGCTTAAGGTGCTGAATGTCTGTAGACAAAGAAGAGCTCTTCACTAGATACCAAAACATTAAAAGGCGATTTTCTCAATAGTGGGTTTACAAGTTGATCGACTTTCAAAGCGGAATTATTTTCCATTGTTTCTCAAATGCAATGTATGATATACCATTTTGTAATCCAATGTAAAAAATAAAATAAAAACACAATTTCACATTTTGCTACATAAGACCAAATCCAGGTTGTGAGTCACAAATGCAATCATCAAAGAGAGTGATACCTGTTCTGACTCTGTCAGTCACTCAGTCAGAATAGATCAATTGAAATGTGTCACGCTGATGTGACTAAAATGCCAGGGCTGAATTTTTGTCCCAGTCCGCCCCTGGTTATAGATTACTTTTTTAGCACTGGAAATCTGATTAAAATCATAACATTTTTGGATTAAACACATAATCATATCACACTGTACACTTGCGACCGCCACTCCCCTCCCAGTTATCTCTGGCAAGTGCCGTGGCTGGTCTCACTGTCGAATCAGAGGTACGCAGCACTGAACGTTTAGGAGGCTACCATGGACGTTCGTCGGATCCATAAATGGACTGTGCACTGCTCGCAACATCACCAGGTCTAATGTGTCCTTCCCAAGCGACACCATCGAAAGAATGCGGCTGCTTACTTATACAACTTTGTTCTGGTTTATCCTCAAAGCAGGTATGTTACCGACGGGATTTGTTAACTGTAACGCTGCAAGCCGTTTTGGAATGCAATGGATAGTCTACCTAAATTATGTGTAATACCAGACGATATGCGTCTAAATGGAGTAGGCATAGTATTAATAACGTGTTTTGTTTTACTAATTGTTTTAACGCTCTAACAATATCTGGAGAGGAAGATAAACTCAGGGTGGGTCACAGATTGCCAGTAGGTTACCCTGGTGCGCAAGCAATTTGGTTAATTTGAAAGGGGGGGGGAAAGTTGATAACATTTTCGGAAGTTTTTACTTCTCTGTGATTTTTCCTTCTGCGTCTTTACGCACGGTTTGGCACTGTTGACGTGGGAACGCAAAATTATTATCTTTACACCAGTGTGTGGAGGTCAAGAGAATGAGACAAGCCTGCTTACAGATGGAAACACTGTTCGAAATAATTTTGACAAAGGAGTGTATGCAACCGGTACCCGTTAGTGCGTATTGATGCTTATATTATCACACATTCCTTGTAGCCTACTACACTTACCCGTTTGAGAATACTTAATTTGTGCCAGATGCTGCTGGAACAGGATCCGGCGTCTCTCATTTTTGGACTGTTTCGTTCCAGGACCTATTTGGCCGGATCCAGTACCTCTCATGGCATGAAAAATAATCATAAAAAATATATACATGTGAATATATAATAAAAGCGAATAAAGTTAATTTGAATTGCCTCTTAATTGGGTATCCTAAAGACCCCGAGTTGATTCAGGTTGGGTCGAATGCTCTTAAGGTTTGCGCAACATTGTAACCTACAGTGCATTCGGAAAGTACAGAACTTGAATCTCGTTCTGAGAGACACAGACGCGCTTCTCACACAGCCACGGCCATGCGTTGGTATCAAACATACTGTGCATTCGGAAAGTATTCAGACCCCTTTACTTTTTCCACATTTTGTTATGTTACAGCCTTATTCTAAAATATATTTTTTCCCCTCATCAGTTTACACACAATACACACAATACTCCATGACAAAGCAAAAAATTCGAAAATTTTTGAAGAAAAAACTGGGGGAAAGAAACGAAAATATCACATTTACATAAGTATTCAGACTCTTAGTAGTTTCTTGAAGCACCTTTGGCAGCAATTACATCATTGAGTCTTCTTGGGTATGACGCTACAAGCTTGGCACACTAGTATTTGGGGAGTTTCCTCCCATTCTTCTCTGCAGATCCTCTCAAGCTCTGTGAGGTTGGATGGGCAGCGTCAACGCACAGCTATTTTCAGTCATCTTCAGAGAAGTTCTTATCGGGTTCAAGTATGGGCTCTGGCTGGGCCACTCAAGGATATTCAGAGACTTGTCCCGAAGCCACCCCTGCGTTGTCTTGGCTGTGTGCTTAGGGTTGTTGGAAGGTGAACCTTCACCCCAGTCTGAGGTACTGAATGCTTTTCATCAAGGATCTCTCTATACTTTGCTCCGTTCATCTTTGCCTCGATCCTGAGTAGTCTCCCAGTCCCTGCCTCTGAAAAACATCCCCACAGCATGATGCTGCCACCACCATGCTTCACCATAGGGATGGTGCCAGGTTTCCTCCAGATGTGACACTTGGCATTCAGGCCAAAGAGTTCAATCTTGATTTCATCAGACCAGAGAATCTTGTTTCTCATGGTCTGAGAGTCTTTAGATGCCTTTTGGCAAAGTCCAAGTGGCTGTCATGTGCCTTTTACTGAGGAGTGGCTTCCGTCTGGCCACTCTACCATAAAGGCCTGATTGGTGGAGTACTGCAGAGATGGTTGTCCTTCTAGAAGGTTCTCCCATCTCCACATAGGAACTCTGGAGGGAGCTCTGTCGTAATGACCATCGGGTTCCTGGTCACCTCCATGACCAAGGCCCTTCTCCCACAATTTCTCAGTTTGACTGGGCGGCCAGCTCTAGGAAGAGTCTTGGTGGTTCTAAAAATCCTTCATTTAAGAATGATGGAGGCCACTGTTTTCTTTTGGGCACTTCAATGCTGCAGACATTTTTTGGTACTCTTCCTCAGATATGTGCCACGACACAATCCTGTCTCGGAGCTCTGTGGACAATTCCTTCGACCTCATTGCTTGGTTTTTGCTCTGACATGCACTGTCAACTGTGGGACCTTATATAGTCAGGTATGTGCCGTTCCAAATCATGTCCAATTAATTGAATTTACCACAGGTGGACTCCAATCAAGTTGTAGAAACATCTTAAGGATGATCAATGGAAACAGGATGCACCTGCGCTCAATTTCAAGTCTCATTGCAAAGGGTCTGAATACTTATGTAAATAAGGTATTTCGGTTATTTATTTGAAATGAATTTGCAAAAATGTATAAAAATCTGTTTTCACTTTGTCATTATGGGGTATTGTGTGTAGATTGATGAGGAAATACAATAATTGGATCAATTTTAAAACAAGGCTGTAACGTTACAAAATCTGGAAAAGTCAAGGTGTCTGAATACTTTCCGAATGCACTATATGTTTGAGACCAACGCATGGCCGTGGCCGTATGAGAAGTGCCTCTGTGTCTCTTAGAACTGAAACGAGATTCACGCTCTATGATCTCTCTCCCTCGCTCTGCTCTGATAGACACGAATGAGCCGGCAACTCCCATCTCTCCAGCTTTGCACGTCATTATTTATTTCCTTATAGAACAACACAATCTCACACTCAAGTCATTCAAATATGCACAGAAAGTATTTCAGCAGATGTTGTGCCTTTTTATGTGGTTTTGTGTCGCTTCACTCATGTGAAAATACGCACATTTTTGTTCAACTTAATTTGTTGGAAAATACACACATTTTTGTGCAACTTCATTCATAGAAAAAATGCGTTTTTGGGGGGCAAACTTTGGAAAAAAATCTTCTGAAAGTTATTGGAGCAATGCGTTTTGGGCAATGGTGTTCTGCAATGGGTTTTTTGGGTCCCACATTTATTTATATTAAAAAAACATGTTAACAACTCAATATTGTTAACAACCAGGTTGTGAACGAAATACTTATAATAAAATAGTAGCCTTACGTTTTTTAAAATGTATTATTCATGCCAATGCGGTTTTCTGTGCTTGTTTTTTCTTAATACTTTTGGAAACTGGTGCTATGTCGGATTTATGAGGGTTGCCAAATTGGGGTTATGGATGTATTTGTCCGTTTTTTTTTGTGGTATTGAGGAAGTTATTTGATTGGGGAAATGGGATACATTTCCATTATGGGAAATTAATTCATCATTAAATGTGGGGAAACAGAAGACCTGCAAAAATCTGTTTGGTTTAAATTCCCCTGGTGCAACTGCATGGTATTTGCAATTATCAATTAAGCTATATCAATGCAGTTAAACAGGTTAATGTAAAATAATGAATTATGCTTGCTTACACTAATGGCACTTCCAAGGCCGTTTCATGATGATTTTTACGGTCATGTCAATCATGTTATAAACGTAGGCTATTGTAACAAGGCATATGCCAACATTGCAGGCCTACTGTCTCTACCCAGAGGCCTACTAGGCTTTCACGTCAATGGCTGTTAGAGCTCACTTTGCCATGTATGAGCCCTGGTTAGAGTCCCTGTTGCAATTTCTTCTGCTATATTGTTGGCAGTGTTGGGCTCACGTCCAGCTCACGTCTAGTTAAGTGATCTAGTGGTGGGAAGCATTCTGTTTTTCAACATTGTGTTGGGTGTAATTACATTGACATATCTAGTGAACAATGGATAAGCAACAATGGGCGTGACAGATAGAAGTAGTCACTGCAGGTATGATCAAGCCTTACATCAAAGTTGCCTGAAGCGGAATGGAAAGTGCTTTGCCCTGACCAGTAAGTCAGAAGAAAATCTTCTGGGACTAGACATTTACATAAGTTAACTTACCAGTGTGGACCCAAAACAAAGTCATGATACACATTTGCAAACTTCCTGTTGAAAGTGTTATTACAACCATGGTGTTCTTTTGTTACTGAAGCTTCTCATCTAATAACCTGTCAATGATCCACATCATATGGGAAGACAAATAATGTGTGTTTTGCAGCAAAACACAACTATCCTTTTTTTAAGGATGCAAACCAGTAATATTAATCACTGTTGATCGAATGAGATGGATGAATGATTTCTTATGGCCTAGAATTGAGGCCTTTCCCAGTCATGACGGATGAAATTATGGTCCTCTTGGTTCTCATTGGCAAAGACTGAACTCAAGTTAGTGGTTATATGTCAGACTCTCCTATAACACTTTACCCAAATGTTATACCCCAGAGTGATATAACTTGTAGTATTTTTATAGGGCAGTGAAACCCATAGATAAACGGCTTGAGACTGAGCATATCTCACTGAATTGCTGCTGACATTGAACATAGCTTAAGGTTAGGGTACTTCTTAGGGAGGATGTTCCCTCGGGGGATCAAATCAGCGTGTAGTCAGCGGATATTTTAGAGCGTCACTGATCGTTTTTCGATAAAATTCAAACTTTCATTAAAACACACATGCAAGGTATTGAATTAAAGCTACACTCGTTGTGAATCTAGCCACCAAGTCAGATTTGTAAAATGCTTTTCGGCGAAAGCATGAGAAGCTATTATCTGATAGCATGTAACACCCCAAAAGACCCGTAGAGGATGTAAACAAAAATAATTAGCGTAGTCGGCGCTACACAAACCGCACAATAAAATATAAAACATTCATTACCTTTGACCATCATCTTTCTTGGCACTCCTTGATGTCCCATAATCAATACTGGGTCTTTTTTTGGATTAAATCGGTCCATATATAGCCTAGATATCGATCTATGAAGACTGTGTGATAAACGGAAAAAAATAGCGTTTCATAACGTAACGTCATTTTTTAAAAGTTAAAAAGTCGACGATAAACTTTCACAAAACACTTCGAAATACCTTTCTAATGCAACTTTAGGTATTACTACACGTTAATAAGCTATAAAAATCATCAGGAGGCGATGTAAATTCGATAGTTGGCCGTGTGGAAAAAATGTCCGGAAAAACACAGAGACAATGCCTCAGGTTGGTGGTCGGAGGGAATCGGTTCCCTTTGGTCGGATCTACCAAGAATCAAATCAGAATCAAATGAGGAGACTTTATACATCCTGTGGAAGCTGTAGGTACTGCAAGCTCGGCCTCATTTAATACGGTTCACCTTTAACAATTCATGGAAGTGGCGCATGGATATTTTTTTTTCCATCTCCAGTGATCAGATTTTCCTGCGCTTTTCGATGAAACAGACGTTATGTTATAGTCAAAGCCGTGATTTAAACAGTTTTAGAAACGTCTGAGTGTTTTCTATCCACACATACTAATCATATGCATATACTATATTCCTGGAATGAGTAGCAGGGCGCTGAAATGTTGCGCGATTTTTAACAAAAAGCTGCGAAAATTCGCAGCCTCCCCAAGAGGTTTTAATTCATTTCAGACTCTCCTATTCCACTATTCCCAACACATTATACCCCATATGTTGCAAATAAACCCTTTTTCAGCTGATATAACGTGTATCATTATTATAGGGCAGTGAAACCAATAGCCGAAGTGCTTCAGACTAAGCATTTCTCACTGGAAATTGCTTCTGACATTGAACATATCTTAGGGTTAGGGTATTTAATTCATTTAAGATTCTCCTATGCCACTATTCTCAACATCTTATACGCCATAGTTTTTAAATAAACCCTTTTTAAGCTGATATAACTTGTATCATTATTATAGGGCTGTGAAACCCGCAGCCGGATGGCTTCTGCCGTGATGTGACTACCATTAATGTGATGACGGCTATTTTATCAAATCTATTAACTACGTTAAAATTATTACATTATTAAATTAATCATGTAACAATTAACTCATTAGTAACTTGGGGCACCATGGAAAAAGTTTGCTTAATGAGTTACCATTTCCCGAATTAACTCAGGAATATATCAGAATATATCTGATATGCATCTTGGGGCGGCAGGGTAGCCTAGTGGGAATCCCCGAGCTGACAACGTACAAATCTGTCGTTCTGCCCCTGAACAGGCAGTTAACCCACTGTTCCTAGGCTGTCATTGAAAATAAGAATTTGTTCTTAACTGACTTGCCTCGGTAAATAAAGGTTAAAAAAATATATATATCGTTATCATACCAGTCATCCATTAATCATTATTTCTTCATATCAGTCTCATTCTGAACGTCGCAAAATTCTTGGATATCTGCACAAACCCTGGTCTAAATGTTGATTCAGCGATACACAAATTGGCTTAATTATTTATTTACTAACTAACTAAATAATCACACAGAAATACATAAACACAAACATACATAAGTTGAATTGATTACTAACATAATGCAATGAAAAGTCCCTAGTGGACTAACCCGATATGACGGCTTGTTACACAATGAAAGGGATTGTACATACATGTGGGAAATACGCTCATCATAAATATGGATATTTAGCACCCTAACAACCGCTCATTCGGATTTAGAAATGCAACACATATTTACGCTTGTAGGTCTTTGTCGTCTCTCTGTTGAAATCTCCCGTCCGTCTATGGCGAGTAGTTCGATTTAAGTCTCTGGTTGTGTAAGTCTCTGGTTGTCCACCAGAGGTCACATGTCCTCAGTTGTTGTAGGCTTTCTGTCTTTGAGTGTTCGTTAGACTGGATACATCAGAGAACACATGCGGGGTTCTTTGGGTCGAGTTTACTAGACTAAACTACTTAAACAGCTGCAGACTGAATGTTGCGATGTAGTCTTTATCTTCTTCACTCGAGAGTTTGAGTCTTACCATTTTTTGGTCTTGTGGTTCTAAACCATTTCAATGTGTAGCCACCACTCCATGCTTTCTGGTCTAATGTAAATGTTGATACCATTCATTTATGCACTCGCCTTGGAGGGCGGTTCCATCACGTTGCAACAATGTCTGTGTTCACTTGAGTGTGGTTACTGACTTGGCAAAAGTTTATATAAAAACAATTATTGAATTTAGAAGGCTAAAATCACATTTCATCTTCTCACAAATAGTTTAATATTTAATCATATACGTTTTACAACATTCTGATAACTGGGACGTATACATTTGTAGAGTTATTTAGTTATTCCGTCCATAATAATATCACAAAACAATCAACTTTTGAAAGTATTTATTGTTTGGGTCCTCACCAATCATTCCAGATGTTTGGATTTGAAAACTAATGTTCCAATCTTTTGATGTTTGAAGTTTTGGCAAGATTATCTCTCTACACACATCAGATTCCTGTTCAATACTGCAGGTCCAGAAGGAGAGTTTATGACCAGTCATTAAAGTCATAAGGCCAGCCCACCGTGCACCTGGCAACCTTGGTTAGCGCTCACTGCGCCCAGCCCACCACAGGAGTCGCTGGTGCGACAAGGATTTCCCTACCAGCCAAGCCCTAGTCGCCCCATGGACCTCCCGGTCGCGTCCGGTTACGATAGAGCCTGGGCACGAACCCTACAGCTGGCGCTGCAGTACAGCACCCTCCTTACAGCACCCTCCGTTTTATAACAGGTAGTGTTCATTTATTTACAGTAATGTGTTGATTAATTATTGCTTTATGTCAGTGGAAACATGGAATATGTATAAAAATGCCAAATATATCAAAAGCTAATTCAAGCAGAGATTTACAACTATTTAACCATGTTAATTATTATTGAAACATGCAAACTACAAACATTTAACTAGTTAAAGATAATGAATACATGACAACTACATATAAATATTTAATTACAGATAATTCATACAAAGTCAAGAGTTGGTTATAAAAGTGAGTGTGTGTGTGTGTATTATGGTTTGTATTATAATTTCCCATAATGAAAATGTATCCCCCTTCCCCAATCAATTAGCTTCATCGATACCACAAAAAATAACAGAAACGTCTTTATTTATTCTCCAATCTGGCAAAACTCCACATAGCCTTGTATAAAATGCATTATGAAAGAAATGGTGTGATGTACATAATAAAGTGAAGCCTTGTATTAAATGCATTATAAATATGAAATGCGCTATGAAGAAAATCATGTAGGCCTACTGTTGACTACACAGAAAAAGGGGCCTTTCTGACCCCAATTGCACCATTATCCCAAAGTATTAACAAGTGAAAACAAGCATAGAAAACAGTATTGGCATGAATATTTTTTTTTTTAAAGCAACAACAAAAGGCTGCTATTATATTATAATTATTTTGGTGACAACCAGGTTGATCAAAAATATTGGGTTGTTGACACATTTTTTTTTATAAATAAAAGTGGGACACAAAAAAAGGCAGTGTGGGACACCATTGCCCATCATACATTGCTCTAATAATTTTTTTTAAATTGTCCCGAAGTTTGCCCCCCAAAA
Source organism: Oncorhynchus tshawytscha (assembly GCF_018296145.1). NCBI lineage: Eukaryota > Metazoa > Chordata > Actinopteri > Salmoniformes > Salmonidae > Oncorhynchus > Oncorhynchus tshawytscha. The sequence continues at coordinate 37,562,858 of NC_056431.1, forward strand.
ATGTATTTTCCTACGAATGAAGTCGCTCAAAAATGTGTTTCTTTTCACACTAATTAAGCTGCACAAAAATGCACAAAAATGCACAAAAATGCACGAAATCTGCAAAAATACTTTTTGTACATATTTGCACGAATTGAGTGTGAAACTGTTGTGCGTGCGAAGGGTTCTGGAGGAGCTGCAGCACCCCTGATAAATTGAAATACATTTGCCAAATGTATAGAGTTACTGCTGTCTGTTCAGAAATAAATGAAATGATTTATAATAGATTACTACACCACGAGAAAGCATATAATTTAGCCACAGACCATCAGCTTCTTAAAAAAATGTTGGCCTAGCTGTAGAGTGTACCCCAATAACAAGGCATAGTCTACAGTCGGGAACGCGCGGCAAATCTGTCAGTGAACAAACAGCATGCATACAAAACAGCATGCATACAATATTTCAAATACAATTGCTGGAAAACACAGGTTGGAAAGCAAATGGCTCCTGCTGAAAAGAGATGTCTCTAATCTGTCTGCTGTAGGCTACCAAAATATTTGATCAACTTTCAAATAGGCCTATTGTTTTATAAAGTAAAAGGAGAGAGAGCGAGAGAGAGGCTTTTAGCACGAGCACATCGGCCATCACCAGCGAGTGAGCTGTGCATCATTGAGTGAGTCAGTAAAGATGGAAAGCATTTTCCTCCTGATATTGTAGACTACATTGTGTGTCTGCACACACCTAGGCCTAGGCTATTGATGGATTCAACACAAGGCCAATTTTATTGATGTCAGTGTCAAGTAGCCTGTCATTTCCATCATTTGTGTGGTATTATGGTGCTTTCATGACAACTGGGAACTCTGGAAAAAACTAGGTTGAATCATGACGTCAGTGATCTTCATGTTAGAAAGTCGGAGCTCTAGAAAGAGGCCTGAGCTCCCGACTTGGAATTCCATGTTGGATGACAGTTTCAAAACAACTTTTTTCCCCAGAGTTTTCAGTTGTCTTGAATGCACTAAAGTCAGAAGTCAGAGATTTCCCAGTTACGAGTTCTCATGTTTTGAACAAGTCATTAAAAAAGATTATGCCAACGTCTCCAGTCATGTAAAATTATGTAGAATTGCATGAAATGCATTTATAAAAAGCCACATTTTCCCAAACCGTTGACCACTAAAAATATTCTCCATGTGTGCAACTTCTGCCAGTGCCTCTACTCTACTGCTCTATGCCACTACGCAAATGCAATGATATGCATGCAATGCTTTACTATAAAGGTGATTTTTTTCTCATGCGTTCCGGTACCTCAGAGCTCCCTATTTCACAACACTACCATGCTTACATTTTGCTCAGGCACCTCCCGATTTACTTATTATGCACTGGGAATATATTATGTTTGGTAGTCTCATTCTATTGCTTAACATTGAATGACATCAACATAATTTGTTTTGCTCATGCAATAGAGGGAGTTTAATGCTAATAGAGCTCTCCTGTGCTGCATATCAAATGTTTCTCTCTGCCTGCCAAGAATGTTGTTTTTGATGTATCCCTGAAACCTGGTTTGACTGAATTAGTGTAACTTTCCCCTGGGTACCTGGAAAAAATGCCCATGTACCCTGACATGGCAATTTCCCAACTGTCTGCCCTTATTAACAGTTTAAGATGTATGTTTACCAAAGCAGAACTCCAGAAAATGAGTGACATTTGGATGGGGCATACTGTTGCACACTGGATGATGGAGCAGTGCTCATTGTGCAGTCAACTTGTTCCCTTTACATTTTTATTTGAAACCCAGTCACTACTCAACTGTAGCTGGATGAAGTTGCTTGCTGTGGTCATAGTTGGTAGATAAGGTGAATAAGCTACATTTAGATTTTTTTTCAGGTCCATTTTCAAGTTGAATAAGGTCTGACAGGGCTTTCTGATGCTCGTGTGATTTGTTGGGGGACACAATGGCCTGTTAAGAAAAAATGTCCGAAATCTGATGTTCTGTCAGGGGAGCACACTCTCCAACATGCACAATGCATCAGGTGAATGTTTCACGTCGGCTGATGTCAAGTTATAGGGTTTTGTTGAATTACAATACATATTTTATGATTATACTGTATGACTTAGCCAACAGTAATTGCAGCTGGAGTTGTAACAGGAATCTTGTCATATTAGCCGATATCAAAATATTTTCAGAGGAAAAAAAGGTGAAATGTGCCAAAGTGCAGGATTGGACTATAGTTGCAGAAGTAGTGAAAAAATAAGGCTGAGATCCACATGAGTTATATAGTTTGGACATGTCTGCACATATATTTGTGAACTGTTTCATAGTTTGACCATACCATGCCATACTGTATGTGTTCTTTGCACAGTATATTTCGTTGTCTATGGGTATACTAATGTCTCACTTTATACCTTTGTATTGAATTGTAATGTATTTTGAGTTCTTTAAAAAAAAAAAAGATTCATACAGGTAAGTCAATTAGGAACAGATTTGCAATGGAAAACCTGTGATTCTCACGTATGTTGCAGGGCTGGCACTGCAGATCCAGTGTTATCAGTGTGAAGAGGTCACTCACAATGACTGCTCCACACCCGAGTTCATCGTCAACTGCACTGTCAACGTGCAGGACATGTGTCAGAAGGAGGTACTGGTGAAGGAAGACGGTAAGCCACATATGATATGAACTTACTTGACTTCAACCCTTCTACTCTGTGAGAAGCATACAGTAGGCCAATCGAGCCAAGAAAGGTGTGTTTTGGGTTGTTTGGTCTTGACGATTGCGTCGAGATCTTTCCGCAAGGTGCCTTCTATCTGTAACGTGTATAAACATAATACATAAATGGTTGGAGATTCGCTCTGTGAGTTTGAAAAAGACCTGAATGCATTCAAACAAACATGAAGGACTTTACCCCACTTGGCAAAGACATCAGTTAAATGTCTAGTTTTGAGTTACATTGGTTGAGATGTCAACTAACATGAATTCAACCAAAAATGTCACCCTGTCAATGAATATAGGTAAACAATTGGGTGAAAAATGACTAAATTCCCTTCTGTTGATTACTTATAGAAAATCCAGTCAGTTTTCCACGTTCATTGAACTTAAATCACATTGAATTCTTTGGAAATTATGTGGAAACAACAATGATTCAACAAATTTGGACTCTGTGGGTCTGGCATCAATCTATTCACCTGAGCTCCTAGATAGCCTGCTAAACTTCTATAGTTTGCTGACTTCACAGATCTTGGATCAGCATAGCATGAATTAGCCCATGTTTAGTCAATGGTTCTGATGACAGGCAAAATTAATGCAGTTCCCCCCCCACTTCGTTAGAAGACAAAAGTAACTTCGTTTTGACATTTTTGTTGTTACTGTTTTTTTGTTACACATACAGCACCAGTGAAAAGTTTGGTCACACCTACTCACTCAAGGGTTTTTCTTTATTTTGACTATTTTCTACATTGTTAGAATAATAATGAAGACATAAAAACAATTAAATTACACATACGGAATCATGTAGTAACCTAAACAAATCAAAATATATGTTACATTTTAGATTCTTTAAAGTAGCAACCCTTTGCTTTGATGACAGCTTTGGACACTCTTGGCATTCAATCAACCAGCTTCACCTGGAATGCTTTTTCAACAGTCTTGAAGGAGTTCCCACATATGCTGAGCACTTGTTGGCTGCTTTTCCTTCACTCTGCGGTCCAACTCATCCCAAACCATCTCAATGGGGTTGAGGTCGGGTGATTTTGGAGGCCAGGTCAACTGATGCAGCACTCCATCACTCTCCTTCTTGGTCAAGTACCCCTTACACAGCCTGGAGGTGTGTTGGGTCATTGTCCTGTTGAAAAACATATTATAGTTCCACTAAGCGCAAACCAGATGGGATGGCGTATGACTGCAGAATACTGTAGTAGGCATGCTGGTTAACTGTAACTTGAATTCAAAATAAATCACAGACAGTGTCACACGCAAAGCATCCCCACACCATCACACCTCCTCCTCCATGCTTCATGTTGGGAACCACACATGCGGCGATCATCCATTCACCTACTCTGCATTTCACCAATTTTGGTTGGAACCATAATCTCAAATTTGGACTCATCAGACCAAAGGACAGATTTCCAGCAGTCTAATGTCGATTGCTCATGTTTCTTGGACCAAGCAAGTCTATTCTTCTTATTGGTGTCCTTTAGTAGTGGTTTCTTTGCAGCAATTCGACCATAAAGGCCTGATTCACGCAGTCTCTTCTAAACAGTTGATGTTGAGATGTGTCTGTTACTTGAACTCTGTGAGAAGCATTTATTTGGGCTGCAATTTCCGAGGCTGGGAACTCTAATGAACTTATCCTCTGCAGCAGAGGTAACTCTGTGTCTTCCTTTCCTGTGGCGGTCCTCATGAGAGCCAGCTGTATCATAGCGCTTGATGGTTATTGCAACTGCACTTGAAGAAACTTTCAAAGTTCTTGAAATGTTCCATATTGACTGACCTTCTTGTCTTAAGGTAATGATGGACTGTAATTTTTCTTTGCTAATTTGAGCTGTTCTTGCCATAATATGGACTTGGTCTTTTACCAAATAGGGCTATTTTCTGTATACCACCCCTAACTTGTCACAACACAACTGATTGGCTCAAACGCATCAAAAAGGAAATCAATTCCAAAAATGAACTTTTATCAAGGCACACCTGTTATTTGAAATGCATTCCAGGTGACTACCTCATGAGGATGGTTGAGAGAATGCCAAGACTGTGCAAAGCTGTCATCAAGGCAAAAGGTGGCTACTTTGAAGATATAAAATACATTTAGATTTGTTTAACACTTTTTTGGTTACTACTTGTCCTCTAGCTCAGTTGTGCACGCTCCACTCATCTTTCTATTCTGGTTTGAGCCACTCCTCTTTCTATTTTGGTTAGAGCCAGTTGTGCGTATGGAACATTTCTGGGATGCCTTATTTCAGCTCATGAAACATGGGACCAACACTTTACTTGTTGTGTTTATATTTTTGTTAAGTATATATTACATGTACTAACAATAGTCTAGTCTAAACAATCAACCATCATATTGGCTGCCTCATACCATTACTGGTTTACAGGAGCAGCTTGTATTTCAAAGAATTTCCCCTAAGCTGTCGGCCGAGTGCGATGCGACTGAATACCATAGTGACAATTACTGCCAGTAATTCATTTTATCACATGGCTGCAGCTGTAATGGGCTATATTTTCAACTCATTATGCACAATGTATAAGCCTGATTGTCCATAATCAATGAACCATAACTTTGAAATCCTACATTGGGCTTTACACATAACCACCTAAATGGAAGAGAAGAATTCACAGAAAAAGAAGAGAAGAAGGGCCCAAGGCTGATGTACATCAAAAACAGTAGGCCTGCGTATTTCTGTTGTTGTTCATATAGGTCCTAGCCTGTCATTTCTTCATGAAGGCCTACTGAAAACATGGGTGAGCTGAAGTGCACTTATATTTGCCCTTACATAAGGACTCTACTTCCAATCCATCAGTGTCCCATTTGCCTATTCATTCAATGAACATCTGTTGTGAGTTGCAGACATAAGCAATCGCTTATAGTAGTAGCCTAATCAATAACTTCTAACACAATATCACAACTAAAAATACAATTCTCTTTCCTTACACAACATATGCCAAATAGCTGACTGGCCCCATACAGTTGAAGTCGGAAGTTTACATACACCTTAGCCAAATACATTTAAACTCGGCGTGTATGTAAACTTCCGACTTCAACTGTATATCAATAGACTATACAGACAATGACTATATTTGCTGTATTGTCATCCGCATCAATAGCCAGCCTACTGATTTGCCCCTTCTGATAGCGCCCTTAATGAAGTGGCATTCGGTCCTATATCATTTAAGTGCGTTTCGTAATAATTATGATGAGAGAGAGAGAGAGAGAGAGAGAGAGAGAGAGAGAGAGAGAGAGAGAGAGAGAGAGAGAGAGAGAGAGAGAGAGAGAGAGAGAGAGAGAGAGAGAGAGAGAGAGAGAGAGAGAGAGAGAGAGAGAGAGAGAGAGAGAGAGAGAGAGAGAGAGAGAGAGAGAGAGAGAGAGAGAGAGAGAGAGAGAGAGAGAGAGAGAGAGAGAGAGAGCCAGAGAGAGAGAGAGAGAATATGTTGTGGCCCTGTGGTGTTTAAGTTTAGGCTATAGTAAGCACATCCTATCCATGATCTCGCCAGAATATTGCTCATTGATATAGAACGTTGTTCCTTCAGTTCCCTTCCTCTTTTCAGCACTCATTTTGTAATGGGTCAACCTGGCCACAATAGGTCTCGGTTTGTTGGGAACTTTCCTTCCAAAGCGGTGTGCCAATTTTTTTATCCACCTTAGCAACCTGTTCCTCTGTCATCCTGAGTTGTTCCACCTACCACGTCATACCCCTTGTGTATTCACTAGTGCAGTATTAATCAGCATTCAAAATCATAGTCAGTTAGCCAGAATAACTGTGATGAAGGTGAAAATATAACATTAAATCATTCAGCGGAGCTATTATGTCCAAGTCAGAATTGGAAACTAATTTACATAAAACCCTTTCAATATTTAAAAATAACAAGTAGTGGGGAGAAGGTAAAGCATGTTAAACAGTGATAATAAATTATTTGCCTAACTGTTGCAAGTAGAACATCTCATTTGTGTATCACGTGGCTCCAATACTCTGACTGAGCATTATAAACCTTGGATAAAAATAGTTGCATGTAAAAAATATCTGTTGAAGTTGTAGACTTACGTAACATGAGCCAATTTAACATGGGTTCTCTTCAGAAATTAAACCACAGAGACAAATGAACTGGTTATAGTGCATTCAATGTGTTTTGTGAACATTATCTTCTTCAGGCAAGGCAAACCAGATAGTGTTTTAATGCAACTTTTTAAATATTTATTATTTGACCCCTTCAAATCCAAATCAAATCAAATTGTTGTGGTCACATACATGTGATTAGCAGATGTTATTGCAGGTGTAGCAAAATGCTTGTGCTTCTAGCTCCGACAGCGCAGTAATATTGGTTATTATACTAGTTATTATATAATATATAATATAATTATATATAATTATATAACACTGGGGGCGACGCACAATTGGCCTAGCGTCGTCCGGGTTAGGGAGGGCTTGGCCGGTAGGGATGTCCTTGTCTCATCGCGCACCAGCGACTCCTGTGGCGGGCCGGGCGCAGTACGCGCTAACCAAGGTTGCCAGGTGCACGGTGTTTCCTCCGACACATTGGTGCGGCTGGCTTCCGGCTTGGATGCGCGCTGTGTTAAGAAGCAGTGTGGCTTGGTTGGGTTGTGTATCGGAGGACGCGTGACTTTCAACCTTCGTCTCTCCTGAGCCCGTACGGGAGTTGTAGCGATGAGACAAGATAGTAGCTACTAAAAACAATTGGATACCACGAAATTGGGGAGAAAAAGGGGTAAAATAAAATATTAAATAAATAAATAAATAAAAATTTAAAACCAGGAACAGATATAGCCCTTGGTTCTCTCCAGACCTGACTGCCCTTTGCCAACACAAAAACATCCTGTGGCTTTCTGCATTAGCGTCGAATAGCCCCCATGAAATGCAACTTTTTAGGGAAGTTAGAAACCAATATACACAGTCAGTTAGAAAAGCCAAGGCTAGCTTTTTCAAGCAAAAATTTGCTTCCTTCAACACAAACTCAAAAAAGTTCTGGGACATTGTAAAGTCCATGGAGAATAAAAACACCTCCTCCCAGCTGCCCACTGCATTGAAGATAGGAAACACTGTCACCACCGATAAATCCACTATAATTGAGAATTTCAATAAGCATTTTTCTATGGCTGGCCATGCTTTACACCTGGCTACCCCTACCCTGGTCAACAGCACTGCACCCCCCACAGCAACTCGCCCAAGCCTTTCCCATTTCTCCTCCTAAATCCAGTCAGCTGATGTTCTGAAAGAGCTGCAAAATCTGGACCCCTACAAATCAGCCGGGCTAGCCGGACCCTTTCTTTCTAAAATGATCTGCCGAAATTGTTTCCACCCCTAATACTAGTTTGTTCAACCTATCTTTCGTGTCATCTGAGATTGGAGAGCAGCTGCGGTCATCCCCCTCTTCAAAGGGTGGGACACTCTTGACCCAAACTGCTACAGACCTATAACTATCCTACCCTGCCTTTCTAAGGTCTTCAAAAGCCAAGTCAACAAACAGATTACCGACCATTTTGAATCCCACCTTCTCTGCTATGCAATCTGGTTTCCGAGCTGGTCATGGGTGCACCTCAGCCACGCTCAAGGTCCTAAACGATATCTTAATCGCCATCGATAAGAAACAATACTGTGCAGCTGTATTCATTGACCTGGCCAAGGCTTTCGACTCTGTCAATCACCACATCCTCATCGGCAGACTCAACAGCCTTGGTTTCTCAAATGATTGCCTCGCCTGGTCCACCAACTACTTCTCTGATACAGTTCAGTGTGTCATATCGGAGGGCCCATGGTCCGGGACTCTGGCAGTTTCTATGGGGGTGCCACAGGGTTCAATTCCTGGACCAACTCTCTTCTCTGTATACATCAATGATGTCGCTCTTGCTGCTGGTGAGTCTCTGATCCACCTCTACGCAGACGACACCATTCTGTATACTTCTGGCCCTTCTTTGGACACTGTTAACAACTCTCCAGACGAGCTTCAATGCCATACCACTCTCCTTCCATGGCCTCCAATTGCTCTTAAATACAAGTAAAACAAAATGCATGCTCTTCAACCGATCTCTGCCTCCACGTCCAACTTCACTACTCTGGACAGTTCTGACTTAGAATATGTGGACAACTACAAATACCTAGTTGTCTTGTTAGACTGTAAACTCTCCTTCCAGACTCACATCAAATATCTCCAATCCAAAGTTATATCTAGAATTGGCTTCCTATTTTGCAACATAGCATCCTTCACTCATGCTGCCAAACATACCCTTGTAAAACATATTATTATTTATCTGTTATTTTACCAGGTAAGTTGACTGAGAACACGTTCTCATTTGCAGCAACGACCTGGGGAATAGTTACAGGGGAGAGGAGGGGGATGAATGAGCCAATTGTAAACTGGGAATTATTAGGTGACTGTGACAGTTTGAGGGCCAGATTAGGAATTTAGCGAGGACACTGGGGTTAACACCCCTACTCTTACGATATGTGCCATGGGATCTTTTAATGACCTCGGAGAGTCAGGACACCCGTTTAACGTCCCATCCGAAAGACGGCACCCTACACAGGGCAGTGTCACTGCCCTGGGGAATTGGGATATTTTTTTTAGACCAGAGGAAAGAGTGCCTCCTACTGGCCCTCCAACACCACTTCCAGCAGCATCTGGTCTCTCATCCAGGAACTGACCAGGACCAACCCTGCTTAGCTTCAGAAGCAAGCCAGCAGCGGTATGCAGGGTGGTATGCTGCTGGCTAAACTGAGCTTCCTACCGATCCTCGACTTCGGCGATGTCATTTACAAAATAGCCTCCAATACCCTACTCAATAAATTGGATGCAGTCTATCACAGTGCCATCCGTTTTGTCACCAAAGCCCCATATACAGTACTACCCACCACTGTGACCTGTACGCTCTCGTTGGCTGGCACTCGCTTCATACTCATCGCCAAACCCACTGGCTCCAGGTCATCTACAAGACCCTGCTAGGTAAAGGCCCCCCTTATCTCAGCACGCTGGTCACCATAGCAGCACCCATATGTAGAACGCGCTCCAGCAGGTATATCTCTCTGGTCACCCCCAAAACCAATTCTTCCTTTGGCCTCCTCTCCTTCCAGTTCTCTGCTGCCAATGACTGAAACTAACAACCAAAATCTCTGAAACTGGAAACACTTATCTCCCTCACTAGCTTTAAGCACCAGCTGTCAGAGCAGCTCACAGATCACTGCACCTGTACATAGCCCATTCCCCTACTGTATTTATTTATTTATTTTTGCTCCTTTGTACCCCAGTATTTCTACTTTGCACACTCATCTACTGTCAAATCTACCATTCCAGTGTTTTAATTGCTATATTGTATTTACTTCGCCACCATAGCCTATTTATTGCCTTTACCTCCCTTATCTCATCTCATTTGCTCACATTGTATATAGACTTATTTTTCCACTGTATTATTGACTCTATGTTTGTTTTTCTCCATGTGTAACTCTGTGTTGTTTTATGTGTCGAACTGCTTTGCTTTATCTTGGCCAGGTCACAGTTCTCAACTTGCCTACCTGGTTAAATAAAGGTGAAATAAAAATACAAAATAAAATAAAACATCTAACAAGTAATATCTAACAAATTACACAACATGTACCCAATACACACACATCTAAGTAGGAATGAATTAAGACTATATACATATTGATGAGCGATGTCAGAGCGGAACGGACTAAGATACAGTATATACATATGAGATTAGTAATGAGTAATGCAAGATATGTTAACATTATTAAGTGACTAAGATACCGTAGAATAGTATAGAATACAGTATATACATATGAGAGGAGTATTGCCAGTATTGCCAACCTTATTAGTGTTCCATTCCTTAAATTGGCCTGTGATTTCTAGTTTATGCCTATAGGCAGCAGCCTCTAATGTGCTAGTGATGGCTGTTTAACAGTCTGATGGCCTTTAGATAGAAGCTGTTTTTCAGTCTCTTTGGCCTTCCTGTGACATCGGCGGCAGGTAGCGTTGGACTAGTAACCGGAAGTTTGCAAGATCGCATCCATGAGCTGACCAGGTCAAAATCGGTCGTTCTGCCTCTGAACAAGGCAGTTAACCCACTGTTCCTAAGCTGTCATTGAAAATATGAATTTGTTCTTAACTGACTTGCCTAGTTAAATATAGGAAAAAAAGAAAAATAATTGGGTGCTGTAGGTGTCCTGGAGGGCTGGTAGTTTACCCCTGGTAATGCGTTGGGCAGATCGCATCGTGCGGTGCAGTTGCTGTACCAGGCGATGATACAGGATGCTTTCAATTGTGCATCTGTAAAAGTTGGTGAGGGTTTTAGGTGATAAGCCAAATTTCTTTAGCCCTCTGAGATTGAAGAGATTGAATGTTGCGCCATTCTTCACCACACTGTCTGTGTGGGTGGTCCATTTCAGTTTGTAAGTGATGTGTACGCCATGGAACTTGAAGCTTTCCATAATCTCCACTGCAGTTCTGCCGATGTAGATAGGGGGGGTGCACCTTCTGCTGTTTCTTGAAGTCCACAAACCCATTTAGCCACTTCACCTATCTGTATACAAAGTAATTTACTGTACAACATAAATATCTGGTCATGGTCTCAGTCTTATGATCCACCTTTGATAGTGTTGGAGTCATCTTTCCTATGGGTCTATTGTCCTTGTAGGTTGTTTGTTTCTTCCTGGTGTTTGGATTATCTTCATAACGGGTCCAGTTTCTTAGCACTGGGTCTGCTTTGTTATCACACTTCTTGAAATTGGGGATTTCTGTTTGGGAGGCATTTTTCCTTCCAGATGAACAAACACAATAAGCCCCTGTCTTTCAAAGCATTACATGTGATTCAAGATCCAAAGGGCATGGACATTGTACTGTGGAGTCGAAAGCACATTATGAAAATGTCCACATGAATGCACATATACATTTATGCTTTTATCTCACTGCTTTGTCATTATCGACTCCGCTGTGCCAACGAGGCTCGGGGAATTCCTTTGACCTGCTTAAGTCTTATCAGTGTTTGAAATGTAACTGATACTTTTCCATTTTGTTTGACTCTGTGCAGCCACATTCATTAAAAACCACAATGAGAGTCTATTTGATTGAGGTAAGAATACTGCTCTGCTTCCTAGAAAGATAGAGGTGTCTGACGTGTGCATTCTAACTGAGAGATTAAGGCCTAGATCCCAAGCCATGTACTCCATGTCTGCTTCCATCAAACTATACAACTTATTTCCAGCCAAGTGGCTGGTGGCAGAACAATGGAGTTTCTGTGAACATCACCCAAAAGAGCCATCTACGAAGAAAATCCATCTGAGAAAAAAAATCTACACTTCACATTTAAATGATGGCCATTATTCAGCCATGCTCTGAGGGACAGAATCGCCTACTCCCTCCCTCCCTCCCTCCCTCATCATCATCCCCCTCAGATTATTTCTTGAGAAATGACAGGGTGTGTTGCGGTTTCACTTGGCTAGAGTGCTCTGCTTTCCCACACTCCCCTGGCTGGGATGATGATGATTGCTTGTCTCTGCTTGGTTGCAGTTCATTTCAATGGCTGCTTGTTCTTTTGTGGAGTGCTTCAGCCAAACCAGCGTGGCCTACTTGAGGACTCCAGTTGCTGAGAAATTGCCTCTCCCTTGTGTAGAGGCTGTCATTAAGAATATATAATCGCTACCCGTCATTATGTTGGCAGCCATCTTACAATAGATTGTAAATAATTCAGAGTAATAATACAAACAAAAATACAGTGGCTTAGAATTGAAAATCATGGAATGAACATAATATTGATGGATGCTGCTCTGTCAGAATGGGCATATTGTTAGTTGTGGTTCCACACAGAATGCTCATCTAGTGGGACATTTCTAGCTTTTTTGGACAGGCACCAGGTACCCTAGCAGTTAAGAGCGTTGGGCCAGTAACCGAAAGGTCACTGGTTCAAATCCTAGAGCAGACTAGGTGAAAAATATGTTGATGTGCCCTTGAGCAAAGCACTTAACCCTAATTGCTCATCTAAGTTGCTTTGGGTAAGAGCATCTGCCAAATGGCATAAAAATGTACATGTTAATGAAGTGTACAACAATACTAAATATAGTTACATTGAAATAATTCCTGACAACCAGCTGCAGGCTACAGGTTTATTTATGTGTTCCATGAATGACTTTTGATATGGTCAATTTAACCATTAACCATTTAACCATCCACATACAGTTAAAGTAACATGACACATGAGCATGTCATTACCTTCATAAAATATTATTCAATCTACATGGTAAACAGCAGTAACATAAATTATGACTGTTTCATATAAATGTTTTATGGTGTGCCTTACCTGGTCTGTGTCTGTCACTTATCTATTTTAAGGGATCTGTGCATTTGTCAGGGGTGCGTAACTGGTGGCATGGAAGTCAAACACAGGAGAGCAGAACTTGGTAAATAGCTGGAGCCATTTAATGTACATAACTACCGGCATACAAAAATAACAAAACACATGGGCACAAAAACCCGTATCGCACATGTCACGTAAAGCACACGTACTTACAATAAACAATTCCCGACAAGGACATGGGGGAAACAGAGGGAACATATACAACATGTAATTAAGGAATTGAAACCAAGTGAGTGTGACAACCAGACAAAACAAATGGAACATGAAAAATGGATCAGCGATGGCTAGAAGACCGGTGACGTAGACCGCCGTACACCGCCCGAACAAGGAGAGGAACCGACTTTGGCAGTAGTCATGACAGTACCCCCCCCTTGACGCTCGGCTCCAGCAGCGCGCTGACACGGGCCTCGGGGACGACCCGGAGGATGAGGCGCATGGCGATCCGGACGGAGACGGTGGAAATCCCGCAGCATAGAAGGGTCCAACACGTCCTCCTCCGGAACCCAGCATCTCTCCTCCAGACCATACCCCTACCAGTCCACGGGGTATTGAAGGCCCCTCACCCGACATCTCAAATCCAGGATGGATTGAACGGAGACATCGAGGGGCGGAGGAACCTCCCTCAGCTTCCTGGAGCGGACCAGCCACCACCAGCCAGAGAAGAGACACATGGAACGAGGGGTTAATGCGGTAATCAGGAGGAAGCTGTAACCTATAACATACCTCGTTCACTCTCCTCAGGACTTTCAATGGCCACACAAACCGCGGACCCAGCTTCCGACAGGGCATACGGAGGGGCGGGTTCCAGGTCGAGAGCCAGACCCGGTCCGCCGGTGCAAACACCGGGGCCTCACTGTGGTGATGGTCTGCGCCCACTTTCTGGCACAGCACGGCATGCTGATGATGGACATGGGCGGTGACCTATATCTCCTCCGCGCGCCGGAACCAGTCATCCACCGCAGGAGCTTCAGTCTGACTCTGATGCCACGGAACCAGAACCGGCTGATACCCTAACACACACTGAAAGAGAGAGAGGTTAGTGGAGGAGTGGCGGAGTGAGTTCTGGGCCATCTCTGCCCAAGGCACGAACGCTGCCCACTCCCCCAGCCGGGCCTGGCAATAAGACTTCAGAAACCTACCCACATCCTGGTTAACTCTTTCCACCTGCCCGTTACTCTCGGGGTGAAAACCTGAGGTAAGGCTGACCGAGACCCCCAGACATTCCATGAATGCCCTCCAGACCCTCGAAGTGAACTGGGGACCCAGATCAGACACTATATCCTCAGGCAACCCAATGTTGCCGGAAGATGTGCGTAAACAGGCCTCCGCAGTCTGTAGGGCTGTAGGGAGGCCGGGCAAAGGGAGGAGACAGGACTTAGAAAAACAAACCACAATGGCCAGGATCGTGGTGTTACCCTGTGAAGGTGGAAGATCAGTTAGGAAATCAACCGACAGGTGCGACCATGGACGTTGTGGAACGGGTAAGGGTTGTAACGTACCTCTGGGCAGGTGCCTAGGAGCCTTACACTGGGTGCACACCGAACAGGAGGAAACATAAACCCTCACATCCTTAGCCAAGGTGGGCCACCAGTACTTCCCGCTAAGACAGCGCACTCTCCGATCAATCCCAGGATGACCAGAGGAGGGTGACATGTGGGGCCAATAGCTCAACCGGTCAGGGACAGCAGATGTAACGTACAGACGCCCAGCTGGACACTGATGGGGAGTGGGCTCTGCATTTATCGCCCGCTCAATGTCCGCGTCCAGCTCCCACACTTCTGGCGCCACCAAATAAGAGGCGGGGAGTATGGGAGTGGGATCCATGGACCGCTCCTCTGTGTCATACTGCCAGGAAAGTGCGACTGCCTTAACGTTCTGGGAACCTGGTCTGTATGAAAGGGTGAAAACAAAACGGGTGAAAAACATGGCCCAACATGCCTGGCGAGGGTTCAGTCTCCTCGCTGACCGGATGTACTCCAGATTGCGGTTGTCAGTCCAGATGAGAAAAGGGTTTTTAGCCCCCTCAAGCCAAGGTCTCCATGCCTTCAAGGCCTTGACTACAACTCGAGAAGAAAGCACAGGGGCGGAGCTTCGGTGGCGTACCCGAGCGCTGAGAGAGCACGGCTCCTATCCCAGCCTCGGACGCGTCCACCTCCACTATGAACGCCAAAGAGGGATCCGGATGGGCCAGCACGGACGCCGAGGTAAACAGAAACCTTAGTTGCCCAAAAGCCCTGTCCGCCTCAACTGAAGGCCCTAAAAATTGTCAAAGACTCCAGCCACCCTAGTCAGACTGTTCTCTCTGCTACCGCACAATAAGCGGTACCGGAGCGCCAAGTCTAGGTCCAAGAGGCTTCTAAACAGCTTCTACCCCCAAGCCATAAGACTCCTGAACATCTAATCAATTGGCTACCCAAACTATTTGCATTGCCCCTCCTCCTCTTTTACACCACTGCTGCTCTCTGTTGTTATCATCTATGCATAGTCACTTTAATAACTATACTTACATGTACATATTACCTCAACTAACCGGTGCCCCTGCACATTGACTCTGTACCGGTACCCCCCTGTATATAGTAACCGGTGCCCCTGCACATTGACTCTGTACCGATACCCCCCTGTATATAGTCTCGCTATTGTTATTTTACTGCTGGTCTTTAATTGCTTGTTACTTTTATTTCTTATTTCTTATCCGTATATTTTTAAACTGCATTGTTGGTTAGGTGCTCATAAGTAAGCATTTCACTGTAAGGCCTACACCTGTTGTATTCGGCGCATGTGACTAATGAAATTTGATTTGAAATGTAATTCCCTATTTTGCAGCTTATCTAAATTTGGCGTTACTATTCATACGAGTTAATTTACTGTATGTCAGAAAGTAATTCAAATGCAGTCAGTTACGGGGCGTTAAGTCCACACTTCCTTTATATCGTAAAGATTTATTTATTTTTTTACCCCCCTTTTTCTCCCCAATTTCGTGGTGTCCAATTGTTGTAGTGGCTACTATCTTGTCTCATCGCTACAACTCCCGTACGGGCTCGTAAAGATTTTAAATGATTTTTGAAGTCATCCCTGTGGTAATGTAAGCATGTGCATGTGTCATTTGGTCAGGTTGAGATTTGGAATAACATGCCCTTGTGAAGGTTGTCGATAGAGTTATTTGATCATTGCATTGAATCACTGGGATACTAGCCAATGGAGAGTCCTTATATTGCCAAGCATTTAAATTATTATTGAAGTTATCCCTGTGGTAATGTGAGCACAGTACATTTGTAATTTGGTTAGGTTGAGATTTGTAATGGTGTGATTGACAGTTACGGGGTACCACTGTTGGAATGTTTTTGTCGGTTTTGGATTTGATCAACTACTACTTTCATTTGATGTGAAGTTGGCTTTTATGTTATTGTACTGTTTACAGCCTCGAAATATATTTTATATTCAACTTCATACATATTCATGACTTGCGTGTTGGATGATTGAAGTAAACACTGTTTAGTAAGTGAAATATTAGATTTTCAGCACATGAATATGTTCCCAAAATGTGGTAGACCTATGGCTTTTAAGACTTCCATATTAGTTACATTGTAACAGGTAAGCTCAGTCATTTCAGCTAAAATATTATTATTTGAACCCAGCTCTGGGATCATGAAGGACATGAGAATAACAAAGGAAGATTATCAGGACACCAATAACGTAGTCCACCAATTTGTTTCCACCATTCCACCAAGTTATGATATTGTCATGCCTACTCCCGCTCCAATTCTCGACGGTGCCAGGCGGCCAATCATTATGCACACCTGTCACCATTTTTACGCACATCAGCGCTTCATTGGACTCACCTGGACTCCATTACTTATTGAGGGTGCCAGGAGGCCCAACATTACGCACACCTGCGCTTCATTGGACTCACCTGGACTCCATCACTTATTGATTGCCTCCCCTATGTCTGTCTATTCCTCAATTTCATCCCCAATGTAGTTTCATTCCCCATGTCCAGACGCTGTCCTTGTTTGTTTCATGTCAGTTATTTATAAAAATGTTGAGGCAGTTTGGAAAAGTCTGTATAGCTTAAGCGGAGGGCACATCGATGGTACTGTACACCCAGGGATAAAGTCAGTCTGTCAGACAGGCCAGGAGCTCTTCATCAAGGCCCATCACTTAGTCAGACATTCCCAATTCCTCCATAGTAGCCTCTCCTTCGTAGTTAGCTGATCTTCCATTGCCTACAGCATAGCACCCACCTGCGTGATGCTTCGGCTGCAGTAAAGCGCAAGAAATCAACCACCCATCAGCAGTGGTCAGGAAGAGTCTCTCAGCCTCTGACACCTTAGACACCATAGTCTCCACCTTCCAATCGGCAGGTGAACCAAAATGCCGGAGCAGCTGCTGGATTATTTAAATGCAAACATTAACCATCCAGCTAGCCAAGGCAAACAAACTGATTGAACAATTCCTCTAACTTTGAGATTGAAGACCACCATGTTTATGTGATCAAAACAGCTTTTTTTTTAAATGTAACAAAACATACTTAAAAAGTGTTAAAATATTTACAAAATGTACAGGAGCTCTCTGGCTAGGCGACCTCACATCGTCATGGCAAACATGGAAAGCACCATAAAATGTATCATGTTGATGAAATGTACTAAATTATGTATTTTCAGTCTATCCTTACCACCCCCTCAAGCCAGGCTTCTAGGTGAGAATATGTCTATGTCTGGCTACATAAGACTAACCCAACTCAAAGTGACTTGTATACACCTTCCACTGTCCAACAATGGACACTGTACTTACAGGATGTGAACCTGCAAAACTCAGCAGTGCACTCTGAAGATGGTTGTTCTCCCCTCAAGGCTTAAAGCTGGAATCCTTAATGGTGAAACTGCCATGTCCGTTTGGGATATTATATCAGCATAGAAGTTACTTCAAAAATAACACACAGTTTTTTTTCCCCTCGGACATCATTTCACCTGCGATAGAACAGCAGAATATGTACTGCATTTTTTTTATACCACATTTCTTGACGCACCACCTGTAACGGCATTCCTCCTCCTCTTCTGAGGAGGAGAAGCGAGAAGGATCGGAGGACCAATGCGCTGCGAGGTAAGTATCCTTAACGTTTATTTAAAGACATAAACTGAACACGACAAAACAATAAACGTGAAACGACCGAAACAGTACCGTGTGGCAACAAACACACACACGGAAAACAAACACCCACAAACCAAAAGTGAAACCCAGGCTACCTAAGTATGATCCTCAATCAGAGACAACTAACGACACCTGCCTCTGATTGAGAACCATACTAGGTTGAACTCAAAACCCCAACATAGAAAAACACACAGACTGCCCACCCCAACTCACGCCCCAACCATACTAAATAAAGACAAAACAAAGGAAATAAAGGTCAGAACATGACACCACCTCCGTTTCGTCCACACAACAACAATAACAAAGGTGCAGGGACAGACAGCGTCGCTGTTTCCCGTAATGCGGATTCAATATTTAATAGCCAGCCATTAGCCAGGAGGGTAAATATCAGTCTTCAGGGCGATGGAGAGGTAAATGCAGTAGTGCTCATCAGTGAACTTTGCTATTTCAACACCTGCTCAAACGTTTGTCAAAGTCCCTTAATTACATAAATTAATGATTTATTTGAAAGTTTGAGTTGGATATTGTGCTTGCTGTATACTGTAGACTCTGATTTTTGCAGCCTTGTCCATTATAATTGGCGGATCAATGTGTGGTTTGGTTCAGTGAAGTGTCTGGTCCAAGAGATGATGAAGCATTATAAGCCATAGTTGTGAACACAACTGCATTTGGTTTAACTACGGAATATGCCCTCCTCTCTTATTCATTCCTATACAGACTGTATATTTAGCCGGTTTGTGGTCATCAGCTAACCTTTAGCTCAAAAAGCTATCGCCAGTTTTGTACAACGTGACATACCGGACCTATTTTTCTCTCCATATCCCCGGATTTCAACCGCAAGCTCTGGACATTTACACCTGGATCTTGCAGCTAGCTGGCTGATATCCGTGTGACTATTGGCTTACGTCGATCCCGGAGCAAACATCAATTATTTCGGAGCTAGCCAGCTGAAGAGTTCCATCAGCCACTCCTGGGCTACAATCACCTATCCGGACCCGTTTTACTGCCGATGCAGAGTCCCACCGGGCCTTCACGACTGAACTACCGAAGTTATCTGCCCAAGGGAGTTATCTAACTGGCCCCTCTGTTGCAACGTTACCTGAACTCCCATCTGTGGCCCGCTAATCGTTTGCTGTCTTATCGGCTGCTATCTGAATAGATCTATCGGACAATTTGTCTTGGGTCACTATAACTATATCTATTTGGCCAATTGGATTGATCCCTTCTACCACACGGAACCCCACTAATCTACCGACTGGAACGCACGAGGTGGCTAAAAACAGACCTCCATCCTATGCTAGCTTGCTACCGATGGCCCGGCTATCTGTCTAAATCGCCGTGACCCCAACCAACCTCACTACTCACTGGACCCTTATGATCACTCGACTAAGCATGCCTCTCCTTAATGTCAATATGCCTTGTCCATTGCTATTCTGGTTAGTGTTTATTGGCTTATTTCACTGTAGAGCCTCTAGCCCTGCTACCTTATCCAACCTTTCAGTTACACCACCCACACATGCCATGACATCACCTGGTTTCAATGATGTTTCTAGAGACAATATCTCTCTCATCATCACTCAATACCTCCACTGTATTCACATCCTACCATACCTTTGTCTGTACATTATACCTTGAAGCTATTTTATCGCCCCCAGAAACCTCCTTTTACGTTCTAGATGACCAATTCTCATAGCTTTTAGCCGTACCCTTATCCCACTCCTCATCTGTTCCTCTGATGATGTAGAGGTGAATCCAGGCCCTGCAGTGCCTAGTTCCACTCCTATTCCCCAGGCGCTCTCTTTTGATGACTTCTGTAACCGTAATAGCCTTGGTTTCATGCATGTTAACATTAGAACCCTTATCCCTAAGTTTGTTTTATTCACTGCTTTAGCACACTCTGCCAACCTGGATGTTCTAGCCGTGTCTGAATCCTTGCTTAGGAAGACCAAAATTCTGAAATCTTCATCAACTACCACATTTTCAAACAAGACAGAACGGCCAAAGGGGGCAGAGTTGCAATCTACTGCAAATATAGCCTGCAGAGTTCTGTCCTACTATCCAGGTCTGTACCCCAAAAATGTGAACTTCTACTTGAAAATCCACCTCTCTAAAAACAAGTCTCTCACCTTTGCCGCCTGCTATAGACCACCCTCTGCCCCCAGCTGTGCTCTGGACACCATATGTGAACTGATTGCCTACCATCTATCTTCAGAGCTCGTGCTGCTAGGCGACCTAAACTGGAACATGCTTAACACCCCAGCCATCCTAAAATCTAAGCTTGATGCCCTCAATCTCACACAAATTATCAATGAACCTACCAGGTATCACCCCAAAGCCGTAAACAAGGGCACCCTCATAGATATCATCCTAACCAACTTGCCCTCTATATACACCTCTGCTGTTTTCAACCAAGATCTCAGCGATCACTGCCTCATTGCCAGCATCCGCAATGGGTCCACGGTCAAACGACCTCCACTCATCACTGTCAAACGCTCCCTGAAACACTTCAGCGAGCAGAACTTTCTAATCGACCTGGGCGGGGTATCCTGGAAGGATATTGATCTCATCCCGTCAGTAGAGGATGCCTGTTTTTTTTTTTAAATGCCTTCCTCACCATCTTAAATAAGCATGCCCCATTCAAGAAATGTAGAACCAGGAACAGATATAGCCCTTGGTTCTCTCCAGACCTGACTGCCAATAACCAACACAAAAACATCCTATGGCGTTCTGCATTAGCATCGAACAACCCCCGTGATATGCAACTTTTCAGGGAAGCTAGAAACCAATATACACAGGCAGTTAGAAAAGCCAAGGCTAGCTTTTTCAAGCAGAAATTTGCTTCTTGCAACACAAACTCGAAAAAGTTCTGGGATACTGTAAAGTCCATGGAGAATAAGAACACACACACGAAAAACAGCTGCCCACTGCACTGAGGATAGGAAACACTGTCACCACCGATAAATCCACTATAATTGAGAATTTCAATTAGCATTTTTCTACGGCTGGCCATGCTTTCCACCTGGCTACCCTGGCTACCCCTACCCTGGTCAACAGCACTGCACCCCCCACAGCAACTCGCCCAAGCCTTCCCCATTTCATTCCAAATCCAGTCAGCTGATGTTCCGAAAGAGCTGCAAAATCTGGACCCCTACAAATCAGCCGGGCAAGACAAACTGGACCCTTTCTTTCTAAAATTATCTGCCGAAATTGTTGCCAACCTTATTACTAGTTTGTTCAACCTCTCTTTCATGTCATCTGAGATTCCCAAAGATTGGAGAGCAACTGCAATCATCCCCCTCTTCAAAGGGGGGGACACTCTTGACCCAAACTGCTACAGACCTATATCTATCCTACCCTGCCTTTCTAAGGTCTTCGAAAGCCAAGTCAACAAACAGATTACTGACCACTTCGAATCCCACCATACCTTCTCCGCTATGCAATCTGGTTTCAGAGCTGGTCATGGGTGCTTAACCGCCATCGATAAGAAACAATACTGTGCAGCCGTATTCATTGACCTGGCCAAGGCATTCAATCACCACATCCTCATTGGCAGACTCAACAGCCTTGGTTTCTCAAATGATTGCCTCGCCTGGTTCACCAAATACTTCTCTGATAGAGTTCAGTGTGTCAAATCGGAGGGGACAACAGGTGTCCGAGACTCTGGCCGTCTCTATGGGGTTGCCACAGAGTTCAATTCTTCCAGTATACAGTATACATCAATGATGTCGCTCTTGCTGCTGGTGAGTCTCTGATCCACCTTTACGCAGATGACACCATTCTGTATACTTCTGTCCCTTCTTTGGACACTGTGTTAACAACTCTCCAGACGAGCTTCAATGCCATACAACTCCCCTTCCGTGGCCTCCGATTGCTCTTACATACAAGTAAAACAAAATGCATGCTCTTCAAACGATTGCTGCCTGCACCTGCCTGCCCGTCCAACTTCACTACTCTGACTTAGAATATGTGGACAACTACAAATACCTAGTTGTCTGGTTAGATTGTAAACTCTCCTTCCAGACTCACATCAAATATCTCCAATCCAAAGTTATATCTAGAATTGGCTTCCTATTTTGTAACAAAGCATCCTTCACTCATGCTGCCAAACATTCTCTCGTAAAACTGACCATCCTACCGATCCTCGACTTCGGCGATGTCATTTACAAAATAGCCTCCAATACCCTACTCAATAAATTGGATGCAGTCTATCACAGTGCCATCCGTTTTGTCAAAGCCCCATATACTACCCTACCACTGCGACCTGTGCGCTCTCGTTGGCTGGCCCTCGCCTCATACTTATCGCCAAACCCACTGGCTCCAGGTCATCTACAAGACCCTGCTAGGTAAAGTCCCCCCTTATCTCAGCTCGCTGGTCACCATAGCAGCACCCATATGTAGAACGCGCTCCAGCAGGTATATCTCTCTGGTCACCCCCGAAACCAATTCTTCCTTTGTCCGCATCTCCTTCCAGTTCTCTGCTGCCAATGACTGGAACTAACTACAAAAATCTCTGAAACTGGAAACACTTATCTCCCTCACTAGCTTTAAGCACCAGCTGTCAGAGCAGCTCACAGATCACTGCACCTGTACATAGCCCAGCTATAATTTAGCCCAAACAACTACCTCTCCCCCTACTGTATTTATTTATTTATTTATTTTGCTCCTTTGCACCCCATTATTTCTATCTCTGCCTTGCACATTCTTCCACTGCAAATCTACCATTCCAGTGTTTTACTTGCTATATTGTATTTACTTTGCCACCATGGCCTTTTTTTGCCTTTACCTCCCTTATCTCACCTCATTTGCTCACATTGTATATATACTTATTTTCCTACTGTATTATTGACTGTATGCTTGTTTTACTCCATGTGTAACTTTGTGTTCTTGTATGTGTCGAACTGCTTTGCTTTATCTTGGCCAGGTCGCAATTGTAAATGAGAATTTGTTCTCAACTTGCCTACCTGGTTAAATAAAGGTGAAATATATATTTATTTTAAATAAATATCTTGATGACAGATTTATATTTATAATATAATTAATGGCATTTAATTTCAATGCTTTGTTGTGTTTGATACATTATAAAACTGATAGTAAACCGTTGAAAGTGTAAAATATAGCCTTCATCAGAAGATACGCATTTACACAGAGTGGTCCTTCAAGGATATCTCTCAAAGGATGTCTCAGTAGGGACGTCAAACGTTAAGGATGCTGCACATACACTATGGAGGCTCTTGTCTAAAAGCACCCGGTTAAATAGTGTTTGACAGCAATTTTTACTCTCTAAATGGTTAAATTAGTTCAAAACAGTTGCAATATTTTTTGAGTGGGCAACATTTACTATCATCTTAAATTTACATGTTGAATACTTTTCCCATATTAAATTATTGTATATTGTGATCATTTCCTGAAAGTGGACAGTTTGTGTTACTAACTTACACAACCTTGCATTTTCACCCCATAAAATGTAATGGAATTACACATCCTTCTTTACCGCAGATTGGTGACGTTAGTATAAAAGTTTATAGTCATCACGATGGCATAAGCTTGATTGCTTAAAACAGAACAATACATTTGGTTTTGTACCCTTGATTTTGTTACATGCTGGGATGAGCAGGTCTTAGAACTCTGAGTTAATGAAATTGCATGAAAATACAGGGCGGTCTCTATAGTAGTTAGCTGGCCACCCACCAATACATGGATTTTACAGTCAAACTATCACTTAAATAGCAGCCAACTGTTGTCACTGTTGATATCCTGTGAACCGTCGTGATTAATTTACGCTAACTAACAGAAAAGGTGGTCTGTTCCCCTTTCCGTGATGGCGGCCTCCCGAAATCAACATCTGACATTCCAAAATATATACTGTAGATATAAGCTACAAGTACTCGTCTAACCAAACCATGTATAGGTTATTCCAAGTTTCTGTGTGGCCTTTGAATAGTGTTGGTTTAAACAGCTCTTCACCCCAGACGTTTGCCCCCTGTTCTATTCAGCGTGATATCGTTCCCCCAAAGGGTGCATGTTTTGTTTTTTTGCCCTAGCACTACACAACTGATTCAAATAATCAACTAATCATCAAGGTATGATCATTTGAGTCATCGGTGTAGTGTTAGGGCAAAAACCAAAACATGCACCCATTGGGGTCCCGAGAACCGAGTTTGAAAATGCTGATCTCCCCCTCTCGCGCAATGGATTTCAACGTGATATCGATATGAGTGATTGACAAATAAGTGTTGTGTTTCTCTTTCAGTTTTGGCGACCCCCAAATCACAATGCCTCACTCCAAAATGTAGCTGACTGTCTTCTGCAGGTTGTTCTCTAACCATTATTTTGTTTCAACAGCACACCAGCTGATTTCCCCCTAAACGATATCAGTGATGTATTGCCACTTGTCAAAACACCAGGGTTTTAGTGCGTGTGCAGATTAAAAGTGCTTCTTTAAAAATTTAAAAGTAATATGATTAGTATTCTTGCACATGTATGTGTAGATAGTACATTTTATGGTTAGTTTTTCAATATATCACAAACTGTTTCTGCATATTGGTTATTAATTTGGAAAACAGGAAAAACAGGAAGCAGTAACAGCATAATTTTACACTTAAGTTTTAGGAATATAAATTAAACTTTCAACACTAATTTCCAATGGTATTGTACTTAATTGGATTAAAAAGTGCTGAATGAGTCCAATAACGTGCTGCGATTTATTTATTTGCCCTGCCTAGTCTCAGCCACCCAGAGATTACAACTATTGTAACTATAACATTATTGTTTGTGTTGAAATACACCGCAGTGCCGTTATTGAAACCACAGTAGAGGTTCTAACCACATGATTATTTTTCTGTCCAATTTGCCAAGGCCACTCGGTAGGTTTGTCTGCGTTTCTGCCTGCATGGCACAGAAAAACCCACATTTAAAAGTGAAATCCCACCGATCCACACGAGGGTCCACTCGCCGCTGTCCGTGCAGCCAACCATATCATTTCTCATTAGTGTTTGGGAGTACATGGTACATTTTTTTACTCTCTTTTCCCACAAAATAACTCAACACGATAATTTAGACCGGGTAGTGCTGCAGACTCTTTGGAGTTTCACTCTGAAATTGAAATTAAATCCCTTTAGCGGAAAACTGGTCAAAAACACGATTGTGTCTGGAATCTTAATGGTCGTTCATGCAATATGAATGAGTGTTTCACCATTGCCTGGTGATCTAAGATTTGTTATAATGATATTGGCAAGACTTACTCGGCTCACGCTTTTTAAATTACAGCACCATTGTTGCTGGTATGGAATACAATCATACTGCCTAATACATAAAGGGCAGAGTGGCACTGTCACTTTAATCTAAATGACGGCAGAGTGCCTCAGGAATCGCATGCAAATTTCAAGATAATGCATGCAGTCATCCATATTAGCGAATTAGCTTAAAATTATGTCATTATGCATATTTCTATGATCTCACATGAGGTACCAATTATGGAACCTTAGGTACAGAACGTCATACACAAAACAAGGTGAAAGTTTGAATGGTTATTGAATGTTTCACTTTCGTAGCCTGACAATAGAAAACAAACTACAGTTTGATATTTCTCTGTTTGCTATGCTGTCATGGACTACTCCTCCGAGGCTTTCTTATCCCCTCCCCCCCCCCCGAGCTTTTCAAACACTCTCATGTTTACCAGCTTAGGATGCCACTGTGATGACAAATTTGTGTACAAAGAATTTTAAATGGAATGACATATGTCACCACCTCAGTTTCCACTTTTATATTGGAGAGCCACAGTGACAGTGTCAACTCCATGGTTGAAATGGTACACTAATAGGGATGCTAGAGGGGCCTTCTGAGACAAGGTGTCAGCTGAGCACTAACTCAGCGCCAACATTTGTTTGACACTAGGCTCAAAGGTTCGCTAGCACCGGTAGTATTTATACTTTGATGTTCAGTCATGAATGAAGTCTATTGGGCTTTACCTACACAGATGTGAAGACTTTTGTAGGTGCACATTTTGTTGTTTTCTGAATGGTTGTGTACAAAATTAGATTTGAGTTATGATGACTGTATTTTGAGTCATGACTGTTTTCCTTGAATTAGATTAGGAACAACTCAAAGCTCATTTTGTGCAAATCACCAGTTCCTAACCACTTACTTGCAATCTGAAGCAATTGCCTATACATTGAAATCCCTACATAAGACATACACTGTACATGTTGATGACACACAATACTAAATGTTAGTTAATAAACCATAAGAAATAAAAAATAATTTAATGAAATACCATTCATTTTCAATTAGATGTCATAGTAACGATAGTTCCAAGTCTCAATATAATATTTGTGACTTTGGCAGAAGCAGTGTTTATTGTGAATGTCTGTCTTTTCTAATGTATTGTAATGTGGAAAATGGAGTCTGTGTGGATGACAGAATTAACTGTGATTCATCAATAGATGGTGTAAGAGTGACAATCATATCGACAAGGGCTTCAGAGTTTAATTGAAAAGAAATGTTAGAAATTCACGCACTCGGTACTGCTTTTGGCAGAATTGATGTCAGAAGCATGTCCCCACTAAGTTCCACAGGAATGCTCTCGGTGATGTGCGCTGAATACATGGTGTGAAATAAGTCAAGTCTATTTTTTCTACGTTTTTCAAAAAAAGTTACTTTCTATTCAAGGGGGCAGATTCTCTGATACCCGTCTGGGATAAGCTCTCTCCAACTGTAACATTTCAGATGCATCTCACACCTGCACTTATCTGTCCATCAAACATGTAAACAACTATCATACATGTTCCACAGCAAGCTACTCTATCCAAACCAATTGGTGGAGTAAATGATTGAGCTATATGTAAAAACTATGTTTATTTATTAGGGGGAAAATGAATGAAAACTATATGAACCATTATTTTTGGGGGGCTGCGAACGGTTCAGAACTTTATTTATTTATTTTATTTATTTAACCTTTATTTAACGAGGCAAGTCAAATTCTTATTTACAATGGCGGCCTACACCTGCCAAACCCAGAGCGGTGGGCCAATTTTGCACCGCCCTATCACGGCCGGTTGTGATACAGCCTGTATTCGAACCAGGGTGTCTGTAGTGACGCCTCAAGCACTGAGATGCAGTGCCTTAGACCGCTGCGCCACTGCACTGGTCGGTACACTGGAACGGAAATAAATAAATAGGGGTTCTGCGCAGAACAGAGCGATTGGAAAATAAATCTGGTTCCAACCCCTGGTACAAACGAATGCTATTTTGAGACTATATGAATCGTGGACTGACAGGAAATGAAAATGTGTTTTTTGAGTAAAATGCCCTGGTTATGCTTTACATTAAGTTGCCCTTATTACTATGTAACTACACAGTGTTAACTGTGGTAATCTGATTGGGTCTCTGATTGGGGATCATATTTAGGTAGCCATTTCCCCATTGTGATTTGTGGGATCTTGAATATGTATAGTTGCCTAGTAGCACTGTTAGCGTCACGTTTCGTTTGTGCTTTATTGTTTTGTTTGGTGAGTTTCGATTTATTAAAATATGTGGAACTCTACGCACGCTGCGCCTTGGTCCAATCATTATGATGAACGTGACACATATCCCAACCCGAAGCCATGGATTATAGGAAACATCCACACTGAGTTAAATGCTAGAGCTGCCACTTTCAAGGAGCGGAACACTAATCTGGACGTTTATAAAAATCATGCTACAATCTCAGACGAGCCATCAAACAGGCAAAGAAAGCGTCAATACAGGACTAAGATTAAATCCAACTACACCAGCTCTGATGCTCATCGGATGTGTCAGGGCTGGCAAATTATCACGGATTACAAAGGGAAACCCAGCCACAAGCTGCCCAGTGACGCAAACCTACCAGACGAGCTAAATGCCTTCTATGCTCGCTTCGAGGTAAGCAACACTGAACCATGCATAAAAGCACCAGCTGTTCCAGACGACTGTATGATCACGCTCTCCATAGCTGATTTGAGTAAGCTTTAAACAGGTTAACATTCACAAGGTCACAGAGCCAAACGGATTACCAGGATGCGTACTCAGAGCATGCTCTGACCAGTTGGCAAGTATCTTTTCAACCTCTCCCTGATCCAGTCTGTAATACCTACATGTTTCAAGCAAACCACCATAGCATGCCCAAGTATGCCAATGTAACCTGTCTAAATGGCTTTGAAATGCTTTGAAACAGCCTAGACCCACTCCAATTCCTATACTACCCAAACAGATCCACAGATGACAAAATCTCTAATGCACTCCACAATGCCCTCTCCCACCTGGACAAGAGGAACACCTATGCGAGAGTGCTGTTCATTGACTACAGTTCAGCGTTCAGCACCATAGTGTCCTCCAAGCTCATCACTAAGCTAAGGACCCTAGGACTGAACACCTACCTTTGCAACTGTATCCTGGACCTCCTAACGGGCCATCCTAAAGTTTTGAGGGTAGGCAAAACACATCCCGAACACTGACCCTCAATACGGGGGGCCCTCAGAGGTGTATGCTTAGTCCCCTCCTGTACTCCCTGTTCACCCATGACCGCATGGCTAGGCATGTCTCCAACACCATCAGCCTATAGGGAGGAGGTCAGAGACCTGGCAATGTGGTGCCAGGAAAACAACCTCTCCCTCAACGTCAGCAAGACAAAGGAACTGATCGTGGACTACAGGGAACGGAGGGCTGACCACGACCCCGTTTACATTAACTGGGCTGTGGTGGAGTGGGTCGAGAGCTTCAAGTTCCTCAGTGTCCACATCACTAAAGATCTATCATGGTCACATACACCAACACAGTTGTGAAGAGGGCACAACAATGCCTATTCCCCCTCAGGAGGCTAAAAATATTTGGTATGGGCCCTCAGATCCTCAAAAAAGTTTTACAACTGCATCACTGTGAGCATCTTAACAGGCTGCATCACCACTTGGTGTGGCAACTGCTTGGCATCCGACTGCAAGGCACTACAGAGGGTAATGTGTACAGCCAAGTACATCGCTGGGGCCGAGCTCCCTTCCATCCAAGAAGGCCCTAGAAATTGTCAAAGACTCCAGCCACCCAAGTCACAGACTGTTCTCTCTGCTACCACACTGCAAGCGATACCGATGCACCAAGTCTGGAACCAACAGGACCCTGAACAGCTTCTACCCCCAAAGCCATGAGACTGATAAATAGTTAAATAGTTAACCAAATAGCTATTCGGACTGCATTGACCCTTTTTGCACTAACTTTTTTGACTCTTCACATATCCTGCTGCTACTGTTTATTATACTATATATCCTATTGGCTAGTCCCTTTATTCCTAGTTATATTTACATGTTTACCTAAATTACCTCATACCGCTGCACATTGACATGGTACTTGTACCCTGTGCCAAGTTATCATTACTCATTGTGTATTTATTATTCATTTTATTATTACATGTTATTCATTTTCTATTATTTCTCTATTTTCTTTCTCTGCATTGTTGGGAAGGGCCAGTAAGTCTAC
This sequence comes from Oncorhynchus tshawytscha, assembly GCF_018296145.1. NCBI lineage: Eukaryota > Metazoa > Chordata > Actinopteri > Salmoniformes > Salmonidae > Oncorhynchus > Oncorhynchus tshawytscha. The sequence goes on from NC_056431.1 coordinate 37,592,534, forward strand.
ACCTGTTTATGAAGCATATGACAAGTTACATTTCATTTAAGCTGTTGTCTTTCATTTAAGTACAGTGTTCCACGACCTGAAAGATTTGCTTGTTACAAACACTCAGAGTCTTTGTGGCGTGCCAGGATATCCATCCCCTCGCATTTAGCCCACAAATCCATAATGTTGTAGGCTATACTTACTCTGTTCACAATTGATAGTTTGATACCAGTTGGGAAGAGATAAGTGGAATTACAATATTGTCTTTGTAAATGGGACACCAACTGTAAACTATTTCTTTATGACACTGTTCTCCGTGTTGAGTTAAGCCTCTCCCTATAACTGCATTTCATGCTTTGCTTTGCATGTCCTGTTGACACTGGTTATTCACATACACTATACTGTATATACAAAAGTATGTGGACACCCCTCCAAATTAGTGGATTTGGCTATTTCAGCCACACCTGTTGCTGACAAGTGTATAAAATCGAGCACAAAGCCATGAAATCTCCGTAGACAAACATTGGCAGTAAAATGGCATTACTGAAGTGCTGAACTTACAACGTGGCCCGTCATAGGATGCCACCTTTCCAACAAGTTAGTTCATCAAATGTCTGCCCTGTTAGAGCTGCCCTGGTCAACTGTAAGTGCTGTTATTGTGAAGTGGAAATGTCTAGGAGCAACAATGGCTCAGCTGTGAAGTGCTAGGCTACACAAACTCACAGAACGGGACCGCCGAGTGCTGAAGCGCATAGCGCGTAAAAAATAGTCTGTCCTCAGTTGCAACTCTTACTACCGAGTTCCAAACTGCCTCTGGAAGTAAGGCCAGCACAAGAACTGTTCATTGTGAGCTTCATGAAATGGGTCTCCATGGCCGAGCAGCAGCACACAAGCCTACGATCACCATGTGCAATGATAAGTGTCGCTGGAGTTGTGTAAAGCTCGCCACCATTGGACTCTGGAGCAGTGGAAATGCGCTGTTTTTCATAATTTGGGCTAGGCCCCTTAGTTCCAGTGAAGGGAAATCTTAATGCTACGATTCTGTGCTTCCAACTTTGTGGCAACAGTTTGTTGAAGAACTTTTCCTGTTTCAGCATGACAATGCCCCCCATGTAGAAAGAAGGGGCCATACAGAAATGGTTTATCGAGAACGGTGTAGAAGAACTTGACAGGCCTGCACAGAGCCCTGACCTCAACCCCGTCGAACACCTTTGGGATGAATTGGAACGCTGACTGCGAGCCAGGCTTAATCGGTCAACATCAGAGCCCGACCTCACTAATGCTCTCTTGTGGCTGAATGGAAGCAAGTCCCCACAGCAATGTTCCAAGATCTAGTGGAAAGCCTTCCCAACTACATATTAATGACCATGATTTTGGAATGAGATGTTCGACGAGCAGGTGTCCACATACTTTTGGTCATTTAGTGTAAGTATCACTCTCAGACTCAGCTAATTTTAGTCTTCCCTGTATTGTATGCCACAGGTCTACATGTACATTGCACTCTAAATGATAAGCACTGCCACACCCAATGTCCTCTCACAATATGATTACACTACAGCAGACTATCTGTAGAAAATTCATACTCTGGAAAATTCTTAACATAATCATTCTCAAGAGCCCGATATATTGAACATAACAGAAATTCGGTGGCCTTGAGAACCTTCATGCAAAACCAATGGACAGGGCCACGGGTAATAATCTTCAAGAGAATCAACTCATAGCCATCCAGGTGATTATTGGTGCATACCTTGTAATTGTAATTTTCATGGACTGACTTTTATCTCAGAATGATGACTAATGCATCTTCTGTGACTCAGGAGGACCACCTTCTGCTATTGTGCGTTTGGTAACAAGGTACTGAAGAGGGCATACATTACCTGACTCCATTACGTGGTAATTGGTTTTCTTTGTGAAGACACAGCTTGTAGATTCACTATGGGATCACTGAATTAGTAAAGAAGCTCTCTCAAGAGTCTCACCTTGACCACGCCGTCTAGTTGGAGTGCCCGAACCCTGGATACATGTTTTAGTTATGCCACACACTGTACATAGAGATCGGGAAATCGATCGATGGACGATTTTCCAAATGTTCATTAATGTCTAACACCAGATCTAATAACTTGTCTGTGCACTGTATGGCTGTATTACAATGTATTAATTATTAGAACTCCTCTAATAAACCACACATTTTAGGTGTAGATTTGCTTTCCATAAACAATCACACAGACATACACAGACTGCCTGATTCAAACTGTATTTTATTTTCACGTCGTCCTGACCAGCCCGGTTCCAGCAACTATGGTGGATGGCTAACCAAGCCCACAGTGTAGTACAGCTCAGCTTACCTCAGAGGTGTGCTATAAGTATCTTGGCATACAGTATCTAATGGCGATGTTTCTGTCCTTTTTTTCAGGAAAACACTACCGCAAGTCCTGCGCCTCGTCTGGTGCCTGCCTCATCGCCTCCTCTGGCTACCAGCAGTTCTGCACGGGGAAACTCAACTCAGTGTGCATCAGCTGCTGCAACACACCCCTCTGTAATGGACCGCGTCAGAAGAAACAGAGTTCCAGAAAAAGAGTTCCCTCTGCTGCCTCGTCTCTAATCCCACCACACAGCCTCACCCTCATTTTTATTCCCTTCCTCCTGCACCCATCCTCCATATTATGCTGACAGATCCTATGATTGGCTGGTTTGGTCTCATCAAGACTGTGGTCCAGCTTTTGGACTCAGCCTGTGTTTCAGTGAAAGGTTTCCCAGCCCGTATGGTGTCCATATCTTTAATGGATGTGTGACACTGTCCTAATATGGACACCATATTTAGAAAATGTCCTAATATGGACAGTAACTTGAGGTCTAAAGACATTGACTGAAATGAGGTATTGATCCTGACAAATATGTTTATCGAGTGAGTCAGGTGCACCACATGTTTGATAGACAATAGGCAGGTTAACCAATGACCCAAGTTTATTTGACAAAAGCAAGCTATGTGTAATGGAAACGGAAGATATAGATCAACATCATTTTTATCCATTTGACAGGGGTGGATTTTACTTTTGCTGAACTTTCCTTATTGCTACAATGATGATGGAAACACTGTTTTTTTTTAAATAAATGCTGATTGCCAAATAATTTTGAAGGTACCAGTCAAAAGTTTGGACAGACCTACTCATTCCAGGATTTTTCTTTATTTTTACTATTTTCTACATTGTAGAATAATAGTGGACACATCAAAACTATAAAATAACACATAGAATCATGCAGTAACCAAAAACGTGTTAAACAAATCAACATATATCTTCAATTTGAGATTCTTCAAAGTAGCCACCATTTGCCCTGATGAGAGCTTTTTGCACCCTCTTGGCATTCTCTCAACCAGCTTCATGAGGTAGTTACCTGGAATGCATTTCAATTAACAGGTGTGCCTTGTTAAATGTAAATTTGTGGAATTTCTTTCCTTCTTAATGCATTTGAGCCAATCAGTTGTGTTGTGACAAGGTAGAGTTGGTATACAGAAGATAGCCCTATTTGGTAAAAGCCGTCGTCCATATTATGGCAAGAACAGCTCAAATAAGCAAAGAGAAACAACAGCCCATTGTTACTTTAAGACATGAATGTCAGTCAATGCGGAGCATTTCAAGAACTTTGAAAGTTTCTTCAAGTGCAGTCGCAGAAACCATCAAGCGCTATGATGAAACTGGCTCTCATGAGGACCGCACAGGAATGGAAGACTCAGAGTTATGTCTGCTACTGAGGATAATATCATTAGAGTTACCAGCCTCAGAAATTGCAGCCCAAATAAATGCTTCATAGAGTTCAAGTAACAGACACATCTCAACATCCACTGTTCAGAGGAAACTGTGTGAATCAGGCCTTCATGGTTGAATTACTGCAAAGAAACCACTACTAAAGGACACCAATAAGAAGAGACTTGCTTGAGCCAAGAAACACGAGCAATGGACATTAGACCGGCGGAAATCTGTCCTTCGGTCTGATGACTCCAAATTTGAGATTTTTGGACTCATCCACTCTGTGAGACGCAGAGTAGGTGAACGGATGATTTCCACATTTGTGGTTCCCACCGTGAAGCATGGAGGTGTGATGGCGTGGGGGTGCTTTGCTTGTTACACTGTCAGTGATTTATTTAGAATTCAAGGCACACTTAACCATGGCTACCACAGCATTCTGCAGCGATACGCCATCCCATCTGGTTTGAGCTTAGTGGTTTGAGCTTATCATTTATTTTTCAACAGGACAATGACCAACACACTTCCAGGCTGTGTAAGGGCTATTTGACCAAGAAGGAGAGTGATGGAGTGCTGCATCAGATGACCAGGCCACAATCCCCCGACCTCAACCCAATTGAGATGGTTTGGGATGAGTTGGACCGTGGGGTGAAGGAAAAGCAGCCAACAAGTGCTCAGCATATGTGGGAAATCCTTCAAGACTGTTGGAAAAGCATTCCAGGTGAAGCTGGTTGAGAGAATGCCAAGCGTGTGCAAAGCTGTCATAAAGGCAAAGGGTGGCTACTTTGAAGAATCTCAAATATAAAATATATTTTGATTTGTTTAACACTTTTTTGGTTAGAACATGATTCCATAAGTTATTTCATTGTTTTGATGTATTCACCATTATTCTGCAATGTGTAAAATAGTAAAAATAAAGAAAAATCCTTGAACTAATAGGTGTGTCCAAACTTTTGACTAGTACTGTATGCTGGGCACATGATCGCATAACTTTAAAGCTCCACTCCACGTTTAGGTTCTAAATGCCAACTGCTTGCAAACAACAACAAAAATACTATAAAATTAAGGTTTCTTTGCAGGACAAGGATTGTCCTGACTTTCACAAAGGCCTGAATTGCTTTGCCTTGCTTTTCTTGCCCTGCTGGCAAGTTTTACCATCCAATTATTTCAGATCTACATTAGTGTAAGTTTCACCATGGCATGGACGGTGGCAGTACGTTGGCACATGATAGTTATTATAATATGGCAAATATTAGTAAATGATTTCATTTTATCAATGTTGCTGGCTTTTGCAAGCCTACCTGAGAAATTAAACAGATAGGTGGGAGGGCATACTGGCTGTCGCCAAATTATTAATGCGCTATTTGCCTAAATGTGTAATAGAAACACTTAAACCACATTTTATTCTACACTGTAGGTTTTTGCTAAAAAAAAAATTTTTTTAGGTGTGACGTCACAATGTACAGCTGTTTTTATTGACACAAGATAGTTAATTGGAAACGCACCGTAACAGGCAATTGTCACATGTATTTTCTATGCCGACTTTCTAAATGTCAACAAAAAAATCACTGGACAAGTTAATGGAAACATAGCTGTTGACTGGCCAACTGAGGGCACTAGAAGGTAATATGTACATTTATAGATGAACTGGATGAGGTTTATTTGTACAGTAGATGAAATGGAGTACAGAGACAAAAGATGAAGAAAAACACATAACACAACAGAGGAAGTGACCATTTTTAATGTTAAAATAATGATGCTGATACTGTAGTGATGAAACATAAATTACATTTGTCTTGAGATCAAATCATATGCACTGGGTCCAATTTAGGAAGTGGTCAACTCTGTCAGTGGATGCCATACAAATGAATGGAAAAGTATACTTTGGACACAATGTACAATGCAGACACCATGTCATGATGAATAATGTTGAGCTTAGTTTTCAGTGGCATCTTAAGTGACTGTGAAAATATGAGTTACAGTAGGGCCAAGAGAAGTGTCATCTCATGTAATGGAAATAAATCACTGTAATTAACACTGTTCAAATACCAAGCTTTTCCAGTGTTCCTGGTATTATACAGTATGAGATGAAATTGGTAAAAATGTCCTGACTGTTCTTTGACTGGATGTATTACTGTGTTAGACTCCTCACATATTATGTCTGTAGAGGCACCTCTCTGACAAATCAGCTTGTGGCAGATTGTTGAAATCTGAGTTGGATGACACCCTGTATCCCTCTCCGATGAATTGAATACTGTAATACTGAACACAGCTAAGTGTCTCTCTTTTGGTTCATCTTTCAAAGTCACCTAGAAGTCTTTCTGGACTGCATTGATTCACAACGTCAATTCTACTTCATAACCTCAGCCAAGAAGCATGTTAGAGCACAAGTCAAAACAACTGTCATACGTGTATTTTAATAAACTTAAATTTCAGTCTCTTCGGGGATGTTTCCCTTTCCGACTGAATTTGAAAGTGATTCATCGGTTGTGGGGAGGGCCTCCTCAGGGCTGCGAGGGGGAGTGTCCTTAGGACTATGGAAGGTAGTGAATGTAGGCATCTTGAACTCCTTGCTCTGAGTCTGAGTAGACCTGTTGCCACCACCACGACGCAGTGACTTTAGCAGGGGCCGCAGTGAGCGGGCTGAGTTGGCCTCGAAGCTCCTCAGAGTCCGTTTGTTTACGTGCTCGATGGTGAGGCGGCAGCGTAGCACCTGGACGAAGACCTGTCGGAACTGGCGGGAAGAGAGGTTGTACAGGAAGGGGTTGAGCACGGAACTAAGGTAGAAGAAGGTGTCGGCCACAGGGTGCAGCACCACATAGTTGCGGAAGTAGGACATGGTCCAGCTGGACTTGGGCACGGCGGCAGTCATCAGGCGACGCACCTGGTTGGGCAGCCAGCACACGGTAAGGGAGCCCACGATTAAACCTGAGAAAGAGGGAGGGGGAGCGAGAGAGAGAGGGAAGGAAGGAAAGAGAAAAAGTGATTAAGAATATTTGATAATGGTAGTAGGGGGCAGTGGACCACACCTGGGTTAAAATATATGCATATTAAGTATTTGTTATTTAAATACTTGTTTTCTGTGTATTTTCAAATAAAGTGGCTAAATCAGCTACTTCTATTTGAAGTGTTTGAAAGTATTTTCAAATAACTTCCTATAAATAGCAAGAACTATTTTCAAATACTTATTTACAAATATATTATTTCAAATACCACCTAAAAGACCTGGGTTCAAATGCATGGGGCGTTTAAATATTTCATATTTTAAAATACACTGAGTGTGGCAAATAAACCTGATAGATATCTTGCAGCTCCCACAAAACGAGTAATAATTTTTTATGTTTTAAAGATAAAGATACAAAGCGGTAATTAAAAACAACAACACAATGACAATTTTAAAAGCTAGGAAAATGTATATAAATCAGAATTAAACAACAGTTGGACTGTTCCTATAGCCTTCTTAGACTCAACAACTCTGAAGCAATTATCAGCAGACAAAAAATAATGAATAAAAACAGAGATCACCCAAGAATAAATATTAGATGCTGTTAAAACAGTTGCATGGAGAAAAGCACCAGGAATGAATGGCTTTCCCATAGAATTCTATTAAGTAATTTCGGTCAAAGTAGCCCCCCTACTTACTTATGACAACATGTCACTCAATTCAGTACTACCTAGTTCCATGTATCAAACAGTTAATTCAGTCAAATTAAAACCAGGAAAATCTGGAGAGAAAATCTGGAGAGTCCTCTGCTGACAAAATAATAACAAAGATTAAAAGCAATAGAATTGCAAACGTCACACCAGACTTCATATACACTACCGTTCAAAGTTTGGGATCACTTCGACATTTTTTGTACATTAAAATAACATCAAATTGATCAGAAATACAGTGTAGACATTGTTAATGTTGTAAATGACTATTGTAGCTGGGAACAGCAGAATGTTTATGGATGATTTACATAGGCACACAGAGGCCCATTATCAGCAACCATGTTAGCTAATCCAGGTTTATCCTTTTAAAAGGCTAATTGATCATTCATAAACCCTTTTGCAATTATGTTAGAACAAGCTGAAAACTGTTGTTCTGATTAAAGAAGCAATAAAACTGGCCTTCTTTAGACTAGTTGAGTATCTGGAGCATCAGCATTTGTGGGTTCGTTTACAGGCTCTAAATGGCCAGACACAAAGAATTTACTTCTGAAACTCGTCAGTCTATTTTTGTTCTGAGAAATGAAGGCTATTCCATGCGAGAAATTGCCAAGAAACTGAAGATCTTGTACAACGCTGTGTAAGTACTCCCTTCACAGAACAGCACAATCTGGCTCTAACCAGAATAGAAAGAGGAGTGGGAGGCCCCAGTGCGCAACTGAGCAAGAGGACAAGAACATTATAGTGTCTAGTTTGAGAAACAGAAGCCTCACAAGTCCTCAACTGGCAGGTTCATTTAATAGTACCCGCAAAACACCAGTCTCAACGTCAACAGTGAAGAGGCGACATCGGGATGCTGGCCTTCTATGCAGAGTTCCTCTGTCCAGTGTCTGTGTTATTTTGCCCATCTTAATCTTTTCTTTTTATTGGCCAGTCTGAGATATGGCTTTTTCTTTGCAACTCTGCCTAGAAGGCACGCATCCCAGAGTCGCCTCTTCACTGTTGACGTTGAAACTGGTGTTTTGCGGGTACTATTTAATGAAGCTGCCAGTTGAGGACTTGTGAGGCGTCTGTTTCTCAAACTAGACACTCAGTTGACTAACTGTAGCCCGTCTGTTGCTCTGCACAACTCATGTCAGCCTCCTTTGCCTTCTTTCATCAATGACCCATTTTCGACCACTGGCCTGCCGTTGGCTGGATGTCCTTTGACCATTCTAGATACACACAGGTATCAGTTGAGCGAGAAAACCGTACCCCGTTCAAAGGCACTTAAATAGTTTGTCTTGCCCATTCACCCTCTGAATATCACACATAACAATCCATGTCTCAATTGATTGATGTGGATTTAACAGGTGACATCAATAAGGGATCATAGTTTTAAACTGGATTCACCTGGTTAGTCTGCCATGGAAACATCAGGTGTTCCTAACGTTTTATACACTCAGTGTACATGCCTATACTTTCCAAATACATTCCAGTACTCAACTACATCTATTCTAAATGAAATATCCAAATACTGTACTTACTCTGAAATGTCATTGAAATACCCAAAATAGTATTTCAACCCAGGTCAGTGGACTACTGAATAATGCAAATATTTTTGTGTAGATTGGGTTTGCTTTGCCATCTAAACCAGCGTTGATGCAATGATATGCTTTCAAGAATACTCAGAAACAATGCCTTTTGTTGGGTGTTTTTGGACATTTTTGTGCTGTCTCTTTACATTAGCTGATTTAGTTTCCCCTGGTGATTTATAATGCTAATTATACTAAGACAAAAACAGCCCTTTGAGATTAAGTGCACTGTTAAAAAAATACAGGTCTGTGCTGTTGTATAAAAAAAAACACTGCCAGTTAGTCCTTAGGGCAAGGTGATTTCAAATTGCATTTAAATCATTTGTATTTATTTATATTCATATCAGCATTCTACTATTATGAATTGAGGACTGAAATTGAAATGCTGTGAAATTCAAAAAAAGGGAAAACAGAAATGATGGTGTGTGGAGTTATTTTCTTCAGCCCTGTCTCACAGTAAAGTGGAGCTGAGAGTGTAAGAGGTGCAGTATGGGTCGACACTGTGAGGGGTCCATTAGAGAAATTCCCTAAAGGGTAATTAAACTTTCTTACTGTCTCCTTGCTCATTTTATTGAATGTCAGACTACAACAGTACCCATTCTAATGAAAAATATTATACAACAAATGAAGAAAAAACCTAAACAGGGATATATGTATTTTTATCCGATTTATGTTTTCATCAATGGGGCTTTCTTAGCTGGGTGTAACTGAAGTGTAACTGTGCCAGGCAATTATTTTAAAAAGAAAAACCCAGAATAAAGGCAACTGCTGAAAAACATTGTTATGACTAAACATTATCCTTGCCAAAATAAATTAAATGGGATTTTAATAAGAAGTACCAAAACATTTTCTTGGTAGTTCTCAGACTGTAGAAATCCTCTGTGATAATGAGGCACAGGTTTTTGATACATTCCTACCTGGCTAATGTTGTATGTACCTCTTTGGGGAAAACACTGCTAAATAGGTTCTACACTGCAGGACAAAGTGGCAACAATTTGCTTGATTGTAAAAGAATAACTCCCGCACACATAGTTACGATCCTCATTCATTTATTGGAACACTTTTAAGTATTAAAACAAATAAGTATTAAACAGTCTAACACCTTAAGTGTTGAAATAAATAGTTTAACAATTTAGTTTAACAATTTGCTGACAAACACTTACATGAAGTTGTAGATTCTACAAGACAACTATTTACACTAATCTTATTACCAGTACATACTCAGCTGCTTATCTAGAAATCCACATGCAAATGACAGTTCCTGTTGGCTTTGGCTCATACATGTTCTTTGTGCAGACTTGAGCCTATTTGAAAGACGTCATTCAGCAGGTTGATCTTCCATTTACAAACAGAATTCTTCCACAGTGTGAATGCACAATGAGGCAAAGTCATACAGTAATCATGGCTGTGAAGCAGCAAGCTAACCTTCACTTTATCCCTGGGGGAACTATGAAGTAAAAGGTTTAGTTTGAATCTACCAACTGTCAGGAATGGGTCTTCAAAAACTCAAGACAGAGAAACTTTAATGTCAAACATACAGTATAGGTTTAGATAAATGGCATCAGCCTGGTGTGTTATGTTTATGCTATAATTGGTGCACAAACCATAAGCTATGGTCTCAGCACATCTATCATATGCTTTAAGCGTCAAACTAAAGTAGACTAAGCTGACAGTTTAGCATGTGGAGGTTACGTGGAGTGGAACAGGGAAACCCAAGAGCAGACTCAGACGAGGGGACTGGGATGAAGTAACCAAGGTATTTATTGAAACACAAGGGGAAGATGGATTGCAGGCCAGGGGAAGCTCGGTGGGAGGCTGTGGCTGGAGCGAGAGGGGTTGAGACAGGGTAAGCAGGTCCTGAGGGGAATCCAAGGGAGCAGTAGAGTGGGGAATCCAGGGCAAAGTAGCAGGATGAGGAGACATGGGACTGGAGACATGGACATGGTCAGAGCGGGCAGAACAGTAACAGGGAGGAAAACCGTGTCAGGCAAGGAAAACAGGCACAACAGGATCTAAATAGTAACAAACGGATAGAACCGTAGACTGACTGAGCAGAGATTACGATCTGGCAGTGTGGTAGTAGCAGGGCTGAATATTTGTAGAGGTCTTGATTATGGAATGGATTGCAGCTTGTGGGGATCTGCTGACTCCAGCACACCTGTCACTGCCCACACAATCACACACAGAGGGAGAGAGAGAGAGAGCACTGGGGTGGTGGCAGTTCAAGGAACTGCTGCAGGAGGAGACAGGGGACTGGAGCAGACAGGTTTAATCAGGGACACATGAAAGTTAGAATGGATACTGAGAGAGGCTGGGAGTTTCAGGCACACAGCAGAGGGGTTAATGACACGATCAACTTCAAAGGGACCATTGAATCGGGAAGGAAAGTTTCTTCGATGCCACGTTCAATGGCAGGTCCTTTGATGAGAGCCATGTCTTTTGAGCTGGGGTGTAGACTGGGGCTGAGACCCGGCGATGGTTGGCTTGGGACTGGGTCCTGTCTGGGCACAAAGAAGGGCAGCCTGAGCCTTCCTCCAGGTACGAAGACAATTGCGCAGATGGTCCTGGACAGAGGGAACCGCAACCTCTTGGGCGGGGAACAAGTGGGGTTGGTAACCCAGAACACACTCAAAAGGTGACATACCTGATGAGGTGTTGGTGGTTGTTGTGGACATATTTAACCCAGGGTAGCTGAGTGCTCCAGGAGGAAGGGTTAGCAGATGTCATAAAGTGTAGGGCATTCTCCATCTCTTAGTTGGCCTGTTTGGTCTGGCCATTGGTCTGGGGATGATATCCAGAAGTAAGACTGACATTGATACCAAGAGCTAAACAGAAGGATCTCCATACGTAGGAGGTAAACTGGGATTCCCTGTCGGAAACAATGTCAATGGGAATGCCATCCAGACAAAACACATGGGGTACTAGCAGGTCCGCAGTCTCCCTGGAGAACAGGAGCTTGGAGAGCGGAATGAAGTGAGCCATTTCAGAAAACCTGTCAATAATGGTGAGGATGACAGAGTTACCGTTAGATGGGGGAAGGCCAGTGATGAAGTCCAGAGCTATGTGTGACCAGGGGCGACTGGGTATGGGAAGACGGCGCAGCAGCCCAAAGTGAGTTTAGTGGAGGTTTTGTTCCAAGCACAAACTGAGCAGGCTGAGATACGGGACCCAATCTCCCAGGCAAAGGCGGCATTGATGCAGGTGGATGGCACAATGGCTTCTGGCTCGGTACCCGTGTTGTTGATGGTTAACTGACGGGAGAGGGCATCAGGCTTGGTAGTCTTTGAACCGGGGCGATAAGTGAGTGTGAAATTGAATCTACCAAAGAACAAGGCCCATCTGGCTTCCCGGGAGTTCAAACATTTGGCGGTCTGGATGTAGGACAGGTTTTTATGGTCATTCCACACGATGAAGGGAGGGGACAGAGCCCTCCAGTCAGTGACGCCATTCCTCAAGAGCCAGCTTAACTGCCAGGTGTTCCCGGTTTCCAATGTCAAAATTCCTCTCTGCAGGTGAGAGCTTACGGGAAAAGAATGCACATGGGTGGAACGTCTGATCAGAAGGATCACGTTGAGACAGAACAGCACCTACCCCGGTGTCAGAGGCGTCCACCTCCACGATGAAATGGAGTCCCGGGTCAGGCTAAGGACCTGAGGTGAAGCGACGCTTGAGTTTCAGGAATGTTGCCTCAGCCTCAGGAGTCCAGTGGAATGGGGTGGAGGTGAGAGGGGTGAGAGGTGCAGCCAGACGGCTGTAGTTGCAGAGGAAATGTCTGTAAAAATGTGCAAACCCCAGCAAACGCTGTAGCTGCTTCAGGTTGCAGGGCGCAGGCCACTCTGTGACTAACATGACCTTGGAGGGGGTCCATACATAACTGTCCCTGTCCAATAATATAACCCAGGAAAGACACTGAGGCAGCATGGAACTCACATTTTTCAGCTTTAACAAAAAGCTTATTCTCCAACAGCCATTGAAGAACTTGGCAAATGTGTTGCTGGCGAGCCTCAGGGTCTTTGGAAATAATCAGGATTTCATCTAAATAGACAAAAACGAAGTATCCAACCACATCCCTCAGCACATTATTGACTAGGTTCTGGAAAACAGCCGGGGTGCTAGTAAGACCAAAAGGCATGACCAAATACTCAAAGTGACCCAGTGGTTTGTTGAACACAGTCTTCCACTCGTCCCCCTCTCTTATGCGGACAAGGTGATAGGCATTCCGAAGGTCGAGTTTGGTAAACACCATGGCACCATGGAGGGGGCAAAAGCAGAGCTGATGAGTGGCAAATGGTACTTGTTCTTTACTGTGATATTATTCAGCCCACGGAAGTCTATGCACGGCCTCAGTGACCCATTCTTCCTTTTCACAAAGAAAAACCCAGCACCCACCGGGAAGGAAGATGGCTTGATGAGTCCTGCAGCCAGAGAATCCTGGATGTACCTCACCATAGCCTCTTCCTTGGGGCAAGAGAGGTTAAATAACCGGCTACTGGGAAGAGGAGCTCCAGGCTGGATGTAAATGGGACAGTTGTACGGCCGATGAGGCGGCAACGACAGGGCATGGTGCTTGCTGAACACAGGAGCTTGATCATGATACTCTGGAGGAACTGATGACTGGTCCGGAGGTTCTGGAATGAACTGGGGCACAGACAATGCAGGGAGGGGGAAGGGCAGAATGTAGACAATTAGAGAGACAAGATGAACTCCAAGTGGTTACCTTTCTGGCGGTCCTGTCAATCTTTGGGTTGTGTAGCTTTAAAAATGGATGGCGAAGAACCAGGGGGGAGAAAGGAGAATCGATTATGTGGAAACAGATCTTTTCCTGGTGGTTTCCAGAGAGACCTGGGATGACAGGGATGGTTCTCTCAGAAACGGGCGAGGAGCTGTCCGTTGAGAGCATTGGTATCAAGGGGTGATCCGAGTGGGACAGTGTCCAGGCCCAACACCTCGGTCCAGGATGCTCCCGTCGGCGCTCGAGTTGATGAGAGCAGATAGAGAAAAAGCCTGGCTCTGACAGACAAGGTTGCCTTCAAGCAAGGGTCTGGGGAAAGATGGGCAGGCGATTTGGCTCAACAGTACACCCCCCACTACTGCCGAGCCCCCTTTTTTTGCTGGACGCAGGGAACAAGTGGAGACAAAGTGACCAACCTGGCCACAGTATAGGCAGCTCCTAGTGCCAATTCGCCGCTGCCTCTCCTCTGGAGAGAGACGGGTCCGGCCGAACTGCATGGATTCAGGATCAGGAAGAGCCTTGGAAAGGGATGCAGTCGAAGAAGGAGAACAAGGCGCTGAACAGATGTTATGGTGCATGCAACCCTACCTACTCTCTCCCTCCAATGCTCACTGAAACGGTTGTCGATGCCGATAGCGAGAGAGATGAGTTCATCGAGTCTATCAGGCTCATCCCTGGACACCAACTCGTCCTTGATGGTTTCAGTGAGCTCGTTCTGGAATGCTCCCTGAAGGGGCTACCATTTCTGCAGCTCTCAGCGGCGAGGGTGCGGAACTCACATACCATCTCAGCAACATTATGGGGGCCTTGATGGAGGGACAGGAGTCGGTTAGCGGCATCCTTACTGATCGTACTGTTACGCGGAGTGGAACAGAGAAACCCAAGAGCAGACTCAGATGAGGGGACTGGGATGAAGTAACCAAGGTATTTATTGAAACACAGGGGGAAGATGGAGTGCAGGCCAGGGGAAGCTCAGGCGGGTTGCAGGAAACTAGGTGCGGAGGCTGAGGCTGGAGCGAGAGGGTTTGGGACAGGGTAAGCAGGTCAGGAGGAGAATCCAAGGGAGCAGTACAGTGGGGAATCCAGGGCAGAGTAGCAGGATGAGGAGACGTGGGACTGGAGACATGGACCAGAGTCAGAGCGGGCAGAACTGTAGCGGAGAGGAAAACCGTGTCAGGCAAGGAAAACAGGCACAACAGGATAACAGGATCAAAATAGTAACAAACGGATAGAACCGTAGACTGACTGAGCAGAGATTACGATCTGGCAGTGTGGAAGTGGCAGGGCTGACTATTTGTAGAGGTCTTGATTATGGAACAGGTTGCAGCTGTGAGGGTTTGCTCTGACTCAGCACACCTATCTCTGCCCACACAATCACACACACAGAGAGAGAGAGAGAGAGAGGGAGAGAGCACTGGGGGAGTGGTGGCAGGTTAATGAGACACGGGATGAGCAGTAGAGTGCGTGGCAGGAGTAGATGTAACAGTGGAGGTTAAACTCCAACCCTGGGTGGTAGTGAGTTTGGACTATTATAGTCTAACTATTCTCTTGCCTATGCACATGCTAGTACTGTGTTGAAGATACATTATGTCCAATATCCACACTCAACCATATTTCTAAATCTAAATTAATAATGCTTAGTTACACACCAACAAATGCATCCTGAAGATACAACTTCCTGAAAGTGTTTACTGAATGCATCAAGAACTCAAACTTAACGTGTCGATGGGCACCAATTTCCCAATTGACATCAATTCAAGGAAATCGAAATTGACAAGATCCACAGCTCGAGTTACAGACATCGGAGAGGCAAAAAAAGTATGTATATTTTATTCATTACAAACATGTCTCTAGACAATACATGCCTAAAGGGGTAAACAGAAAACTGATAGGGTAAGTCAAATGGAAACCTCTCAAAGAATATTGAGGACGAATACATGAATAACAAAGCTATTAAATCTGTATTTGCTCCAGTGGTGTTCAAACCTTTTTTTACATCTGGACAAATTTTCACTAGTCCAAATGTAAGAAAATGTTGACAAAAACAGCACAATTTTCTGAGTGTATGACTATGCATGAAATATCTCACCATATTACATTACTATAACCAAGGGGTTTGTGATAATTTGACCATCAATAATAGATCTGCTTCTCTGGCTATTTGTATTGTGCAGACCAAGTTGTTCTTGTGCATGTTGGCCTTTAATTGAAAATTAGCTTAATAATCCTGAGAGGAATTTCTCACTCAACTGTCACGGTTTGGGCCATATAATTTCTATAGACAAATAATGAAATGACTTTTTAGGCCAGTCATTAGTACTCTATAGCAGCTATTTGTTAGCTACGTAAACTTGATTTGTAATTATTTTCTTGTCAAATGTCAATTTTATCTATAACGATAGATAGGTATATGTCAGAGACGCATACTACTCAAAATTGGAGCACGGAAAGGTCGGAGTATGAGTCCATATCAAAGTATGCGAAGAGCACGGAGGGCACTTCTCGAATGCATACTCTGTTTGTTCATGTTTACCTGCCTACGTACCGTAGATGGCAAGCCCATAATAAGTCAATAAGGCTAACTGGCTAGCTACTAGTGCTAGTAGTAGAATTGACATCTATCCTGCATAATATTCGTTTTAGGTCATTTTTGCCTGGTAAACTATGGTTAGCTACATTATTACGATTCACATATAGCTTGCTGATAGTTATGAAGTAATACGGTTGCTTTGTGTATATCTTGTTTAGTTTAGTGTTGCCATTGTCCTGGCTGGAAGAAGGTCCAATGAATGAGGAGGCGAAGTGTGAGGAAGTAGGGGGAGTGCGAGTGCTTCTCAAATGTATTGCTTTATGCGTGCTCCACACTCTCGTCCTCACAAGAACAAAATCAAGTGAACGTGGTTGGAAAACGCACTCAGAGCATGAGAGTGTGGAGCGCAGTAGTATGCATATTGATCTATGTGAAGTATCAATACCCTAAGCCATAACACCTCACAGACCAGTGAAACAATACAATTTCCATTAACAAGCTCCAATCTGTGCTACCAGCTTCAACTTAGATTTTTCCCAAGCAGAACGAGGAACCATGACGGCCACAGGCCCACTTCCACCGGTCACCGTAAGCCATATTAGCTTGTCTCCAGGCAGAGGCCAATCCATGAGCAGGCCACTGTGACCATAGCATGTTAGCCATAGCAGAGGTCAACTCAATACAGGCTGGACAGGCCACTGCACTCAGAGTCAGCTGATTACCAGCAGGGTCAGTGGCAACAGGGCCAATTGCCTGTCTCAGTCAACGCACAACATGCAGACAGCTAACAAATGCCTTCAGTGGCCTCCCTTCCAAACAATGCAACAGTGCAACAATGCAGCATTTTAAAATGAAAAGCCTGCACACGGTACTGTAGACGCTGCTCTCGTGCTTCATTCCTGCACATGCACATTACTCTCCATACATATGAGACTGGAGCATAGCATATGTCTCAGTTAGACTGCTGAAGGGGTTGTGGGACATGTGAATGCACTACTCTGTGTATGCTTTTGATGGAGCATAATAAATTAAGTTAATTTATATGATTGTGGAGACATTTTTGAATACCAAAGATGCCTGAGAACCATTTTTTTTTTCATGGCAAAAACCTTTAACCACTTTGTGTGGAAAATCAACCAGGGGCCTGTCACAATAACCCTTGACAAGACAAGTGCATGACTTGAGGCTTATGAGAAGAACAGAGGGAGAGCTAAAGAAAGAAGGGAGGGAGGGAGGGAGGGAGGGAGGGAGGGAGGGAGGGAGGGAGGGAGGGAGGGAGGGAGGGAGGGAGGGAGGGAGGGAGGGAGGGAGGGAGGGAGGGAGGGAGGGAGGGAGGGAGGGAGGGAGGGAGGGAGGGAGGGAGGCTGCAAGAAAGAAAAAGAGGTAGACGGGACGAGATAGAGTGAGAGGAAGAGTGGGAAGGACAGAGATAAAGAGGAGAAACAGGATAACAAGAGAGAAGGAGAATAAAGCCAGTGGAGAGATAATAAAGAGCCAGAGCAAAACACACCACACACTAAGAGCTCTCTATCGGATAGACAAAAGAGGCCGTGCTTACACTTTTCAGTGGATGATCATTATTGGTGCTATCCACAGGTCCACTGGTTCACATTAGACTAATACAGTCCCGCAGGTGCAGCATTAGAGTCCCGCAGGTGCAGTATACATACAAAGGTGATGAGAACACGGCTCTCTGATCTGCTACTCACAAACCAAGCCAAGAGTTCATGGTCCACACAACACAAAAGTCTTCACTACCCTACTGCTTTTGAGGAAAGGGTACTAAATGCCAGTTTTCTTCAATTCAAAACAACTGGGGACTTGTGTTAGGCTATAATATATTCAAAATAACCCAGTGCAACCAATTGTTTCATTTCTTCCTTGTCAAATGGAAGATTCATGACTAGGATCATAAGCAGTTACACACAAATTACTAAAGTGTGGAGTTTGTTGCCCTTGAGCATAATGAACCACTTTTAAATACATTTCTTTCCACACACCTTATTACATTTCTGTCAGTTTAATAAAAATCAATGACAATAGCAAGGCTGAGTGAGCTTTCTTTGAGAATTGATTAAGTCTATCTTCCGCGTGACCTTTTAGCTGATACCATGTTCAAATGTTACATTTAGCAGAGAGCCATGAAGACCATGCTGACTGCTATTCTATTTGCTCCAAATTCCTGTGGAGGCAATCGATCCCCGGATTTGGCTCTTCCTATCCCATGGCTTCCGCATTCTAATGTGGCCAGTCACCTGGAACATTGGCATTTGGCCAGCATGGATTGGTGCCCGTGAAACAGCAATAGAATTCAACTGTAAAACGTTCAAATGTTATAGCCTCCATAATGGTATTTGTCAATGAATGTTGGTGTTTTTGTTGTTGTTGTGCTGTGGGTCTTTGATTGAATACAGTATCTAGTATCTATCTAATACCATAAACACACACCACACACATACAATTCAAAACATTCGTAGTCATACCTTGTTGTCAAGGCACACAAACTGTGCACACCCACATATACATATCCCCCCTTCCCTCCCAACACACACACACTGTATATCACCAGCATTCACCATTATCATACATGCTTGGCGAAACACACTTATGTTCTGGCTCTGGGTCTGTTTGTTTTTTCTGCTATCCTGCTGGGCGCTCCTGCTTCCTCACACTGTATATTATGAAAGAACCGTCTGGACAGCCTGGTCCCATGCCACACACACATACACAGACAGTACCACAGAGCCCCCTTAATAAAGTATTACTTTCTCCTGTCAAGGATAATACAGGTCCAGTTACTAATTAGAAAGCAATTAAAGCTGATTATTCAACCAATTCATTCCCTGTCTCGTCTATAACTGGAGTCTATCTGATTGAACCTCTCGTATTGTGTGGCTAGATATCGCTCCGTGGTAGTTACACCACTATTGTTACATAGTACAAACAGGTTATAGAACCTGTAAGCAAATGTGTGGTTAGAAACGCCCTAGAGTTGATTGACGCACCTGTGTGTCACACAGTGAAGTCATTGTGAATATTGAATAGCTTCCGTGTGTTTAGGCCAGGCCCCCATTGTCAGGTCTGGAGTGTGAAGTCAAGAGCTCTGCTGGTCGGCTACTGCGTGGCAACCTAGCAGTACCAAAAGCCCTGGTCTGTCCTAGAAAGCCTATGTAAATTACGATTTCCAGAACGTAAGCAATTTTGGGGGGGGGGTGCCCATTTTTGGGCTCTAACATTAGTTTATTATGATCAAGTTCGATCTCCATGATTAATTATTTAAAAGTTTGCAACAAGTCAAGATATTTAATTAAATAGTGATCCATTCTGACTAAAACATTTGTCGTCACACAGGACCACGTGCTGACAGAGACCAATCATGGGCCGGCAGGCTACAAGAAGGCTCGTTTGATCTTTGCATGTGTCTGAGGCAAGATGAAAATGACTACATCAGCCATGATCCTTTGCAAGTTACGGCCCCTTTCACAAGGATACTTAGCAATATTTTGGTGCACTTCAGTCCCATTCAGCAATTCAAATACTTCCTGCTTCATGCGCCATTGTGAGTTTTCCATAGGAATATGTGAATAACGTCGGGGCTATCACTACCTACTGATTTGAATGTCTATGGTTTATGCTAGAGACTTATCTTTTCTTGTAGTGGCTGCAGCTCAATCCCCTATTTTTTCCCGCCAATATAAAGTTTGCGCCTATTCCATAACATGGGGCTTGTGAAAGCCGCCTTTTCGTACACATGAGAGGATCCGGAAAAGAAAATAGTTCAGAACCGTGTGAGCTACAAACTAATGTCACCACAATCGAAAATTGAGTATCACAAACATGACAGTGCCAGTTGTTTGGGTCTACGACATACACAAGCTGTACAGCAGTCGTCTGAACTCTCTGTCACGGATGTCCTCATTTCAAAAAGATCTTCTCACAAAACCGACTGTTAAGACCGAACCGTTGGAGTGACAAACAAACACTAAGGTGTCGGTTGTTCTGCTTCAGGGGAGTAGTCTGAAGGTAACCCAGTAAGTACTGGGATGTAAAAATCACAAAAAGTGCATAGGGGTATAATGTGCCACAATAACATGACCAAATAAGTGTCAAATATTTAGATTTTTTTCCTGGGTTTTCTTATATCTCTCAGATAGACACTATGTTTTTCCATGTACAAATGTGTTATTCAATGCATTTCTATGGGCTATAGCGGTAAAGGCCAATTCAATGTTTCAAATACGTGTTTCTATATTTTTTTTATACGTACAGAGGTCCTAAAATTCTAAATCAAATGGCAAAATTATACATTTTACGATCATCTTTCATACAGTGGCTTCCGAAACTATTCACCCCCTTGGCATTTTCATATTTTTTTGCCTTACAACCTGGAATTAAAATAGATTTTTTGGGGAGTTTGTATCATTTGACTTACACAACATGCCTACCACTTTGAACATGCAAAATATTTTTTATTGTGAAACAAACAAGGAATAAGACAAAAAAACCTGGAAAACTTGAGCGTGCATAACTATATGCACGCACAACTTTTCTGTTTTAAGTTTTCTATAATTTTTTGAAACGTGTTATTTTTTTCACTTTAACAATTTGGACTATTTTGTGTATGTCCATTACATGAAATCAAAATCAAAATCCATTCAAATTACAGGTTGTAATGCAACAAAATAGGAAAAATTCCAAGGGGGATTGTCACGCCCTGACCTTAGAGAGCCGTTTTATTTCACTATTTGGTTAGGTCAGGGTGTGATTTGGGGTGGGCATTCTATGTTGCCTATTTCTTTGTTTTTGGCCGAGTATGGTTCCCAATCAGAGGCAGCTGTCTATTGTTGTCTCTGATTGGGGATCATACTTAGGCAGCAATTTTTCTGTTGTGGGATCTTGTCTTTTTGTGTCGCATGTGTTTGCCCTACTAGCTTTACGGTCGTTGAGTTGTTTATTGTTTTTTGGTGGAACATTTATTATTAAAGAAAATATACGCCTACCACACTGCACCTTGGTTCATTTATGACAGGGAGTTTGAGGACAGCGAGCGTAACAGGGATCATCAGGTTGCTCTCTCTGCCATTTTACTTGCTAGCTGCAGGAAGAGACAACATTTTTGTGTTTTTTTGTCAAAAGTGTCTGCTTTTGTGCATTTCTAAGTAATTTTACCATGTAACAAGTGAAATCGCAAAAAAAAAGTGTCTGGACCCTTCTTTAAGGGTCACTTTTGCAGAGTACTATTTGACATCTCTTCAATCTAAGCCTACAGGAAAGTTTGCCTTAAAAATACCTAAGCACCCTTTACTGGCTCAAAATGCCGACCAATCAGCCTGTTAGCAACTCTTAGTAAAAAAAATATAATAATTGTGTATGACCAGATACAATACTATTTCACAGTAAACAAATTAACGACAGATTTTCAGCATCCTTTTAGGGAAGGGCATTCAACGGCACTTGTACATTCAACGGCACAATGTAAGGCACTTACACAAATGAATGATAATTGGCTGAGAGAAATTTACAATAAAAAGATTGTGGCAGCTGTTTTGTTAGATTTCAGTGTAGCTTTTTGCATTATTGATCATAATCTGCTACTGGAAAAATATATGTACATCCCTTGCAATATTGTGGATCGAGAATTACCAATAACATCTGTTAAATACGTGTATGTGACCAATAAAATGTGATTTGCCTAACATAACACAGAGGGTGTTCTTTAATTAATGGAAGCCTCTCCAACACAATCCAGGCTCCAAGTCCAAGTCATCTATAAGTGTTTCCTAGGTATAGCTCCGCCTTATCTCAGCTCACTGATCACCATAGCAACACCTACCCATAGCACACGCTCCAGCATATTTCACTGATCATCCCCAAAGCCAACACTTCCTTTGGCCGCCTCTCCTTCCAGTTCTCTTGCAAAAATCACTGAAGTTGGAGACATATCTCCCTCACTAACTTTAAGCGTCAGCTGTCAGAGCAGCTTACCGATCACTGCAGCTGTACACAGCCCATCTGTAAATAGCCCATCCAACCAACTACTTACCTCATCCCCATATTTGTTTTTTGTTTTTCTGCTCTTTTGCACACCAGTATTTCTACTTGCACATCCTCATCTGCACATATATCACTCCAGTGTAAATTGCTAAATTGTAATTACTTCGCCACTGTTGGCCTATTTATTGCCTTACCTCCTTACTTCATTTGCACACACTGTATACAGATTTTTCTATTGTGTTATTGACTGTATGTTTGTTTATCCCACGTGTAACTCTGTGTTGTTGTTTTTGTTGCACAGCTTTGCTTTATCTTGGACCGGTCAAATCAAATCAAAGTTTATTTGTCACGTGCGCCGAATACAACAGGAAAACAACCTTACAGTGAAATGCTTACTTACAGGCTCTAACCAACCGTGCAAAAAAAAGGTATTAGGTGAACAATAGGTAAGTAAAGAAATAAAAACAACAGTAAAAAGACTGAAAAATAACAGTAGCGAGGCTATATACAGTAGCGAGCCTACATACAGACACCGGTTAGTTGGGTTGATTGAGGTAGTATGTACATGTAGATATGGTTAAAGTGACTATGCAAATATAATGAACAGAGAGTAGCAGTAGCGTAAAAGACGGGTTGGCAGGTGGTGGGTGGTGGGACACAATGCAGAGAGCCCGGTTAGCCAATGTGCGAAAGCACTGGTTGGTCGGGCCAATTGAGGTAGTATGTACATGAATGTATAGTTAAAGTGACAATGCATATATGATAAACTGAGAGTTGCAGCAGCGTAAAAGAGGGCTTGGGGGGTGGGGGCACAAAGTGAAAATAGTCCAAGTAGACATTTGATTACCTGTTCAGGTTTCTTATGGCTTAGGGGTAAAAACTGTTGAGAAGCCTTTTTATCCTAGACTTGGCACTCCGGTACCGCTTTCCATGCAATTGTCTTTGACAATTTTTAGGGCCTTCCTCTGACACCGTCTGGTGTAGAGGTCCTGGATGGCAGGCAGCTTAGCCCCAGTGATGTACTGAGCCGTAAGCACTACCCTCTGTAGTGCCGTGCGGTCGGAGGCCGAGCAATTGCCGTACCAGGCAATGATGCAACCCATCAGGATGCTCTCAATGTTGCAGCTGTAGAACCTTTTGAAGATCTCAGGACCCATGCCAAATCATTTAAGTTTCCTGAGGGGGAATAGGCTTTGTCGTGGCCTCTTCACGACTGTCTTGGTGTGTTTGGACCATTGGCCAAATTGGCAAGAGAGGTATTGAAGTGCCATGACATAACAGATAACTCCACGTTAAATTGTAACTGGCATAGTCGGTAGGATGAATAAAAGTAAAAGGTATAATGACAATACTGTTCCGTTACAACGCCACAAAGGTGGTATGTCAAGATGCCTCAAGCCAATGGAAGAGTTCTGTTTTGGGTTCGACAAGGAACACAAAAGGGTTCTACCTGAATCCAAAAAGGGTTCTACTTGGAACCAAAAAGGGTTCTCCTATGGGGACAAAGAACCTTTTGGAAGAATTTTTTTCTAAGAATGTACAGACTTGACACTAAAACAAATTACCTCACACCAGAGAGGAGTAGAGCTCTGTATTAATCCCACTAATGCTGTAGAGGGAACCTGGGCTCCAGCATCCATTGGTTTTACTCTGATTAATACAGGAGGACCATAACAATGCTTTATGGAAAACGATGACTGTGGGAGCCGGGAGCCAGGGCCAAAAGAAGAATGCCTCCCTTGCTCCATCCATTCATCTCTCAATTTGACCACTGCTGGTCCTCAAGGCTTTCTACAGCTGAGTGCCAATTAGGAACAGGCATATTCTTACTTTCTGGTCATGTCACAGTCCCAACCTGAAGGTGGAAGGGATGGAGGGAGTGAGAGAAGGAAAGAAAGAGGAAATGGAGAAAAGTTGTTGGTAAGTTGGTTAAGCAATTCACCTTCAACATCTGTGTGTGTGTGGGGAGTGCAACTAACATGACTTGTGTGGTGAGCATTTACATACATCTTACAAGGCACTTCTGATGCCAACTGGTAGGCTATAAAACACACATTTTGTCTGTTTATAGCTTTGACTTCCAGAAGTGCTCTGGTAGCCATGATCAATCTCATCAATGATGACTGACTGAACATGCCAACAGAAAATGTCCAAACACTGCTCAATGCTAAGCTGATAATATTGTGGACTGTTTCATGATACTGCAGATAAGACTATGCACCAAGTCTGTAACCAACAGGACTCTGAACAGCTTCTACACCAAGCCATAAGACTGCTAAATAGTTAACCAAATAGCTACCAGGACTATCTTCATTGACCCTCTTTTCAAATCAAATCAAAGTGTTTTTGTCACGTGCACCGAATACGACAGGTGTGTAGACCTTACAGTGAAATGCTTACTTACAGGCTCTAACCAACAGTGCAAAAAAGGTATTAGGTAAACAATAGGTAAGTCAAAGAAATTAAAACAACAGTAAAAAGACAGTGAAAAATAACAGCAGCGAGGCTATATACAGTAGCGAGGCTATACCAGTAGTGAGGCTACATACAGACGGTTAGTCGGGCTAATTGAGGTAGTATGTACATGTAGATATGGTTAAAGTGACTATGCATATAGAGAGAGTAGCAGCAGCGGAAAAGAGGGGTTGGCGGGTGGTGGGACACAATTCAGATAGCCCGGTTAGCCAATGTGTGGGGGCGCTGGTTGGTCGGGCCAATTGAGGTAGTATGTACATGAATTTATAGTTAAAGTGACTATGCATATATGACAAAAAGAGAGTAGCAGCAGCGTTAAAGAGGGTTTGGGGGAGGCACACAATGCAAATAGTCCGGGAAGCCATTTGATTACCTGTTCAGGAATCTTATGGCTTGGTGGTAAAAACTGTTGAGAAGCCTTTTTGTCCTAGACTTGGCACTCCGGTACCACTTTCCATGCGGTAGTAGAGAGAACAGTCTATGACTGGGGTGGCTGGGGTCTTTGACAATTTTTAGGGCCTTCCTCTGACAAAGCCTGGTAGCAGGCAGCTCCTGGATGGCAGGCAGCTTAGCCCCAGTGGTGTACTAGGCCATACGCATTACCCTCTGTAGTGCCACTACCCTCTGTAGTGCCTGATCTCATGCCAAATCATTTTAGTTTCCTGAGGGGGAATAGGCTTAGGGAATAGGCGCTCTTCACAACTGTCTTGGTGTGTTTGGACCATTCTAGTTTGTTGGTGATGTGGATACCAAGGAACTTGAAGCTCTCAACCTGCTCCACTAAAGCCCCGTCGATGAGAATGGGGGCGTGCTCGGTCCTCCTTTTCCTGTCGTCCACAATCATCTCCTTAGTCTTGGTTACGTTGTTATTCTGGCACTACCAGACCAGGCACCATCTGACCTCTTACCTATAGTCTGTCTCGTCATTGTTGTTGATCAGGCCTACCACTGTTGTGTCATCTGCAAACGTAATGATGGTGTTGGAGTCGTGCCTGGCCATGCAGTGGTGGGTGAACAGGGAGTACAGGAGGGGACTGAGCCCGCACACTTGGGGGGCTCCAGTGTTGAGGATCAGCGTGTGTTGCTACTTACCCTCACCACCTGGGGGTGGCCCGTCAGGAAGTCCAGGATCCAGTTGCTGAAGGAGGTGTTTAGTCCCAGGATCCTTAGCTTAGTGATGAGCTTTGAGGGTACTATGGTGTTGAACGCTGAGCTGTAGTGAATGAATAACATTCTCACGTTGGTGTTCCTTTTGTCTAGGTGGGAAAGGGCAGTGTGGAGTGCAATAGAGATGGCATTTTCTGTGGATCTGTTTGGGCGGTATGCAAATTGGAGTGGGTCTAGGGTTTCTTGGATAGTCAAATCAAATAAAATTTTATTTGTCACATACACATGGTTAGCAGATGTTAATGCGAGTGTAGCGAAATGCTTGTGCTTCTAGTTCCGACAATGCAGTAATAACCAACAAGTAATCCAACTAACAATTCCAAAACTACTGTCTTATACACAGTGTAAGGGGATAAAGAATATGTACATAAGGATATATGAATGAGTGATGGTACAGAGCAGCATAGGCAAGATACAGTAGATGGTATCGAGTACGGTATATACATATGAGATGAATATGTAAACAAAGTGGCATAGTTAAAGTGGCTAGTGATACATGTATTACATAAGGATGCAGTTGATGATATAGAGTACAGTATATACGTATGCATATGAGATGAATAATGTAGGGTAAGTAACATTATATAAGGTAGCATTGTTTAAAGTGGCTAGTGATATATT
Source organism: Oncorhynchus tshawytscha (assembly GCF_018296145.1). Taxonomy (NCBI): domain Eukaryota; kingdom Metazoa; phylum Chordata; class Actinopteri; order Salmoniformes; family Salmonidae; genus Oncorhynchus; species Oncorhynchus tshawytscha. Next base: position 37,619,000 of record NC_056431.1, read on the forward strand.
TACATCATTTCCCATCAATTCCCATTATTAAAGTGGCTGGAGTTGAGTCAGTGTCAGTGTCAGTGTGTTGGCAGCAGCCACTCAATGTTAGTGGTGGCTGTTTAACAGTCTGATGGCCTTGAGATAGAAGCTGTTTTTCAGTCTCTCGGTCCCAGCTTTGATGCATCTGTACTGACCTCGCCTTCATAGTTAGTGGTGTTGATGTGAGCCATTACCAGCCTTTCAAAGCACTTCATGGCTACGGACGAGTGCTACAGGTCTCTAGTCATCAAGGCAGGTTGCCTTCGTGTTCTTGGGCACAGGGGCTATGGTGGTCTGCTTGAAAACATGTTGGTATTACAGACTCAATCAGGGACATGTTGAAAATGTCACCTGCCAGGTGTTCAGCACATGCTGGGAGCACACGTCCTAGTAATCCGTCTGGCCCTGTAGCCTTGTGAATGTTGACCTGTTTAGGTCTTACTCACTTCGGCTACGGCGAGCATGATTACACACACAAATCAAAATATCTCAAAGTGTACAGCATTTTATCAGCTGATGTACAAAGGGCTATATAAATCAATTTGATTTGATTTTGATTTGAAAATAAAATAAAATCTGATGCTCAGCTGAGAGCTGATGCTCTCATGCATGCCTCAGTGTTGCTTGCCTCGAAGTGGGCATATAAGTGATTTAGCTCATCTGGTAGGCATGTGTCACTGGACAGCTCACAGCTGTGCTTCCCTTTGTAGTCTGTAATAGTTTGCAAGCCCTGCCACATAAGACGAGCGTCGGAGCCGGTGTAGTACGATTCAATCTTAGCCCTATGTTGAAGCTTTGCCTGTTTGATGGTTCGTCGGAGGGCATAGCAGGATTTCTTATAACCTTCCGGGTCAGAGTCCCGCACCTTGAAAGAGGCAGCTCTCGCCTTTAGCTCAGTGCGAATGTTGCCTGTAAATCCATGGTTTCTGGTTGGGCTATGTACGTACAGTCACTGTGGGGACGACGTCCTCGATGCACTTATTGATAAAGCCAGTGACTGATGTGGTGTACTCCTCAATGGCATCGGAAGAATCCCGGAACATGCTCCAGTCTGTGAAAGCATTTACAGTCCTGTAGTTTAGCATCTGCTTCATCTGACCACTTTTTTATAGACCGAGTCACTGGTGCTTCCTGCTCTAATTTTTGCTTGTAAGCAGGAGGATAGAACTGTGGTCAGATTTACCAAATGGAGGGGCGAGGGAGAGCTTTGTACACGTCTCTGTGTGTGGAGTACAGGTGATCTAGAATTTTTTTTCCCTCTGGTTGCACATTTAACATGTTGATGGAAATTAGGTAGAACTGATTTAAGTTTCCCTACATTAAAGTCTCCGGCCACTAGGAACGCCGCCTCTGGGTGAGTGGTTTCCTGTTTGCTTATTTCCTTATAAAGCTGACTGAGTGCAGTCTTCGTGCCATCGTATGTCTGTGGTGGTAAATAAACAGCCACGAAAGTATAGCTGAAAATTATCTAGGCAAGTAGTGTGGTCTGCAATTTATTACAATATACTCTACCTCAGGCGAGAAAAATCTAGAGACTTCCTGAGATATTGTGCAACAGCTGTTTACAAATATGCACAGACTGCCTCCCCTCGTCTTACCGGAGTGTGCTGTTCTATCTTGCCGGTGCAGGGTATATCCCGCTAGCTGAATTTTAAAGTCATCATTCAGCCACGATTCCATGAAACATAATATATTACAGTTTTTGATGTCCCATTGGTAGGATATTCGTGATCGTACCTCGTCTTATTTATTTTCCAATGATTGCACGTTGAAGAGTAATATTGACAGTAACGGCAGATTTCCTTGCCTTCTGCGGATCCTTACGAGGCATCCCGCTCTGTGTCCTCTGCACCTGCGTCTCATCCTCGACTCATAACATACACTATTGCTACTGTTTATTATCTATCCTGTTGCCTAGTTAATTTACAACTACCAAAATGTAGACTCGAAGTCGGAAGTTTACATACACTTTAGCCAAGTACATTTAAACTCAGTTTTTCACAATTCCTGACATTTAATCCTAGTAAAAATTCCCTGTCTTAAGTCAGTTAGGATCACCAGTTTATTTTAAGAATGTGAAATGTCAGAATAATAGTAGAGAGAATGATTTATTTCAGATTTTATTTCTTTCATCACATTCCCAGTGGGTCAGAAGTTTACATACACACAATTAGTATTTGGTAGCATTGCCGTTAAATTGTTTAACTTGGGTCAAACGTTTCGGGTAGCCTTCCACAAGCTTCCCACAATAAGTTGGGTGAATTTTGGCCCATTCCTCCTGACAGAGCTGATGTAACTGAGTCAGGTTTGTAGGCCTCCTTGCTCACACATGCTTTTTCAGTTCTGCCCACAAATGTTCTATAGGATTGAGGTCAGGGCTTTGCGATGGCCACTCCAATACCTTGAATTTGTTGTCCTTAAGCCATTTTGCCACAACTTTGGAAGTATGCTTGGGGTCGTTGTCCATTTGGAAGACCCATTTGCAACCAAGCTTTTACTTCCTGACTGATGTATTGAGATGTTACTTCAATATATCCACATAATTTGCCTGCCCCATTATGGCATCTATTTTGTGAAGTGCACCAGTCCCTCCTGCAGCAAAGCACCACCACAACATGATGCTTCCACCCCCGTGCTTCACGGTTGGGATGGTGTTCTTCGGCTTGCAAGCATCCCCCTTTTTCCTCCAAACATAACGATGGTCATTATGGCCAAACAGTTCTATTTTTGTTTCAACAGACCAGAGGACATTTCTCCAAAAAGTACAATCATCGTCCCCATGTGCAGTTGCAAACCATATTCTGGCTTCTTTACGGCGGTTTTGGAGCAGTGGCTTCTTCCTTGCTGAGCAGCCTTTCAGGTTATGTCAATATAGGACTCGTTTCACTGTGGATATATATACTTTTGTACCAGTTTCCTCCAGCATCTTCAGAATATCCTTTGCTGTTGTTCTGGGATTGATTTGCACTTTTCGCACAAAGTACTTTCATCTCTAGGAGACAGAACACGTCTCCTTCCTGAGCGGTATGACGACCACGTGGTCCCATGGTGTTGATACTTGCACACTATTGTTTGTACAGATGAACGCGGTACCATCAGGCGTTACTCCCAAGGATGAACCAGACTTGTGGAGGTCTAACTGATTTCTTTTGATTTTCCCATGTTGTCAAGCAAAGAGGCACTGAGTTTGAAGGTAGGCCTTGAAATACATCCACAGGTACACCCCCAAGTGACTCAAATGATGTCAATTAGCCTATCAGAAGTTTCTAAAGGAATGACATCCTTTTCTGGAATTTTCCGAGCTGTTTAAAGGCACAGTCAACTTATTGTATGTAAACTTCTGACCCACTGGAATTGTGATACAGTGAATTATAAGTGAAATAATCTGTCTGTAAACAATTGTTGAAAAAATTACTTGTGTCATGCACAAAGTAGATGTCCTAACCGAATTGTCAAAACTATAGTTTGTTAACAAGAAAATTGTGGAGTGATTGAAAAACTAGTTTTAATGACTCGTTTAATGACCTAAGTGTATGTAAACTTCCGACTTCAACTGTACATACACAACATGGCCAAAAGTATATGGACATGTAACGGATGTGAAACGGCGAGCTTAGTTAGCGGTGCACGCTAAATAGCGCGCTAAATAGCGTTTCAATCGGTGACGTCACTTGCTCTGAGACCTTGAAGTAGTGGTTCCCCTTGCTCTGCAAGGGCCGTGGCTTTTGTGGAGCGATGGGTAACGATGCTTCGTGACTGTTGTTGATGTGTGCAGAGGGTCCCTGGTTCGCGCCCAGGTATGGGCGAGGGGACGGTCTAAAGTTATACTGTTACATTGATGCTGTTGACCCGGATCACTGGTTGCTGCGGAAAAGGAGGAGGTCAAAAGGGGGGTGAGTGTAACGGATGTGAAACAGCTAGCTTAGTTAGCGGTGGTGCGCACTAAATAGCGTTTCAATCGGTGATGTCACTTGCTCTGAGACCTTTAAGTAGTTGTTCCCCTTGCTCTGCAAGGGCCGTGGCTTTTGTGGAACGATGGGTAACGATGCTTCGTGGGTGACTGTTGTTGATGTGTGCAGAGGGTCCCTGGTTCGAGCCCGGGTATGAGCGAGGGGACGGTTTAAAGTTATACTGTTACAGACACACCTTCAATTTAGTGGATTTGCCTATTTCAGCCACTCCCGTTGCTGACAGGTGTATACAATTGAGCACACAGCCATGCGATCTCTATAGACAAACATTGTCAGTAGAATGGCCCGTACCTAAGAGCTCAGTGACTTTCAAAGTCATAAGATGCCACCTTTCCAACAAGTCAGTTCATCAAATTTCTGCCCTGGTAGAGCTGCCCCGGTCAACTGTAAGTGCTATTTTTGTGACGTGGAAACGTTTAGTAGCAACAACGGCTCAGCCGCGAAGTGGTAGGCTATACAAGCTCACAGAACGGGACTGCCGAGTGTTGAAGTACATAGCTTGTAAAAATCGTCTGACCTCGGTTGCAACACTTACTACCGAGTTCCAAACTGCCTCTGGATGTAACGTCAGCACAAGAACTGTTCGTCGGGAACTTCATAAAATGTGTTTCCATGGCCAAGCAGCCACACACCAGCCTAAAATGATCATGCGCAATGCCAAGCGTCGGCTGGAGTGGTGTAATGCTCGCCGCCATCGGACTCTGGAGCAGTGGAAACGTGCACTCTGGATCGATGGATCAGGTTTCACCATCTGGCAGACCGACAGACAAATCTGGGTTTGGTGGATGCCAGGAGAACAATACCCGCCAGAATGCATAGTGTCAACTGTAAAGTTTGGTGGAAGAGGAATGATGGTCTGGGGCTGTTTTTCTTGGTTCGGGCAAGCCCCTTAGTTCCAGTGAAGGGAAATCTTAACGCTACAGCATACAATGACATTCTAGACAATTCTGGTCAACCATATCGATGTGTGGTCTCTGTGATATTCCCTCATATATTTCTAACTAGACTAGGTTGTAGTTTGACTTTTGAGAATATCAAAGGAAAAGGACTGAATCGTCTCTTGGAAAAACACTGCAGGTATTCAGGAAAGTTCATGACCAACCCTTAAAAGAGAATATAATACTAAATAAGTATATCCTCCGCTTTTAAGAGAAATGTTTAAAAGCACCTGCTCTGAAAAATAATGACTAACCTTAATATACCTCAACACATCCTGAAGTGCATGTTTTGTCTCCCTTTCTGAATTACTTTTTAATTGCTTTTTAAGAGCATATCAAAGTCAAGATTGTACACACCAGGCCACTGTATTGTTTGTTTCCATCGAGTAAAACGCCTTGAAGCGAATTCCTGGCATTTGCTTATCCTCGAGGAGCTACAGAAAGGAAAACTTGTCCTCCCCCATATTTGTCCTTGTATGCCTGTAGCCCTACCCTCAACGGGGCATCTCAAAGAACCATCAACCATTTTGGAAAGAATAAAGAAAAAGTGTGTCACATATTTATACACAAGATTACAGTCTTTAGACAGACATGGGCCTACAGGAAAATATGTTAGCCTACCCATACCATTGATGTAGGCTAACGCTGTGCAGTAGGACAACGATAATAGGCCTATACCTGTCACCGCATAATGGCACTGTAGAGATAGGGCCTAGCTTTCAGTGTCTCTGAGGGGTTAGGTATGGGCAAGATACTACTGCTAGAAGGTAGCACACAAGAAACTCATCTCATTTTACCTGAGGCCTCTCAGTGCTACACACTGTGCAAAAGATCACCACAACCCTGAAGCATTTCCATCGAGAGAGGAAGGCCAGGTCGAAGCTTTCTTATAAACATTGAAATATTGACATTTTAAAGATCCAATGCGGACATTTTTTTTTTATCTCACTATCAAATCATTTCTGGTTAACAATTAAGTACCCTACTGTGATTGTTTTGAATTAAAATGGTCAAAAAGAAACAAAAATTGATTCTTAGCAAAATGCAATTTCTCATGCAAGGATTTTGCTAGGACTATCTGGGAGTGGTCTGAGAAAGGGGTCTAATTGGAGGACACTAATGAGTGGGATGTTTAACCTGAAAACTAGCTGTTATTGGCAGAGGAGAGCAAACTCTCTTTGTTATTTGTCTATTACTATACCTTATACCGCCTGGTGATGTCACCAGGAGGTCCAAAAAAAAACACCCAGGCAAACAAGCTGAAATTTCAGGTGGTCTTTTCAAACAGCTCTTACACAAAAAGCATTGTCATAAATTTCACAATATTATTCCAACCTCATAGTATGGTTTGTTTTTGCTCTGTACTCCAGCACTTTAGATTTGAAATTATGCAATGACTATGAGGTAAAGTGCAGACTATCGCGTGAACCGTTTGGAAATTACAGCACTTTTTAAGGAGCCAAAAGTATTGGGCCACATTCTCTTATATATGTATTAAAGTTTAGTATTTGGTCCCATATTCCTAGTACACAATGATTACATAAAGCTTGTGACTCCACAAACTTGTATGCATTTGCTGTTTGTTTTGTTTTTGTTTAAGATTATGTTGTGCCCAATAGAAATGAATGGTAAATACTGTAGTGTGTCATTTTGGAGTCAATTTAATTGTAAATAAAAATAGAATACATTTCTAAACACTTCTACATTAATGTGGATGCTACCATGATTACTGATAATCCTGACTGAATCGTGAATAATGATGAGTGAGAAAGTTACAGATGTACAAATATAATACCCCCAAGACATGCTAACCTCTCACCATTACAATAACAGGGGTAGGTTAGCATTTTTGGAGGGGTATGATATTTGTGCATCTAACTTTCTCAAAAATAATCTGAAACACAAGCAAAACAAACAGCAAATGCATCCAACAAGTGTGTCAAGTCGCAAGCTTGATGTATTCATTGCGTGCTAAGAATATGGGACCGAATACTACACTTTTGACTACTTTTATACACATAAGTGAATTTGTCCCAATACTTTGGGAACCCAAAAAAGGAAGGACTATGTACAAAAATTAATTTCTTGACCTTAGTTCCTTTTTTATGTCTTTATTTTAGTTGGTCAGGGCGTGAGTTGGGGTGGCATTCTATGTTTTGTTCTGTTGTTATATTTCTATGTGTTTGGCCTAGTATGGTTCTCAATCAGAGGCAGGTGTCAGTCGTTGTCTCTGATTGGGAGTCATATTTAGGTAGCCTGTTTTCTATTGTGTTTTGTGGGTGGTTGTATCCAGTGTTAGTACCTTCACCATACGGGACTTGTTTCGGTTGTTTGTTTGTAGAGGTTGTTATTTTGTTCAGTTGATTTATTAAATATATCATTATGGACAATTACCACGCTTCACATTGGTCTGATCCTTGCGACTCCTCCTCTGAAGAAGAGGAATTCTGTTACATTTCTAAGCGATTCACCTGATATGGATGAAAATACCCTCAAATTAAAGCTGACAGTCTGAATGTTAATAGTCAATGTACTGTATAATTTCAAATACAAAGTGCAGGAGTACAGAGCCAAAACAATGAGAAATATGTCACAGTCCCTATACTTTTGGAACTCATTATATATAAAACACAAAGAAATCACATTTTTGACTGCACTGGACATTTAACAAGGTAACAGTTTGACGAGTGCTACTGAAAGGTATTACAGAAAAATACAGTGACAAATTTTCTAATTTCTCACAAACTACTCAGTGATGTTAGTATTTTCAAAGACCAAAATGTGAGAACAATTACAGAAAATTGCATATGCTTCCTAGCATCCAATATTGAGTATGTCATGTAAAATGAATCAGTCAAATTATGGCAACTTGATACTTATTTGTATCCCACCACTATCACATCAAGCCCTAAATATTGTAAGACAAGTAAACACACCCACACAATTATTCTGTCATTGCCCTCTGTGCCGTCACACTATGAAGCCATGCTATTCTCCCCTGTCAGCCATTGTCTCCTGTGTGTGAGTTAGTGAGTCGAGCTGTCACTCTGAGGTAGGATTGCCGATAGCAACACCACTAAGGCAGGGAGCGCATCATTAAAAGTATGTGGCTGTCATTCTGCGGGAGGGAGGGAAAAAAGGATGGAGGGAGGGAGGAGAGGAAAGAGGGTGTTAAATCGACCTGCCTGGAGGGAATCATACATCTCTTGTCACAAATCCTTCCCTGAGGTTTGTTTTACTTCACCATCCGGCAGATAAAAAGGGGACCATCGTCTGTGGTGCAGTCATACACAATAAATAAACAACATCGATCCAATGGACTGCGGTTTAAGAGTTGTGTAGGTGGCAATAGGGTTGTCACCATGTTTATGAAATATGGATGCATTCTGGCTGACTGGGGATGAGAGAGAGTTGATAGAGGGGAACGGGTCTTTAAAAGACAGAGGTTTAAAGGATGTAGTCTAAGACTGATTCAGTGAGTAGGAAGTCCTTACAAAGGGGCATAGTCAACAGATAGGTGGTGCAGGCCTCATACACTGTAACTTGATGACAAGCAGACTTGTTTTGAAGAAGTTGTGAAGTCTAGGAGTATTGAGTCTGTGTTCACATTAAGAAACCGACGAGAAGCAATGCCTCCATTGAATAAGAGGAGACAGGAAAATGTGAATAAATTGACTGCTCATGCACAAAACTTAACAGTGTAGACTAATTACCAATTGTTAAACGATAATTACACCATTGTGACAAGAGAAGATCGAAATCCCATGTAGCTGTGAGTGCTATTCAACACGGGGTGTGTCAAGTACTTACACACAACATCCTCAACAAGTCTGATTTACTCTAATAGAAAAATAGCCATGTCAAAGCCACCAACCAATAAGTGAAAGGAAGCAAACAAACCACTCTGTATGTTTATGCCTCAAAGCCCTTTTATATTTAACCCTTATTTTACCAGGTAAATTGACTGAGAACACATTCCCATTTACAGCAACGACCTGGGGAATAGTTACAGGGGAGAGGAAGGGGGATGAAGAGGCCAATTGGAAGCATACAGCTTTTACCACACCGCATTGCTATCTTGTCAGTGTGGAATAATACACGCTACACAGACAATGTTCACACCACACGTTGGCTGAAAAGGGCGTGTGTCAAAGGCTGAAGGCGGCAAAACAAAAATGAATATTAGTTTCGCAAATGCGAGCTGCCGTGACCGACCAAAAATATCTAAAGCAATTAACCTTATGTTCTATTTGTGATGTGTGGGCAACTGAACGAGTTGGCACACTGCTTTTAATTACTCTCCAAAGTCACGGAGTCCGCCCAAGATTAAAAAGTTATTTTCAAGGTAAAGTGGCAAGGTGACAGTGGCGTAACTGACTCTTTCAGAGGTAACTGACAGCGGTGATTACCACAGTCCAGAATGTTTTTAATGAGCACTTCTAACAACCCCATACAGATACATTTTGACTAGTCTCACTGAACTCTCTCAGTATAGTATAATAGGCCTTGTCTAGATAGTAACGTGCCTATCTACCCCAAGCCACTTAACCATATTGGAGCAGTGGTAAGCAGGTTTGCCTAAGAGCCAGGAGAACTGCGTTCGAAACCCGCATGGAGCATTGCTACAATATTGTCATGTCAGCTTGATTAACTATAGTTGAAATCTCAGCACAGAAATACAGTATGATACGCAAAGCAAATATATGAAAATGTGTAGACCTCCTGAATAAGGATGTCGCTTTGAGACAAAAAACTGTCAACGCAAGCACAAATTTGACCCTAAACTCAATAAGACCTCTATAGGAAAATGAATCAATGCATTTCTGAATGTATTGCTGCTGCACTTCCTGTCTCTCAATATTGGGCAGTTATGAATTTTAGAGTAGCTGAGAGTGATATGATAATTTTATGACCCTAAGGGGAGTGAGGTAGAGCCAGGTGAAGTGGATTGATTAAAATAAGCCTTCGGCAATGACGCACATTTTTATAGACATCATTTGCACTGCGGGTCTATGCAGTGGTACACGTAGGGCTGTGACGGTCATGGAATTTTCGATTACAGTAATTGGCCAGTCAAATGATGATGGTTCCGTGGATGCCATGGCACCATAAGGTAACCTAGGCAGAGAACTCTGTAAATATTGAACATATTTTGCATTCTTTTTTTACATTTTGGGGGGCTTTGGCTACTCTAGGGTTTGATCACTATATCCTGTGGTCTTGACTCTCAGCGTTGCTGAGTAGTAAAGTACAGATACCCCCACTGTCACGCCCTGACCTGAGTATTCTTTGTTTTCTTTATATATTTTGGTTAGGTCAGGGTGTGACGAGGGTGGTATGTGTGTTTTTGTCTCATCTAGGGTGTTTGTACTGTCTAGGTTTTTTTTGTAGATTTATGGGGCTGTATCCATCTAGGTGTTTATGTAGGTCTATGGTTGCCTAGATTGGTTCTCAATTAGAGGCAGGTGTTTATCGTTGTCTCTGATTGGGAACCATATTTAGGCAGCCATCTTCTTTGGGTATTTCGTGGGTTATTGTCTATGTCTAGTTGCATGTTAGCACTGTTTCATTAGCAGTCACGGTTGTTGTTTTACTTCGTGTTTTTCGTCATCCATTAAAATTATGCATTCACACCACCCTGCGCTTTGGTCCACTCCATATGATGATCGTGACACCCCCAAAATACTTAAGTATTACTTTAAAGTATTTTTACTTAAGTACTTTACACCACTAGTTCTATCCATTCTATTTATATGTTTGCAGCTGTGGCATTGTGGAGGGCGTTGCCTAGGCAACCAAAGACTCGTTTGCTTGTTTCAGCAAAGAGCAACAAAGTTTCATCACGTTGATAAGAGTCCATGTTATGGCCGAATCGCACAAATGCCCAGGTGCCCTGTCTTGTCAGCTGTTCATTCCACACAAAAATAAGAATAAATGTTAAACAGTTATGAAGGTTAAATGGTTACACGGTGTGCCAGCCCATGCAGTGGCTCTTGTACCATTCACATTTCTGAATATTGCTTTGCTGCACTTACATTCATTTTCAATCAACATGAGTGTCAGCAAAACTTGTTGGATTCAGTATCTTTCTGCTTAGCTATCCAAATAATTTGATTGTTTTAAACTTTCCCCCTTGGCCACTGTAGGTTTTTGAATAATGGGCAAGAAATGTACAGATTAAGGCTATTGTAAGCCTATGAGTCAATCATTGAAAATTGAGTATATTGCTATATATTGTTAACAGCTGATATACAGTACATTGTTGGACTGCATACTGCAAATATGCATACAACTTAGTAGAGTAGGCCTATACACAGTCACTAATAAAGACTTAACAATAACAGTAATTCAATCAAATAAAAAGGCCTAAACATGCATAGCCAATTTAAATGTTTCTATTGAAAAGGGAGTGTATTGCCATCTTCTGGTTAAACGCAATAGATACTGACTTATGTTAGTTTATAGGACCTGAGAGTAAAGCAAGTCTCAACCTGTCAACACTAAACACATTGTCATACAGAACATTAACCATTCTGAATGATTGTCTGTTTACAATGAAAGAGACAGAGACGAACATCTTTGCACACAAGGCGAATTGACATGCAAATAAGTCAAACAAGTGCTACGTGTAACTGCAAACACATACAGTATGCTTTTGTACAAAATACAAATCAGTGAAATACTAATGTAAAACTGTTTTCACTCTACCGAGGTGCTGTAAACCTTTATAGAATATACAAAAAAACATATTTTAGGGGGAATACACAGTCATGACTTTGCACGATTACAAATACAGTATAGCCTATGTTATGGGATAGGATAGGTCGTTTAGTTTAGTTCTTATGAGCACAATAAAAAAGGGCCCAGATTTTTGGTGCGGAAAAAGAGGGAACATGCTTTTACCCCTCATTTCATCATCCCTGCATACCAGAATCATCTAACGTAATTATCCAATTCGTCCAAAATAAAATCCCAACCATGTGGATTGACTTCAATTTAAATATCTGCACCCACTACTAAAGCTTCCTCAAGGATATTATGAACATCAATATTTCACTACTTATTATTTGTGTTTTAGGACGCAACATTTTTCAGGCAATATTCACTTTTTTTTTGCACTTGTGCCTACTTTCTTCTGGATGAGTTAGGTAGAGCGTCTAATCTGCACCTTTTATAGCCTACCTGTTGATATGCTTTGCGCGAGCACCATCTTTGAGAATCCCTTCCTCTGTGCATTAATAAATAGGTGAAAATAAATTAAACAAAAATTATTACATTACATCTCACAAGCTAATTAACACAAAATGTGGCCTACACTAGCCTAACAGTTGTGTAAATCATTCAATCCCTGTTTTCCTTTGCCTGGTGCCATGTATTGATCCAGTTCTGCATAACATTCTCTGATGAAACCAGGCCAGGGCTCAGCCTGATCTCTTAGACTAGACATAACATACTAAATGAAAATCCGAGACACTCAAATTAGTGTGATATGTTACATTTGGTATGGTTAATAACCCAAACGACTAGCAACCCAAAGCTTGCTTGTTCAAATCTCATCATGTACAACTTCAGCATTTTTAGCTAGTTGCAAATCTACACCTACTTACTACGTTATAGCTACTTTGCAACTACTTAGCATATTAGCTAACCCTTCCCTTAACCCTTTAACCCAACTCCAAACCGTAACCTTAACTAGCCTAGCTAACGTTAGCCACCTAGCTAACGTTAGCATTAGCCACCTAGTTAAATTTAGCCACAACAAATTGGAATTTGTAATATACTACAATATATTAATATTAATAATAATATACAATAAAATCACCCAAAAATTATCATTGGAAATCAAATTTATCAACCCATGGAGGTCTGGATTTGGAGTCACACTCAAAATTAAAGTGGAAAACCACTCTACAGGCTGATCAAACATTGATGTAATGTCCTTAAAACAAGTCAAAATGAGGCTCAGTAGTGTGTGTGGCCTCCACGTGCCTGTATGACCTCCCTACAATGCCTGGGCATGCTCCTGATGAGGTGGCGGATGGTCTCCTGAGGGATCTCCTCCCAGACCTGGACTAAAGCATCCGCCAACTCCTGGACAGTCTGTGGTGCAACGTGGCGTTGGTGGATGGAGCGAGACATGATGTCCCAGATGTGCTCAATTGGATTCAGGTCAGTCCATAGCATCAATGCCTTCCTCTTGCAGGAACTGCTGACACACTCCAGCCACATGAGGTCTAGCATTGTCTTGCATTAGGAGGAACCCAGGGCCAACCGCACCAGCATATGGTCTCACAATGGGTCTGAGGATCTCATCTCGGTACCTAATGGCAGTCAGGCTACCTCTGGCGAGCACATGGAGGTCTGTGCGGCCCCCCAAAGAAATGCCACCCCACACCATGACTGACCCATCGCCAAACCGGTCATGCTGGAGGATGTTGCAGGCAGCAGAACGTTCTCCACGGCGTCTCCAGACTGTCACATGTGCTCAGTGTGAACCTGCTTTCATCTGTGGAGAGCACAGGGCGCCAGTGGCGAATTTGCCAATCTTGGTGTTCTCTGGGAAATGCCAAACGTCCTGCACGGTGTTGCGCTGTAAGCACAACCCCCACCTGTGGACGTTGGGCCCTCATATCACCCTCATGGAGTCTGTTTCTGACCGTTTGAGCAGACACATGCACATTTGTGGCCTGCTGGAGGTCATTTTGCAGAGCTCTGGCAGTGCTCCTCCTGCTCCTCCTTGCACAAAGGCGGAGGTAGCGGTCCTGCTGCTGGGTTGTTGCCCTCCTACGGTCTCCTCCACATCTCCTGATGTACTGACCTGTCTCCTGGTAGCGCCTCCATGCTCTGGACACTACGCTGATAGACACAGCAAACCTTCTTGCCACAGCTCACATTGATGTGACATCCTGGATGAGCTGCACTACCTGAGCCACTTGTGTGGGTTGTAGACTCCGTCTCATGCTACCACTAGAGTGAAAGCACCGCCAGCATTCAAAAGTGACCAAAACATCAGCCAGGAAGCATAGGAACTGAGAAGTGGTCTGTGGTTATCACCTGCAGAACCACTCCTTTATTGGGGGAGTCTTGCTAATTGCCTATAATTTCCACCTGTTGTCTATACCATTTGCACAACAGCATGTGAAATGTATTGTCAATCAGTGTTGCTTCCTAAGTGGACAGTTGGATTTCACAGAAGTGTGATTGACTTGGAGTTACATTGTGTTGTTTTAAGTGTTCCCTTTATTTTTTTGAGCAGTGTATAATACATGTTGCAAAATCTTAAGATATTGTACAAATTGCAATTCGTACAATATCATATGAATTGTAATTCACAAGACATCATTTGAATTGTAATGTGTAACATATGAAACGGAATGGATGATGGACATCCACAATTTTTAAAATTGTATTTATTTCACCTTTATTTAACCAGGTAGGCCAGTTGAGAACAAGTTTACAACTGCGACCTGACCAAGACAAAGCAAAGCAGTGCAAAAAAACAACAACACAGAGTTACACATGGGATAAACAAGCATACAGTCAATAACACAATAGAAAAATGTGTATATCAGGAAAATAACCTCACACTCAACGTCAACAAATCAAAGGAGATGATCGTGGAAAGAGGGCGCACCCCCCTATCCACATCAACGGGACAGTAGTGGAGAAGGTGGAAAGTTCCTCGGCGTGCACATCACGGACAAACTGAAATGGTCCACCCACACAGACAACGTGGTGAAGAAGGCGCAACAGCTTGTCACCAAAAACACTCACAAACTTTTACAAATGCACAATCGAGAGCATCCTGTTGGGCTGTATCACCGCCTGGTACAGCAACTGCTCCGCCCACAATCGTAGGCTATCCAGAGGGTAGTGTGGTCTGCAAAACACATCACCGGGGGAAAACTACCTGGCCTCCAGGACACCAACACCACCTGATGTCACAGGAAGGCCAAAAAGATCATCAAGGACAACAACCACCCGAGCCACTGCCTGTTCACCCCGCTATCATCCAGAAGGCGGGGTCAGTACAGGTGCATCAAAGCTGGGACCGAGAGACTGAAAAACAGCTTCTAACAGCCATCACTAACATTGAGTGGCTGCTGCCAACATACTGACTCAAATCTCTAGCCACTTTAATAACAAAAGATTGGATTGAATAAATGTATCACTAGTCACTTTAAACAATGCCACTTTATTTAATGTTTACATACCCTACATTACTCATCTCATATGTACATACTGTACTCTACACCATCTTGCCTATGCCATTCGGCCATCGCTCATATACAGTGCCTTGCGAAAGTATTCGGCCCCCTTGAACTTTGCGACCTTTTGCCACATTTCAGGCTTCAAACATAAAGATATAAAACTGTATAAGATATTTAAAAAATTGCACGCCAATTTTTCAGTTTTTGATTTGTTAAAAAAGTTTGAAATATCCAATAAATGTCGTTCCACTTCATGATTGTGTCCCACTTGTTGTTGATTCTTCAAAAAAAAATACAGTTTTATATCTTTATGTTTATCGGTGGTGACAGTGTTTCCTAGCCTCAGTGCAGTGGGCAGCTGGGAGGGGGTGCTCTTATTCTACATGGACTTTGCAGTGTCCCAAAACCTTTTATAATTAGTGCTGCAGGATGCACATTTCTGAATGAAAAGGCTTTCCTAGCTGTATAAAAATGCTTTCCTAGCTGACTGAGTATATTGGGTCCTGACTTCCCTGAAAAGTTGCATATGGCGGGGACTATTCGATGCTAGTGCAGTACGCCACAGGATGTTTTTGTGCTGGTCAAGGTCAGTCAAGTCTGAAGTTAACCAAGGGCTAAATCTGTTGTTTTGAATGTTTTGAAAGGGGCTTCCTTATGGTGAGGAAAGCACTTTTAAAGAACAACTAGGCATCCTCTACTGACGAGATGTGGTCAATATCCTTCCAGGATACCCGGGCCAGGTCGATTAGAAAGGCCTGTACGCAGAAGTGTTTTAGGGAGCGTTTGACAGAGATGAGGGGTGGTCGATTGACCGCGGACATAGCATACCAAACATAACATTTCATACTAATGAGTTTCCCTGATTTTCGTTTACTATGTTACGTCTACCCCTATTGTCAGGGTGCTTTCTTCAAATCAAATTGTATTGGTCACATACACATATTTAGCAGATGTTATTGCGGGTGTAGTGGAATACTTCTTTTGAAACAACTTTTATTGAAACAAACTTTTTTGGGGGACTCACTGGTTGTAATATGAGTTGAGTTTATATGACCTGATTAAATGTATCCACACATTTACAGTTAACTGTCTGGTCTGTATTGTTGCTTACTTTTTTTGACACTGTTGAATTGTTAACTGCCTGCAAATACACTGAATCAACCAGAACAACTTCTTCACCTTGCTCACCTTTGCAAGACAAAGTCAATATGAAGAACATATTGGCGGTGTGTGTCAGATGATTATGGAGATGCTTTTGTATTTCTTGATTTCAGACGCGGTCTATTGTGCATTTTCATTTGTAGTAAAGTAGCCTAATTTTGCAGGTTTTGCAGAATATATTATTGTCATTTTCTGTGAGGGTCACAGTGGGGTACAGACACACTTTTTTCCAGAAATATGAATATATTGGATTTACTATTATTTTCTATATATGCTCTTAGAAAAAAGGTTTCCAAAGGGAGAACAATTTTCGGTGGCCAGCAATATCTTGTCCTTTTTGTATGTACTATTATTTGTTGGTCACCACTTACTAGCATTGACTTTGCTGATAGCTACTTTATTGAGGAAAAATGTACTTACTATGACTAAGATTTGGTTGTCCCACTTAGGTATCTTAAAATTAATGCACTAAAAGTAAGTCACTCTTGATAAGAGAGTCTGCTAAATTACTCAAATGAAAACATCAATAACTCGTTTGAGCTAGTCGACCAAGGGGTCAAGACTGAGCTGGCCCTGGATCCAGGTAAGTTTGCTGTCTCCTGGGGAACATGCATACAACACGGTCTGCATACTCCAACTTCTCACACAAATGCACACATTAAATCAGGTTACAGATCATTTAGCTAGGCCTAAGATCCCTAGACTTAGCGAGTGTTGCAATATTAGTATGCTAGCTAGCTAGTTTCGTAACACCTATGACTACGCCCAGCAGTGGGGTAGTGTTCATAATATTGCTGTTTTTTTTACAGTTATCTGTGGAAGAGCTGGCCGTTACTCTTCTTTAAAAGGCTTACAAAGGGACTTAGACTAAAACTGTTCCAACATTTTTTCAGTTATGCTCAGTCATCCTACTCCTATTCAGGTTAAGGGGAGGGTGAAGGGTGTTGCATGTTCTTGGCTCAATTTGTTTGTCACACAAAGCTGTGATTTGCCTGCTGTTCCCTCTCAACTGGTGGAAGACAACAGTCTGATTGAGTGTCTGTCGCAATCTGAATGAGAACAAAGCCCTGCATCCCAAATGGCACCCTATTCACAATGTAGTGCACTACTTTTGACAAGGGTCTATTTGGCTCTGGTCAAAAGTAGTGCACTACATTGGGAATAGGGTGTTATTTTGGACGTATCTTATATGATTCATCTCTAATCTCCACTTGAGACACTAGTGCTGCTTTTCAAATAATTTCAGAATACACAATTCTTAACAAACACTAAGGCACACTGTGGTTCAAAGTTTCCATTAGTTTAGATAGAACTGGCTTTCAATGTGAAGTTGACCAGACAAGAATTCATGCAACATAGGCTACAGTACTTGAGTGTATTAAATACTACTGTGTATACTACTGCAATGAAAGTATAATTAAGCAATAATGCCCGAAGGAGGTGTGGTATACTGGCAATATATCACGGCTAAGGGCTGTTCTTAGGCACAACGCAACTGTGGTATATTGGCCATATATCACAAACCCGAGGTGCCTTATTGCTATTATACAGTGTATTCGAAAAGTATTCAGACCAATTCCTTTTTCACACATTTTGTTATGTTACAGCCTAATTCTAAAATGGATTGAAAAATAAATACATCTCACAATACCCCATAGCCCAAAAAGTTTTTTAGAAATGTTTGCAAATGTATTACAAATAAAAAACTGAAATACCATATTTACATAAGTATTCAGACCCTTTATTATGAGACTCAAAATTGAGCTCAGGTACAGGACAACCATCTCTACAGCACTCCACCAATCAGGCCTTTATGGTAGTGGCCAGACGGAAGCAGCTCCTCAGTAAAAGGCACATGACAGCCCGCTTGGAGTTTGTCAAAAGGCACCTAAAGGACTCTCAGACCATGAGAAACAAGATTGTCTGGTCTGATGAAACCAAGATTGAACTCTTTGGCTTTAAATGCCGAGCGTCACGTCTGGAGGAAACCTGGCAGCATCCCTATGGTGAAGCATGGTGGTGGAAGGATCATGCTTGGGGATGTTTTTCAGTGGCAGGGACTGGTCTGGGGTAGGGTACTGGACTGCTGTATTCTCAGGATTGAGGGAAAGATGAACAGAGCAAAGTACAGAGAGATCCTTGATGAAAACCTGTTCCAGACCGCTCAGGACCTCATACTGGGGTGAAGGTTCACCTTCCAACAGGACAACAACCTTAAACACACAGCCAAGACAATGCAGGAGTGGCTTCGGGACAAGTCTCTGAATGCCCTTGAGTGTCCCAGTCAGAGCCCGGACTTGAACCCGATCAAGCATCTCTGGAGAGACCTGACAATAGCTGTGCAGCAAAAATCCAAATCCAACCTGACAGAGCTTGAGAGGACTTGCAGAGAAGAATGGGAGAAACTCCCCAAATACAGGTGTGCCAAGCTTGTACCCAAGAGGACTCAAGGCTCTAATCACTGCCAAAGGTGCTTCAACAAAATACTTATGTAAATGCGATTAATAAAAAAAATATAAAAAAATTACAAGAATTTTAAAAACCTGTATTTGCTTTGTCATTATGGGGTATTATGTGTAGATTGATGAGGATTTTATTTATTTAATCAATTGTCGAATAAGGTGGTAACATAACAAAATGTGGAAAAAGTCAAAGGGTCTGAATACTTTCCGAATGCACTGTAAACTGGTTACCAACATAATTAGAGCGGTAAAAATAAATGCGTTGTCATACCAATTGTATATACTGTCTGATATACCACAGCTGCCAGCCAATCAGCAGTTTGTAATTAAATATATACTCATAAAATGACAATTTTTATAGTGAAGCATTACAATTAGACTTGCTAGATTAATCTCAAATGAACATGCCCAAACTAGAAGTCTCAAATGAATACTTCATCAGGCCTACCCAGAACTCATTTGTAAAGTGAGTTGAGTCAAAGAAGCATGACAATTGAACAGAACATCACTTCAAATGGGTTCCCCCCATATTCATCCAACATACTCATCAGGAGACAGGGAGGATTTTCCATGACTCCAAGAATTTGCCTGAGAGGCAGATTGTCAATTTCCTTAAGGGATGGGCTTGGGGTAA
Organism: Oncorhynchus tshawytscha; assembly: GCF_018296145.1. Classification (NCBI taxonomy): domain Eukaryota; kingdom Metazoa; phylum Chordata; class Actinopteri; order Salmoniformes; family Salmonidae; genus Oncorhynchus; species Oncorhynchus tshawytscha. Next base: position 37,638,398 of record NC_056431.1, read on the forward strand.
ACGCAGTGACCCACGGTCACAGAGAGCACCAGCATCAGAAGACGAGGGGGGCATCTCCAGTCCGCCCAGAACACTGAGGCACCATGCAGGGGAAGAGCAGATACACTGGCCTCTTCATCATAGCTCTATGTGGGGTGGCCTGGTCTGTTGAGAGAGCTCTTCAACGTGGACAGCCAGATAAAAAGCACAAACGCACATACTGTAGGTACTGCAGTGAGCACTACACTGGCTTGGCCTCCATTGAAGATGTAGCGGGTTTGGGTGGACCTATTGGTTGGGACACCAATAACCAAATGATAAGGTGTTGGAATAACCACTCAATCAACTCAGTTTAAGACACCATGAACTGTGCCTTCATTGCCAAAAAAGTACTGACATTGTATCAGTTCAGTGATTTGCGATGAACTTTCTACTGTTTTGAGGAGATGCGCCAGATGACCCTGGTCCATGAGAAGAAGACATGGGAGGCTGTGCGTTACTGTAGAAAGCATTTCACTGACATCGTCATCCTTCTCTCTGAGAACGAGAATAACGTTGCAATGAGAAAGATCCAGGAGATAAAGAATAACACTGATAGTGTAGATGGGTTTCCGCTTCCCTAGTGGCTACTGTCTGAGTGAACAGGGATGCCTTGGAGTACGAGAACAGAGAGGGTTGGGATGATAATTGTTCCTCCGCATATCCTTGCGGAAGCATTACCACTAAAAAGCTCCATTGGGGATAAGTAAAAATGTGAGAGGAAGCTGAGGTTCATCTGTTACAAGGAGTGATTCGGTACATTATGTTTGCTGAGAAGTTGTTCAAGACTAATTATCATAATTAATAGTTACCTGTATGACTTAAGAGAATCGCAGATTGAGAGAAAATTCTTACTCGTCCTTTTCAGTATTCGCAAATTATATATTACATGTATAAATATCCTATTGACTGTATAACCATTAACAATTAAACATATCTTTATGTAAATACATTGTTTGAAATAGTGGTTAGAGACAGTTTAGTATAAATAATGCTATCATGTGTTAACATTATCCGGTTAAACTTTACCTTACATAAGGCACTTTTTAATAAACTGCTTATACGATGCCATTAATAGTTTATAATTTCATTACAGAGATTAGCACTTCATGTAGTGCAACAAAACGGCCAAATATTTACCTATTAACTTGTTATTGGGGTATTAATTAAAGTTGGTGTCCATATTATTTTCATCCTCGTCTGTGTAGTAGTTACACACGATATTATCTCTTTCCTCGTTACTGGTACTGTCACCGATAATAGTAAGATTTGTCCAGGACTCAATTGTTCCACCATTCACCATTGTCAATTACTCTAATAACTTCTAATAGTAACTGTATCCACTGGCGAATTGGGGGAAAGAGTGAGGTGGTTGCCATCTTAGTCAAGAGATGTTTTTGTAGCAGTTCTGCCTGCCAGCAGTAATCATCTCTCATTTTTATTTTACTAGGCAAGTCAGTTAAGTCTTATTTTCAATGATGGCCTAGGAACAGTGGGTTAACTGCCTTGTTCAGAATGACAGATTTATACCTTGTCAGCTGAGGGATTTGAACTTTTAGGTTATTGGTCCAACGCTCTAACCACTAGGCTACACTGCCGCCCCAGATTGTGGGGTTGTCATCATTAAGTAACATAATAGATGCAACGCATTAAATATTTCAATTCATTCACTATGAAATTAACTTGCCCCAGAAGCATTTAACCGCAGGGCACTCCCACATCATATGAAGTAACGTGCCTACCTGATTTAGGAGACAGAGTGAACAACAGTTTGGCGATGAGGCCAATTTAATTGTAAAATGTTTCCTTGGTGTTAAAGACATATCAGTGAAGACCAGTGGTGGAAAAAGTACTCAAAGGTCATACTTGAGGAAAAGTAAAAATACCTTAACAGAAAATGACTCAAGTAAAAGTGAAAGTTACCCAGTAAAACACTACCTTGAGTAAAAGCCTGAAAGTATCTGGTATTAAATATACTCAAGTACAGCGGTAGAACAAGTACTCAATCGTCATACTTCAGTAAAAGTACAAATTAAAAGTAAATGCTATACATCAAATTCCTTATATTAAGCAAACCAAGCGGCAAGATGTTCTTATTATTTTTAATTACGGACATACATGGGGCACACTCCAACACTCAGAGATCATTTACAAACACAGTGTTTGTGTTTCATGAGTCCACCAGATCAGAGGCAGTAGGGTTGACAAAGTGTTATATTGATAGGTGCCCTAATTCTGTCTTGGTTGAACATTCTGAATGTAATGAGTACTTTTAGGTGTCAGGGAATATGTATGGAGTAAAAAGTACCATGTTTTCTTTAGTAATATAGTGGGGTAAAAGTAAAAGTTGTGTAAAACATATAAATAGTAAATTAAAGTACAGACACCCCAAAAAACTAAGTAAGTAGTACTTTAAAATAGTTTTACTTACACTACCATTCAAAAGTTTGGGGTCACTTAGAAATGCCCTTGTATTTGAAAGAAACGCACATTTTCTGTCCATTAAAATAACATCAACTTGATCAGAAATACAGTGTAGACATTGTTAATGTTGTAAATGACTATTGTAGCTGGAAACTGAATATTTGTTATGGAATATCTACACTGGAGTACAGAGGACCATTATCAGCAACCATCACTCCTGTGTTCCAATAGCACGTTGTGTTAGCTAATCCAAGTTTATCATTTTAAAAGGCTAATTGATCATTAGAAAACCCTTTTGCAATTATGTTAGAACAGCCGAACACACCCACCTTCAGGGAAGTCAACTGATGTTCAACATCTGTACCCATTCAACATAGGCAAAATGTACATAGTTATTACGTCTAAACAAAAATATTATAGCGGGTTCTCATAGGCTTACAATGTTGTTTTTGTATTATTTCTTGAAGTTGTCAAAGACTCAAGTCACCAAAGTCATAGACTTTTCTCTGTTACCGCATGGCAAGCGGTACCGGAGCGCCAAGTCTAGGTCCAAAAGGCTCCTTAACTGCTTCTACCCCCAAGTTATAAGACTGCTGGACAATTAATCAAATGGCCACCCAGATTATTTCCATTGATTTGAACAGTCGCTAAGATTAAATTTAGTTGTGATTGTTGCAAAATACCTATTTTGAATGATTACCATGGAAGTAATGGTTGAGTCTTACTCAATGGATGGCAAATGTTGCTATTTAAAAAAAAATCAAAACATTAAATTCTGTCTTGACTTTGGAAAGAGTAATAGCTACCGGGTCTGAAAAGAGTGTTTGTTGAGAACGCTGTAACACAGTCAACAAATGTCCAAATCTGATGTCTTCTTTTATTGTGATTTATTCAGCGAAGATGCAAATGCAGTTGCATTATTTTTATAAAACCTTTGGTGGCATCCCAAAGAATCCAGGGGTCATTGACATAATTTTAATTGATCATTATGAATTAATTTAGTGAAATTTCTAATTGATCACAGAATGTATGATTTTGCAGTAATGAAATGTTGAAACGGCATCTTGTGGCTTTTTTTTAGGAGATTCATAAATTTGAAATAGGCAGTTGTAAGCATAGTGGTCAGACAAGCTCATATGTGAAATTTCTATTTTCTTAATTAAAGAAAATATAGGTGTAGAAAATAGTATTAAATCGGTTGGTAAGAATAATTTATGCCTGTTTGAGTAGAAAGTGTACTCTTTTTTGCTTCAGGATTATCATCATCATGATATTAATCATCAGAGGATAACTATCTCAAAACAATGTCATTTAACTTTTAATTTCCATTGGCTCAGTATGACATGATTGAGGGGCCAGTGTCCATGCTGCTTGACAAGCTGAATTATGCCTGCTCCAGTGCACAATGAGTAGGGGCTAATGGATGAAACCCCATTTCACGCCTTCATCACTGTAATATGGCCAGCCATCCCCCTGTCCTGTCAGAACCAGAACCCGTAGGGAGGTCACCGGAGCACATACTGTACACTCAATCTGATTCTCACTCTATCCAATTTCAAAGACATAATTAAACCAGTGAAGATGTACGGGCCGACATGTAATTGAGTCCGACCCATGAAAATGGCATCTTGTTTTTACACTCCAGGCAATGAGATCATTACACCATAGGGTCAATCAGTTGAAAAGCCTGAACCTCTGTATGCAGCTTACATGCATAATTTTCTTAAAAAGTCCATGTGGATTACAACCTCGTGTTCTTTAAGTGTGTCTTTTAAGTTTCGGCACTGCTCAACTTGGTGCAGCCAGTTAAACTGCAGGTACACACATGCAATTTCACCTACACAAAATAGCTACATAAAATGCCTATCAAACTAATTCAATTCAAACTTGTACAGTCTCAATTTTTCATAAAGTTCCCCAAATGTGAAGCAGCTATTAACTAATATAATTCAAAATAAAAAATGTATCCATAATTGTGTAATACAATATTAACAATCCATCAGTTATACCTTAACTGCAGTTCAATAAAACATTAACTACAGTGTAATAGTGCAACTTAATGTTAAGTGTTATCCACCCACCTTTATATCCTATTATTTCCTATTCTGTTGCTGACAGTAGCATGAAACCATGAAAACAATACCTTGCTTTTCTTCTGGCTAGTCTTTCCTCCCTAAGAACTGGATCTGAGTTTAATATTTTGTCTGTGTCGTACAGCCCTCTCCTTATTAGACAACGGCATCTACAATATAAAGATAATGTGCCTTGAAATACGTTAAAATGCCATAAAATTGTTTGAAATGCTAACATTCAGTATTCATTCAACAAGTAACTATGAATTGCATGATTAAATGTTGTAAACTAGTGAAAACATGGGATAACAAAGCTACTGTCATTCAGCATAATGGGTGACATTGTGGTATAACATTTTTAATTGTATTTTTTTTATTTATCTGTTATTTTACCAGGTAAGTTGACTGAGAACACATTCTCATTTGCAGCATCGAACTGGGGAATAGTTACAGGAGAGGAGGGGGATGAATGAGCCAATTGTAACAATTTAAACTTTTGTTGTGCTGAAGGACAAAAGTGTGATACTGAACAACGGATTTCAAACATAAACATATTTAACAGGAAGTTCCTTGGCCACCTCTATAAAGTAATGACCTATAAAGATTATCCTTACTTTTCATATTTAATATAGCTTTTTATAAAATAATAACATTAAAAAAGTATGTTTTCTGTGTTGTTCTGAAGGACATGTGGATGTTACTAGAGGGTGAAAATGTGAAATCATCAAATATTTCAGAGAGATTTACTCACCTCATCACTTTGATAGAGGGTCTTCAATGGGTATTATTTGTGATGTCACATGATTACCATCATGTGATATGCATGAAAATGGCATTTTACCTTTGCTATATTGATTGACATTGATGAAGTGCAGAAGTCTGGGCAAAAGCTATTAAAGTTTTTAAATATTTTTTAGATGCAGTATGTCACCTTTTATTCTATGTATTGTTGCAAACACTAGCACAATTATGCCATGGGTGTTCATTTATATTTTTAGGATGAATTTCTACCTTTTATAAACACTTCTGTCATTAGAATTTTAACCCAAAAGGACATTTTGACACTTTAGAGGTCAATAACTCCCTTAATGTAATAGTTTGCAACACAAACATTTCTCGGTCAAAAGAAGGGTAAGTGTTGAGTGATTTAATATTATATTTCTACATATTTATATTTTTATGTTAAATGAATGGCCTTGGGACACCAAATTTAAACGTCTCGTCTTTGACCCTGATACTACAGCGCCGTGTTACAGGTAAGTGGCTAGAAATGGTAACACTGTGCCCTCTGAGACTCAAATCATCAGGCTGATGGTATTAGTTAATCTCTCAGATTAGTTAGTGAAAAAAACACTGTTCTAGACCTGCTGATGAATTCTTCCTGCCCCACCTTACCGGCAGGCTGATAAATTACTGAAGCTACTGGCTAAATTACAGTCATGCTAATGGAACCTTACGTAGTCAAGCCCTTTTTCATGAAAAGGGGGAGCAGATGGTACAAAGCATGACACAGGATAAATCATCTCACACAATGAACACTAGACTGGAAAATGAGGGTTTGACGAACATCTACATAATTTATAATGCAGCAAATTCGGGAGGTAGCCCAGACTAGGACTTGAACCCAGGACCAGCAATTGTCAACCAGGGACTGCTTTACAGTTTTTCACAAAATTGCACTTTCTCCATGACACTGTTAATTTATTTTGACACTTGACATGTTCTTAACCTTACTATGCTCCAGCAACTCACCAATGCTTCACGTCCCCGTACTATGGGGGACCAAGCCTTCTGCCCCCTTGCCCCTCGCCTATGGAATGCTCTCCCTGAACATCTGAGAGCTGCTCCATCAGTCAGAACTTTTAAAATGGGCCTTATAACATATTTATACAGACTGTCTTTCTTGTAGTCCTACTCTAAGTCCCTTTAGCACCTATTCTACTACTGTACTTCTATTTCCTGTCTTGATTCTAAACGTTTTTACACTGAACAAAAATATACAAGCAACATGCAACAATTTCAAAATTTTACTGAGATACAGTTCATATAAGGAAATCAGTTAATTGAAATAAATTCATTAGACCCTAATCTATGGATCTCACATGACTGGGAATACAGATATACATCGGTTGGTCACGGACACATGCCCCTACTTTTTTTTAAGGTATCAAAAAAACAGTGTCTTATGTGACCAGCATTTGCCCCATGCAGCGTGACACATCTCCTTCGCATAGTTGATCAGGCTGTTGATTGTGGCCTGTGGAATGTTGTCCCACTCTTCTTCAATGGCTGTGCAAATTTGCTGATATTGACGGGAACTGGAACACGCTGTCGTAAACGTCGATCCAGAGCATTCCAAACATACTCAATGGGTGGCATGTCTGATGAGTATGCAGGCCATGGAAGAACTGGGACATTTTCAGCTTCCGGGAATTGTGTACAGATCCTTGCGACATGGGTGCCGTGCATTATCATGCTGAGAAATGAGGTGATGGCAGCGGATGAATGGCACAACAATGGGTCTCAGGATCTCGTCACGGTATCTCTGTGCATTCAAAATGCCATTGATAAAATGTAATTGTGTTCATTGTCCTTAGCTTATGCCTGCCCATACCATAACCCCACCATGGGGCACTCTGTTTACAATGTTGACATCAGCAAACCACTCGCCCACACGATGCCATAGACGCTGTCTGCCATCTGCCTGGTACAGTTGAAAACGGGATTGATCTGTGAAGAGCACACTTTTCCAGTGTGCCAGTGGCCATAAACGGTGAGAATTTGCCCACTAAAGTTGATTACGACGCCAAACTGCAGTCAGGTCAAGACCCTGGTGAGGACGATGAGCACGCTGATGTGCTTCCCTGAGATGGTTTATGACAGTTTGTGCAGAAAAAACTTGGTTGTGCAAACCAGTTTCATCCGCTTTCTGGGTGGCTGGTCTCAGATGATCCCGCAGGTGAAGAAGCCGGATGTGGATGTCCTGGGCTGGCGTGGTTATACATGGTGTGCAGTTGCGAGACCGGTTGGACATACTGCCAATTTCTTGTGTTGTGTGACAAAACGGCACATTTTAGAGTGACCTTTTATTGTCCCCAGCACAAGTTGCACCTGTGTAATGGTCATCCTGTTTAATCAGCTTCTTGATATGCCACGCCTGTCAGGTGGATGGATTATCTTGGCAAAGGAGAAATGTTCACTAACAGGGATGTAAACAAATTTGTGCACAACATCTGGGAGAAATAAGCTCTTTGTGTGTATGGAACATTTCTGTGATCTTTTATTTCAGCTCATGACATGTTGCATTTATATTTTTGTTCCGTGTATTTTATGTCATTTCTTTAAATCATTATTTACATTTTTGTCTATGTAGAGCATTGAGATATCACTGTAATGAAGTGTTATACAAATTAAATGTATTATTATTATTTCATTCTGATTGCAACACAAACTCAAGGATGCTATGTTGCAATACTAGCTGTTGAATACAACCACACCGCTCTGAAAACAAATACACATAATTACATATGAATCCCTTCCAAAGTGCCACTTGCCAAGTGGCAGCAGACCAGCCAGGCACTGATATTCCTACCTTGCAATCAGTTGAAGGACAGCTCTTTAAGCACTGCTCAGTGAGCTGTTGTACCTTCAAGTAGTGAAATGGAAGCCACGATGGCATAACCAATTGTGGAGATTGTTGTTGTCTGAAAGGGCTGTGATGGTATTTAGCAATGGAGAAGCCTTAGGATGTACATGAACAAAGTAACTAAAGAAGCTACACATTTCTAAGGCAAATCCAATGATGATTTAGCATATGCCTGGTTTCTAAGCGTACATGCTATGGTTAGCGTATATGCTACTGTAGGCCTATATTTTACAACTGGACATTCTGCAAATTTATATCACTTATATAAAACTGTTGATTTAGATGAATAATATATCTATATATGATATAATTATATTTAATATATGACACACAGAAATGTAAAAATGCAAGGGCATGTCTGTGTCCTAAATATTAATATGTATACAGTGAAAGGTTCAAGTAGGTGGTTGAGAGGAGCAGAGTGCAGTATTGAGGAGAGATGAGGTTACACATTCTCTCAGTTTACATTATCAAGTGCCAAATTGAAGTAAATCTGCCCATTTTCAATTTGATAACACAAATACCCCCAGTGAGATCTGCTGTACCATTAATAGAGTAATTTTAATCTTAATATATCATACTGTTGGGTTCTAAAAATCTGAAATATACTTATTCAGCTCACTGAGGGAGAGAGGGGATTGTATAACGTTTACATTCTGTCCGGATATATTATTGTTAGCCATCAAGGATCCTATGGGAGGAGAAGAGACACTCTGGTACAAGTCAACATGACAGCCGTGAGTTGAGGAGGAGTGAGTCAGGTCAGATGAGGTGAGGATGAACAGATATCACTAAAGTTCTGTCGAGCAAAAGAGATGTATTGTCTTTTCAGATGTGTAGGAAGAGACTCAGTATAGGAGAAAGGACAAAATATCAGTGCTTGTGTGAATATGTCTTATGCCGCTGTATGACCCAATGGGTGAATAAACTTGGTTTAAGCTTTACTAATTGTCTGTGAAATTCTACAAGGTTTATTTAGAACCTAACAATACATTATATTCACGTTGACTTCCGATACTCTTTGCCATGTGGTATTATTTGCTGTTTGGATAAACTATTGCCTGGAAACCCTGTAACCAATTTAGAGCAAACACTTCACATGTGCATGTTGACTTGTCTGCACGCAGCCAGACAAAATAATCATTATAGTCAATGTCAAGATGGATTACAGGCCTCCAATTCTAGACCAATGTCTCTGTCAACAAATGTACAGTTAAACAAGGCTTCCTGCTTCCAGCACACGAGGACTTTACATTCATTCGAGACATGAGAAAATACAATAATACGGTCCAGAACTAATGAAGAAATAACTCTGCATACTTAATGTGTATACACACTTCAATGTTGTGTGGTATTTATTTCTATCCACGTGACATCAATATAACATGGCCAACTACAGGCGTGTTCTTCATGTGAGTTCCCTTGAGATTCTCTGTGGACAGTAATGGCACAGACCACCCCAAACAGAAGACGTATGTGTGAAATCAAGCCTTTGAAGGGTCATAACTTTAAAAAATGGTGTCGTGGAGTCAATCAGAGCTTGGGGCCGAGAGCAGCAGACACAGAGAAAGCAACATGATTGGACAATAGAACTAACAAAGCTTGCTTTATGCAGATTGGCATAGTGTAGTCCTGACATATGCAACTTGTAGGCCTAAAAAGAAATTGACTTACAGTCTATGTCAGCTATTGTTTTTATAGATTAATTCCAGTTAATACTTTTAGATTGAAAAAGGTAGGTAGCCTAGTCAGCCCAAGTTTGAATGTAAACCCAATGCAAACTTGAGCTGACAAAATGTTTCTTCATTCCGTTGATGCAGAAGTTCCATCTACTTTTATAGCACTCTAATTCTATAGGGTTGGTCTTTACCTCCTTGTTGTCTTTCAGGAGTAATGAGACCTTCTTTTCCAGGTAAGCACTTTTCGTTTATCTCAGCAGCATTGAATTCAAACGCCTTAGATGCTTTCGTGATCATGAGATTGTTCTGTTTGATTTGAGAGTTAATGTCCTCAAGTGTTTTGTCTTGCTTATCGAACCTGTCTTTGAGCATGTTATCTCCAAGTAGTGTTGCATTTGAAATCTTGTCTACTTTTGTTTCATTTTCATCTCCTTCCCCGGGTTTGCCTTTATCTTTGGGTTGTGGTCTTTAATGGGGGAAACGTGAGAGGAATCCCTGCGTCTGTCTTTTGGTACTGATGAGGAGGGGGTAGCCAGGACATTGTAGTGGTCAGATGCTTTTGCTCTGTAGCCTTAGTGTTGTTGCAATGGTTGTTGCTAGCTCCTTTGACACTAGCTTTCAGAGGACCGGATCCTGAGGAAAATGTTGACATTGACATTCTCTTCTAGGTCAATAACCAACAGTATAGTGACTAATACATATTTTTTTATTTACAGTATTTTGAATTAAGGGAAGTTCAGGTTGTAAAAAATAAATTGAGAGACTTCGCTAACTAGCTCTTTGAAGTTTGCGTGCTTAGGTCGTCGTCTTGACGAAATACTCAAAGCCGGAGGAAAGTGAAGAGAGCGCCTTGAGATTTGTGCATTGCGTCCAGCATGCACGACTTGTGATTTCCGTGAATCTGATTGGTCAAGACACAGCAAAGAGCTTGCAGCAGCAATTCGATGTGAAGCACTCCAATGTGAAGGACAGAGAAATTGTGCTCGAGTTGTGAGTTGACAAATCATGAGGCAAATAGAACTAAAAAACAACACTTTGGCCATCTTTTTAACTCTTTGCGACAATATATTTTATTAACCTAAATCAAAATCGCCACACATTTTCCGGCGGCCCTGTCACAACAGCTACACTGTCTACCAGTTGGAATGCAATGGTGTACACGCCCTGTGTAACACAAACATGCACACGGACACACACACATTGTGGCCACCAGTTGGCTAAACAAAATGTATCATCATCCTTTCAAAATTGCAATGAGATATTTTAGGTAGAATGTAAGTGTCAACTTACCTAGAAAAAGGATGGTTTGCTTCTTGGCGGCTTTGACCCTGGCACTCTCGTGTTTTGGCTTGTCCTCAACTCCGTTGACCCCTCTTCCTATGGGCCCCATGGTTTTCTGAAGAACCAGGATCATGGCCCGACACATGATCCCCACGCTGACCAGCACCACCATGTACACAATGAACGCCACAAAGATACTGGCCCTGTACATTCCCCACTGGTTTCTCAGGTTGGTGCAGAACGTCAGGTTCTGGACGGGCATGATGGCTCGCTCTGGGACATAGCCCTCCATTCCTGTGACGAACAGCAGCGGGAGGGCTACGAACACGGACGTGACCCAGGCGAGAGCGATGAGACTCCCAGTTGTTCGCTCTCTGCCCAGGGCCTTGAAGCGGAACGGGTGGCAAATGGCAATGTAGCGTTCAAAGCTGAGCGTCGCCACGTTCAAGATGGTGGCGTAACTGCAGGCCTCGAACAGGAAGTTGTAGATCTTGCAGGAAGCGTCACCCGAGGCTGAGGTGAAGGGGAACCACGTGGCACTGTAGAGCTCTACGGGCATTCCTATGAGGAGGACCAAAAGGTCAGAACATGCCAGGCTCACCATGTGGTCCGTCACATACTTTTGCAGGTAGCCATTCTGCCGCAGCACCTGTGTCACCCGAATGGTGATTCCATTACCCACGATGCCTGTGAGCAGGATGAGGCTGTACAGGACAGTGAGGAAGACTTTGATGGCATAGTTGGGCTCCAGCTCCTTCCAGTCTTTCTCCTCGGCTATCTCGGCCTCCCCCTCATTCATGGTTACTGAGTTTCGATTTCCAGATATAGATTTTTTCCTAGCGTATCAGTTCAGCAGGGCAGAGTCTGTAATAGAGCCCAGAGGAAATCCAAACAGCCAGGGAGAGATATATTTTTCAGAGATAAAATAATATATTTCTGACACCCTCGTCCAAAACCGTGGTTAACTCTAAAAGTAGATTAACTTAACACCTCTTTGTTTGACCTCTTTGTTGCTCAGATAAGCCATATCACAGAAGAATATTAGGATCCTATTAGACATACCAGAAAGTTTCTTCCTCGTTTTAGCTTCTTTGAAACACACGGCTCAGCGTGGCAGGACTATCCATTACTGGCCTGAAGTCTGAGTTTTGTACCATCGACCATCCGTACAGTTCTTCATCCAGAAAGTATCGGATTTACTCCTTTGCTTGTGCCATGCTTCAAGCTGCACCCTGACAGCAGGCACTGATTTTCTCCTATCTCCTCTCTCCTACGAGTTAAAAATTAAACTTCAGAGCAAGGGAGAGAGAGAGCACGGCCCTGTTCTGTTATCACTACTCAAGTGCAGTATGAACCCTGGCTAAACTTCAGGGACAAGGGTGGTTGTGTGTAGGCGGGACCAAGGGTTACTACACATCACTTTAGTCTTACAGAGGTGTGGCCCTTCCCGAATATTATCAACTCCCATTTGGATGAATATAATACTTGCCAGAACTAAAAAATATAACTTTGCTACATGGCACATTTATTCAAACACTATTCTTAGGCTTATTTACACAAATTAAAACTATTTCAGAGTATACAAACTACTTTGACACTCTTCCACATGCTTTCTAAGAAAACAGAAGTGGTGAAATAACTTCACTGTGTAGGATGAATGTAACAAAAGACATACCGGTACATGGAAGTTCAAAAGTTCGAATGGAGGAAGTTTTATTGAAATTAGCCAGACATGACTGAATTAAAGTGCACACATTTTCTATTCAGGCTGTATCAAGCATATCATTTGATATTAACAATGAGCTGGCTCCAGACAGGAAGTAAATCAAACAAATACTAACACTTTGATTTAAGACAGGAAAAGTGACTGTATCCATTCTATGAAAACTTGGCCTGCAATTCGCTCTGATTTCACATAAGCATATTCCACAACAATTTGAGGTGGGTAAAGTTATAAAGCAGGTTTTACAAATCTGATTAGAGCACAGACTTGATTGGTTGAGTGCCAATCTCGGTATCCTCAAAAGCTCTCAGGCAGATAAAGCATGATAACCCAGGCCTATCTGCATGACAAAGCGTTGTCAGACAGGTGCACTCTCAACAGCGAAGCTAGCTAAATCAATTTGGTTTGTTTACAATAATTACCCTACCTCTTCATTTTCATCCCTTTTATATTTTCCTAATGATCTATCATTATGTTCTGTAATTGCCCTGATTGTAAATGTCTCTGTAAAACTGATATTTGAATGTTGTATAAGACGAGATGCTGACGTGCGTTTGACAAAACAGCTGAACTGAGTGCATGATGAATCACGAAAGAAATGTATCTTTGCAAGTAATGTACAATAGTACAATGGGCAGAACACAGAGACAGGTATGACATTTCCCAATGTCAGCTTATGAGGATAGGTGAGAGCTTTATCCTCTCATGAGCCTTTCATAATTATGGTCCAATTCCATTACTACAATTCATGCCAGCTGAATTTGGATATGGAATTTGTCCATGTAACTGCAATTATCTTCAATGACTAGACAGATTGGATCCAAACCAGAAATGTATTTGGAAGCCATATATTCAAGACAATCTGCTGACGTAATTTCACTGCTACCTTCTGTGTTCATCTTTTGTAGCTAGTAGAAATATACATTCTATAAACAGGAATGTGGTTTCTAATTAGTGTTGTCATAAACACCAAAGATCATACAATACAAGAGTTGATCTATTGTTTTTCCTCTGTACCAGTTTCTGACTCGTAAGTTGGTCTTAAAAGGTCTCTCAAATGTTTTTGGCAGGATTTCTTGGGACATAAATTGATAATAGCTTATTGTGGGTCAATGCAATGAGGTACAGTAGATTACACTGTACATACTATACTAAAAACAACACTCATACTATCACTATTATTTGGAGAGGCAGGTAGCCTAGTGGTTAGAGCGTTGGACTAGTAGCCGGAAGGTTGCAAGATCAAATCCCCAAGCTGACAAGGTAAAAATCTGTTATTCTGCCCCTGAATGAAGCAGTTAACCCACTGTTCCTAGGCCATAATTGAAAATAAGAATTTGTTCTTAACTGACTTGCCTAGTTAAATAAAGAAAACATTATATTAGTCTTTCAGGATGGAAAACCATTGTACAATTCAATAGAGAAGTCTGAAAAATGTATACAACTGTTAAGAGAAGGTGTTTAGGTGGAGATCTGCTCCCCTGATTTGAACTTTGGCCTTCACAGGCTGAATTAAAAACACTATATCCACCTGCGTAGTATGGATGAGGCTTGAGCTGGAATGTTTAGCTAACTGAAGCTGGCTAGCTTTATAAGTAAATCTAGCTTGCTTCGTAGTGTACCACTCGGCCCTGTGGTGAGTACATGTTGTTTGAAGCACAGTAGACCAACATAGCTACAGAAAAGTGGCAGATTTTGAGGCTGTGTGCTGGAAAGTCTTGGTAGTGCACAGTTATGGCTGTGGTGCTCATTTGAATTTCATGGCTTTTTCAGCTTTTAACCAGCTTTAACTTTTTTTGTGATGTTATTGAAATAGGTTTAGATTTTAAGATAAAAATAGTAAAGTAGATGGCAAAAAAAAGGTATCTTAAAAAAGCACTATAGCATTCCTATAAGAAACTGTATGTTTTTTATAATACCCTATAATACCCTGCTATGATATTATTTTGCTATGAAAATAATATAGAATGATTATAGGAGTCTCTATAGTATGGATTTTTGACCTATAATGACTTCAAAATATCCAATAAGATTTCAATAGTATAAATCTTATGCAGCATCTCTAAAGTATTCTTAATTTAAATAGCGTTCCTGTATTATTTTCCATATAATTCCACTGAAGTTATTGAAAGAATTCCTACAGGCTATTCCTGTCGGGTTTGTTATAGTATTCTAATTGAAGTGATGAATATTATCCAAGAAAAAACATTTTCTGCAAGCGAAAAAAGAAAGCCAACCAATATTTATTTTATATTCCAACATGGGTATAGCAGGGTTACTTTTAAAGTTGTGTGGATGTTTGGGATGGATACTTTCAATACATTACATCAATTAAAAACATGTTGCATCTTAGTAAAAAAACAGACAAGTAATATTAATGTTAATTAATATATATTTTTTTTATCTATTCAACTGAACATGTTAACCACATGTACAATCCAATATAATAAGTGATGGCCTTGCATCACTGATGTATGTCCCTGGTAAGTTATCAATGAGTGATACTATTAGAAACACAGATTCAATGACATTCAACACACATTTTGTGATCTCCAATATTGCTCAATTCCAGTGAAACTAAATGCATGCGTTTTAACTGGAAGCTGCACGTCCCTAACATATCTTCACACTGGATGGACCTGAATTAAAGTATGTTGGCCAGGTCACCACTGCAAATGAGAATCAGCTCTCATTATCAATCAGCACAATAACATCAACCAGCTCTTTAAAAAACACCCATAACTAATCTCTCTCATAAGTGTTTGGCAGAGGGACAAGCCATCCATCCACATAAATACATTTACACTTGATATCTTCGAAAGAAAAAGCTTTTTTTGTATCGACCTCTCAACTTTCACACACATTTTTTTTTAACGAGATGCCTAGAATGCTGTTGATGAACAAACGGTCTGCTTGAATTACATGTGGTTGAACCACAACAATGGGAATAGGTTTGTTTGACAAAGCAGCTTGTTTGACAAATGCAATTCAGTCGAACAAAGAAAAAGAACAGCAGTTGTGCACAACATCCATTTTTTTAACACGATTGAGGTATTATCCATTTTTTTTCTGAAATGTTGTAGTTAGTTGGGTCATAAACAATCTGTTCATAAATGAATCAACCGTATGACTCCACAGGTTGAGACGGGACAGATCCTGTAATTAGTTCTTCCACAGCAAGTTTTACAGAAGCTGATCACTTATATGCAGTGATTGCAGTATTCTTGTCATTTCCTTGTAATTTGTCGACCTATGTACCATGGATTCAAACAATTGCACGGTGTCCAACCAAAGAGACAGAAGTTGTCGAGTTATGCCGAGAACAGAATGCATGTAGTCAAGCACAAAACCTAACACAATGTTGAACAATGGAAGCAAAAACAGTGTTGACAACCCCTTTACAGAATATCAGTGTGAGCAGCGTGAAATGCCTTATCCTTAAATTGATTGTGTGATCGTTCAATTTGCAGTTGTTGACAGTAAGGATATGATCTTACATGGTTACTAGTCCAACACACTAACAACTAGGCTACCCTGCCGCCTCAATATTCTGCATTGAATTGCTTACAGTAATGAAGGATTGGCCTGGCTATTGCATCTGAGGAACAAATCAAGAAGACCTTTGTACTCTTCAGAATCCCACTGTTATCTCTCTAAAGTAATGAGTTTTGGGCTAAATCGCAACATTCACAATAAAAGGTTTTAAAAAGGTTATCCATTCTTGGTTTTTCTGAGCCAAACCAAAGTCCTGCAACCATCACATTTTCTTTCCGATATATGTAAGGCAGTTCATTTATGGTAAATTGAAGGGGCCAAACTGAGTAATTTGAGGAGTTAAAAATGGGTACTCCATCACAGCTCCAGGTTCATGTTAAATCATCAGCAGATAGCCTCTTGTCTTTCAGTAATGTCTAGTACATCTTGCCATCCATGACATCTGCAATTTCATATTCCTCTTCCTTAACTGTTTTCCTCAAAATATCTATTCCATGGTTCTCCAGTGTATCTCGCAGAAGGTCCCTCAAAGGTATTGACAAAAAGAAACGTTTTGTTTCTCTGATGAAAGACGTTCAACAGTGTGAGCAATGTGTCTTCGGGTTGTTTTTCTAAGTAGTTTTGGCATTCATCACAAAATAAACGAGACAGCTGTCAGGGATGGATTACCCCAAAACTTTTTGAAGAGATATTTAGATGTTGGAACCATGTTGGGGACAAGCAAATTCAGCAAGACAGTAGGTCTATCTGGGCAGTTCCAGTCAGGTGATGATGCAGAACAAAGAGCATTATTGCCATAAGGCATTGCCCCTTTGTTACTGATGCCCCAGGGTATTTTTATTTATTTATCCGTTATTTTACCAGGTAAATTGACTGAGAACACGTTCTCATTTACAGCAACGACCTGGGGAATAGTTACAGGGGAGAGAAGGGGGATAAATAAGCCAATTGTAAACTGGGGATTATTAGGTGACTGTGATGGTTTGAGGGCCGGATAGGAAATTTAGCCAGGACACCGGGGTTAACACCCCTACTCTTACGATAAGTGCCATGGGATCTTTAATGACCTCGGAGAGTCAAGGCATTTCTTACAAGGGTAAGCAAATTAACGAATTGTCAAAACTGCTTGCATTATGTCAACTGCTAATGAAACGGATTCCGTAGCTAGCAATAAAAATAACGTGCCGGCAAAGCATAAAATGCGCCAAGCTCTACATAACTAAATCGTGCACATGGGCTAAATTTAAAAAACTAGGCGCGAGCAAAAAAAAAACAACGGTTTACGCTCAGTTTGCACTTTGCAGCAGAAGCAAAATGTCACCAAAAATGTATGCACTTGTGGATTTAAAAAAAAGATGGGACATCAGAAATTGTTCCAGTGGAAAATATTGAAGAGTTTGGTGGG
Organism: Oncorhynchus tshawytscha; assembly: GCF_018296145.1. Taxonomy (NCBI): domain Eukaryota; kingdom Metazoa; phylum Chordata; class Actinopteri; order Salmoniformes; family Salmonidae; genus Oncorhynchus; species Oncorhynchus tshawytscha. The sequence goes on from NC_056431.1 coordinate 37,656,141, forward strand.
ACGTGCGACAATCGTCGTGGAAATATTCAAGTCAATAATATTTTTCAAATACCGAAGCCTGTGAGTTCAAATGGACTTTTATTACAGAGTAATATAAGCCGAGCTGGTTCATGAAAACTGCCTTTCTAGCCTTGGCACACACTTTTTTATACAGGTTTCATCCTTATGTCACACACATAGTAATTCCTCTTTATGTTAATGATTCATCCCCTCTGACATTTAGCCACCGTTATCTTTTAGCCTTGCGCTAATTTTAGTTTGGTTTCACATTAGGGCATGGAAGCTTTAGAGCCATAGCAATTAAACAAAAAATAAATAGATATGTTCACTCCCAAGACAGGTGCATGTCTAATGGTGCCTAATGACCTATATACACATACAGAGTGCACTTATTCTGCTGACCACACATGTTCTGGAAAGTTCCCAATAGTTGGAACCACAGCAACAGTAAATATTAGGCCATAGCAATGGTACAGAAATAAACAGTCATGTCCAGTCCCCAGACAGGTGCATGTCTAATGGTGTCTAATAAACCAGACACACATATGGAGTGCACTCATCCTGCTGACTCCTCTGAAATGTATAATGGACACATATGTACTGGAACATTTCCAATACAATTTGAAAGAATGTATTGTTAATTGGCAGCGTGCGGGGAAGAGATATCCCGCGTTTGTCATGGCTCTGGATGGTAAGCTAACTAGCTAGCTAACATTACCCAGATAATGACACAGTATAACGTAGCTAGCTAACAATAAATGGTTAATGTTATCAATTAATATACATTAATATGGTTAATGTTATTAATCGTTCATGTTATCAAAAGTTATACCGCCAAGACATTGGTTATAACAATAACAACTAATGTAGCTAACGTTAGCTAGCTAAGGAGCTAGTTATCACTTAAGTACACTAGTATGTGTAGGTAGCATGCTAACCACTGGCTAGTTAGCTGTTCGGCAGGCCGATCCACCGGCTTATTAGCTGCTAGCTTACTAGCTGCTGATGCATAAAGTTGATGCATTAAAGGTGAATTTAACCCGGTCTCATCTACTTAATACTAATCACTAATATTAGCATTACACTTTGTGTCATAAAAATCTGATTTATCTTCAACACAACCAAATACATTTAAAAAATATATTTCTGTGGTTAATAATGTCTGAAACATCTCCAATCATTGAGACTAAAAAACACCACAAATAGTGTAAATGGCTGGTCTTTAAAAGATATGTTGCCTATTCATGTCTAAATGTGTAAGCTTTACAAAGAATCTTTGTCTTTCCAGGCCAGACCTCAAAGTGACACAGAGAGTGAGGACCTCACCTTAGTTGCAAAACAGAATATGCAAATATAGCTAACCATGAAAACATTCAAATAAGTGAGCTCAAAAGAGAAAATGCAGCACTCAGACAATCTCTCTCTGTGATTGAAGGTAAGCATTCCTGTGGATGCTCCCACAGAATATTCTCACCCTGCATGCAAGTCCAGGTTTAGTTTGGTATATATCCATAGATGTCAAATCAAAGTTTATTTGTCAAATGCGCGGAATACAACAGGTGTAGACCTTAGTGAAATGCTTACTTACAGGCTCTAACCAATAGTGCAAAAAAGGTGTTTGGTGAAAAATAGGTAAAGGTAGGTAAAAAAATATATAAAACAACAATAAAAAGGCAGGCTATATACAGTAGCAAGGCTAACTACAGACACTGGTTAGTCAGGCTGATTGATGTAGTATGTACAGTGCCTTGCGAAAGTATTCGGCCCCCTTGAACTTTGCGACCTTTTGCCACATTTCAGGCTTCAAACATAAAGATATAAAACTAATTTTTTGTGAAGAATCAACAACAAGTGGGACACAATCATGAAGTGGAATGACATTTATTGGATATTTCAAACTTTTTTAACAAATAAAAAACTGAAAAATTGGGCGTGCAAAATTATTCAGCCCCCTTAAGTTAATACTTTGTAGCGCCACCTTTTGCTGCGATTACAGCTGTAAGTCGCTTGGGGTATGTCTATCAGTTTTGCACATCGAGAGACTGAATTTTTTTCCCATTCCTCCTTGCAAAACTGCTCAAGCTCAGTGAGGTTGGATGGAGAGCATTTGTGAACAGCAGTTTTCAGTTCTTTCCACAGATTCTCGATTGGATTCAGGTCTGGACTTTGACTTGGCCATTCTAACACCTGGATATGTTTATTTTTGAACCATTCCATTGTAGATTTTGCTTTGTGTTTTGGATCATTGTCTTGTTGGAAGACAAATCTCCATCCCAGTCTCAGGTCTTTTGCAGACTCCATCAGGTTTTCTTCCAGAATGGTCCTGTATTTGGCTCCATCCATCTTCCCATCAATTTTAACCATCTTCCCTGTCCCTGCTGAAGAAAAGCAGGCCCAAACCATGATGCTGCCACCACCATGTTTGACAGTGGGGATGGTGTGTACAGCGTGATGAGCTGTGTTGCTTTTACGCCAAACATAATGTTTTGCATTGTTGCCAAAAAGTTACATTTTGGTTTCATCTGACCAGAGCACCTTCTTCCACATGTTTGGTGTGTCTCCCAGGTGGCTTGTGGCAAACTTTAAACAACACTTTTTATGGATATCTTTAAGAAATGGCTTTCTTCTTGCCACTCTTCCATAAAGGCCAGATTTGTGCAATATACGACTGATTGTTGTCCTATGGACAGAGTCTCCCACCTCAGCTGTAGATCTCTGCAGTTCATCCAGAGTGATCATGGGCCTCTTGGCTGCATCTCTGATCAGTCTTCTCCTTGTATGAGCTGAAAGTTTAGAGGGACGGCCAGGTCTTGGTAGATTTGCAGTGGTCTGATACTCCTTCCATTTCAATATTATCGCTTGCACAGTGCTCCTTGGGATGTTTAAAGCTTGGGAAATCTTTTTGTATCCAAATCCGGCTTTAAACTTCTTCACAACAGTATCTCGGACCTGCCTGGTGTGTTCCTTGTTCTTCATGATGCTCTCTGCGCTTTTAACAGACCTCTGAGACTATCACAGTGCAGGTGCATTTATACGGAGACTTGTTTACACACAGGTGGATTGTATTTATCATCATTAGTCATTTAGGTCAACATTGGATCATTCAGAGATCCTCACTGAACTTCTGGAGAGAGTTTGCTGCACTGAGAGTAAAGGGGCTGAATAATTTTGCACGCCCAATTTTTCAGTTTTTGATTTGTTAAAAAAGTTTGAAATATCCAATAAATGTCGTTCCACTTCATGATTGTGTCCCACTTGTTGTTGATTCTTCACAAAAAAATACAGTTTTATATCTTTATGTTTGAAGCCTGAAATGTGGCAAAAGGTCGCAAAGTTCAAGGGGGCCGAATACTTTCGCAAGGCACTGTACATGTAGATATGGTTAAAGTGACTATGCATATATGATGAACAGAGAGTAGCAGCAGCGTAAAAAGAGGGTTGGGGGGTGGGGGCACACAATGCAAATAGTACGGGTAGCCATTTGATTACCTGTTCAGGAGTCTTATGGCTTGGGGGTAAAGACTGTTGAGAAGCCTTTTTGTCCTACACTTGGCACTCCGGTACCGCTTGCCATGCAGTAGTAGAGAGAACAGTCTATGACTGGGGTGGCTGGGGTCTTTGACAATTTTTAGGGCCTTCCTCTGACACCGCCTGGTGTAGAGGTCCTGGATGGCAGGCAGCTTAGCCCCAGTGATGTACTGGGCCGTACGCACTACCCTCTGTAGTGCCTTGCGGTCAGAGGCCGAGCAGTTGCCGTACCAAGCAGTGATGCAACCAGTCAGGATGCTCTCGATGTTGCAGCTGTAGAACCTTTTGCGGATCTCAGGACCCATGACAAATCTTTTTAGTTTCCTGAGGGGGAATAGGCTTTGTCATGCCCTCTTCACGACTATCTTGGTGTGTTTGGACCATTCTAGTGTGTTGTTCATGTGGACACCAAGGAACTTAAAGCTCTCAACCTGCTCCACTACAGCCCCGTCGATGAGAATGGGGGTGTGCTCGGTCCTCCTTTTCCTGTAGTCCACAATCATCTCCTTAGTCTTGGTGACGTTGAGGGATAGGTTGTTATTCTGGCACCACCCGGCCAGGTCTCTGACTTCCGCCTTATAGGCTGCCTCGTCGTTGATCAGGCCTACCACTGTTGTGTCGTTTGCAAACTGTGATACTGTGATTAGGTTCAGTTGTAGGTGTATCTGTGAGTAGGTGCAGTTGTAGTGTCTACCAATTGATAGTTGAATGCCTATTACATGCAAGTGTAATGATAGCACATTATGTTCTATATTTTCAGAGTTGCCAGGTTTGCTCCAAGAGGTGAAAAACCTAGAGGGAGAGAGTGAGACACACAACTTCAAAGGGTGTCTGTGTGTTTGGTTTATGCATGATGACCAAATGTAGAGTAGAGATTGGGAGTAGGAAAGATGAAAGGAGGTGGTTGAATGAATCCCTATTCACTTTCTCGAACTGTCTGTCATATTGTGTGTTCCCAGACATCATGGCTAGTGGATCCACACCCATCTCCAAAACTCACATTGGTGAGAGAGGAACCACAGTTTCTAACCGTGAGTGTGTTTGGTTTAAGCATGATGATCAGAAATATGAGGAGTAGAGGTTGAGAGTAAAAAATATGATTAGAAGTTGGAAGGTGGTGGTTGAATGAATCTGTATTAAATCTCTGTCATACTGTGTATTCCCAGACATCATGGCTGGTGGATCGACACCCTTCATCCAAACCCCGAAAGCAGCACTCCAAGACATAGCCGTCACAACCCTACGAGACAGCATGGTAGGGTGACTTGAGCTGTACAGCGGGGATGCAAACTAGTCACAATTTGAATACAAAAGCAGGTGTATTAACATTGTAACAATACAGCAAGCAGAAAAATATTGTATGCATGTGCAGTTTTGCTTAATTTAATGTAAATGTTTAATGCATATTATAGTGCAATCATTATTTTTCTTATAAGTGGTTTAATTTATAGAGTGCCATGTAGGATTATGCAAAACATATTCACGAAACTATTTCTCGTTAACTACTAAAACTATCTAACGGAGTACAGCAAGCAAACAATTTGAGTCATGGCAGAAAGGACGACGAGAATGGTTTTATAATTCAAATACATTTACTTAAAGGGGTGGTTCATCGAAAAATACTTTTAACCTCCTTAGAACATTTGCTTAAGCATTAGCCTTTACCAGAGACCGTTTTTAGGCTAGTTGGATCAGTATTTAGAATTCTACAATTATATTTCAAAATGCGACATTTACGATTTTATCTAGAATGTATGAAAAACGATGTATTTATCCTCTTTATGCAACAAATGTTGTCTTGTTATTGAATTGCCCAAGAACAGTCTGTTTTGCTTTAAAACATGTTACAAAAATCGACCTACTAGAGCTAATGTTTTCTTCAGTTTGTGTCATCTGGTTGATACAAATCTTTGAAACAAGAAGAAGAGTAAGTAAGTTCTGACTGACCCAAGTCGCGGCTTGGCGCAAATTAATCAAAAATTACTTCCTGGATTTTAATTTTAAAAATGACCGATATCATTTGGGAAATATTAGGCTAGGTAAATATTTTAGGAAAGTAATCTTATTCCTTTAAGAATACTATAGTATGTCCGAATTTACCATCAGAATATTTCTATAATAATCTTATAGGATCACTATAACATTGCTATAGTTATTGCTATATTTCTACTATAAGAATGCTATATTCTATAGTATGTCTGAGTTAACCACAAGTTTTTGTAGTTATATACAGTGGGGCAAAAAAGTATTTAGTCAGCCACCAATTGTGCAAGTTCTCCCACTTAAAAAGATGAGAGGCCTGTCATTTTCATCATAGGTACACTTCAACTATGACAGACAAAATGAGAGAAAACAAATCCAGAGAATCACATTGTAGGATTTTAAATGTATTTATTTGCAAATTATGGTGGAAAATAAGTATTTGGTCAATAACAAAAGTTTCTCAATACTTTGTTATATACCCTTTGTTGGCAGTGACAGAGGTCAAACGTTTTCTGTAAGTCTTCACAAGGTTCACACACACTGTTGCTGGTATTTTGGCCCATTCCTCCATGCAGATCTCCTCTAGAGCAGTGATGTTTTGGGTCTGTTGCTGGGCAACACGGACTTTCAACTCCCTCCAAAGATTTTCTATGGGGTTGAGATCTGGAGACTGGCTAGGCCACTCCAGGACCTTGAAATGCTTCTTACGAAGCCACTCCTTCGTTGCCCGGGCGGTGCGTTTGGAATAATTGTCATGCTGAAAGACCTAGCCACATTTCATCTTCAATGCCCTTGCTGATGGAAGGAGGTTTTCACTCAAAATCTCACGATACATGGCCCCATTCATTCTTTCCTTTACAGGGATCAGTCATCCTGGTCCCTTTGAAGAAAAACAGCCCCAAAGCATGATGTTTCCACCCCCATGCTTCACAGTAGGTGTGCAACTCAGCATTCTTTGTCCTCCAAACACAACGAGTTGAGTTTTTACCAAAAAGTTCTATTTTGGTTTCATCGGACCATATGACATTCTCCAAATCTTCTTCTGGATCATCCAAATGCGCTCTAGCAAACTTCAGACGGGCCTGGACATGTACTGGCTTAAGCAGGGGGACACGTCTGGCACTCCAGGATTTGAGCCCCTGGCGGCGTAGTGTGTTACTGACGGTAGGCTTTGTTACTTTGGTCCCAGCTCTCTGCAGGTCATTCACTAGGGTCCCCCCGTGTGGTTCTGGGATTTGTGCTCACCGTTCTTGTGATCATTTTGACCCCACGGGGTGAGATCTTGTGTGGAGCCCCAGATCGAGGGAGATTATCAGTGGTCTTGTATGTCTTCCATTTCCTAATAATTGCTCCCACAGTTGATTTCTTCAAACCAAGCTGCTTACCTATTGCAGTTTCAGTCTTCCCAGCCTGGTGCAGGTCTACAATTTTGTTTCTGGTGTCCTTTGACAGCTCTTTGGTCTTGGCCATAGTGGAGTTTGGAGTGTGACTGTTTGAGGTTGTGGACAGGTGTCTTTTATACTGATAACAAGTTCAAACAGGTGCCAGTAATACAGGTAACGAGTGGAGGACAGAGGAGCCTCTTAAATAAGAAGTTACAGGTCTGTGAGAGCCAGAAATCTTGCTTGTTTGTAGGTGACCAAATACTTATTTTCCACCATCATTTGCAAATAAATTCATTAAAAATCCTACGTGATTTTCTTGATTTTTTCCCCCCTCATTTTGTCTGTCATAGTGTACCTATGATGAAAATTACAGGCCTCTCTCATCTTTTTAAGTGGGAGAACTTGCACAATTGGTGGCTGACTAAATACTTTTTTGCCCCACTATGTATAATACTATTTTATAGTAATCCTATAGTACTTTTTCGGAAGGGAAGAATCACATTTTTTTTTAAATCTTACAATCGGATTTGGAAAAATAGCACTGGAGTCATACCTACTAAAAAAAACAATATTTGAGACAAGAATGAAAATCTTTAGTTTTAATAGTGCTGCATAACATTAGAAAAAGGACTTACGCAATTTTACCAAAGACTCTCTTAAAAGAGCCTGTGATGATAGGGTAAACTACGATGATCACACTTAGATAAATCTGTATACATCTTTTTAAAAAGAGACCCATTAATAAAGGACAGGAAATTACCAAAACAAAATCTGATTGGACAGAGGAAAAAGTCATCCTTCCACCAAAGTACCTGAGAAAGAAAAAACAACCTTCTTACGATATACGCACATTTCGTAAGAACCGATGAAAAAAATACATTTTTGAAAACGTTATATATATATACAATGCACTTATGTATCTGGCACCTCGCCCATCAATAAGAGACTTCAACATGGATGATATGGGGGAAAATCTGATAAATGTTTAGATAGGAAACAAATGATCAACTTTCATAGAATGTATAGTTCCAGAGTGCCTGGGTTTTTCGCAAGTAAAAGTAGGCTACAGGAACCACATGTATTAAACATCCAAATACATCTCACAGCTGGTTTCCTTTGTGCAAGAATCATAGCTGATGGTAATAAAAGCTACTGGCTAGGGTAGATTCTTATTTATTTTTTTACAATGTGAAAGTAACAACTGAGTTGGACAAAGGTAAAACCTGCACTTGAGGGGCTGAAGTTTTTTTCACTTTACAGGGCAAGTTATTACTTCCTGCAGTTAGCTCAAGTCATAAAATGTCTTCCACAATGGGTGCTGGGCAAACACTCCATAAAGTTCTGTACACAGGTTGACAGCTGGTGGAATAACATGATAACATGCCCTTTGTCATGGTGTACATCAAGGGTTACAGAAGAGACAGTTCACTTTAACTGATCAAACATGTGTTTAAGTCAAATAAAATCATCAATAGAATAAGGGTGAGTGGGTGATTGATTTGCATTTCATGTGCTGATCAAACAAAATGTGTCTAAAATACAATTGTTGGACATAGAAACTCTATTATAGCATAGAATTGTCAGTTTTCAACAGGTGAAAGATATTTAATCAAATCAGGTCCCCATTCGTGGCTCTGCAACAAACCCCGAAGTGTTAACATTTTCTCTTTAAGACTATGGGAATCTAATTGGATGAAAAATAGTGCTTCTGGAAAATCCATGTACTTGGTCTGTCTTAAATCCTTTTTAGTGTCATAACAGTCAAGACTTTAAATAACAAAAAACATTGGAGTAAACAATTATTCGGAGAGCATGAAGGCTAGATACTTAGAGGGTCTTTGTAGTAGTCATTTTTCAAAATACAAACTAAAGTAAGAATACATCATTCGAATTTCATGGCGTAGTACAGTATTTACACCTGTTTTGAGATGGTTACTGTTTTCGGTTGGAAAGGCAACAGCACTATAACTTCTGTAGAGCAGCTTAGCTTAGTCGAGGGGTTAATGTCAGTTCCCATTCTAACACATACAAAAGGCTTCATCACAGTTTGCCTTCATGATCCAGCATTACCTGGCTGCCAGGGGCCAGAGATGGAGAGATGTAGAATATGGGGGAGAAATCAAATGCGGTAGTTCATAGGCTGTAGTGCCGTCTCCTTATCTGAGACTGCTTGTTCACAGGAACTGCTACTCTGTGTCTCAGAGTGCTGATCAAGGGAAAGATCCTCCCTGTCGATAAATCCTTATTCATTATGATCTAAAAGGCAAAACTAATCCTTTATCAATACTTTAACTCTGTGACCATTTGTGAATACGCCCAGATCTCTACATCAGATGTGTAAGTCACCTAATAGCCTGATGATCAAATCCATGACCAACTTCTTCCACCCATACTATTTCTACATTAACGATAATTAATTTTGCCTGCTCCCAAACCTACTCCTGTGAACAAGCAGCGACCCTTTCATTGTTAGAAATTGCTGCCGCTGGAATAACAACCTTGCTCTTCTCCTTATGAAACCACTCTGTCCCTTTATTTAAACGTGTACCAATTGAAGTGGCCATAATGAATCATTGATAGAAGGCCGGCACCTTCAGTACCATCAAGTTTTTCTTTTTACACATCCAACACAGCAAAACACACAATCTCAGTCAACGATGAGTCGCATCAACACTGTACAAAGTAAAAAGAGTTCATCTTGTAGAGATGGAACGTCAACTCCACACTGCAGAGAATAAATCGTTTGAATAAGAGGCACTGGACGTAGTTCAAAGTCTCTGATTGGTTGCTTCAAGATTGTCACTTCAGCATGCCGCTCCGCACTGTATTCACGATCTGGTGAGAGACAGAAAAAGGTGAGCATACACCTTGTTTTTCTATTGGAGACAGATGTTTGCAGGTCTCACTGACTTATTCTGATATAAAAAGGGAGATCTGAAAGACATCCATTTCATGTGCCTGTTGTTCACATTGTCATATTTTTTATCTTGCCGATATCAGGTCGTTAGATGCCCCAGGGAAGATGTCAAACACATTGTGACTAAAGCTGTGTTGCCTATCTACCGGAAGTTGATGCTGTTGCTATGCAACTTCTTGTTAGCTTAGCTTGTTAGCATTCAACTTCATTAACAATATCCATTGAGAACACACAACTATACCACTTAGCTAAGCTAAGAATGACGTGAATAATCAAGTCAATAAACGCTGGGTAGTTAGATAGCATATAGTTAATATACTGGTAAGTTCTATATATTAGTAGCCAACTAATGTTAGGACGGTATCTAGCTAACGTACCGGTACATAAAAGCAACTGCTGTAATGATATGTTACGTGCTTCGTAAGGTTAGAGAAGTTAACAAATTAACAAACCAATAAGCATACTACATACTCAATTTAAGTCACATATAGAACGGTTAGTGCAGTTAGTATGAGTATTCAAACACAGCTTTAGTCATCATTGTTGCTATGAAAACCACTGACAGCCTCCAGCTGGTTGCGTTGAGAAAAAAAAAACCTTGCTACATAATCATCAGCATAAATCCAGCAGAATACTAGCTGCATGTCTACCTTGGTAAAAGGGGGAGGGTATTTATCAGACAAATCCTCGATAGTCTGGAAGCTCAGAAAAAGTACTCAATGGTTAGCTCTAATACAGCATTCACCAACAGCACATCTACGAGACACCATGTCTTCATTTAAAATGTATTGAAAACCCTAAAAAGGGAAAAGTAATTACATCTTTTCACATGGTGAAATCCAGATCCCTTGGAGTAGGCGGGCGATGGTCTTATCTAAAATATTTACTTGTCCTTCCTGTCCTTCCTCTCTCTCACTCAATACTGTCTAAACATTGAAGTAGATAAATGCACGACAGATGTTCAAAGACAAAACAAATTACATGATAATAGGAAGTGAGTGAATCCAATGTTTTCCAGATGATAAGTGGCAAACATCATTGGACAAATAGAGATTTGTGTCTTACCAAATTAAATGTTAGTCACATGCGCCGAATACAACGGGTGTAGAACTTACAGTGAAATGCTTACTTACGAACCCCTAACCGACAGAAAGTAGTATGTACATGTAGGTAGAGTTAATTAAAGTGACTATGCATAGATGACAAGAGAGTGGCAGTGGTGTGGAGAGGGGAAGGGGGTGTGGCAATGTGAATAGTCTGGGTAGCCATTTGACTAGATGTTCAGGAGTCTTATGGCTTGGGGGTAGAAGCTGTTTAGAAGTCTCTTGGACCTAGACTTGAAGCTCCGGTACCACTTGCCGTGTGGTAGCAGAGAGAACAGTCTATGACTAGTGTGGCTGGAGTCTGACAATTTTTAGGGCCTTCCTCTGACACCGCCTGGTATAGAGGTCCTGGATGGCAGGAGGCTTGGCCACAGTGATGTACTGGGCCGTTCGCACTACCCTCTGTAGTGCCTTGCGGTCGGAGGCCGAGCAGTTGCCAAACCAGGCAGTGATGCAACCAGCCAGGATGGTCTCAATGGTGCAGCTGTAGAACCTTTTGAGGATCTGAGGACCCATGCCAAATATTTTCAGTCTCCTGAGGGGCAATAGGTTTTGTCTTGCCCGCTTCACGACTGTCATGGTGTGCTTGGACCATGTTAGTTTGTTGATGATGTGGACACCAAGGAACTTGAAGCTCTCAACCTGCTCCACTGCAGCTCCGTCGATGAGAATGGGGGCGTGCTCAGTCCACAATCATCTCCTTTGTCTTGATCAGATTGAGCGAGACGTTGTTGTCCTGGCACCACACAGCCAGGTCTCTATCCTCCTCCCTATAGGCGGTCTCGTTGTTGGTCAGAGGGCATAGCAGGATTTTTTATAAGCTTCCAGGTTAGGGTCCCGATCCTTGAAAGCAGCAGCTCTAGCCTTTAGCTCAGCGTGGAGTCTGTCTGTAATCCATGGTGTCTGGTTGGGGTACGTACGTACGGTCACTGTGGGGACGACGTCATCAATGCACTTATTGAAGCCAATGACAGATGTGGTGTACTCCTCAATGCCACTGGAGGAATCCTGAAACATATTCCAGTCTGTGCTAGCAAAACTGTCCTGTAGCTTAGCATCTGCTTCATCTGACCACTTTTTTATTGATCTAGTCACTGGTGCTTCATGCTTTCATTTTTGCTTGTAATCAGGAGGACAGAATTATGATCAGATTTGCCAAATGGAGGGCGAGGGAGAGCTTTGTATGCATCTCTGTGTGTGGAGAATAGGTGGTCCAGCTCTTTTCTCTCTGGTTACACATTTAACATGTTGATAGAAGTTAGGTAAAACTGATATAAGTTTCCCTGCATTAATGTCCCCGGCTACTAGGAGCACCGCCTCTGGGTGAGCATTTTCTTGTTTGCTTATGGCGGAACACAGCTCATTCAATGCTATCTTAGTGCCAGCCTCTGACTGTGGTGGTATGTAAACAGCTACAAAGAATATAGATGAGAACTCTCTCGGTAGGTAATGTGGTCTGCAGCTTATCATGAGAAACTCTACCTCAGGCGAGCAATAGCTCAAGACTTCCTTTCGATATCGTGCACCAGCTGATGTTTACAAAAATACATAGACCAGACTGTGCTGTTCTATCCTGCCGGTACATCGTATAACCAGCCAGCTGTATGTTGATATTGCTGTCATTCAGCCACGACTCCTTGATCCACAAGATGTTACAGTTTTTAATGTCCCGTTGGTAGTTTAATCTTCCCAATAACTTGTCCATTTTATTGTCCAAAGAATGCATGTTTGCGAGCAGAATTGAAGGGAGTCAGGTTTATTATTTATTACTGTGCCTAGGTTTGTGTTGCTTCACAGTCCCCACTGTTCCATAAGGTGTTTTTTTTAATCTGTTTTTTAAATCAAATTTTACTTCTTGCATCAGTTACTTGATGTGGAATAGAGTTCCATGTAGTCATGTTTCTATGTACATAACCTCAGATTGTAACAGGACATAGAACATTTTAATTTGTGTCTCCTTACCCTGTGACTGGCTGGTGGATCACGAGCAGAAGCTTTCGTTGTCATGGGAGACAGTGTGTAAGGGAATAAGGCTTTCACACTGTTCACTGTCCTCTGGCAATCTGAGGGAAGAGGCCATGACCATGATCATAATCACTACCTGAATGGGAACAACTAGCATTCAGATAAGAATTGAGTGCAATCACAATATATCAAATTAGCGCCATAAACGCAAAATAATTTAAATACAATCCCAGCAAGCCTAACGGCAACTAACACTATCCATTGTCCTGGATTTAACGGGGCACATTTCAATTTGGGCAAATTTAAGTGTGTGTGTGTGTGTGTACACAATTACTGTGAAAGTCAAACCTTACAAAGCATTGGCCAAGTAAACAGTAGGCAACAATGCAAAGAGTAGCAAGTGTTTTTCCCAGTACCTTTGAATCCGATGTGTCGAGCGGCATATGAAGGCAAACACTCTTCGTAGCCCCACCATGACGGGGTCCCAGTTGTTGTAGTGGCATAACAGAGTGGCGATGAAGAAGGAGAGGAAGACGGGAACCGCTCCAGCGAAAAACAGCCAGGAGAAACTCACCTGGGGACCGAAATATAGCAATAAAGAATGTGATAGCTGCTTATATAGTAACCTATAGATGTACAGCAAGTGCCAGCTGCCTAACAGTGGGTCAAAAATATTCCAATAATTGCAATAAAGCTACATGTATAACAATCACCACCATCTCAGAAGGGTGGCTTCTTACAAGATGAGTGCATTGTACTTGAACTTCAGTGTTACTAGCTAGCATGTCATGTATTTATGAAATGAGAGCTGTTGACTTGACATCTCAACAGACTGGATATCCAACATCAGAAGCATGGGAGTTTTCTAACTATTGGCACAAAAAAAAACATGCTATTTTTAAACTTCAAATGATGTTATATCCCATGCAATCTACTAAGGGAATAGCTTCTAAGGCTTCAAAGTTAGATCCCCACAGGCAGACAGACAAAGCTCACTCATAACCTTGCTAGATGATACCCTGTCATAAAATTCATTACGCTAAGTGCCATGTGACAAAGCATCCATCACAAACCAATTCCACTTTATTTGACCTATAAACTGACACACCACCTTTGGTAGAGCAGCCATGCTCAAGGGTGTGATGGCAACATAGACATGCAGTAATAATAGTGCCCCCTCTAACCTTTTGCATGCATATGTCTGCTATGATCGACAGTGGGATGGTGAGGCTGAGGGCCAGAGTGCCTATGAGGGAGGAGGTGAGGAAGCAGCCCCTATGGAGAGAACACACAACAAGGTTACAATTAAATCAAATGCAAAAATGCTCCTCTTACGCAATAAATGAAAAAGGTATCACTTGGCATAACGCTGCATATCACACTATAGCCCCGTGGTCACCAACAGGTCGATCTCCTACTGTGCTGGCCAATCGGATTGCTCAAATCACCGTGCCTACAGCTTCCACGACCAAAATTTGATACCAGCCTACTGAGATTTCATAACTTTCAAAACCATGACCAGAGAAAGACTGTTCATGAATACAGCAAAGAGCTGCTGTTTTTAGGAGTGCGTTCATGTCTAGGTTTTTATTCAGTCCCATCAACACTTTTTATTCAACATCATTACATAACATGCTTCTCCATACTTCCACTCATGCTGCAGCTGCAATGAATGAGGAGCCAAGTGTATCGATAGGCCTACGTTTTTTAAATATTATTATCAGCGTGTCATGTCTATTTTAATATTGAGGAATATTTCACTTTCTTTGGTCATAGGAACAACATGAATTTGTGCATGACGCAGATGCGGTCTGACTTGAGTTTCACCATCAGGTGGAAGACGGTGTCCCCTCTCTCTGGTCAGTCTCACCAGAGGAAAGGAAGGAGAGAGCAGGGACCGTGAGAAGCGGACCCTCTGCTGCTGCCCCCCCCCTGCGCTGAGCCTAATGCCGTGTTCAAAACAACTGGGAACTTCAAAATCTCCGACTTCCAACATTCAAGACAACTGAACTCTGAAAAAAAACGAGATCCGACTGGACAAAATAGTTTTGAACGGTCATCCAACTCGGAATTCCAAGTCAGAAACTCCGACTTTCCGACCTGTAGATCACTGACGTCATGATTTGACCATGTGTCTTTTTTCTCTCTTTTTTTTTTTTACAGAGTCCAGTCAAATAAAAAAGCTTACTTAATAAAAGTCTTTATTTTGGTAACGTTACATTATCTATTTTTTTAACATGAGCGGTAGATCTCAGCTTGCTTTTTGACTGTGAAAGTGATCTTGACTGGTGACCACTGCTATAGATAGAGGGACCAATCTTAACCCGAGATATGTGTGGGTAACTTGGTGCATATCTCCCATTCACATCAATGCATAATTTACGTGCAAGTCCAAGTTACGCACACATATATCATTTTCCGATTCAAGATACATGTTTCCGCACAGTGTGTGTTTCTGCAGTGTGAATAGCAGAGTGGACAAGGAGTACATATGCGGTCAATCAATCAAACCAATCAATCCATTCATTCATCAACCGAGACGCACCAGAGCCAGAGGAACTCGGAGAGCACAGTGCCGATGAGGCCGTTGATGAGGATGTAGGTCCACACTAGCTTACTGGGCAGCTCAAAGGCCTCAAAGCCTGTGTAGTGAAGCACAAGGAAGCCTGGCCATAGGAGGAGCAGGTTGAACAACCCCACAAATCCTAAGAGACACAAATAAGAGAAGATGACAACTTTATTAATTCTGATGTGTTGACATTTAGTGCTATTTGCAGGTGAAAATGTTATATATTACATATTACATTTAATTGAATATAATTACTTTACACACAATTCAGGATCATTATATGGAGTTATATCAGTGAAAAGAGCATCTGAAAATCAGCAACAGACCAAGCTGCCACACCTGACTCTAGTAAGATGTTTAAGACCTAACTATGATCTACTTACCAAAGAACATAGGGATGTCCAGCTTGTCCTCCCGGTCCACCTTCCTCTTGATCATGACGATGTAGACCGCGTACAGCGCAGCCCCAGCCACCGACCACAGGGAGCCTGAACATGACACGACTTCATCATGTTATGTTATGCTAATTACATCCCCTTTCTCATGGTTACTCTCCAAATGTTTTTTTCTGCAATGCAAGCAAACGTGACATCGTGGATGATTTCATGCTTAAATAATACATTGTATTTATATAGCACATTTCTAGGACACAAATCAAGTACAGTACAAGACATGACAAATACACACAATATGAAGAGGGATAGAAAAGTAACAGGATGAAGGAAAAAAGACAAACAAAAACAAAAAAAGGTTTTGAGGAAGGATCTTTATTGTGGAGCACTTCTTATGTCCATTGTTACCTGTAGCACCTTTCCCGTCGGGGCTGTCCATGCTGGAAAAACTGACCAGGGCCACTCCTCCCATGCTATGGGGAAAGGGACCAGACAAACAATGTAACTACAGATAGTAGTACGAAGCCAGAGTAACTACAATTATTCAGCTGATGTCATGGCTTACCACAGAGCCACAGCTAAAAGCTTGGACAGAGTAAAGCGGTCACTGCTGTTACTGGGAAATACGGCCGCCAGGATGAGGGTGAAGAGACCTGGCGAGACAAATACTAGCGAGAATACCAACAACCTGTACAAGGTAACACCCATTCTGTTTTCTAACAACGTAACATTTCTTTGCAACAAAGTTTTTACAAAGGAACAATAATGACATTTTTATTTTATTTTAAAACATCCATGTTTGTTTTTGTTTTTTCCCCATTGTAAGATCCTACATGTAAAATTTACTGAGTAAAGTCATATTTAGTGTATGGACTCACCTGAAGTGGAGGACAGAACGTTCACTATGGCAACCGGAGTGTCAGACAGGGCCTCTTGGTAGGAGAGGTTGGCTAGGAACCACTGAGGGAGAGCAGGAGGGGGATACGGGTCAGCATGACACACTTCTAATGTGTACCAAATACGGTAGATTGACGATTACTCATGTGTGTAGTCTTCCCTCAGCTCTGAGTCATTGCTCATGTGGGAAATGAGTGATGATACAAAGATTTGTTTACAAGCGCAACGTTTGTAAGATAAACGAGTTCAGGATTCTGCATGCATAATGTGTTATTTTACACTATTCATGAAGGGCAAACCCCAAAGCCATGACTTGTTGGGGGGGGTGTCATTCCACCTCAAAAAGCACAAGAAAGAGGTTAGACACCCGCCATCTCAGATGGTTCTTAAATCGTTTCTGTAGTTAAAAACAGATGAGACTAGCATTCATGTAACATTTTGTTGAAATATAATTTGATCTCTGAGAAATTAAGCAAACTGATCGCACCCAAATTGGCCATTTTAAATGTTAGGATTCATATAAATATTCAATACATTAAAATAACATCCGATTTGGACCTCCAAAAAATTCTAACAATGAGTAAGACATGATGATTCCAAAATAAATGGTAAAAAGCCATCCACGGAACCCCCACGCCAATCCCACCCTAACAACGAGTATATACAGTCGTGGACAAAAATATTGGCACCCTTGTAATATTTTCAAATAATGCACCATGACTATTGAAAAAATATTTTGGTATCCACATATCATGTCTTCGGTTTGCAGTTGAACAAAACAAGAATAATTTACAACATCTTAGCTTATTCCACAAAGAAGTCCTAATATGACCCAGACAATATTATTGGCACCGTCTGGAAGTAGTTACAAATAATTTGATTTCAAGCAGGTGATTCTTCTTTACTTTGGAATTAAACTCACCTGGGGTGCCTGCAATATAAAAACACACTAATTCAAACAGTTTTAATAGAGAAAACGACTCATTCTCCCTGTTCTGTGTCACTGTGTGTACCGCAATGAGCATGGAAAAAAGAAAAAGAGAATTATCTGAAGAGGTCAGACAACAATATATTTTTAAAGTGTTTTTTAATTGTATTTAACTAGGCAAGACACTTAGGGACAAATTCTTATTTAAAATAACAGCCTACCGGGGAACAGTGGGGCAGAACGACAGATTTTTACCTTGTTAGCTCTGGGATTCGATCCAGCAACCTTTCAGTTACTTGCCCAATGCTCTCGACAATCTCAAATCTCCAGAAACCTTGATGTTCCTGTTTCCACCGTACATAATGTTATCAATATGTTTAAGGCCCATGCCTCTGTAACCAACCTCCCTGGACATGGTTGCAAGAGGAAACTCGATGGAACCGAAGGATTGGTGGAGAAAGCACCTCGATCAACTGCCACACAGATTCAAGACATTCAGACCCAAGTTAAGAGAGTTAACTCGCACCATCCGACGCCAACTCAATGAAAGGGGGTTATGTGGTAGGAGACCCAGGAGGACCCCACTGCTGAGAGAGAGAGACATAAGAAATCCCGACTGCAACTTGCCAAAACACACCTGAACATGCCAAAATCCTTCTGGGAGAATGTGCTGTGGACAGATGAGACCAAATTAGAGCATTTTAGTAAAGCACACCATCTCTATGTTCACAAAAAAATAAAAAAAAATAAGCCTTCAAAGAAAACACCTTCCCTACAGTCAAACATGGAGGAGGTTCAGTGATGTTTTGGGGTTGCTTTTCTGCCTCTGGCACTAGGTGCCTTGAACGTGTGCATACAAGGCATTTTGGAGCGCAATGTCAGACCCAGTGTCAGAAAGATGGGTCTTTGTCGAAGGTCACGGGTCTTTCAGCAGACCGCCAAAACACTTTAAAAAGTACCCAGGAATGGTTCAAGACAAAACGCTGGACTGTTCTGAAGTGGCCAATAACTTGTGGAGAGATCTGAAAACAGTAGTTGGGAGAAAGCACCCTGGGAGAAGTGGGCCAAATTGTCAGTACAGAGGTGCAGGAAGTTCATCGATGGCTATAGGAAAAGCTTGATTGCAGTTATTTTAACCAAAGGCTGTGTGACAAAATATTACATCTAGGGTGTCAATAATTTTGTCAATGCCATTTGTTTATTTTCTGATTTAAATTGATATATTACGTTCTGAATCAAAAACAAAGGTTCTGCAATTTTAACAGTGAAATAAAGAATTGTGGAGACCAAATACTTTGGTCAATTTTAATTTATTTGTGAAAATTGAAAAAAGTGCAAGGGTACCAATATTTTTGGTCACAAATGTAGTGTCAGTTCCCTATGTCTGACAAGTAGTATTGAGCTGCGGCTCAGAGGATTATTTTTTCATCCTATGTAATGTATTCCCAGTGAGTTTGGTGATGTTTTTTTCCCCTGTTCAGAGAAATAAGTCACTGAAGTTGTTAGGTTTATGTCCTATCCTGCATCCTGATGTTACCAGGTCTGACCACTATATGACATTGTTCCGGGTGTTTGTTTTTAAAGAATTGCATTGGTTTTGTGCCACAAATGGAAAAAGGTTTGCATTTGAAACAGAGGGTAGGTAAACAAAACCAAAGCATGGGTGACATGTCTGGTGAGTATGCAGGCCATGGAAACCTGAGACATTTTCAGCTTCCAAGAATTGTGTACAGATCCTTGCAACATGTGGCCGTGCATTATCATGCTGAAACATAGGCGATGGCAGCGGATGAATGGCGCGACAATGTGCCTCAGGATCTCATCACGGTATCTCTGTCCATTCAAATTGCCATTGACAAAATACAATGGTTTTCAATGTCCTTAGCGTATACCATACCATAACCCCTCCGCCACCATGGGGCACTCTGTTCACAACATTGACTTCAGCAAAACACTCACCCACAAGAGGCCATACACGCTGTCTGCCATCTGCCCGATTCAGTTGACACCAGGATTCATCTGTGAAGAGCACACTTCGATGGCTACTGACACGCTGGAGAAGGTGAGCATTTCCCAACTCAAGTCGGTTATGATGCCGAACTGCAGTCAGGTAAAGACCCTGGTGAGGATGATGAGCACACGGATGAGCTTCCCAGAGACGGTTTATGACAGTTTGTGCAGAAATTCTTCAGTTGTGCAAACCCACAGTTTCATCAGCTGTCTGGGTGGCTGGTCTTAGACGATGCCGTATGTGAAGAAGCCAGATGTGGAGGTTCTGGGCTGGCGTGGTTACACGTGGTCTGTGGTTGTGAGGCCGGTTGGACATACTGCAAAATTTTCTAAAATGACAGAGATGGCTTACGGTAGAGAAATGAACATTCAATTCTCTGGCAACAGCTCTGGTGGACATTCCTGCAGTCCGCATGTCATTTGCACGCTCCCTCAAAACTTGAGGCATCTGTGGCATTGTGCACATTTTAGAGTGGCCTTTGATTGTTCCCAGCACAAGGTGCATCTCTGTAATGATCATGCTGTTTAATCAGCTTCTTGATATGCCACACCTGTCAGGTGGATGGATTATCTTGGCAAAGGTGAAATGCTCACTAAAAGGGATGTAAACAAACTTGTGTGCAAAATTTGAGAGAAACACATTTTTTGTACATTTAGAAAATGTCTGGGATGTTTTATTTCAGCTCATGAAACATGGGACAAACACTTTACATGTTGCGTTTATATTTTTGTTCAGTGTAACTTAATTTCTCAGAGATCCAATTTTATTTCAACAAAATAATGTTGCAGGAATGCTAATCTTATTTTTTTCTAACTACAGAAAGGATTTAAGAACAATCTGAGATGGTGGGTGTCATGACTTGCTGAAATTACATGGAACGACCCTGGGGGTATTCTTCAGCAAACACTGCAGCAAAATGAGTGGTACTAGCAGCAATAACTCATCAATGATAATAATAAACTGTGTAGTTAACTCACCTACTACTGACACTTAACAGCAATGTGACAAGTTTAACTACTTAGATTAAGTTGACAGACATTAAAAAAAAAAAAATGAAAAAAAGCCTTTATTGCCTTAGGCAATTGAACCAAATCTCAAATGTATATACTCCAAAGATGTATTTAAGATAATAACTTTTCTTCCTCCAACTTAATACGGAGGTGCCCAGCTAGTATACTAAAGTTCGAGAGTCTACCAAGTTAATAAGTCTACAGACACTAACAAAACAAGTTCCCACACTATAAAATTTATACTCACCACAAAACAGAAGAAGAAGCTGATCTTGGCCACGTCGGTGACGGTGAGCTTGCCCACAGTGCGGAGCATGGACTCCTGGTCCTTGGCGGCGGGGAAGGACATACGGGACAGCTTGGCTTCCAGGGCCTGTGTAGATGGGAGCTGGCGCACCTCCATGATGTTGCTGAAGCGCACCCGCTGTGTTTTAGAGGCTGAGAGGCGGGAGGATAGAGGGGTGCAGAGAGAGCGAGAGAGATCAGTGTTTTAGGCCTTTGTGTCTTTGTATAAGAAGTTAATAAAGTGGTAGCTAGATGGATCACAGCATGACAAATGAAATGAACGAGACAATGAACCCTTCATCTAACGCATACTTTTATTCTACTTATGTAAAAAAGCAATGAGTATTTAGCACAGCCATTTTCTAAAAAGCATCCGGTGCCGTAAACTGGGTTGTGGCACAAAAATAGCATGGGATTGAATTGGGCAGCTTTGATTGGACACTTGAAAGTGTAGGACCCTGGAAGCAAAAATGTACGTAATCTCCAAATGTACTATAATCGTTCTATAACGATCGACAGAGAAATATGTAATCGTTTCATAATGAGAAACAATAGAGGAAACTAAGCCAGAGGGTCACTCAAAAGGTCAGACCCAGTTCTCGTGAGTCAACCTTTTCTTTCAACTCACTCATGGGTCAAACTTGAGGGCCATCACATCTCACAGCTCATCAGAAACACTACACCAAACATCTCGTTAGATGTAAAATTACGCAAAGAGGACCTCCTAGGCAAAAAAAATCTAAATTACTTAGATTTCTTGATTCGTTTTTAGATTAATTCTGATTAAATATATACTGGCTATTTTGTTGCTATGGCAGTCCATGAGGGACAAACGGTAATATTGCTACTTTTCTTCTATATTTTCAAGCGAAGGTCTTTTAATGGAGTATGCGAGACAGAGACGTTAGCGTCGCCTACCCGAGTTCTGCTAGGAGCAAACCGAACCTAATATGTGGGCGCCTTAAAAGGTACATTTCACGGCTGCTCTATTTCACTATATATGTACTACATGTCATTTGCGTCATAAAAATGTTGAATTTTCTCACTCCGCGCATATATGAGCGTTTCTGAATCCCACCAGTAGAAACGGACCAGCTACATTTCCTGGTTGTAAGCAAACCACAAAGAGGACAGCTCCGTGGAGATGTATAGAATGATGTGAGACATATCAAAATGCCTGTCTGTTGCCAGCACTTTCAGCAAGAGGACTTCGAAACAGACCCATAATCTCAATTGATGGGGTTGCCATGTCAAACTTTGAAAAGTGATGCTATTCCATCGATGTTCTTCTTCACTTCAAAGAGGAAGGCATCAACCAAGATTAGCGCAGTATAAAATAAATCAAGCTGAGGTTAACGAACTACATGTGTTTATCTAAACCAACATCTAGCTAGCTTTCATAATACGCTGGCAAGACATTCCAAATAATATGAATGTAATTAACCAGCGCTATCTGGTGATGTGACTTGTAACCTTGCAAGTTAACCTTAGGTTACATTAGCTCGCTAGCCAACTGCCGCAGAGGATAATATGATTAACATTGTGTTCTATTTAGAGTCCGATCCCATCAACACATGCAGTGGCATCAACATCAAGCTCAGTACCCGGAACATCTAACACCTAAAATCGCACGGAAAACTGTACCGGAGCGCCAAGTCTAGGACCAACAGGCTCCTTAAACAGCTTCTACCCCCAAGCCATAAGACTGCTGAACAATTAATCAAATGGCCACCGGAATATGTACATTAGATACATTTTTCCGTGACTCAATGATGAAGAAATAAATATACTGGAGTTAGGCATAAACATAGTCTGTGTCTTGTCACAGCTGGTGTGTTTACAAATGGGCTACAACTTCTACTGTAGTTCTCTCTGTATTGTGGAGGCATAGTTGATTGAAGGCTTGAAGACTACATTTGAGAAAAGGCAGTATCAGTAAGGGGGTGGGTTGATATAGTACCTTGTTTGAGTGTCTATTGACCATGGCGGCAGACTGACGAGGGCAGACTGACGAGGGCGGCATTTTCTGAGCTAGACACACCAACAACACATAAAGCCTCACATAATTCTGCCCCAAAACAACAAAAACAGTCTCTCAACCAATGGTATATGGGCTTTTTAGGTGAGCGCTGATGCCTCCCTGTGATAAGCAGTGCCCACTTTGTCAAAGGCGCAGTTAGGAGAGGTCGCAGCGGTGCACCACCAACGTTCCGTCAAAAAAACTAACATAAATCATATAGCAGATAGGATGTGGACTTTTTCTGTAGCCTACAGGCTGGAGATAAAATGTAATGAGATGGACACCTTTAACATCATGCAGGTTTCTCCGATCAAATAGCCTAACCTAAATGGCGCTCAATCAAAAGAAAATGTGCTGTAATGTTAACATATCCTAAAAAGAGGACAGGTCAAAGTAAAATGGACAATCTGGAATGGACAATCACAACTGTTGTCCAGGTGTTTTACCTCATTGTCATGATCAGTGGTCTCAAGTTTTAATCTGTACATTTTTGACAAGCTGAGCATAGCGAAAAAGAAAATACTTCTGCATTTCCCACTGTGTAAAAACATTTCAAATAGGCTTACGATAACCCCTGATAAAGTTGGGTAGCTGATATTAAGAGCTTAATTAGGCCAATTGATTATTCACAGGAATCAGGACCAATAAAGCCAATATTACAGACAGTCGGCCTACCACATGGATGGGCATTCATAAAATTACATTGTGGGCAGACATGGTAAACTACACCCCAGTAAGCACAAGCCAACGTCTTGGAAGGTAGGCTTACCACATGGATGGGCATTCATAAACTGTAGGCTCGTAAGCATGGACCGATGCCTTTTAGATGTTTATTTTTGTTCAGTTCGGACCGGCCTCGATTTCCACATCCACTGGTCCGGTCCGGACCAAACATGAACCAATCACAGACGTCTATGTTTGGTTCAAATTTTGTCTGGTCTGGACCAGCCTTGATTTGGGCCAAAAATGTAATTACAGAACAAAAAATGTGCCTGATTTCAACAACTGGAATTTTAAAAAAAATAATTAACTTCTGGAAAAATATGTATTTTAAACATTTGAAAAATACTTTTTCACCTTTCATTCTGAACCTAAATCGAACATAACTTCAATGTCATTTGGTTACTGGGACTATTCTAGTTTTGCAGGGGGCTTGCATTTTTCGGTTTCGCCTTGGGCGGCAGAACAGCAAGGACCAGCCCTGATTGATGGGAACAAAGTAGTAAGATGTTGGCTAATCACTGACTACTGTGTGTCCTACAGACTAATCCTTCTGCTGCTGCTAATGACCTTGACACCAGTTTTAGTAGTACAGAGCCCGTAGACCCATTTGATGAAAGCTTTCAACCTAGAATAAGCTCAACCTCATCTGATTTTGAAACAAGCCAGGACAGCCAAAGGTATTTATGAAAGCACAATACCCTCAAACAAAATAGCCATTATAAAATGGGTGGTTCAAGCCCAGCATTATGTTGGTAACCAGTTTAAAAATAGCAATAAGGCACCTCGGGGGCTTGTGATGTATGGCCAATATACCATGGCTAAGGGCTGTGTCGTAGCACTCCGTGTTGCGTCGTGCTTAAGAACAGCCCTTAGCCGTGGTAAATTAGCCATATATCACACCCCCTTGGACTTACTGCTTAAATATACTAAACGGTCTACAAGACCTCCTCAAACTTTTTACACCTTTGCAGTCAGTTCTTTGGCATGGGGGAGAGGGGCTGTTAGTATACTCTCCTAGCCTATTCACACTGTAGGTGATCATACACAACTAGTCAAGTCCCCCTCAAACGTCTCACATCTTTGCTAACAGCCCATTTCAATGCCCCATTATTGACTCTGAGTGTAACCAAACACATACCAGTCTACTGTACCATTTTTTTGTGTACAGATGAACATGATTTAGTGTATGGCTACACATCCTCATGATCAGTCTTCATGTTTTATACATCCTCATGATCAGTCTTCAGGTCAAAGCAGTGGGTGGTGAAGAACATCGCCAACGCCTGCTAACCAGCTGCCATTACCCAAAACACAAGAGGTTCAACCAGTTGAAGAACATTCTGGAACCTGCCTGGAACATTCTGGAACCTGCCTGGAACATTCAACCAAAACAACATCCATATTCAGTTAGACTGATGTAGTATAATATAGAATGCCTTGTATGCTCACAACTACATTGCGGTATAGAGATTGCTAGCTGTTGTACATAATATTTTGTGTGTACTGACAAGTGACTAAATGATTCCAGCTGCATCTGAAACCAATAAAGTGTTGACTTCAACTTCAGGATCAATTCATTGTGATATTCATATAATGTATTTGGATAAACTAGCTACAATCCTATTGCTAAAACAAATGATGCAGTGCGTTGGTTAATCATGTAGAATAATTTGTTGGCAAGTAAACATGCTTCAATATAGCATATAAGTAGACATGGCTTGTAATCAAGACAGTGTTTATTTGCTCTGGAGACAGATGAGTTTACACAGCAGTACGCAGGAACAGTTATGTGAATGTATGGCATACAGTAGAAGAAAGATACCATTAACGCTTATAACACTAGTTCTAAAAAGGGAATACTTGCATATGGTGTGTTTGGGTGGTGCAGTGAGGTGTTCGGAATCACTTTGATACAAGGGACGATTGTTGTTATCGGACCTTTCACATCTCTTGAGAGTCAACTTCTTTGTGTCCAAGCGGTATCGTCTGTGAGAGAAAGGCAAAAACCACTATTAGACATTCATAGGCAATCCCTGTGTACTTTTTGTATTCCTACTGTAGCAGCATGGTGTAGAATGAGACATCCCACAGACACACTCTAGCTAGCTAGAACACACAGGTATCGTTACTCCAAGACTAATATGAGTCATAAAGTCAAAGTCATTTCTTTACTCTCTGCCATCATCATCAAAACCCTTCTCCAGTTTTGCTGGCTATAACGTTAGACTACAGTACATTTTAGGTATAGCAAAACACAGCTAGCTTGGCTTGTAGTGATACTAGCAAGCCCACGTATTGCCGAATCAATCATTAAATTGTACTGTACTGAACAACACTGCCACGAGTCAAATGAATGGTTATGTTGCTACCTGGCTACTGACAGCAAAACAACTTACTCGTTTGTTACTTGCCCTCCTGAGTCCTGGTCCAGCTGGTCTAAGCTGCCACCGCTGCTTGCCGGACTCGTAATTATTATTTATCCCTGCTGTGTCAACTTGTCTTCAGTGTATTCCGACTCAAATAAATAGGGATGCATGTTCCTAAAGAAAAAATAAACATTGTCCAGCTCTTCTTGGAAAGAGGAATCATCAGTAGCAGCCATTAGCTCGGTTTCCACCAATTGGCGACAGATTTTCATGAAAAAATAATCTGCATTAAGAAAATATGCGCATTTTACCACCAGTGGTGCATTTACACCAAGCAGACTAGTGGATAAACATTTGTGCACGATGACGTAGTGCACACAAAATGTACTTTTTATGTACCGAACAAAAATCTAAATGTTCAATGTGTTTCCATCACATTTTCAACTCTACCGATAGTTTTGTCACAAAAACTTATGGTAAATAAGAATGTTTCTAATCACTTCTACATTAATGTGATTGCTGCCATGATTATTATAATCCTTAATGAATCGTGAATAACAATGAGTGAGAAAGTTAAATGCAGAAATATCATACTCCCAAGGCTAACCTTTCATCAGTGTGGGGGGGGAATCTAACTTTCTCACTCATTCACAATTCATTCAGGACTATCCGTAATCATGATAGCATACACATTAATGTAGAAGTGTTTAGAAACATATTCTGTTCGTATTTACAATGAAAGTGACTCAATAAATGATTTTACAATTCATTTCTATTGGGTACAAAATAATCTGAAACACAACCACAACAAACAACAAATGCATCCAACAAGTTTGTAGTCCCAAACTTGCTGTAATCATTGCGTGCTAGGAATATGGGACCAAATACTAAACTTTGACCTACTTTAATACACATAAGTGTATTTGTCCCAATACTTTTCGGCCCCTAAAATGGGGTAATATACACAAAATGTGCTGCAATTTCTAAACGGCTCACCCGATATGGATGATGAAAATACCCTCAAATTAAAGCTGACAGTTTGCACTTTAACTTCATAGTCATTGTATCATTTCAACAAAAAATGTGTCACTGTTCTAAAACTTTTGGAGCTCACCATAGCTCCAGTGAACCTGTAAACTAGTACATCCCCTGTTTTGAAAAGCCTGCCTTCGAGGGTCGGGAACAGTTCATTGGGCTCCCGTCAGGCTGTATTTAGTCTCTTTACAAAGCCAGGCAAAATGAATCAACCTAAACATCCTGTAATGTCCTGGCAGATAGTCCAATGGCTCTATTTTTTATTTAACTAGGCATGTCAGTTAAGAACAAATTCTTATTTACAATGATGGCCTACACGGCCAAACCCGGAAGCCGCTGAGCCAATTGTGCTCCGCCCTATTGAATTGAATTTATTTTGGGTAACAGACATACACAACAAAATGTCCAATGTGGACCCAGAGGATATCACTTGAAAGCATTAATTAAATCGCTTGTTTCCAAAGTGGTCCTCGATGGTAAAAACAATAACGCATATAATGGGACTCCCAATTACAAACAAGGACAACCATATCTACTCACTGCTAGCATGATCATGCAATTGGAAAAACACAAAAGGCCACAATTATTGCAACAAAACATGACTCCATTCAATTTTAGATCAGACAGCAGGCTTAATCAATCAATGACGTCATTGGTTGAACTCTCCCAGCGCAAAAAAAAGAAAAAAAGTCCAGCTATAGTGCATAATTATGTCTGAAGCACCCTCTCATCACTCATAATTATGTAGAGGCTGGAAAAACATCCCAAATAGTGTCTATTGGTGAAGCTTCCCTTTAACAGTCCCATTCTACAACCCCATTATTTGCCAAGGTCTTGTAAAGATCAACCTTAGCCAATAACAATGTGTTCAATGATTATTATGTGCAATGTCTTGACTTCTGTGTGGAAACTCATCTGTATGTCCCGATCTCTTTTTTTATAAAACATTATTATTTATTTTTTTAATGTTTGCACGTTCGTATATATAATATTTTTCTTGTTTGTATGTTCACCTGCCCGAGGACTGCAGACAGAAATTAGCTGTTGGCTAAATCTGGTACAACAAATGTGTACTGAGTGTGTACTTATGTGTACGGAGATTGTTGTACTGTACATTGTCCCTCTTCAAATAATGTTTTTTTTTTTTCAGAGAAAAAACTAGAGTTTAGAATGTTTGCTTATGATATAAATCATTGTTGCTATGGCTTTGCAATTCATATACAAGGGACTCTAGATTTCTAAATGTTTGGTTAAATTGTTACGACAAGATGAGGAGCCAATACAACGAGGGAGGGAGGCAGGTGGGCACCGGTTGCCAGTCAAATCACAGAACCATTCGTGTTTGTAGCCAGCGTGGGAAATGAACACCTGCCAAATGAGGGTCGATTTTGGCATTGGCGGGTAAGAATGTCTGTTTCACAAGCCACATTGGCAGGTGGTCATACACAGCATTTGGGAACAGTTTTTTTCATTCCAAACCCCAAATGTAGAAGCTGGTGAAATTGACCTGAAAGGCTACTAAAGTGTGATTTTGTACTCGTGTTTCTTGGTTAGTCACATCGTTTTGTCACACACTAGGTTGTTTTTCAATATTAGTTTGAATTTGCTTTAACTCTCTGCTGCTAGTGCAGATACAGAGATTCTTATCTCTAGCAGACAGACACAGAGGGGCAGCTGAACATATTTGTTTTGCTCCTAAATATCAACTCATGTAGTCCTTGTAAAAAATGTCAGCGTTACAGCCCTGAACTAATAATAATAAATAAGCCGTATATCACTCAGCATTTTGTGGCAGGGCAGGCACTTTGTTTATTCTTGATTGATGTTCAGTTGTAGAACTGTTTTACTTTTTTATCAAAGTTATTTTAACCTACAGTACATTGGTTAAAACACACAAATGTAATTAGCAATAATACCACATTACTTCTTACTAGTAATACATTTATTGTTTTAGAAATGTTACATAACACGCTCTTCAGTTATTTGCAATACATTTTTGGTGTAATTATGGCGGAACAAAATATTTTGGCTGGTAGATGTATAAATCTACATGACACAGTGTCTGGTGGAACAAAAAGTAAATGTCCCACCCTGGTTGTAGCCTGTCGAGAGGGCCTATGTTATATCTAAAAACCATGGATATCAATAAAGAAATTCAAGTTATGTGTGGCACCTTATCCTCACTGTGGTCAGGATTATCATATTCTGTCTGTCAATCATGAATTTAACCACATCTAAGCACTCTGATGAAGAGAACAAAGATTGCCCATAGGGTGAAACAAGTAGCCTAAATGATTGAACATGGAAAAGATCATCTCAATCACCAAGACAATCCACAGGATTCCTACTCACTAACATGATGAAATATTGATTATTGAAGGTTTCTTTAAAAAGAAATGCTCATTAAACAACCGCTGCGGTCTAAGCCACTGCATCTCAGGGCTAGAGGCATCACTACAGACACCCTGGTTCGATTCCAGGCTGTATTACAACCGGCCGTGATTGGGAGTCCCATAGGGCGGCGCACAATTGGCCCAGCGTCATCCGGGTTAGGGTTTGGCCGGGGTAGGCAGTCATTATAAATAAGAATTTGTTCTTAACTGACTTGCCTAGGTAAATAAAGGAATTTAAGAAAATATATTTTAGGCTTGGTTTACCAGCTGAATAAGGCAATATGATTATTTATAGATCTTCATCAAATATTTTATCTACATTCTTAGTCTGTTGGTTAGTCTGATAAAGGTTTTATTTCTATACATAAAATAATATATATTTTAATACTCACTGGAATCACAGTCTCCATTGGCACAGTTTGTCTGTTCTGTGGGAAGGTCCTGAAACTTCACAGGAACGTACAGGGGTTCACTCTGAAGTAAGAAAGAAAGTCTTCAACTAATGCACTCAACTAAAAGCATTTCTTATCATCACATTCATTACAGTATATTCAGCCAGCCAACAGTAAAATCTAAATGTGAGTCAGGGAGAATACAAAAAAGCAAATCAATTATACTCACTAGGGTATGGTCATTCAAACTGGTGTCGTTGATACAGGGGGTAAAGTAGGCCTCGGCATCAGCAAACTGTGGGAAAATACTGTAGGTTAGATTGGGCTGTTTCATCATAGCAAATCAACATTACCTTAGTATCAACAACCACTACAAATATACTGCATGCGCTAAGCAACAATTTGTCTTTAGAGGGAAACAACAATGTTTCGTTGCCCCCGTGTGGTTGTGGGACGTCAGTGCTATACGTACAAAGGCAGCGTGTCGTCCCCGGAGACTGCCCGTGCACTGCTGCCTCCATGGCCTCCACAGCAGGAACCCCAGCAGGTACAGCACAAACATGGAGGTCTTGGTGAACGTGCTGAAGAAGGGCTTGTTGTACTCCTGCCGCTTGAATATGTACTGGGGGGAAATAGAGGTGAAAAAAGTATGACTTACTGTTCAAATGTCACTTTGAAACTATTGAGATGTGGCTATTCCTAGTACAGGGTGGGGGGGTATTAAAAACGTCTGGATAGATATTATGAGCAACATGGCGAAAACGTGACCCCACTAGTAGGCAAGGTGGAGCTACTACCATATTCCTAGTCAATCCTTTCAGATCTACACAAGTGCCTATGGGGCAGGGGTTAGTGGTCAAGCATTGTCGTGTAATTGAGCACTAGTCTTAAGATTGAGCATATTATCCTAAATAAAGGGCGCCTATCCCAGGCCACCCATTTCTGCAATGGTGCTGGTTTTCATTTCTCACTGTACACTGTAATTGTCTGTAGATTGCACCAGCCAATCAGTTCCAAGCTATAAAAGCAAATACAAGTAGGAATGTGGCCCACGAAACCAGGGGAGATGTGAGCCCCTGGTCTACAGGAAGTGCTAGTGTCTTACTGAGGTGAGCTCAGAGGAAGCCACCCAGATGACATCCACCAGCAGGAGGATGACCACCCCCAGGGCCATGCGTCTCTGCTGGGCCACCGTGCTGCCCTGAGAACCCATCCGGTTCATGATGAACACCCACACCATCTGGACAAACACACAAACATTTTATTACACACACACATTTCAAAACAGTTCATAAACAAATACCAAAAACAGATGTCTGGGAGATGTTCTTCAGATGTGACACAGTGACAGTACCTGGGAATCCTAATACAGGATTCTTCAGAGTTTTGGACTTTCTGACTCAGAACAGGCAGGAATCTGAAACCGTGTCAGTGGATAATGAGAAACACTGTCCAACAATCCTGTAGGGAGTGCACAAAACCCATCAACCGCAATCTACTATACGTCATATTGTTATACAACACTGAACGTTACGGTTTGGGTCTAAATCCATATAGATATCTGAAACCCAGACAAAGATGATATAGGCTATGCCTAACTGTTTAGTGACAATGGTTTTACAGGATACAAGAATGTGGGTTTTCTTCAGAGCTGCCTCAACCAAAACTTCTTTGTGACGTTACAAACTACTTTGAACACATTCTAACATCTGTACACCTTTCAACTGGTTTACCCACAAATATTAGAGTTTACAATTACTTTAAGAGAACTCTTTAGGATCTTACCAGGTCGACCCCAGGAAAGGCACGTTGGCTCTAGGAGTTGCTGTGCCGACCGGTTCAGGAAAGAGGAACACCAACATGGGGCTTCACAGGCACCATACTTCACATGCAATGAAACAGGGAAACCAAATAAGAACCTGACAATGTTCATTAGCATAGCAAAGACCATTTGAAAAATAAGAAATCAATCAGCAGAAAAGAGGTAGGCCTCCACACAGACGGGTACGACAGGACTATTCACGGATTAGTCTGAAAAGTAATTGATGAAGTATGCTATGCTCTCCTAATAAAAACACATAAGCCTACATCATTCCTGCTAGATTTAACTAAATGCTCATTTTTGCACAACCTGAGTAAACACATATAGCTCTCTCATGGGTGTACTTACTAGTATGCAAACAGGCCAAAACAGGGACCAACCTGAACTTGTCCATTATGAAACCGTTTTAGTTGGAAAATGCACCAGATCTTGGAGGTGAAATCAGAGGTGCCTAAGGTTCAGAACTAGGTCCTTTTGAAACATGGTCTATCCACAAGGGGACTTGAGAAGACTCATAAGACCATATCCCTACTGGTAAAATGCACATGATATGATAGGGTACTTCAGGGGTACTCTGGGCAGAAAAAAAAAAACAGTTGGTGGTACAGTAACCAAAAAAGGTTGTGAACCACTGGATTAGCAGACAGGGAGCGGCTCATGAATGAACGCATTCATTGTTCTAATGTTTGCTCAGTGTTGCCTTAGCTATGCTTGTCTACTAGGGAGGAATCATGTACGCTAACGTTACAACTATGATTGATCCTTTGCATAGGGTGTTTGAGATTTGCATTATTTAACTAACGTTACAAAGTAGCCCTTCATCCACAGCAACATCAAAGAACTGTGGAGTACATTCCCGATGAAGGTCAGGAAAAAAATCCTGGTATTTTTAGCCAAGTAGCTAAATCGAATAATCACGCTCAATGAGGCATGCACAACATACATTTGTCAAAGGGGTGAGAGGAGTTTGACACGTCACTCTGACAGATTAATGTCTGTAACACTATAACGTTAGTTAAGAGGTAGTGCTTGCGGAGGTGCCCTTCATTTGATAATCAGATCTTTCTAAGCAGCTCACTAGCTCGATTCATCATTCATTGGACAAACAAGAGCGAAAGAGGGGGTAGTTGGCTTGCTAACTTACTAGCAAGATAAACCATTTCTTCCTATGCTCGCAAGGACTCACGAGTTTATTAACTAGCTGCAACATCATGCCGATTAGACAGCAGTTATCTAATTTAGCTAACGTTAGTTGTTAGTTTACCTGGATTCGTTTAAAATTAATGTAACAAGTTATTTTTGCAATATGGGAACTGCAGTACTAGAGCCATTATTAGCCAACGCGTGAACTAGCTAGCTTTCTCGAAGTTTACAGCTAACGTTAGCTACAGAGTAGCTAGTTAACGTTACCATCAACAAATCATTTGTATTTAACGTTACCTAGCTAGCTAGATGGTAAGTAGGTTTCCTTCTATTTGACGTGGTCGTTCATTCCTCGTCTTTGCAGGAAAATACAATAGCTTGATCATCGGTAATACATGTACAGTGTGCGATGAAAACACATATCTAAACAAACTGGTTTTGTTGTAAACATTAACTATCCTTATGATTCCTGCTCAGGTGACTCTGCTTAGGCATTTAAATAAGACGCAGAGACTTTTGGGATATGTAGTCTTAATTTGGGGCTATGTAGAATATTTTATACTCAACAAGAAGCAGCAAGAGTGCAGCTGGGGTTGGTAGAAAATCTACATTTGACATGTAGGCCTACACAGAATCAAAAAATTTATATGGGATGTATATTTTATCGACATGTACAGTATACAAAATATATACATTAATAAAATCAATCCATATATTGAAGGAAATACTATATATCAGTGTATTTAAAAAAAATAAAAATAACAGTCCATCTAAATCTACATGTCATTGGAGGCATGTGTCAACATTCATTTATCAAATTTGATACAATGAATTAATACAATTGTTGAAGCAATACTATAATGCTACCATACTCAACACAATAGATTAATTGAATTTGTTGAAGGAATACTACACCATATATCAGAGTTATTTTGAATAAAAGAATTGCAATAGACTAGTGCACACGCCTGAGAAGAGGACCATTGTGATATTGCAAGCTTTTTAGAAATCCATAATCCATGCCCTTTTTCTCAGATTTGTCAGAAAAACAAGGACAGTGGGAACCAGACAGATCTTTTAGAGATCCTCAGGTGCAAGTGCTATTTGACATACTGCATCT
Source organism: Oncorhynchus tshawytscha (assembly GCF_018296145.1). NCBI lineage: Eukaryota > Metazoa > Chordata > Actinopteri > Salmoniformes > Salmonidae > Oncorhynchus > Oncorhynchus tshawytscha. The sequence goes on from NC_056431.1 coordinate 37,690,128, forward strand.
GTCTGATGATAATGATGACCCATTGTATCTGATGACAATTTTGGAAAGGTCTATAAAACAAAAGCTGCATTTTTAAGCTCTGATTTGAAGAAAATTATGGAATTATATGAAAATTAAGTGGGATGAAAACAACACAATACAAATAAGTATATGCCAACAAAGGCAAATTGTAAGGAAGTCAAGTATATATTGACAAATTAGATTAATCCATTGGCTAATTTCAAACTGTCTAATGCATGTGTGTATTAAAATGCAATGGCTTAATTATGTAGCTAGCACTGTAAAACTCATCCCTGGCCCAGAGCTCTCTGTTCATCATATATGCATAGTCACTTTAACCATATCTGCATGTACATACTACCTTAATCAGCCTGACTAAATGGTGTCTGTATGTAGCCTCACTACATTTTTAGCCTCGCTACTGTATATAGCCTGTATTTTTATTGTTTTATTTCTTTACTTACCTATTGTTCATATAACACCTTTTTTGCACTATTGGTTAGAGCCTGTAAGTAAGCATTTCACTGTTAGGTCTTCACCGGTTGTATTCGGCTCGCGTGACAAATAAACTTTGATTTGAGCGTGTGTGTGTGTGTATATACATTAGGCCAAAGGTCAGTGACTGAGATGTTGTGTGTATCTCACACTACTGCAAAATTATATTTTATTAGATGTTAAGGCACAACCACCTAAAATAAAAAAGTAAATTACGTCATCATTTCCTCAATCAAAGTTTGTACCAAAAGATGTAGCCTATTTTAGACTATCATTTTAGAATATGCATAAAATCCATCTTCCCATTGCAACGTCTGCCTATGCCCACACATTCTCCCAAGAAAATATTATATTTTTAATACCCTCAAACACCAAGTTAGGCATATCTCATTTTAAAATAGACCATCATCACTGTCAATAATGAATGATAATTCTTCACCTTTTCATTTGATTGATCTCAATCAGTTTCATGGGAATATGCATTTAGATCTTTTTGAATTACCGTTTTGTGAGCAAATAAGAACAAATGGTGTTAATCTATTTGCCTTTTTTTGTATTTTCAATCAAAGCATATATACTGCCAATTAAGTGGTGTTCTCAGTTTAGTTTTGGCGCATCACTTTTTTGTGACTGTCCAACTTTTTGTGTTTTTGGTGTAACAGTAAAGGTATAGGCCTGCTATGCTATTATATTCAGTTATGTATATTCATAATCTTGCAAGACATTGATTTATGGAGCGATTTCAGTGCCAACAGAAATTGTATTTGAATTCGATACTTTAGAATTTGTATTCAAATATTGAATTTCATATTTTTGAATTTGTAATGCACAAATGTAATCATTGAATTCATCAATTGACCTAGTATTTCATGATTTCAAATTTGATTGAGTGAATATTGCATTCAGTTTAAAATGTCTATTTAGTTGAAATGATATGTTCAGTTTCAATATGGTAGATATTGCATTCATTGTATCAAGATTCCAAACTACCATTTCAAGTCTCCAAAACTTCTCAGATGCATTCAGGTCCGTGTGCTTATGCGTAATTCATATTTCCTTTCATCTTAGCAAGACCAAACAAGAGGACATTAATCGTTTTATAATTTGTCTTGTTGAAAAGCAAAACGACAATGTTATATCAACTCGTTCATGGTTTCCAAATTGGGCATCGAAAACAAATAAAGGAAAAATGTATATATATACATACACACACCCTAATATAATATTCATGGAGCATAGCGTGTGTGTTTACAGTCTGGGTTGATCTGAAGTGTCCGCCGCACATAGAAAGGATTAGAAATGTGTGTGACAGGAAGATAAAAATAGTAATGTTAGCCAAGGTGCTTCATTTATCATGCCAATAGAACGAACTCAACACAGTTGGCTTGCACCACTTTCCTAGCTAGCATTAGCCTGCTAACGTTACTGCTGACTAACTAGCAGGCTGGCTAGTGGAAGTAAACTAGTCCCTCATGCTAGCTAGTAGTTAACGTTAGTCCCTCAACCTGCTATGTAAAAAAAAAAGATGAAGCGGCCCGGGCAGAGCTACCTGCTGCAGAAAGGTGAGATTTACACACTGCCTTACCAAGCAAAACAGGCAGTAACTGCTCATAGCGTTGAACTGAGAATAATGTATTGAAAAAAATGTATTTTATTTACCTTGGTTTCACAGTAACTTTAAGCAATTATTGCTAACATGACCCCCGTTTTCTCCAAAACACAATAGAGGCAGGATATTTGCCCGCATGTATTTAATGTAGCAAAAATGAAGAACTGATTTTCGACCAAATGAGCAATTACTGCCTTTTTTTGCTTTTCCTCAATTACCTCGACACCGGTGCCCTCGCACATTGACTCTGTACTGGTACCCCCCCGTATATAGCCCCGGTATTGTTATTTACCGCTGCTCTTTAATTATTTGTTATTCTTATCTCTTAATTTTTGGGGGTGTATTTTCTTAACTGCATTGTTGGTTAAGGGCTTGTAAGTAAGCATTTTACTGTAGGGTCTACACCTGTTGTATTTGGCGCATGTGACAAATACAATTTGATTTGCTTGGTAGGGCAGTACTTAATGTACTGAAGTTACTGTAAATGGTAGCCTAGTGGTTAGAGCGTTGGACTAGTAACCGGAAGGTTGCAAGTTCAAACCCCCGAGCTGACAAGGTACAAATCTGTCGTTCTGCCCCTGAACAGGCAGTTAACCCCTAGGCCGTTATTGAAAATAAGAATTTGTTCTTAACTGACTTAAATAGTTAAATTAAGGTAAAATTAAAATAGGTATTTCTGACCCATTTCAATACAATATCCAGTGAAGCTACAGTCAATGCTGATATTGTGTGTGTGGGTTCAGAATGTGCCCTCGGGAGAAGGATACTGTATGGCATCTGAGCAGATTGTCATGAACTTCATCCAGTTACATCAGCCAATACAATAAGTTACAAATCAGCCTTTTTATTGATGTCCCACTCTCTCCCATTGACAGGACCAGTCACTCAGCCCTATCAATAATCTCTCAAGGTCCTACACTACTTCCTCATACAACACCCTAATGAGAAGCAAAAGGCCTGGCCCCATGACTAAGTTTGCATATCTCTCTAACCCTGCTGTACCCTACCATGCTGAGACAATCTGACTCTAGAACAACATTCAACATTTCAAAGGATAACGTGAAGGTTTTGGCTCAATAAAACAAAGTAAAACACACCAATCCCTGTCCTAATTTCAACAATGTGTACTAATGTGGTATACCTCTCATTTTTTGTATTAAAATCTCGCTCATTTGTGCCCCTGGTCTGGTAACTCAGTCATATTGTTTTATTTATTTTCAACTTCAGTATTCAAAATGTTCTGGCTGCTCCCATAGTAATTATACGCTGAAAGTAGCACTTAGTTATAAAAGCTCTCATATGTTGTTTGTCATTAGAATTATGGTGGGCACAATTAATTTGACTAGGATAAAAGAGGACCTGATGCCTCTGGATCTGCAGATGGAATCAGAGAAGATATTGTCTCAACACTCACCTTCCAATCGGTGTTTGCAACTCAATAGTACTGGAAATGACACCCTTCAAGTACTGAGCAAATGTCCAAATGAATGAAATGCCCTTAATTTGCATTGCGAATGTTGCTTTGGTTTTTGTGACCAACCGTACGAATTCAAATGATCAAAACCGCTATAATCCTAATTGAGCAGCTTGAGTGCCATTACTCAGTGTTGAAGTCATTAAACCCACATTTCTGAAACTTTTAACCTGCTGTGCTCTGCTCCCTATACTATCAACCTAAAGTGCAACACGCCCTCCTGTTTCGTCAAATGAAATATGAACACAGAGCAGTTTACAAGCTACATGTAAAATATAACACCAGAATTGAATGACCATCCCTTAGATATAAATCAACACAAAAACACTATAGATCTGGAGAAAGTGACTTTGCCAAATATGAGAAGTCTATCACTAAACCTGCGTTGGAAATACTTGACATATGTATTAATCATAACAGATAATGGCAATGCACCATTCTACACATATCTATGAGTGATATCAAGGCTGTGACAATCCACCTTGATATGGCCTATAGTGTTGACAGACTGTACTGTCAAACAAAGCTGAGAGATAGTGAAAGACTATTGGAGATGCAGCTTGATCCAACGCACTGTAGTTAACCTAGAATATTTTACTGGCTATGTTTTGCTGGTATTTCTTCAAAGCTTTTATGCTCTCTATTAACCTCATTTGAAGTTTTCCTGTGGTACACTAATACACTGAGTCCATCGTGATATGGAATATGGGTTTATTAGACACATACATGAACACGTACATGAGTAAGTCTTTGTTGGAGCTAACAAGCCACAACTGAACGACGCTTTTAATTTTGTTCTAAACTCAATGAAGACAAACAAACAGGCCACTGGTCGATCTAAACACATCTGCGAGTGATATCCCTGAGCTGTGACAACACGTCTTGCTATGGCCTATAATGGAACATATTGATTACTGTCAAACACATTGACTTCTACTGTAACTGTAGGCTATTGTGTGCTTAACTTTCAGAAACATTAACACTGGAAAAAATTGTCATGGTAGATCTTTCATCACCGCCAGGTGCTGGGTTTCTCGTGGACCCTCTGCCCGACACTTTAGGCACTGTGATAAGTTCTGTGCACGCCCTCTCCCACAGGCATGGCACTCCATCTCTCATTGTCCTATCTGTGCTTGAATGTTATATTAGGGGGTGTGTACTTCAAGGTACAAAAATAAAATAGGATACATTTAGTCATCATTTGTCTTTTGTTATTCGATGCACAATTTTGGAGACCACAAACGAGAAAACAAGTTGATATCCAATTTTCGTTTTGAACTTGAAAAATTATAAAATTATACATTTCCTCGTTTGGCCTTGCTGAGATGAAATTAAATAGGAATTATCCATAAGCACACAGACCTATTAGGCATAAGCAACAGATCTTGATGAGTGTTATTTTAATGAGTTGGAACACCCTCTGTGGTGCTGAATGGACTGCCAGGATCACGCATTGATATTAAAGTTGAACCAACTTCTGGTGCTGAAGGATAGCTCTGACATTCGGCCAGTTCAGGAACAAACAACAATTTGCAGTAGGCTTATAGCCTAATAGGCCTACGACTACGTGGTATAGCTATTTGTAGGCTATAGCCTAATGTAAATAGATATAGCTTAATATTATTGCACTGTTTGCAAGGAGTGCCAGAAACAAACACTTTCTTCTGAAACACGTCAGTCTATTCTTGTTCTGAGAAAGGAAGGCTATTCCATGCGAGAAATTGCCAAGAAACTGAAGATCTCGTACAACGCTGTGTACTACTCCCTTCACTGAACTGCGCAAACTGGCACTAACCAGAATAGAACGAGGAGTGGGAGGCCCCGGTGCACAACTGAGCAAAAGGACAAGTACATTAGTGTCTAGTTTGAGAAACAGACGCCTCACAAGAATGTTAAATGTGTTTCCTGTCAGGTATTTTAATTATCTGTATTTTATACTTGTTGAATGTTTGATGTCTTGATTGTGGTTGTTTGTAATGTTTTGTTAATTGGTGTTGGACCCCAGGAAGATTAGCTAGCGTTATGGTGTTAGCTGATGGGGAACCTAATACAAAATGACGAGTCCTCAACTGGCAGCTTCATTAAATAGTACCTGCAAAACACCAGTCTCAACTTCAACAGTGAAGAGGCGACTGACTCCAGGATGCTGGCTTTCTAGGCAGAGTCCTCTGTTCAGTGTCTGTGTTCTTTTGCCCATCTTAATATTTTATTTTTATTGGTCAGTCTGAGATATGGCCTTTTCTTTGCAACTCTGCCTAGAAGGCCATGAATAATGTCTACATTGCATTTGATCAATTTGATGTTATTTTAACGGACAAAACAAATGTGCCTTTCTTTCAAAAACTAGGACATTTCTATGTGACCCCAAACTTTTGAACGGTAGTGTAATTCATTTGAATATATTAAACATAAGAGATATTAAACTAAATGTTTTATTACCTCCGACTTGGCCCAATTCACATTTCCAATTTCCTGACATACCAAGCTAGAACAGGGCATGCATCTCAACCAATAGCCAATATAGAAAATAAACTCAGCAAAAAAAAGAAACATCCCTTTTTCATGACCCTGTCTTTCAAAGATAATTTGTAAAAATCACAATAGCTTCACAGATCTTCATTGTAAAGGGTTTAAACACAGTTTCCCATGCTTGTTCAATGAACCATGAACAATTAATTAACATGCACCTCTGGAATGGTCGTTAAGACACTAACAGCTTACAGACAGTAGGCAATTAAGGTCACAGTTATGAAAACTTAGGACAGTAAGGAGGCCTTTCTACTGACTCTGAAAAATACCAAATGAAAGATACCCAGGGTCCCTGCTCATCTTCGTGAATGTGCCTTAGGCATGCTGCAAGGAGGCTTAAGGACCGCAGATGTGGCCAGGGCAATAAATTGCAATGTCCGTACTGTGTTGCAGTGGCAGACCAAGTGTAACAACATCTGCACAGGATCGGTACATCCGAACATCACACCTGCGGGACAGGTACAGGATGGCAACAACAACTGCCCGAGTTACACCAGGAATGCACAATCCGTCATCAGTGCACAAACGGTCCGCAATAGGCTGAGAAAGGCTGGACTGAGGGCTTGTAGGCCTGTTATAAGGCAGGTCCTCACCAGACATCACCGGAAACAACGTTGCCTATGGGCACAAACCCACCGTCGTTGGACCAGACAGGACTGGCAAGAAGTGCTTTTCACTGACGAGTCGTGGTTTTGTCTCACCAGGGGTGATGGTCGGATTCGCGTTTATCATCAAAGGAATAAGCGTTACACCGAGGCCTGTACTCTGGAGTGGGATCGATTTGGAGGTGGAGGGTCCGTCATGGTCTGGGGCGGTGTGTCACAGCATCATCGAACTGAGCTTGTCATTGCAGGCAATCTCAATGCTGTGCTTCATTGGGAATATATCCTCCTCCCTCATGTGGTACCCTTCCTGCAGGCCCATCCTGACATGACCCTCCAGCATGACATTGTCACCAGCCATACTGCTCGTTCTGTGCGTGATTTCCTGTAAGACATGAATGTCAGTGTTCTGCCATGGCCAGCGAAGAGCTTTCGACCTCAATCCCATTGAGCACGTCTGGGACCTGTTGGATGAGAGGGTGAGGGCTTAGGGCCATTCCCCCCAGAAATGTCCGGGAACTTGCAGGTGCCTTTTGTGGAAGAGTGGGGTAACATCTCACAGCAAGAACTGGCAAATCTGGTGCAGTCCATGAGGATGAGATGCACTGCAGTATTTAATGCAGCTGGTGGCCACACCAGATACTGACTGTTACTTTTGATTTTTACCCCCCCTTTGTTCAGGGACACAATATTCCATTTATGTTAGTCACTTGTCTGTGGAACTTGTTCAGTTTGTCTCAGTTATTGAATCTTGTTATGCTCCTACAAATATGTACACATTTCAGTTTTTTCAGTTTGCTGAAAATAAACACAGTTGACAGTGAGAGGACGTTTCTTTTTTTCCTGAGTTTATTTTTACTGAAGAAAAACCTTTGAATTAGTAGGTGTCCAAACTTTTGACTGGTACTGTATGTAAAAAAATATTATTATTTTTTGTTGTGTGCCTGGAGCACAGAGAGTAGCATAGAAACACATCAAGACAAACCCTTCTTAGTATGCTATGTTTTCTGATTTATGCCAGTTTGAAAGAGATTGCAACCTTAGGGGGGAAATGCACATGATGTAAGATGACCTGAAACAGTTATCCATACAGACAGCGTGATTGATAGGTTAAACTCACAGGCATTTTGAAGCCGAAGTAGGCTAGGCGCCCACAAAGGTGAAGGGCCCAGACATGCCAAACCACAAAGCCAAGATGGCCACAAGCGTGCTGAAGGGGATGGCTGCCAAGAAGCCCTCCACCCACAGGATCAGGTTAATCAGGAAGTCTGCAAACATGAGCCTGAGAGGTAGGGGGGACAGTGAATATTTTACTGGAAAAATGGGCAACAGCATCACCTCCATAGTCTAAAGACACGTTTCAATATTTTTTTCAGTCAAGCATGTTGCCAGGATGTGTAAAAGCTGTTATTGACAAAAGATAATATTTTTCATAAATACATAGAAAACGTTGTGGTTCCGACAAGGAGTATTCATTCGAAAAGTGGTAGATTTCATCCTTGCGAATCATTTTTATTAAAATGTAGTCCACTCCTGATCGGCTAAACGTTCACATTTGTAAAATACGGATATATAACCAACACAACACTCACTGTTCTTATTATAAATGCATGACAATGTTGTTTCAAGTTAATCAGGACAGCCCCGATCAACAGTCACAAAGTGGTTTACATATACCCAGCCTAAAAAAAACCTAAGCAATGCAGCGGCAATGCAGTGACTTCCTGGGCTAAACTTCATCAGCAGAAGTCTGGGACAAAATAGAACTGAGGTTAGACGCTAAACTCGGAGCAAGCAGATTCGACATGAGCAAATGTAGTTTTGATTCATAGATGAAGATTCCCCAGTTGCAAGTTTAGTAAAGTAGTTGCATTCATTCTCAAATTGAGTGGCATGCTTGCCAATCTTATTCAATGTATTCACATAATGTGTCAAGCAAGTTTTATGTTTGCAAGTGTTGTATTTATTCACACATCACTTACGTGCTTGCAAGTGTTGTGTGCGACTACAAAACTGATAATACAGGTGAAACTCATATTTGACATGTGCAAATCATATTTTATATGCATGTACACGTATGTCTCTATTTTACCTTCGAACACAGGGGCCACTGTGAACCACCACACTGCCTGCATTGCTCAAGCGCTCCCCGGCGTCAGCCATCTTGCCTCTCCCTGCCTTTTTCCACTAGATAACGCAGCCACAAAGTACAAATTAGCTATATCGGAAAATATTAATTACTTTTTTTTTGCTTTTTGTTCTTATTTAAAGCATAGGGTTAGACATAATGTTGGAGGTGTGGTTAAGGTTTAAAATCATATTTTAAATTGAGAAATTGTAGAAAGAGGCGGGGGTTTTGACTTTGTGGCTGTGTTACCTAGTGACGACCTGCCTGTCCAAGACCGAGTGCGGAAGTAAAAACTGTACTGTGCGGGTTCTGGATTCCGTACTCCTGTGGACGGTTTGCAAGATCCTCCACCCGACACAGACTGCTTTCAATTCAAAACAAACATTTGTGATTACCAGAAGTACACGAAATGGCAGGACGATTACCGGCGTGTGTTGTCGACTGTGGTACAGGGTAAGCTATTCAAACTAGAACGCGGTGCATACAGAGCATCGAGATTTTGGGTGTCACCGATACAGAGCCCATCGCTGTCAGCAACTGGGTGTGTTGCTAGTTAGCTTGCTAAATATAATCAATGTAACCGTTCATGCCGATGCATTGCGAAACAAATGTGTTTTAGTTGTTTTGTTCGGTCGTTATTGCACGACTGTTTCATTGTGATTGACTATGCGGTTTGCTGTGTTCGCTAGTTGGCTAACGCGTTAGCTAGATGTCTATAAGCTTGCTAATTGCTTGATATCAGAAAATGTTTTTTCTGTCGGAAAGGCTTTTTCAATACAAAATAAATACTAACCCCATTGCTGGGGTTCTAATAGAACTGTTTTATATTTGACTTACTTTGAGTGTACATTTATAAATGGGCTTTGCATGTTTTTTTTGTATTATTTAATGGTAGCTACTAGCGATGCAGTCCATAAGTAATTTTACAGTGCTCACTACAAGTCATCCCGACTCTGAGTATGCGCAGAGCGACTTCCTATATTGTCGACTTCCTCATTCACGCTTTTTAGTCCATATATGGTCGTTTTCGGCATCTGAACATGTTTTTTTGATTAGCAAACTTCTCTAATTTCTTCACTTTAGCCCTAGTCTGATCCTTAAATATCTCAAATGAAACTACACATTAATTTTTTTTCTGAATAACAAAGACTGATTCGAATTCGTAAATAAGCAAGGGAATTTTCACTTAAGGGTGACCTCACAGTTCTACAACGCTTTTCATTGATTGTGCATACTTCTGCTTTATGCCCAATATTTTTGGATGCCAATATATTAATTGCCCGTCCCAAGATGTATTCAAAGCCAGTGAATTAGGAACAGTTGGGTTTAGGCTTATCCCTCATTATCGAACTGTGCAAAACTGTGCAAACCACAACATTCTAGTTGCCTCGTTTTAGCAAATAATCACTTTGGTGAATCTTATTCAGTAACACAATAATGTTTTTGTTCGGTCCTCAGTTTTTGAATAATTATTGCTAGTGCAATGCTCTGCATCTGTTACTTGTGTTCATTGTTAGGCCTACTTATTGTTTATCAATGTACATGATTTAATCTAAGGAGCGATATCCAATGTATGCATTTGATATATCCTTGGCCTAGATGTAGATTATTTGAAATGACAGGGATTTATGTTTAATACTATAGTTAGAGTTATTGCCTAACTGAGATGCGACTGTGCTGCAGCACTTGCATGTAAAGACTTGAACTCGTTACTCCGTATGTTGCCCTGCATACCTCTCCACTTATCTTCCCCCCTCCCTTTGGGCTATTAGACTAGTGCATCTGGTCCTCGCTGGGGAAGAGGACAGGAAACTACAGCTGAGGATGGAGAATGAGGCTAACTCCTTTGTAAAGCAGATGTTTGAAAATGCTGAGAAGGCCAAGATGCTAAAGTACCAAACCAGCAGAAGTCAAATCGAGTACACCACCACACAGCTCATGAGTCACACTCAGATAGCCAAAATGTGTGAACTGAACTCTACATCCTTTTACCTCATGCACAAGTGGGATGCTATTCTTAGAGCTCAACTGTTCCATTTCACTGTTATTGTAGGGCTAGTTTGTCCACTCTGTAAAAGTTGTGTTCGGGCCTATGTGAAAGAGTCACTATTTTATGAAGGCCACTGTGTATTATATATTTTTTGCAGGGGTCCATTCTTGGTCAAAACAAATGCTTCATATGTAGGCTAGGTGTTGCAGGCCAGGCTTGCAACTGAGACTAGTACCTGCAACTAGGGTGGAGTCGTCCTTTGCTTATCATCCACAGCAAACAGTTTTTATTTCGTATATATTTAGGCCTAATCATTGTCTAAATTTAGCCTGCATTTGGCCTTAATTCACAGTGTAGCCTAGTGGATAGGCCTAGTTAGCATTTCAGAGAGAGCTACCCAGTCCAGGCCCACTGCCCAATCCCGAATCAAACTCTATCCCCTACCTTCCTTCTTTTTCATAGAAAGTGGGCCTAGATTGTTAGAAGATTGGGTGTAAGCAGTATGTCAGAATATCCCCACTATAGAGCGGGGAAGTTTGAGAGGAAGGTAGGCTGTCCATTGTCCTATCTCACCTATCCAATCCTTTAAGATATAGTGACGAAGTGCTAGGGCAGGGATCAGCAAGTAGATTCAGCCCTGGGCTGATTTATTTTTAATTACAAATAGTTTGTACAATGCAAATTGACCGCAAGAATCCCAAACAGATATATTTGACTAAAACATAGTCATTGCTTACATTTGTATACGATCATGTCTCTATATTTTTTGTTGGAATAGTTGGGTAAAGATTTCCAAAATTAAAATCACTTGGAGCTGATTTCCTCGTGTTTTTTATTTAGTATTTTATGTCCAACAATGACAACGCTAAATAAGAATACTAATTTGCTCAGAACACTTGGGGCACCAAAAAACCCCACCCGTGGGCCAAATTCGGCCTGTGGGCCCCCAGTTGGGAACCCTGGGCTAGGGGGTTGATTTGGAATTGAAACACGCCTCTGTTTGTGGTTGTGTCCACTGCTAGGAGTGTGGTGTAACAGGCTTGTTGAGGCAGGTAGCTACCCCAGACAAGCTAGGGCTGTTCAGTGGAATGAAGCCCTAAGCCTATGTTTTTGTGTCTTCCAAGTATACATAGTAGAATTCTCCTTCTTCCCTCATAGTTAGGCTTTTATAAGCAACTAGGCCTAGCCTACTTTCTAGCTAGGCTATAGCCTATTCATTGAAGCTATGGAATTGAAAAGCACCTCAGACAATGTCTCATCCTTATTGTAGTGTCAACTAAGCTAGGCCTATATCCTTATGGTATTGTCTCAACTAGGCTATATCCTTAAGGTATTTTCTCAACTAGACTAGGCTATATCCTAGAGCTGACCACATTTTAGTCGACTGGACATTTGTTTGGTCAATAGACTGTTGGTCGACCGAGATTTCTTTAATCGAGCAGTTGCAAAATATATATATTTTTATTGGTGCACAAGACATCTGTCTGATTTGCACCTGTCTCAATGGACTAATCCATTGCAGAGGCCACAGGGATGGCACAGTCCATCACTCTAAGACATGTGATACTGAAATTTAATGTAAAAATAATGGTGCACACTAAAATCAATTTTATTACAAATGCACTTTCTCCCTCGATTGATAGGGTCGCTGTCCTCGGTTCTTAAATGTAATTTACAGTGTGTCGTATAATTGGTGCCTTTCCCTATGTTGCTATGTGCATAATAGTAAAGTTAACCAGCATATTGGTATTGAGAACAATGCAGCGGAGGCAGCAGCAGCAGAGATGAGGAAACAGCCCTTGCCTTAACCTAATTGTCTAAGCAAATTTAGTAGAGAGGAAACCCCAACTTAATTAGGTCTGTAATCAATTGCCTAACTGTTAAATGTACCTGGCTTTATAAATCATCCACATATACAGTATTTACAGAAGTTAGACAGATCTTGCTTCTGTTTTCTGTTTGAGTGGTTTTTTTAATAGCCTACTGATTCTGTGAGCACCAAGCCTCATGCAACGGTAAAATGCCGGACAAAGCAATTTCACAGATTTGGCTGTTTTTAATCTTTGCTCTGCTGTAATAAAGGCTTTACAAAAATGTTTTGTTAGAACAGAGGGGTATTACTTATTTATTTAGTGTTTACACTGTTCCAAACAGGCAGAAAGATAATACAGCACCTCTTTGTCACACATAATATGCACACAGCTCTTGCTCCTATACCCTCTTTTCTTGATCTCCTTCTTATTGTTATTACAATTATTATGATCATCATTATAATAATATGTAATGTCGTTGTCATTAGTAGGCTTTGTTTAGTAGCCTTGTATATCCATCGAGCTGTAGGCCTAAAAGCGCGTCCTGTTTAGTCTTAATTTATTTACGCCTATATTTCAGTAAATAGGCTACTGTATCATTATTTCATGCCATCACACAGCAAACGAGACATTCATGCTTTGAAATGGTGGGGGGGGGGTCAAATAGTCTGGGTAGCCATTTGAATAGATGTTAAGGAGTCTTATGGCTTGGGGGTAGAAGCTGTTTAGAAACCTCTTGGACCTAGACTTGGCGCTCCGGTACCGCTTGCCTTGCGGTAGCAGAGAGCACAGTCTATGACTAGGGTGGCTGGAATCTTTGACAATTTTTAGGGCCTTTCTCTGACACCGCCTGGTATAGAGGTCCTGGATGGCAGGAAGCTTGGCCCCAGTGATGTCCTGGGCCATTCGCACTACCCTCTGTAGTGCCTTGCGGTCGGAGGCCGAGCAGTTGCCATACCAGGCAGTGATGCAACCAGCCAGGATGCTCTTTCGATGGTGCAGCTGTAGAACCTTTTGAGGATCTGAGGACCCATGCCAAATCTTTTCAGTCTCCTGAGTGAGAAAAGGTATGTCGTGCCCTCTTCACGACTGTCTTGGTGCGCTTGGACCATGTTAGTTTGTTGGTGATGTGGGCACCATAGAACTTGAAGCTCCCAACCTGGTCCACTGCAGCCCCATCGATGAGAATGGGAGTATGCTCGGTCCACTTTTTCCTGTAGTCCACAATCATCCACAATCATCTCCTTAGTCTTGTTGTCCTGGCACCACGTGGCCAGGTCTCTGACCTCCCTATAGGCTGTCTCATCGTTGTTGGTGATCAGGTTTACCACTGTTGTGTCATCGGCAAATTTAATGATGGTGTTGGAGTCGTGCCTGGCCGTGCAGTCATGAGTGAACAGGGAGTACAGGAGGGAACTGAGCACGCACCCCTGAGGGGCCCCTGTGTTGAGAATCAGTGTTGTGGATGTATTGTTACCTACCCTTACCACCTGGGGGCGGCCTGTCAGAAAGTCTAGGATCCAGTTGCAGAGGGATGTGTTTAGTCCCAGGGTCCTTAGCTTACTGATGAGCTTTGAAGACACTTTGGTGTTGTACACTGAGCTGTAGTCGGTGAATAGCATTCTCACATAGGTGTTCCTTTTGTCCTGGTGGGGAATTGCAGTGTGGTGTGCAATGGAGATTGCATTATCTGTGGATCTGTTGGGGTGGCAAATTGGTTTGGGTCTATTGTTTCTGGGATGATGGTGTTGAGCCATGACCAGCCTTTCAAGGTACTTCATGGCTATAGATGTGAGTGCTACAAGTCGGTAGTCATTTAGGCAGGTTATCTTAGTGTTCTTGGGCACAGGGACTATGGTGGTCTGTTTAAAACGTGTTGGTATTACAGACTCGGACAGGGAGAGCTTGAAAATGTCAGTGAGTCTACACAATCACTGGTATTATCAGTCTGTATTAGGTAGCTACGTTTGCTCTTACTCAGTACATTTATTAGCTAGCTATTAGCATTAGCAGCTAACAATTAGTGTCTCACAAGATTTAGGGCAACTTGCTAAGAAAATACAAACTAGCTCGTTTGCTGATGTAAGAAACACAAACTAATAGTGTCATTATAGAACGCCAGTGGGTTCATATTAAGAAGCAAAGTGAAAACAGCGTTGTTGACATCAACATTGTTGCATGTGCTGCATTAACCATGCACACTGAACGCAAGCGTCTCGTGGTTGAGGAACATCAAATGCTCTCCTTGAGCATCAGGGTGTTGTTAGGTCTGTGCGGAAAGTGGCACGGCGAGAAAGAGCGGAGAGAGATGACTCAGGTAGCGAAGTAAACTATCAAAATTGACATTAGACATGGCGTATCACATTTAACAAACCTAACATTCAAATAACGCTATAGAAGGTAAATTAAAAACCCAAACAGGTCCCTGCATCAATACGGTATACCGCCAAGCCCTACTTTATTTTTTGATTATTTTTATTTTAGAATAGTCTCTGGTATACTTATTTAGTGTGTACACTGTTCGAAATTGTCATTAAAAAATAAAAAGAGAAAAATTGTAATCTAACAGCAACTGTTTGGCACACACAATCCTCCTATACCATCCTTTTATAGGTGTGTTGGATTTCCACAACTTCCATAGATGACTTCCCCTTTCCCTCCTGAGTAACCATTTCGAGTTTCTTTTTCACGTCCGCCTCATCCATTTTGCTGTCACTTGTTCAGAGTTATAATTGTTATAAACAATTTATTGATGTGATTATGATAGGTTATAGGTCAGGCCCTATTGGTCACATGCATGCGCTGCTTACATTTTTCACGTAAAGAGAGCAAGGGTTGGGGGAATAGGCTTTTTTTTTTTTCAAAAAAATGAGGGATTTCGTAAACAACTTTTCAGTCAAACAATTAACAAACTACATAAATAAATGTTGCAGCTTCAGCACGGACAGCGCAATAAACATTTTCTGTGCTGTGATGCCTTTTCGCTGCTGTAGAGAGGAGAGCGAGACAATGTGCACCAGTCACACAGGAACTCGCCGTCATTGTTTTGAACACAGTGTGAACACGTGTTCTTTCTTGAGTCGTGTGTGTTTTATCGATTGGTCGAAAGAACAGTACGACTCTCGGTCAATTAAGACTTTTTTTAGTCGGGGACAGCCCTACCATATTTCTAGCTAGTGTGTGTATCAACTAGGCTATGTCCTTATGTTTGGTTCATGCACTTTAGAGACTGCTACTGCCTCCTAAGTACATGAACTGAAAGACTGCACTGTTATGACTAGGAGTTACTTGCCTACTGTAGTCTTTGATGCACACTGTGCTTTGGCACTCTTCAACAGTGTCCTCTATCATTCCCACGGGCCCTGTCCAGGAAACGACGGGAGAACAGAGCCACAGCCGCCGACATCTGGCTAGCATGTGCCTAGCAAAACACCAGTACACAAAGGATCATAGAGAGGCTCATGAAATGTACTAGTATTTAAGTATTTGATGTAGTATTTAAGCTAGGTTATGTTCCAAGAGTTACGTCTATACGTGGGAAAATTTTGGGAAATTGTTTTGACCACAAAAAAAGACCATTAGATAGGTTTCCAGGTATGTGTGGGAAGTCTGTGCCATGCTAGCCTAAATGCCCACCCCAAGTTTTCAGAGATTTCTGCCGACTGGTAACTTTCAAACTAATATGCCCATTTGAATGATTTTGACCGTTTCTGTACATTTTTGGGTTGAGCACTCTAGGCTTCATTATCGATCTGTGGAAGGCTTTAGCCTACTGCAAGTGAACTTCAAATGCAACACTGCTGGCACTCAAACCAGTTGTAGGATGACGCTATGCTAAGATTTATACGCATGTTGTATTTTGGGAAATGTATGAATAGCCGCTTTGATTCCAAATGCCCTTTTACACTCTTCCTATCGAAGGGTAGACTATTCAGAGTCGAGCTGCAATTGTTGGCTCTGATCCATGGAAGAACAGGGGTTGTATTGAAGCTAACCAAAATATAGTCTAGGCTTGCAAATATATATTTTTTTATTTTCTTTTTTACAAACTGGCACCCATACAACATAAATGTGCACAGTGAGCATGTGTTAAGTCTACCATGGCTGTTAAATCTAATGCTGTTGCTACCTTTTCTCTTTCTTCCAGATACACAAAGCTGGGGTATGCAGGGAACACAGAGCCACAGTTTATTGTTCCGTCATGTGAGTATATCTGTCCAGACGATTCGCCTCGCATAGAGGGTAGGCCTAACTGTTGAACTTGAACTCAGCCAGTGGTGATTTTGTTTTTTAAATGTTGTGTTGCCTAGACCAAAGTCATTTTAAAGCTGGTCAAGCAGAGAGCTAACGGTTTCAAAGTGGAACCCTTTGGAGCCTTGCGTTGGGAATACAAGTCCGGATAGTGAACAGTGAGGGCATAGTTCACTCTTGCACTTGGTGTTTGACTGAATTAGTGTCTTCTTTAGAGAACACACATAGTATCCCTAACAAAGCTCTTTCATCAAACACAGCCTTAGTCTAATCGATTCTCTCTCTCTCTTTGTTGCACGGTCTCTCTCTCGCTCTCTCGCTCTCTCTTTCACATGCTCCCTCCCAGGTATTGCAATCAAAGAGTCAGCCAAGGTTGGCTCAAGGACGGTCAAGGGGGTGGACGACCTGGACTTCTTCATTGGCGACGAGGGGATAGACAAGCCCAATTACGCCACAAAGGTACCGAACCTGTTGACTTGAAAAGGCCCACCCAATACAGTATATCAAAGCTCACATAAACCACAAACAAACCTGCCCAATGCCAACCATGACAGCAAAACATGACAGCCTAAAAGTAATTTGACCAATGCAATGCACAAGCCCACCAATTGGAAGTTGTCATGTAAGGCATATCACGCGGCCTGCGAGGCGTGTCGCGCGGCCTGCGAGGCGTGTCGCGCGGCCTGCGAGGCGTGTCGCGCGGCCTGCGAGGCGTGTCGCGCGGCCTGCGAGGCGTGTCGCGCGGCCTGCGAGGCGTGTCGCGCGGCCTGCGAGGCGTGTCACGCGGCCTGCGAGGCGTGTCACGCGGCCTGCGAGGCGTGTCACGCGGCCTGCGAGGCGTGTCACGCGGCCTGCGAGGCGTGTCACGCGGCCTGCGAGGCGTGTCACGCGGCCTGCGAGGCGTGTCACGCGGCCTGCGAGGCGTGTCGCGCGGCCTGCGAGGCGTGTCGCGCGGCCTGCGAGGCGTGTCGCGCGGCCTGCGAGGCGTGTCGCGCGGCCTGCGAGGCGTGTCGCGCGGCCTGCGAGGCGTCGTGATAACTCACATACTGTGTGTTTAACAGATTCCTATTCCAAGGCAATATAGAAACTTCATGAGAGGCATCTGTCACAGCTAGTCACTAAGCCATGTGCTGAATGTATGTTAGTGTCACTAAGCCATGCAGGCCTACGAATTGTATGTTATTGTATGCTGAACAATAAAAATCAGAAAACCAGTCCGTATCTGGTGTGATCACCATGTGTCACTCTGCATGAGGCAGATCACCTTCGCAAAGAGTTGATCAGGCTTTTGATTGTGGCCTGTGGAATGTTGTCCCACTCCTCTTCAATGGCTGTGCGAAGTTGCTGGATATTGGTGTTAACTGGAACCCGCTGTTCTACACGTCGATCCAGAGCATCACAAACTGCTCATTGGGAGACATGTTTGGCGAGTATGCAGGTCATGGAAGAACTGAGACATTTTCAGCCTCCAGTAATTGTGTACAGATCGTTGAGACATGGGGACATGCATTATCATGCTGAAACATGAGGTGGTGGCGATGGATGAATGGCACAACAGTGGGCCTCAGGATCTCCACACTGTATCTCTGTGCATTCAAATTGCCATAGATAAAATGCGATTGTGTTTGTTGTCCGTAGCTTATGCCTGCCCATGCATAACCCCACTGCCACCCTGGGGCACTCTGTTCACATCAGCAAACCGCTGGCCCACATGCCATACACGTGGTCTGCAGTTCTGAGGCTGGTTGAACATACTGCCAGATTCTCTAAAACAACGTTGGATGCGTTGTAACTGCACGTTATAGAGTGGCCTTTTATTGTCCCCAGCACACTGCACCTGTGTAATGATCATGCTGTTTTTAATCAGCTTCTTAATATGTCACAAGTATCAAGTGGAACGATTTATCTTTGCAAAGGAGAAATGCTCACTAACAGGGATGTAAACAAATTTGTGCACAACATTTTTGAGAAATTAGCTTTTTGTGCGTAATGAAACATTTCTGAGATCTTTTATTTCAGCTCATGAAACATGGGACCAACTCAACTACATGTTGCGTTTTATATTTTCGTTCAGTGTACCTGGTTTGTCACTAGGTCATGTCCTAAATGTAAGTTGGTGTACTTGAAGTTTCATTCAACCATGCACTAAAGTGTATGTTTGTGTACTTGGTGTCACTTAGTAATTTACTAGCCTTTGTGTTTGCCTGTGTGACTGACCTTTGACCTCTCGCCCACCAGTGGCCGATCCGTCACGGCATCGTGGAGGACTGGGACCTAATGGAGAGGTTCATGGAGCAGGTCATCTTCAAGTACCTGAGGGCAGAGCCTGAGGACCACTACTTCCTGTTGGTAAGAGGCCCATGGGCCAAATGGGACATTTATGGAATAGGAAGAAACCATATTGATGGATAGAGGGTAGGCTCTCTTTCCAACGTCATGGGAGAAACAAAAAACATCTGTACTGTGGAACTCAAGGGCCTAAGTTGTGCACCCGTGGTTTAAAAAAGTAATGTCATAAATGTCAAGAGTCTTGAGGAAGTACGACTATATCGGCACTGTGAGCCATGTGAAATGGATCCTCTAGTAAAGGGAACTGAAACTAAATGTTTAAAACAGTCGGCCAAAATCTTTACATAATGAGCTTTGTCTCATTCTCTGTGAAATGCGGTGCATTTAAAGCCAGTGTTTGTGATCCATTAACACAAAGTTGACTATTCCTTAAAAGGTTGAAAATAGAGCCTATTTCAAAAGGACTTCTTAACTTAACCCTGACAGTTATAAATGCATTGTGAGGCTCTTAAAATGCATTGTAACTAAGACCTGTTCTGCAGGTTCAAAGCGAGGAGTTTTGCATGTAATTGAGGTGACGGTCATGGAATTTTGGGTGACGTTTATTCACCTAAAATAGGTGAATAGAGGAAAAATGAAAAGAAATGAAGGTACTTATTCAAGAACGGTCAAGTGTAATGTATTACAAAAATAAAGCGAATTAGATGGAATATTTTGAAAAATGCAACATTTTTCTTGAATCTTCAG
Organism: Oncorhynchus tshawytscha; assembly: GCF_018296145.1. NCBI lineage: Eukaryota > Metazoa > Chordata > Actinopteri > Salmoniformes > Salmonidae > Oncorhynchus > Oncorhynchus tshawytscha. The sequence goes on from NC_056431.1 coordinate 37,710,053, forward strand.
CATGAAAATAATACCAAAAATAATGTATTTATTTAATCCAAAATTAAATCTAGAATCGGCTTCCTATTTTTGCAGAAAAGCATCCTCCACTCATGCTGCCAAGCATACCCTCGTAAAACCGACCATCAGCATGAGTGAAGGATGTTTTTCTGCGAAAATAGGAAGCCCCGACTTCGGCGATGTCATTTACAAAATAGCCTCCAACACTCTACTCAACAAATTGGATGCAGTCTATCACAGTGCCATCCGTTTTGTCACCAAAGCCCCATACTACCCACCACTGCGATCTGTACGCTCTCGTTGGCTGGCCCTCGCTTCATACTCGTCACCAAACCCACTGGCTCAAGGTCATCTACAAGTCTCTGCTAGGTAAAGCCCTTCCTTATCTCAGCTCACTGGTCACCATAGCAGCACCCACCCGTAGCACGCGCTCCAGCGGATATATCTCACTGGTCACCCCCAAAGCCAATTCTTCCTTTGGCTGCCTTTCCTTCCAGTTCTCTGCTGCCAATGACTGGAACGAACTGCAAAACTCACTAACGCTGGAGACTCATTTCTCCCTCACTAGCTTTAAGCATCAGCTGTCAGAGCAGCTCACAGATCACTGCACCTGTACATAGCCCATCTGTAAATGGCCCATCCAACTACCTCATCCCCATATGGTATTTATTTATTTATCTTTCTCCTATGCACCCCACTATCTCTACTTGCATATTCAACTTCTGCACATCTACCATTCCAGTGTTTAATTGCTATATTGTAATTACTTCGCCGCCATGGCCTATTTATTGCCTTCCCTCCCTTATCCTACCCCATTTGCACACACTGTATATAGACTTTTTCTACTGTATTATTGACTGTATGTTTGTTTTTTCCATGTGTAACTCTGTGTTATGTGTCGAACTGCTTTGCTTTGTCTTGGCCAGGTCGCAGTGGTAAATGAGAACTTGTTCTCAACTAGCCCCCCTGGTTAAATAAAGGTTAAATAAATAAAAACGTTGTTAACGAGTCCATGTTAATGCTGAAACGGACTCTACCGCACGAATGCCCGGCCATCCGGTCTTCAATCAGCTGTTCGTTCCACACGCTAAAATAATTAAAAGGTCATAACCGTCGGTTTTTCGGTAATTGTGCCAGCCCTAATTGAGTGTCCATGTGGTTGTTATTAAACCTGATGCGGGTTGGATTAGTGTGTCTGTGTGTGGAAGTCTTAACTCCCAGTACTGTGGTGTCCTCTTGCAGACAGAGCCTCCTCTGAACACACCAGAGAACAGAGAGTACACAGCAGAGATCATGTTTGAGTCCTTCAACGTCCCAGGGCTCTACATCGCAGTGCAGGTAAAGCTTAATCTCTGGGAACACAATTTTATCTAGCACACACAGCTGATATGCTGTTAAACTGTATAAAACACAGACTCCGTAACTGCCTCTGCCCTCTGCTGTTTAATGTTGTGGTAAAGGATGTGGTCAATGACATTGAGGACTTGCTGATGTAGGACACGACAGTGTTGTTTTACAATGGTGTCACATTGATGCTGTTCTCTCTGTCGTCGTCGTCGTCCCCCCCCCCCAAGGCTGTCCTGGCACTGGCGGCCTCCTGGACATCCAGACAGGTAGGGGAGAGGACACTGACGGGGACGGTTATCGACAGTGGAGACGGAGTCACCCACGTTATCCCTGTGGTGAGTGGCACATCAGCTGCCCAACGACAGCCTTCTCACACATGACAGAAAATACAGATATATTACAAACACAGTATAGGGAGAGAACTTTTTGTAATGGGGAGGTACAATCTGAACTGCTTTGTTTGTTACATTACAAAGTGTTTGGATTCTGTGTGCCATACTGAACACAACCCTGGTTGTAGTGAAAGGCTCCCTCACCTCAGCCAGACCTCTAATCGTTCAAGTTGAGGTTCATGCGTCTCAGTACTTTTCAGTGGCCTCATTTGCTTGTCTCCTTTCGTATTTTCTGAACTGATCTTAAAAAAGACTGGATTGGTAAAAGCCAGGGAAAAGATTCATACTGTGGGTATGTTTTTTTTCTTTCTTGTCCATTTATTTTCAATCAGTGCAGATGATGGAGAGGAAACTATGAAAGTAGGCCACTGTATACTTTTGACACACAGACTTAGGTAAAGAAGGAATTTCCTGGCAAGAACACAAGTTGTGCAATGGTGATTTAGTCACCATTTTGGTTTTAAACTGCCCTGCAGGATGTACAAGCCACTGCTTATTCATGGTCATTCAAGTTTGGTAAAAGTATACAGTATATTCCCTCATACCCTTTTCACACTACTGAGCCAAATTTAAGCTGTACTGGCCTGACCTTGTTACACATCCACCATATATGCTGGAAACCATGCTGAAAAGGACAATGTGAAAATAAAATAGTAGTGGCAGTAGAATAATTTAAACATATATGCATCTACTTTGACCTATTTATTCTTATATGCTGTGACATCACCTTACTCCAAGCATTGTGAACTCTGACTCGTCTGTCTTTGTGTTGCTATAGGCTGAGGGCTACGTCATCGGCAGCTGTATAAAGCACATTCCCATCGCTGGTCGTGACATCACCTACTTCACCCAGCAGCTTTTGAGGGAGCGGGAGGTGGGCATCCCCCCAGAGCAGTCCCTGGAGACAGCCAAGGCAGTCAAGGTAGGTTGCAGCGAACTCACATTTCCGATCATCCACCACTCATCCTATTACTAACCACTGTACCGGTTCATAGTATAGTCAAGGAGCCAATCCTAGACCACATTTTCAACCCTAACTGTATCCCTGGTTCTCTGTGGCAAGTTTTCCCAGAATGTTGAATTCCTAATTGAAATGATCCTGTGTTGTCTTAGGGCATTTTCACACAGAAATTACATACCCTGTTGCAGTTCCGTAGGCCAACAAAATACTGTATGTTTCGCTTTCACAAGAACGGTTTCGGGGACGATTTATATCACATTCTATATGGTATTAGAATACGAGCTTGGCTTGACTACAACAGGTCAAAAGTTCCATGCAAATCACGCTACTGCATCACAATACCTGTCACTCTGGTCCCGGACCAACCACTCTGGCAGAAGTCTCAGTGTTTTGACTTTCTGGTACTAGTCTACTAGTCCCTTTTATTGGTTTTCAAATCATGTAGAGGGCTTGGACTGTTGCACAATAACAACCAAAGCTCATGTAAGTCCGTTTATAACATTCCATAATTGGTTACTCTGAGAGTTCCTCATAATGACATTGGCTGTGGCCACAGGGCCTAAAAAGTAATTCCAATTTTTATTACTATTAGGGATAAACCAAATGGGGCAGTTCCATGCAATCTTATAGCCATACTAGGGCTGGGCGATATGGTCAAAATATCATATCACGGTATTTAAAATAATATATATAATTGGACAGTATTTTATGTTTTTTTTAATGAAAGTTCAACATGTGCTTTGAGTAGTGTGTTAACGTAGGGTGGCAAGACATACATTCTAAGTGATTTCAACAGGTCTTTCTCCATTCTGTTTTATACTGTTCAATTCAACTTCTACCAAAATTAATTTCCATTTCTGCATTTCTGCCATTTCTGCATTTACAGCACTCATTTCAGATAATTTCCACACTGCTACATGATATGGGCAAACAATCTAGACCTTTTTTTAAACTAAGTGTTGCAATTGCAATTTGACTTGCAATTTAGAATCATTTGAATCATGGAAATAGAAGGATTATTCAAATTCTATAGTTATTATATAATAGTGGGCACTTTGTATACAGTGTTTGACATGACAACAAATGAAAATGCCAGGGAGGAGTTATTGTGACAGGGTAGGAACCGAAGTGTTGATATGCTGATTTCTACAGTGTTTCCTAGGGCACCCTATACTATTTGGCTATATTGAATGTTTTTCTTCGCTACTTCATGTAGCTAACGTTCTTGCTTTGCATCTTCCTCTTTGATTTAGAAGATACTGTTGCCCAAACAACATGCTGATTTAGGTCTACGTCATCGCTGGTATTATCAGGCTGTATAGCTAATTACGTTTGCGTTGCCTCAGTACATTTATTAGCGGCTAACAACATTCAGGCCCAATTTGCTAAGAAAATAGAAACTAGCTGTTTGCAGATGTAAGAAACACAAACCATTAGTGTAATTATAGAACGCTAGTGGGTTTATATTAAGAAGCAAAGTGAAAACGGCATCATTGTCATCAACATTGTTGCATGTGCTGCATTGACCGTGCAGACTGAATGCAAGTGTCTGGTGGTCGAGGAACAACAAATGTGCTCCTTGAGTGACGGGGCGGGGCTCGGTCTGTGTGGAAAGCGGCATGGACAGCGATGACTCAAGTAGCAAAGTAAACTACAAAATTGGACATTACACACGGCATATCACATTTAACAAACCAAACATTCAAATACCGTTATAGAAGGTAAAGTAAAAACCCAAACCAGTCCATGCATCGATAACGGTATATCGTAAAATATGGTATACTGCCCAGCCCTAAGCCATACCAACTATATCCATATCAACCGTCAGATAGGGTCTGCAACCGCCTACTGGAAGTAGCTTGTTTGAGCTGGAGACGCCGTATGACTTTAAACATCATAAAGGACTTGGTTTGATGTATCTGAACATTAGGAGCTTACTTCCTAAACTGGATTACATCAAGATCTGGGCTATACATTCTATTGACTGAAACTTGGATCTCTGGGGACATTCTGGAATCCGATATTTAAATTGAGGGTTGTGTTCAGAGCTGATAATCATAGTAGAGGTGGTGGTGTGGCCATTCTTATTAAAAATAATTTGTCTTTTTACTGAAATCTATGTCCCTTGCCAAAGATTGAGCTACCATCTTTAAGCCTTTGTCTGCCATAGGGGTCTCAAGGAGTTAACTTATTTTAACGAATACACCAGAGAAATATATTTCTACTGGTGTCTTCACCCAAGATATTTGTGACCATTGCCCACTTGTTTGTGTTCGAGATGTGAGAATACAAAAATCTAAGCCTTGTGTCATAACAAAGTGGAACTTTAACTTCAGTGAACAGGCATTTTTACATTATCTTTATTTTAGTGACCTTGATTGTATTTTATCCATTCCATTCCTGAACCTGATTTAGCTTTCAATCTTTTTGCAGATGTGTTTAGTACTATTGTGGATTACCATGCTCCCTTCAAAAAATTAAGGATTAAAGGTAGATCGAATACCTGGTACACTAAAAGAGATGATGCTTGGGTCTGGGCTATGAACACAGGCTTAGGCCCAGACTGGCAAGCTTTTAAGCAACTGAGGAATCATTGGGTAAGACAAATTTAGTAAGGCTAAACCTGATTATTTTGTTACCTCTTTTTCGGATTGTAATGGGAACCCGGCTAATTTCTGGAAAACTGTCTACCCCCTGAAGGGTTCTACTTCCTCCTCTCTGCCACAACAAATTAATTCAAACACAAGCCTCATTACAAAAAAAATGCCATCATTGATGCATTTAATCACCATTTATTTATCTTTGAAATAATTTTTAAGCATATTCACAATGATATTGGGCTGGATGCTGATAGGGGGGATTTGCTTTTCTTTTAGGCTATTTACAGAAAAATAAGTCCTGGATGCTTTTCTAGCAATAGACAACAAAAAATCCACAGGGGCTGGCCAATTGGACCCCGGTCTGCTTAAGTATGCAGCTCCCATCATGTTTTTCTCAATAACCCACATGTTTTATTTAATATTGTTATCAGGAATTATTCCAAAAGTATGGAAATCAGCTCTTGTGTAACCACTTCATAAGGGTGGGGATAGTAGTGATCTTAATAATTATCACCTCATTTCAAGGCTTCCTTGTCAAGCTAATCTTTGTGAATCCTTTGTAAATGTACAACTTTGCTCTTTTTTTCTTTCTGGGAAATGTTTTTTGAGTGTAAACCAATCAGGGTTTAGGCCTGGGCATAGCGTTATTACAGCACCACTTTAGTTGTTAATGATCTTTTTTAAAATTTTATTTCACCTTTATTTAACCAGGTAGGCTAGTTGAGAACAAGTTCTCATTTGCAACTGCGACCTGGCCAAGATAAAGCAAAGCAGTGTGACAGACAACAACACAGAGTTACACATGGAGTAAACAATAAACAAGCCAATAACACAATAAACAAGTCAATGACACGGTAGAAAAAAGAAAGTCTATGTACAGTGTGTGTAAAAGGCATGAGTAGGTAGGCAATAAATAGGCCATAGGAGCGAATAAATACAATTTAGCAGATTAACACTGGAGTGATAAATGAGCAGATGATGATGTGCAAGTAGAGATACTGGTGTGCAAAAGAGCAGAAAAGTAAATAAAATAAAAAACAGAATGGGGATGGGGTAGGTAGATTGGGTGGGCTATTTACAGATGGACTATGTACAGCTGCAGCGATCGGTTAGCTGCTCAGATAGTTGATGTTTAAAGTTGGTGAGGGAAATAAGTCTCCAACTTCAGTGATTTTTGTAGTTCGTTCCAGTCACTGGCAGCAGAGAACTGGAAGGAAAGGCGGCCAAATGAGGTGTTGGCTTTGGGGATGATCAGTGATCAGATGATCATGTTACCTGCAGGAACATGTGCTTATGGGTGGGTGTTGTTATCGTGACCAGTCAACTGAGATAAGGCGGAGCTTTACCTGGCATAGACTTATAGATGACCTGGAGCCAGTGGGTCTGGCGACGAATATGTAGCGAGGGCCAGCCGACTAGAGCATACTGGTCGCAGGGTGGGTGGTATAAGGTGATTTGGTAACAAAACGGATTGCACTGTGATAGACTGTATCCAGTTTGCTGAGTAGAGTGTTGGAGGCTATTTTGTAGATGACATCGCCGAAGTCGAGGATCGGTAGGATAGTCAGTTTTACGAGGGTATTTTTGGCAGCATGAGTGAAGGAGGCTTTGTTGCGAAATAGAAAGCCCATTCTAGAGTTGATTTTGGATTGGAGGTGTTTAATATGAGTCTGGAAGGAGAGTTTACAGTCTAGCCAGACACCTAGGTATTTATAGTTGTCCACATATTCTAGGTCGGAACCGTCCAGGGTGGTGATGCTAGTCGGGCGGGCGGGTGCGGGCAGCGAACGGTTGAAAAGCATGCATTTGGTTTTGATAGCATTTAAGAGCAGTTGGAGGCCACGGAAGGAGTGTTGTATGGCATTAAAGTTTGTTTTGAGACAACAACAGCTAATCAGCTAGAACAACAACAGGTGAAATGGCGATGAATGGGCAGAGAGGGTCGGTTAACTACACACAGGGCCTGAGTTCGCGGCTGGAGCCGAAATATAAACAAAAAAATAAACAGAATGGAGTACCGTGATTAATGGACAGTCCAGCAGGCATCAGCTATGTAGCCAAGTGATCATAGGGTCCAGGGGGCAGCAATGGATGGAACAGGGAAGCCGCGGAGTAGTCGCTACTATGCTAGCAAGCGGGCAACACAGTGCTTAAATTTAGTAGCCCGGGCTAGAAGAAGCGTCTGCTCCGACGGAGGCCGGGTGAAGGCACAGCAGATGGAGTATTCGTCGGCAGACCAGTCGTGGTGGTGCGGCGGGGCGCCATGTTGACTAAGGATCCAAGCCAGATGGCGAAAGAGGTGTTCTAGTAATTTAGTTTTCTAGCCAGGAGATGCGCCTGGCTAACTGGTGTTAGCTTCGGGGCAGGGGCATTAGCCACTATAGCCACTCGGTAGCAGCGGTGATCCGGTACCAAGGTCCAAAGCTTACAGCAAGGATCCGGTGGAGTAGTGTGTTCTAGCCGTGTTGGAGTCCAGGTGAACAACTGAATAGGCCGAGAGTTGGGCCTCAGGGATAGCTTCGGTACTGGGTAACTCAGTGGCTGCTAGCTAGCTGTAAAGATCAGGAGTAATGGTCCAGGGATTACGGCAGGAATCCTGCGTTGTAGTGGAGAGACAGTCCGTTACTGCTAGGCTGGCGAGTATTATCCAGGCTAAAAAAGAAAAAGTAAAAATAAAAAAGGGCTGTTATCTGTGCAGAAGGTAAAGGCCGCTAGCAGTGGCTAACAATGACTAAATAGCTTGTAGCTAATTAGCTGGTTAGCTTCTGATGGCTAGGTGGTTCTTTCTATAAGGTCTAAAAATTAAAAAATAATAGCGGTATCACATTGGGTAAGGCAGGTTACTGGAAGGTATAATTTAACTAAAATGGAGAATAGATTGAAAATAAAATTGAAATATATATATATATATACAAAAAATACAAAAGTACACGAGAGAACGAACAAAACACGTCTGCACTGCTACGCCATTTTGGAAACAGTCATCTTGTCAATGTCTTAGACACTTAAATTAATTAACACTTAAATCAATTAAATGTGCTGTTTTGTTTGTGGATCTGTCAACAGCATTTGATACTGTTTATATTGATTAAGTTGTCCTCGATATGCCTGAGCTCTGACACCTATTTATGGTTTCATGATTACCTTAGTGGCAGAACTCAGACCATTGTGATTGATTGGGTTAAGTACGAATTTCTTGAAATATGTAAATGTGTTCCACAGGGGTCGATACCAGGACCTGTTCTTTTCACGATTTATAGTCAATTTGTTACATTTTTTAGATTTAATCTATATGCAGATGATCCTATTATGTACGCAATTACCCCGACTGCTGACCTGGCTGTGACATGGCTACAGTCTGATTTTGCTGTTGTGCAGGAAGCCCTTACAGATTTTAAAACTCGTGCTTAATAGAGTACCACAGTATGAGTCGTAGTACCCATAAAACCTAGCAGTCAAACTAGGAAATGGTTCCAGTCGTTTTTCCACAATTCATTTTGTTAAGAAAAGTCACCTTGTCCGTGAGAGATTTACATGGTATGGTACTTTGTGAAAACGGTGCCGACAGAGAGGGCTGCCTCGCTTCTTGCTCTTAGGAAACTTTGCAGTATTTCGGTTTTTATTAATATGTATTATTTATTACATTGTTAGCCCAGAAAATATTTTGTGTTATTACATACAGCCGGGAAGAACTATTAGATATCAGAGCGGTGGTAACTCATCAGCACTACCAGCATCACGACCAGGAATACGACTTTCCCGATGCAGATCCTTTGTTCGCACCCCCCAGGGCAATTGAACTGATTCCAGAAGCCGACCCAAAACAACACTGGCAAAGGAGAGGTACTCGGGGTGTTCCTTGAGTCCAATTTAGGAGGTGCACACACCACCCGCCGCTTCCGAGTATATTACTCGCTAATGTTCCGTCTCTGGATAATAAAGTTGATGAGCTCAGAGCGTGGGTCTCTTTCCAGAGAGACATCAGGGATTGTAACATACTCTGCGTCACGGAAACACTTTCTCAGATATACTGCCCGAATCGGTCCAGCCAGCTAAATTCTCAGTTCATGGTGTAGACAGGAATAAATATCTCTGGGAAGAAGGATGGGGGTGTATGTTTAATGATTAACGACTAATGATGTAAGAATGCTGTTCATTGACTATACAGTGGTTATTCCTTTAAAAGTTGTCATACTGCGGCACAGCTTGCGGAGTGCCACAGAATTCTATGGCACGTTATTTAAGTGTCAGCCATTATTGCTTGTTAATGCTAGTTTGACCACCAGAGGGCATCTTTGAAGTTAAGTTATTGAAATAACATGGAGCTGTAGACCCAAGAGTCCTGTTTACTGTACAGTAGGTGTTTTAGTATAACTTACTAATTGGCATACAGGCCATACAGGCCAATATACTGTAGCACCATGACCAGGATCTCTATTCATTTAAGTGAGCAGATTGGGGCTTTCGGGGGAATGGAAAATCTACTGGAGACATTTAAAAAATACTGTTAGATTGGGGATTATGTAGCTGAGATGTACAGCAGTTGAAATAAATATCTGCATTATGAAAGATTCTTTTTAAAGATTATTATCATTTTATTAACAAAAGCATAAAGATGATGAAAAAATACTGCGCATTATGTGCTTTATCAGGCATTTTGCAGTTGCATGAGGTTTGGAGTTAGAAATGTAAAACTTTAGAGTAATTAATACACTACTGTAAATAAACACAGCATCTACAGTGGTACAAATATATTATTGAATTAAAAAAAAATCTATGTTACACTAACAAGTGGTTGCCATGGTGAATAATCCAATAGTAATTGGTATAACTCCGTGGGGCGACGCACAATTGGCCTAGCGTTGTCCGGGTTAGGGACGGTCTGGCCGTTAGGGATATCCTTGTCTCCTCGCTCACTAGCGACTCTTGTGGCGGGCCGGGCGCAGTGCACGCTAACCAGGTCGCCAGGTGCACGTGTTTCCTCCAACACAGTGGTGCGGCTGTCTTCCGGGTTGGATGCGCGCTGTGTTAAGAAGCAGTGCGGCTTGGTTGGGTTGTGTTTCGGAGGCTTTCGACCTCTGTCTCTCCCGAGCCCGTACGGGAGTTGTAGCGATGAGACAAAGATAGCAACTACTAACAATTGGATACCACGAAATTGGGGTAAAAAAAAAATATATATATTATAATATTTGGTATAACACGACTCTCAGAACTCAGAAAATTAAAATACTTGCAGATGAATAAAATGACCCTGGATGTCTAATTCAATTTGGAGAATTCTAAATTAATATCTAAGGACAAATCTGGTCTATGAGAATATGTAAACGATTAGCGTTCTAACTCACCCTTGTGATAGTGTGGTGCAATGACCAAATGCCACCATCTACCACTAACGGTCGTGGCATAAGCTCAAAACTTTTAAAGGAAGAACCACTGTAGCTCAGCATTCAACACCATAGTACCCTCCAAGCTCATCAATAAGCTTGAGGCCCTGGGACTGAACCCCGCCATCTGCAACTGGGTCCTGGACTTCCTGACTGGCCTCCCCCAGGTGGTGAAGGTAGGAAATACCTCCACTTCGCTGATCCTCAACACTGCGGCCCCACAAGGGTGCGTGCTCGGTCCTCTCCTGTACTCCATGTTCACCCATGACTGTGTGGCCAAGCATGCCTTCAACTCAATCATCAAGTTTGCAGATGACACAACAGTAGTAGGCTTGATTACCAACAATGACGAGACAGCCTACTGGAATGAGGTAAGGGCTCTGGGAGTGTCGTGCCAGGAAAATAACCTCTCACTCGATGTCAACAAAACAAAGGAGATGGACTTCAGGAAACAGCAGAGGGATCACATCTCTATCCACCTCGACGGGACAGCAGTGGAGAAGGTGGAAAGCTTCAAGTTCCCCGGCGTACAGATCTCTGACAAACGGAAATGGTCCACTCACACACAGTGTTTTGAAGAAGGCGCAACAGCGCCTCTTCAACCTCAGGAGGCTGAAGAAATTTGGCTTGTCAGCTAAAACCCGCACAAACTCCTTACAGATGCACACTCGAGCATCCCGTCGGGCTGTATCACCGCTTGGTACGGCAACTGTACCACCTGCAACCGCAGAGTTCTCCAGAGGGTGGTGCGGTCTGTCCAACACATCACTGGGGGCAAACTACCTGCCCTCCAGGACACCTACAGCACCTGATGTCACAGGAAGGCCAAAGAAAATATCATCAAGGACAACCACTCAAGCCACTGTCTGTTCACCCTGCTATCATCCAGAAGGCGAGGTCAGTACAGGTGCTTCGAAGCTGGGACCGAGAGACTGACAAACAGCTATCTCAAGGCCTGTTATCGGACTGTTAAATAGCCATCACTAGCATATTAGAGGCTGCTGCCTATAAACATAGATTTAGAATCACCGGCCACTTTAATAAATGGAAAACTAGTCACTTTAATAATGTCTACATATCTTGTATTACCTATCATATGTATATACTGTATCCTATACTATTCTACTGTATCTTATTCTATGCCGTGTTGACATTGCTCGTCCATATACTTTTCAATTCTTAATTCCATTCCTTTACTAGATGTGTGGGTATATGTTGTGTAATTGTAAGATATTACTGCACTACTCCTCGGATGGTGCTATAATCGAGTCCATGCGTACAAATACCTTCTTAGTATTTGAATTGTCAAAAAACATACAACTGAGCTTGTTAAGAAACTACATTTTAAATTATTTATTTTTTACAGAAGCAGATCTTGTCTCTCTTTAGTCAGCAGGAAGCAGATTGACTGCACAATCTTTCTACCTGTTGATTATGGTGATACTATTTATCCAAGTGCAGCCGCCTCTACTCTTAAACCCTTGGATGCCGTTGGAGGAATTGGTGCCTCTAGGTAAATTCAGACGGGTGTAACGTGACCTTTCTACTGAAGAATATTTTTTTTAAATATATAATTGTGTTTTGCTTTTCGTGTATTGTTATTTTATTGTGTATATGAATGTGTAGTTTAATGTGTTTTGTTGTATTTTTACAGGTATTGTGGTGCTATACAGGGCTCATCTGGAAAATTGACCTTGGTCTCAACATTGTCTCCCTGTCAAAATAAAGGTTAAATATATTGTGACTGTATGAAGGTATGCGCCCCAACAGCATTCCTCTATCAACCACCAGCCGCCACTCACACAGTTAAGATTTGGTCACTGTTTGCACTTAAAGTTGGGAAGTTGACTGAGTATATGAATAGTGCTAGCACACCTCACAATGTTTTATGAAATGTAAATAAAGAAAATACTAAACCAAGATGTCTTAAAGAGGATGTGAAATGTTCACTTTGCCTGTAGTGTGTTGACCTGAACACTAGGTGGAACCCTTATTCCACCGGAAAGTTTCATACCTCAACGCAAAGAACAACATCACTTGATATTCAAACTGCTCTTTTGTGAAGAAGTTTGAAACGTGGGATACATAGACGTGGTTCTGATTTTGATTGTTTTGTTCGGTTTACAATTCAAGATAGACCGCTTGACTCCCCTGGTGTTTCTTAGGGTGTGCTGTTCCCATTAAACCCATGCTTGTAATTGCTGCTCGTTTTTACCAGAATCCATTGTGATTCACTTCGCTTCCTTTGATCCAAAGCAGTAAATGTTTATTGGAAGACTCATCTAAAATCCTTGTTGGCCCTTGTGTTGAAGATAATTGTTTTTCACCACGAGACAAACACTTATCAGGCTTTTCATCCTACGGAGACTTGACTACTGACTGCAATTGGTAGCTTGATTTGTATTCTGTGTTCTTGCTCTTGGAAAAGAGCTATCCAATCATTTGCGTTCATATCTACCACAATGTGTGTTATGGAGAATTAAGTGGAGGCCTGGGTTTTTTGACAAAATTATTTAGAACGTAATTAAGGCCAAACTCATGTGGGTCTTAACAAGGCTGAAATCATGTAGGTCCTTAATCAGCAACAGCTTAATCGAGGAAGAAGAGTCACTGGTCTCAGGATTTAACCAATATGTTTTTACCTCCCTGAGTTGATTTGCTCATCAAGATAAATACTCAAACTTAAAATGAGAAATAACTATTGAACTTTTTTAAACTTTCAGTTCTGCTCTGTAAGACTACACTGGTCCTACATGATGTAACATGCAGTGAGCTCCAAAGTATTGGGACAGTGACACATTTTTTGTGTTTTGGCTCTGTACTCCAGCACTTTGGATTTGAAATTATACAATGACTATGAGGTTGAAGTGCAGATTATCCGCTTTCATTTGAGAGTATTTTCATCCATATCATGTGAACCCTTTAGAAATTACACCACTTTCTGTACATATTCCCTGCATTTTAGGGGACCAAAAGTATTGTGACAAATGCATTTATGTGTATTAAAGTAGTAAAAAGTTAAGTATTTGGTCTGAGATTCATAGTTCCCCTATTGTAATGGTGAGAGGTTAGCATGTCTTTGGGTATGATATTTTTGCATCTGAGTATCTCACTGAACATTATTCATGATTCATTCAGGGCTATCCGTAATCATGGTAGCATCCACATTTTAATGTGAAAGTGTTTAATATTATATTCTTATTTGCATTAAAAGTGGCACAATACATTTTTTACCATTCATTTCTGAGAAACAACCAACACAAACTGCAAATGCATCCAAGTTTGTGTACTAGGATTATGGGACCAAGTAATACATTTTTGACTACTTTAAATACACAAATAACTGAATTTGTCCCCATACTTATGGTCCCCTAAAATGGGGGGGGGGGGTTACAAAAAGGGCTGTAATTTCTAAACGGTTCACCCTATATGGATGAAAATACCCTCACATTAAAGCTGTATCCTTTCAAATCCAATGTCGCCAGTTACACTGTAGTTAAGCATCCACTCACGCTTTGTCTTCCATGTCTTTTTACACCAGGAGCGGTTCAGCTACGTGTGTCCGGACCTAGTGAAAGAGTTCAGCAAGTACGACACGGACGGCTCCAAGTGGATCAAGCAGTACACCGGCATAAACAACATCAGCAAGAAGGAGTTCACCGTCGACGTAGGCTACGAGCGCTTCCTCGGCCCTGAGATTTTCTTCCACCCGGAGGTTAGCAGTGAGCACTTTGCTATTTAAACGGCTGCATAGCGAGAGGTTTGCGCTATGCTAATTACTTACCATACTATGATTGGGAGATGTTCCTCTTCAGTGCCATCCCACATTAGCATAATGTTAGCAGAACTCTGACCCCCAGGTCTCTAGGTTAGAGTAGCTTAAAATGAGTGGTTAGGACCATCATAAGTAGGGTACTACCACACTGAAAGCCCAGATTACCTATAAATAAACTACAGTCAGAAGATGAGTTGTGCAGTTAAGGGCTGCAGAGGCCAGAGTGGATGATGGATAAAGACGTCTTTAAAATGGTTAAGATGTTATTTTAAGGTTACACTATGCAGAAATTGCTCCGCCATTTCCTGGTTGCTAAAACTCTAGTAGGTTGCCTAATTTCAGTTTATGTGACAAAATAAGCTAGTATAGTGTAGAGAATCATTGTACCATCTAAACTGCTGTGAAATATATTTTCCATAACCAAAAATATGGTTTCAGCTGTTTGAATCTGGTGTACAAACTCAAAAGTAAAAGATAAACTTAAGAACGGGAAGCATAGGAATAGGACAGGTCTACTGCTTCTTAGGCTTGCTTTCAGGTAGAATGACAGATCTATAACTCACATTGCTATGTGAATTTGGTCAGGTCGACCAAAAAGTTACATATTGCCACTTTTTAAGATGTTTATCTGTGAACATAGGCATGTACACACTTTTAAACTTTCTCTCACACTCTTCTTCCTCACAATCCACCAGTTTGCCAATCCTGACTTCACCCAGCCCATCTCTGAAGTTGTGGACGAGGTTATCCAGAACTGCCCCATTGATGTCAGACGTCCCCTTTACAAGGTAATCATATCCCTGAACTACATGGATATTGGTTTAAAAACCACATCCAATTAATATCCAATCAGCACTTTGGGTTTGACTTGTACAGACTTATCGGTTCTCTGGGCCCTTTCAATATTGTGTATGCATGTGGTGTGTGTGCTCGAGTTGAACCCTGTTTTGTGTGTTAGGGCATGTGTTAAGATTGGTTAACTAGACACACTGTGTTCTTCTCCAGAACATTGTATTGTCGGGCGGCTCCACCATGTTCAGGGACTTTGGGCGGCGCTTGCAGAGGGACCTGAAGAGGACGGTGGACGCCAGGCTGAAGATGAGCGAGGAGCTGAGCGGGGGCAAGCTCAAGGTGAGAGCAGTCTCTAGTCATGGTGATCTTACTAGAGTTGTCTCTTTAGTCCCCACGAGCTGCTCCTGTTCTTTTTCCTGTTTTTTTTTCTTCTCTTTGTTGTAACCAGCTACAGTTTTGGCAGAGCATTAGGTTAATGTAGGAGGTGAGAAATGTAAGATCTTTATTTGTGTTGTTTGCTTTTGCCCTCTCAGCCCAAACCAATTGATGTGCAAGTCATCACTCATCATATGCAGAGATATGCAGTGTGGTTCGGGGGATCCATGTTAGCCTCAACTGTAAGTTTCACAAATCCGATGCGTCATTCTGTAGGGAGAAACGGTACTAAAACTAAATTGTGGAAATTAGTATTAGTTGTTCTATGGCACACATTTCCTGTTATAAGGAAACCTCTTACTTGGCACATAGTAAAGCAACTTAATGATTGGAAATGTCATTCAGAAAATTGTATTTTATATGCCATCTGCAAAACTTGCCTACCTAAAAATGTAGTAGTGCTGAAAGGTTACTGTCAGCACTTTAGCTGAATTTCAGTGATTTGCATTGTCAGCATGATTACTGCCATGTCGTGCTTACTTAAGGGCATGCTATCTTCCAGTTTCCCTGTAACTCAGTTGAAATGCAATTTTTTTTTACATTTTTTAAATAAAGTCCTTATTTTAATTGAATATGAAAAGGAAACACCCATAATGTACTGGGGAGCATCCTTTGACAGTGTTTCGGTAGGTTACAACATTGCATGACTCATGATGAGCCAACCTTTTTTACAACAGGAACTCTGGGACTGTGTGATGTGCCTGTGAAGTGGGTTGTCATCAGCGTGAGATTTTACAGCACAGCATTACAGACTTTTAGTCTTAGGTTGTTCAGGGCATCATTTATTTGTTTCTGTTTTATGACATGTCCTTTTTGGTTTGTAATGGTTGAGATGCGCATCTGAAACATGTTTTTAAGATGAAAAAAAGGAGGGAACCTCTGCACAGCAGTGTGTCGAGTTCCAGGTGCTGGTTTTGACAGGAACAAGTAGTATTCAAAAACAAGCGTCAAAACCGCACACAAAGGTTGTTTGTTTTCATTTGTTTGTCTTCTATTCAAATATGCCCAATATCAACACATTGCTTTCTCTTTTCTAGCCTGAGTTCTACCAGGTATGCCACACCAAAAAGGACTATGAGGAGATTGGCCCTAGCATCTGTCGCCACAACCCCGTGTTCGGAGTCATGTCTTAACTGTGGCCCTCCAACATCCTAATGGTTAGACCGGGTGGGGTCGGTAGGGTTGGGTTGGGAGGGGAGACAGTGGGTCAGGGGTGGTGAGTTTGTGCTTTTTGATTGCTTGTTCACTCTGGATGTACAGAACGAGAGGCGATACAGAGTTTTTTTTTTTTTTTTTTTTTTAAATGACAAAAAAAGAAACAGTCCGGCTGGAAAATGTATTGTGAATGTTCCTTTTTTTGTTTTGTTTTTGTTTTCCAAAATGAGGGAAATATGGTTTCTAAACCAAAACAATAAAAGATCATTTCCGGATCTGTCAAGCAACATGCAGAAAGCTAAACGATGATGGTAAGGATGGTGGTGGTTGATGTAATGATGACAACAACATTGATGATAATAAAATCAGAAGTCATAAAACATTATTTATGTTTAAAGAACTTGAGTCCGAGCGATATCTGACGACTCGAAGATATCGTTGATCATGCCAAGGTTATAGAACATATTAATGTCGTCTTTATGTTCCATTTAATTTTTCTGCTTCAAATGCACTTCACTTTGTGTATCACAGCAAGAGCTTGTTTATATTTCGTAAAGGTTTTTTATATGTAAAACTTGGGAAATTGGGGAAAGTTTTTATTGCATACCAGTATCAGCAAGTGACTGTTTTAACCCACAATGCAGCTTTGATACGCAGTATTTTCTTAAGTTAGAAAACTGAAATGTTTCTCCCTCATCATTCCCCCATTGTCTGTCCTTGCTATTCTCCCTTTAATTCTACATTAACATTAACATGCCTTCGCTTTCACTTTCGACCATGCCAGATTTCCCTCTTCTATGTCTTAGCGAAATAAAATAAAACGATTCATGAAATAATAACAATGAAATTGAAAGAGCGTGACTGTCGGACCAGTATTGTTAGCCTAGATTTGTTTTCAAATTAAATACCAAATTATTTAAAAAAAACATGGGATTTGTTTATTTAATGCCTCGCAACATTCCAATAAAGGCTCAGATTTGTTTCTTAAGTGGGCTATCGTTTTTTTTTTTATGATTAGCATTTTTATTGAGATTTCAAACAGAAATGTAACAGCACGGGCAGCAAACGCAGTCAGCACCCCACAGTGTCATAAAGATCTCCAGCCTATGATGAACAAAAAGCGAAAAGACTGGAATATATCAATTTTTGACTGGGTTCTTGTTTGCTGCGTCTCAAATTTTGTCCAGTGCGATGTCACTGGACATCTAGCATAGATCTTAAGATGATATTTTTATATAGTTGATGGAAATCGATGCTTTGTTTTAGTGTGGGATGTGACTGACATGCAAAACAAAGTCTTTACACTTTTGTAGTTTTACCCATAAGTCAATCTTTTCATTGGAGCCATTGAGTTGTCATTTGCGAGGGATCCTTGAGAAATGTCACATTAGCATGTATTGCCCTGTCCCATTCTGTCTAGCGGTCTGAGCTCTAAGCACTGCCAAATGTGTGACATGTTGCTGAGTACAAAACACTTTGGGTTTGTCACTGGCATGAATTCTCACAGGTCGAGTGCAAAATGATCTAGGGAAATGCGCTGCCACACCCTCGCACCCCAGAAATGTTTTATAACATGCATTGAGAGACTGCAAGACAGGAGAATGGGATAAGGCTTTTATGTCTCCATCAAGAATACTCCATCAGGAAGTGATATCAAACAGAGAACAGGTGGTGATGCCAGCATTAGGCCATGGCCACATTGGGATTTCTTGTTGAAGAATTTGAGGGAGCCCATGTTTTTTTTCTAATGGGAGTCATCCGTTGCCGGACAACCAAGATTATTGTCTGAAGATGAAGAAACCCACAAACGATTTGTCTTTTCGTGCGAACTTGTCAGAAGAAAGAGATGAGTTGTACTTTTGAATATACAATTGAGTCTGTGTTCATTAACCTCAGTGTGGCTGTGGCCTTAGGCCAGCGACACACTGAGATGCATGAGCACTTAGTTGAAGTCAGAAGTTTACATACACTTAGGTTGGAGTCATTAAAACTCGCTTTTCAACCACTCCACAAATTTCTTGTTAACAAACTATAGTTTTGGCAAGTCGGTTAGGACATTACTTTGTGCATGACACACGTCATTTTTCCAGCAATTGTTTACAGACTTTATTTCAAGATTATTTCACTTCTAATTCACTGTATCACAATTCCAGTGGGTCAGAAGTGTACACACACTACTTTGACTGTGCCTTTAAACAACTTGGAAAATTACAGAAAATGTTATGGCTTTAGAAGCTTCTGATTGGCTAATTGACATCATTTGATTCGATTGGAGGTGTACCTTTGGATGTATTTCAAGGCCTACCTTCCAACTCAGTGCCTCTTTGCTTGACATCATGAGAAAATCAAAAGAAATCAGCCAAGACCTCAGAAAGAAAATTGTAGACATCCACAAATCTGGTTCATCCTTGGGAGCAATTTCCAAATGCCTGAAGGTACCACGTTCATCTGTACAAACAATAGTATGCAAGTATAAACACCATGGGCTCACGCATCCGCCATACCACTCCGGAAGGAGATGCATTCTGTCTCCTAAAGATGAACATACTTTGGTGCGAAAAGTGCAAAACAATCCCAGAACAACAGCAAAGGACCCTGTGAAGCTGCTGGATGAAACGAGGACAAAATTATCTATATCCACAGTAAAACGAGTCCTATATCGACATAACCTGAAAGGCCTCTCAGCAAGGAAGAAGCCACTGCTCCAAAACCACCATTAAAGAAAAGCCAGAATACGGTTTGCAACTGCACATGGGGACAAAGATTGTACTTTTTGGAGAAAAGTGAAGCACAGGGGTGGCATCATCATGTTGTGGGGGTGCTTTGCTGCAGGAGGGACTGGTGCACTTCACAAAATACATGGCATCATGAGAAATGTAAAATTATGTGGATACATTGAAGCAACATCTCAAGACATCACTCAGGAAGTTGAAGCTTGGTCGCAAATGGGTCTTCCAAATGGACAACGACCCCAAGCATACTTCCAAAGTTGTGGCAAAATGGCTTAAGAACAACAAAGTCAAGGTAATTGAGTGGCCATCACAAAGCCCTGACCTCAATCCCATTGAAAATTTGTGCGCAGAACTGAAAAAGTGTGTGTGAGGAAGGAGGCCTACAAACCTGGCTCAGTTACACAGGCTCTGTCAGGAGGAATGGGCCCAAATTCACCCAACTTATTGTGGGAAGCTTGTGGAAGGCTACCCGAAACGTCTGACCCACTGGGAATGTGATGAAATACATACAAGCTGACATAAATCATTCTTTCTACTATTATTCTGACATGTCACATTCTTAAAATAAAGTGGTGATCTTAACTGACCTAAGACAGGGAATTTGTACTACGATTAAATGTCAGGACTTGTGAAAAACAGAGTTTAAATGTATTTGTCTAAGGTGTATGTAAACGTCCAACTTCAACTGTATATGAGGTACATCATTGTCATTTTTTTCTGTCAAAAGTACAACTCCAGTCAACCATTTTCTTCCGAGTTGCATCAGCTTACAAAAGGAACTGTTTGTGCTATTTTTGTCGGACGTTCCTCTCCGTTGAATTCCATTTTTTGCTGACTGCTTGAGGATAACTTTTTCCTACCTGTGGGCTATTTCTGTCCTTCAAGAGAATCAAAGCCACCATAAACTATCAGTGTCTGTGTGTACATGAATGCATAGCCCTTTGGCGAAAGACCATATGGAACCAGACCACTTACACACAAGTGGACTGGAGGCTGGAGGAGATTGGAGACTGCAGGGTTCTTTTGGTGATGTCCACTCAGAGCAAATACGAGTGCCTAATTAGTCACTTATAGGCAAGGTAGTTGGTCTTGATCTCCACTTATTTTGCTTGTCTAAGGGGAAAAGACTTGGTGCGCCACTTGGTGTTAAAAAAAAGATTCTGCTCTAATGTAAGATACCTTCGACACAGGCAAATTACACCACAATTCAAAGTAGAAACTCACTGTCAGCTCATGCATTAGTCCTGAAAACCAAATCAGAGCTAACTTGAGCATGAGCCTGTTCTTCACCAATGAAAATGGTTTGGAAAGGAAATCATTGCTGTTCAAGAGACCCATAATTGGTTGTAGTAATTAAAAAGAAAAGGATAAAGGGAAGTCAGGATTTCGGTAGCACTTTACATAAACCTATTTATTCCTAGCTGTAATATAAAGCGTTACCAGAATTTCCTTGGCTATCTCACTCCAAGTCTTGCTCACCAACCATACACACCTGGAAACCTGGCAAGCGAGACTGAAACTACCCCAAAGGGCAGGGTTTCAGGATATTTCTAGGTTTTAGCGGTAGTGTAACGGCCCCAATTACACCTGTGAAAAGCTCGTAAGTGCTTCAGTTTCACTTGGTCGGCACCTAGGTCCTCATCGGCCAATGAATTTAGAAAAATAAACATGAGCATTCGGATTCCCCCAACACTGTAGCAGGACAAATAGAGAGTGAGCTGGGAAACGATAGCCTCATTTATATGGAGAAGAGGTTTCTTCTTTGAGCACAGGTAATAGGTTCCTGCTAGAAAGAAAGGAACCTACCTATTCAAACAGCCTTATTTCGCAAACAGAAAATCAATTTCGGTGACCGGCACTTAAATGGGCAATTTTCATATGGTATTGTTTTGTGCGAGCTGGGACAAAGCAAGGCTCTGATGTATACATTAACTGTGACAGAAGGAACAGATGAGTTTTGTTGACAAAGGAGAAGTTATGTGCGGGGTAGGAAATTAGAAAGTGTTATATGGGAAATGTTATTTTGGTGTTGGTTTGTAGTATAGTGTGTCTTGAATATAATTCATATGAAACAACTTTATGTATGTGATTGATTGTATACACTGTATCCCAAAAAGTAAGTTCAAACCAACTATTATTTCAAACAGAACAATCAAAACATTCCAATTGTTGATGCAGGTTCAACCAATTTCGGTTCGGCGTCAACAACTCTGACCCTAGGCCTATCCCCTAACAAAACACCAAATTAGCTGAATATTACAACAATGTGAAAATAGCTTTTGAACGATAGTATGTATCCTAAAGTACATTATCACTCTGGGTCTAAAATGCACGGCGCTCTCTCTTCAGACAGAAAGTGTCTCGTTCCACCTAGGTAAAATTGTTTCTCATTATCACAGTGAAAAACCCATGCATGAGTTCTATAAGCCTGTAAGCACTATGAGAAGGACTTCCGTTTACCCTGACACATTTGCCTGCATACGCACACTGAGTGAGGACAGGAAATAAGTGGCTTCGCAGGTCTTGAGTCCACACAACATCTTCTGCGTATGACAGAGTGGGGAGCAGGTTCAGAGACAGAGCCCTGGAGCCCAGATCAAAGCCCATGTCCGATATAATGGGTAATCAGCGTCCAGGAAAGGTTTGTGGGTAGGTTAAATACCAATGTGTCACACAAGGTAGATCGATTGGACACAGCATTTCCATTGGGGGGGACTTGAATAGCCGCCGCTCCCTCGGCGTCACACATCCAATGTCCGATGTCATTTGATGGCTAATGACATATAGACCCGGGTGATTGCAGGTCCTTGTGCGTTCATAACTGAAAACCAGGAGAGCAATACAGGATCCATCTACTGTGATGGGCCGGAAATCAGATGCCTCCTCACTTGAACGATTGTCAATCATATGGAGAGGGTCGAAAGGCTTCCTGGAAGATGACCACAGTAATAACAAACATCAAGGTGGAAACGATTCACTGTCTCCATTTTGGTGGACCCACTGTTCCATCCAGACACACTTAAGTAGTCACCTGTCTGAACCTGATGGAGTGAGTGTGTGTGTGTGTATGTGGACCATAAGTCCCCATAAGCATACTAA
Source organism: Oncorhynchus tshawytscha (assembly GCF_018296145.1). NCBI lineage: Eukaryota > Metazoa > Chordata > Actinopteri > Salmoniformes > Salmonidae > Oncorhynchus > Oncorhynchus tshawytscha. The sequence goes on from NC_056431.1 coordinate 37,732,725, forward strand.
ACCAACAAAAATTGGGGACATTTTATTTGTCCCCACGAGGTGAAATGCTATTTCTAGGGGGTTTAAAGTTTGAATTAGTGTTAGGGTTAGAATTACGTTAAGGGTTAGGAGCTAAGATTAGTTTTAGGGTTATGTTTTTGGGTTAGGGTAAGGTGAAGGGTAAGAGTAAGGGTTAGGGTTAGGATTAGCGGTAGGGAAAATAGGATTTTGAATGGGACTGAATTGTGTGTCCCCACAAGGTTAGCTGTACAAAACTGTGTGTGTGTGTCCGTGTGTGTGCGTGCGTCTGTGGGTTGTCCATTCACCTGCTATACATTTGGAGTCCACACCTACCCTTGTCTGGTTTCACCAAAGGGAGTTTTCATCTCTAATTTAATGCAAGGAAAAAAGTCAAACGCAGAAAAGGAGAGAGGGTTATTTTTCAGCACCTTAGTGCTAATTGAACTATTTTCCAATTTCCCTGAGCCCAAAGGGCACAGCACCAACACATAACACAAAGAAAAACAAATGGGTCCCTTCAGAGAACAAACACCCTAAATCCTGCTCTCTGCATAATGTTCTTTAAAGGTTCTTTAAATGTATTTGTACCATTTAAGAATAAAAAGTTATCACGTTCATGTTTATGGTTATATTGTTATATTGCGATATGCAATATTGTGCTATAACAATCCACATTTCAATCAATAAAATGTATGTACCTTTGGATGTAAATGGTAGGACTACATGATCAACCAATAATATTAAGTTATACTCAAGTTGAAATTTTAACCAGTACACTTACCGTATACTCAGTTAACCAATCTTACGTATGCTGCAATTCAAAGTTTAGCTGCAATGTGTGGAATTCAAAATAACCTCAATAGATATGTGATGTATTGGAACAGAAGGCTCATTTGGATATTGACAGCAACTATCCCCACAATGTGCAGAAATGCTCTACTTGAGAAACTAAACTTCAAACCAGATATTAGCTCAGAAATGAGAACTCCACTGTGCTTCACTCTAGCCTGATCTAAGTCTATATTTTCATTCTCCCCAGGTGAAATAAACATGTCATAACAACGATTGAAGGAGAAAGGGAGGAGGAAGGATGAAGGAAGCGGGATGTCAATGTTGTCGGGTGGGTTTTTATCGGACGGACAGAGGCTGGACCCTGCAGAGTCAGGATAGATCGAAGAGCCTGGGGAGAAAGAGGAGAGATAAAAAAGAGGCTGAAGTCTGAGGGTTGAATAGAAGTGGCTGGGATCGCATCCAGAAGGAGATATCAGGGAGACAGAAGAGATGTCGGGGGTGATAGGAGTCTGAGGAGAGGAGGAAGAGAAGGACAGAGGAGAAAGTGATTGGCCCATCCTCTGGATAAGAGCTAACGGGAAAGACGGGGATGGAACGAGGGAGCGCTCCAAGCACAGCTTCTTATTTACCTCCTTGTTTTTATGTTGCTTTCATGTTTTCAGGGCTCATTATTTCCACTTAGACGTATTAGGTCATATGGGTTATAACTATGAGGCGTTTCACGATGAGCAATACCTACATGAGAACTACGTTGCATTTTCTACACCCTCTCTAATGTCTTGACCTGAAGTTGCTTCAGGAAGGAAGATATCATGTAAATTCAACCATAATTCATGAAGTGTATATTCAAATAATGTGTATATTCAAATCATTTCAGACATCTTTTGCATCATACACCTTATGGGCTGAATACCTAAGCTAACCCTTGGTGGAGATCTGTATGAGGACATTCATAGATTTAGCTGAGGATCGGGGGTGGGAGAGGAGTCAATTTTGAATAACTGCAGGAGCTACGGTACTGCTCCTTGCAGTTGGTAAACATACTTTAATTGAGACGTGCGAGAAACAGATGGCCGTGTTGACCTCAGTGTGCCATTCCAAATGCACATATCTTCTAAGCTGTGGGCATTATCCGATGACAGGGTCATTTAGATTAGGCTGACTCTTATCTTCTCCATTCCAAACTACCTTCCATTGTAAATGCTTAAAAACCTCTTAATAGGGATCTGGCCCTTTAAAAGAAAAATTAGCCGAAAATGACGTACCCAAACCTAACTGCCTGTAGCTCAGGAGCTGAAGCAAGGATATGCATATTCTTCATACCATTTGAAAGGAAACACTTTGAAGTTTGTGGAAATGTTAAATTAATGTAGCACAATATAACACATTAGATCTGGTAAAAGATAATACAAAGAAAAAAAACTGAGTTTTTTTTTTAAATGCAAGAGAAAGGCCATAATGTTAAATCACAGTAGCCTACGTTAGCTCAACCGTCCCGCGGGGGACCCACCGATCCTGTAGAGGTTTAATTAATTAATCCAGTCTTATTGTTTTTTTTTAAAGGATTGCAGGTAAATCCATTCCTATTAAATCTAGGTATTGTCCTGGCATCGCAAGCAAAAATATTCTAGGCACAGTGTCCCACTGTCCCCAAAGAACAAGTATACATCTGGTACACAAAGACACTTCTGTATTTCACAGAAATCTCATGACATCAAATCTTCTTTGTGAATAAAGACACATAATACTTCAGGGACTATTTTTTTTGATGATTCTGTAAAATAATTCTTTCTACAGGACACACCTGGCAAACAAATCGATAGCTTCGAGTAAATGTCACGGCCCAAAAGTTTGAGTGAAAGTCCAATCACTGTACTGTCTGTGCAGACCAAACACCAGATACCTGTCAAAATTATTTGTAATTCAAGGCTACTGTCTGCCAGATCAATGTGTCACAACAACAAGGAAACCCTTTGAGCCAGATGGCAGGTATGGCAGATGTGGTAAATAGTCCCGTATCTGACCTCCAATGCTCCTTTGAGGATGACTCCTGGATAATAGGGTGTGAGTCGTGGGCTGTTGGTGCTGTCAGAGAGATCGCGGGAGCAGAGACAGGTTTGGAGGTGGCTATACAGGGTTCTGTGGATGGCAGTGTCAAGGTGCAGGTGTTGTAGGTATTGTTAAAGATGTGTCACCGGTTCAGAGAAGCCACGTGACGAGACACAGGAGGACAGGAGCATAGAGTACTGAGCTTTGAAGCTTACTGTTAGGGATGTGGACGAGGGATGCAGAAGGCAGCATATACTTCAGTCTTTCCATGTACAAAACCCCACCGTATGTATAATTCAACAAAGACATTACATATGGTGGGTTGGGGTGGTTGCGAAGTCTGCTCGGAGGGAAAGCATTTTTGTATTTGGACCGGAGGCCCCTGTATTTACTTATGCAGTGGTGGCAAGCTATTAAAATGTTTTGTTTTGTTGAAATATGCATTTAGGTCTATTTTTAACCTACCTGTAGGCTAGAATCGCCGTCTATAATGTAAATTTGAGTGTAGCTACAGTCATAGCTTGGTTGACAGATTGGCATCCAAATGGTTCAGGTGTCATGTTAGCCTCACAACACCATAAGGCTTTAGTCCATTCTATATTGAGTGAATTTAAACGCTTTTTAAACGCATTACACTAAAACGGTAACATTCCCAAGTTGCACCAACCATTAGCCAGTATATCAATATAGAAAGACTAGAGAAAGCACAGCTTAACATTAGTCAATGGCTATTTTTTTGCCATAATTCTCTGGGGGCCAATATCCTTCACAGCACAGGATTTGAGGAAACCACAGTGCTGACTGATATCATGGCTGTTCATTGGCTCTCCGACTGACGATTATGGGGGATGTGAAGTACTGGAAATGTTTTTGAGGAATTCTCTCAGATCTTTTTTTCAACCAGTCTGAAATACTTTTTAACTTTCAGTGTGGCAATGGGAAAGTATTAGAATTAAAGTTTGTGAAAGAAACCGCAAACTTTATATTATGTTGCCCATCCACGCTTCGCTGTTTTTATCCCACATCATTGCGAAAGGAACACAACTGTGATCTGCAGTGGCTGAGTCCATCTCTGAGAAAATAGCATTAGCTCTGCACGTTGGCTGGTCTGTCGGCATCAGATAGCTTGATGCAGCTTTTAAAAGCCTGGATGCACTTTATCAGACTGAAGACCTTCAATAAAGTTTGGGTGAATCTTTCTCAAGGATACATCCTGGACCTTGGTCTTTAGTGTGGAGTGTGTGGTGATGATGACTATACTGTCTACTTTCAGGGGTGTAGGGTGAAGTTTCCCCTAAACGCTGATCTTGGGTCAGTTTAGCATTTCCCCCCACTAACAGTTAAAGGGGCAAACAGCAGTTGCTGTATACATTTTTAGACATAGAAATTAATTAAATATACCCATTGATTATTGAAGAAAATAACTTATAAATTCCTAATGAGCTTAGTTCAACTGTCGTACCCCATCAGAATGCAAAATATACAGTGTCTTCATATTCATTCATACTTCATGACCTATTCCACATTTTGGTGTGTTACAGCCTGAATTCAAAATTGATTAAAGAGATGTTTTCTCTCTCGCCGATCAACACACAATACCCCAGAATGACAAAGTGAAAACATGTTTTTTTACATTTTTGCAAATGTACTGAAAATGAAATACAGAAATACCTCATTTACAAACTGTAAGTATTCAACACCCCTGAGTCAATACTTGGTAGAATCAACTTTGTCAGTGATTGCAGCTGTGAGTATTTCTGAGTAAGTCTTCAAGAGCTTTCCACACCTGGATTGTGTAACATTTTTCCATTATTCTTGGTTGTGGATCATTGCTTGACAGCCATTTTCATATCTTGCCATATATTTTCAAACAGATTTAAGTCAGAAACATTCACTGTCTTCCTTGTAAGCCACTCCAGTTGCATTGTGTTTTAGGTTATTGTCCTGCAGAAAGGTGAATTCCTCTCCCAGTGTCTGGTGGAAAGCAGATTGAACCTGTTTTCCTTCAGGATTTTGCCTGTGCTTAGCTCCATTCCATACTTTTTTTTGGTGAAAAACTCCACAGTCCTTAACGATACCAAATACAGGTGTGCCAAGCATGTAGAATCATACCCCAAAATACTCAAGGCTGTAATCGCTGCCAAAGGTGCTTCAACAAATTACTGAGTAAAGGGTCTGGATACTTATGTAAATGAAATATTTCAATTTGCAAAACTTTCTTACAAACCTGTTTTTGCTTTGTCATTATTGGGTATTGTGTGTTGATTGATGAGTGAAAAAAAATGATTTAATGCATTTTAGAATGAGGCTGTACCGTAACAAAATGTGGAAAAATCATGTTGTCTGAATACTTTCCAAAGGCACTGTATGTCTACGTATCTCTGAACACCATCCAGTTTTGATTTCTACTTGTCATATATTTTTTAATTGTGCTGTAATGTATCACTAAAGTTCTGAACCTTTCTATTCTCATAGTTTCTACAGATTGTATATTAAAGAGTATATTATTAGTATTAAAGAGTAAAGAGTTATATTATTGTTCGATTGACTATAACTTTTCAAATCACCCAGCAGTGCTATTTGCAGAGTTAGCTCCAGGTAAATGTTGATATTATTCAATTATTCCTGAACCTACGACAAAAACTAGCTACATGGGCAGTACCAAAACAAGTGATCTTATGATTCTGTCTCTTCCCAGCAAAATCTGCAGAGCTGGGATGGTTGTATCCCCCATATATATAACATTCTATTGGTTGCAAAAATGTTGTATAATAATTTAAATAGAAAAATTCCAAGTTTTGAATCCAGCGTAGTTTTGTGTTTCAGTTCAGAAACTATGTGCCATAGTATAGGTACATCGAACCTTGCAACCTTTAAGGCACAGATGCACATTTTTTGGTCCTTAAATGAAACTGCTATACTTTATTATTTATCATATTTTCCTTTAATCAGTTTTGGTCTTTAATGCAGGGCCGACAGACAAGTTCCTTTCTTTCTCCCCCTTCCACTTGCCTCTTTGATTTTGCCGGAAATGCTTCAATTAGTTGGTTGTAATTTTGGATAGAGCAGACATTTCCATATATTTTTGTTAGCTGCATGTGTGACATAACTCCACCAGTCCTATTTATGATATAATTTACAAAGATTATACAGTTTTTTTATTTCCAAAAATAATGATGATCAATTAGTATATTTGCGTTCAACCATAACATTTGTTGTAATATTTGTTCTGTCTTTTCTGGTAGATTAAACTGAAATTCCAACAAGTTTTTTTTTTTTCAAATAGCAATATTTTGGAGATTATTTCCCTTTAGGTTAGTGAATTAGTTTAGTATTGTGGAGTGACTACAACGTTGTTGATCCATCCTCAGTTTTCTCCTATCACAGCCATTAAACTTTGTAACTGTTTTAAAGTCACCATTGGCCTCTTGATGAAATCCCTGAGTGGTTTCCTTCCTCTCCGTCAACTGAGTTAGGAAGGACTTCCGTAGCTTTATAGTACTGGGTGTATTGATACAACATCCAAAGTTTAAATAACAACTTCACAATTTTTTTAATTTATCAACTGTACCAATAGGTGCCCTTCACTGCTCGACTGAGGGACCTTACAGATAATTGTATGTGTGGAGTACAGAGTTGAGGTAGTCATTAAAAAACCACGTTAAACACTATTATTGCACAGAGTGAGTCCATGCAACTTATTATGTGACTTGTTAAGCACACTTTTACTCATTAACTTATTGAGGCTTGCCATAATACAGGAGTTGAATACTTATTGACTTAAGACATTTACACTTAAAAACAAAACATAATGGGGTATTGTTTGTAGACCATTGACAAAACAATCTACATTTAATTCATTTTACATTCAGGCTGTAACACAACAACATTTTGAAAGAGTCAAGGGGTGTGAATACTTTCTGAAGGCACTGTATGTAGCATGCTCCGAACGCCTGTGTGTAATGGAAGAAGGCCGCCAGAAACAGGTTGTCACTGAAAAAATATACTGTAGGCTAAAACAATGTAAGTGTATTTTTTGCTTTGTGAAATTATTTTGATGTGATATGAAAGTAAAGGGCTTTATGTTTTCTAGAACCATGTTTACTTCTGAACATAACATAAGATCCTTGGACGGTAGGCTCATTAAGAGTACATTGTGGGCTAACACCAGGCATTCTTGTGAGTAATTCTGTAGCTGGCAAGGTTTTTTTTCATGTAGAAGTACACTCGTGTTTTATGTTGAAAAGGTTGTTAAAGAAAGGTGTCCTTGCAGTGTCTCTCTCACCTTCAACACATTCAGATTGATGTCGTAATTTCCGGAGCATCTAAAAGCATTTATTTGTCAGATGCCTTGCTATTTAGGTTGCACATAGTGCCGTGTAAACTCATTAACACCTCTGTTGCACACTCACCCCTGAACCATAAATCAGACTATGCATTTATAAAACCTTTGTAGTTCATGGCACTGCCATTTCTAGCCTGTATACAATAACTGGAAATGACTGTCAAGGGAAATACTTTGTATCCAATCACTTATACTCTACTTCTATATTTTAAAGCGACACTCCACTCGTTCCAGAAGTAAACAAATCATGTTATTATTGTTGCAACAACATGATTGAGGCTTGTTTTTAAAAAGTTGGTCTTCGGGAAGTTTAGCCACACATGTTTGAGCTGGGGTCTGACTGAGGAAGAGGCACTGGTAGTCATCAAGATGATTGAGACGCATGCCTTAACCAACATGCGTCTCAATAGCAAGCTAACGATATCTTATAAATCCTATAATGAAAAGTATAGGTATATTAGCCAAGGGCGTAGGAGCTGGGGGGGGACATGTCCTCCCCAATGATAGAAGCAGATAAAATACCCCCCCACCCCCAATAAAAAAGTTGGCATTTTCTTATTTCTTATTTTGAACAGGTCACTTCTCTGAGTCACTTCTCTGCCTACACTGAGTACTGGTCTCTTTCACCCCAGACAATAGCAATCAGTCAATTCAATCGAGAACTATCATCAGAAATCACGTGATATGAATCAGACAGTGGGGCGCCACCTGTCCCACTAGTTGGTCGGAAGGTTAAAATCAACATTTCATATCATGATGTAGATGTGCTGTATTGACAATGACACAATAATGCAAGATCATATTTCCAGCATGGCCGACAACCAGACCTCTGTTGCCTGCCATAGGAAGCAAAATGGTCATTAAGAAATAATAAGTGAGCATTACATTTGCAGCTCATAAATTAATACAATAATTGAAAATTATTGAAGGAATTTAATTCCACTGTTTTAATTCCCAATTAAAATTAAATACTCTGTCAATTCATAAGAATTTGTAAGACCCTTATTTTATAGGAATGGACAGAGCCCCGGTCTTAAAGTCAAGTAACAGCCTTTATTCAAGAGAGTACTGAGTACATACACATTTTACCACAGGTTATAAACTGAAAATGATGTCAGCGTTTTCTAAATGTTCCGTCTCTTCTTGACACTGGTAGAAAGGCTCTATAGCTCTCAAGCCTTCCCTCCTCGCCTAGAGCCAAGGTCAGTCAGTGTAGATAAGCATTCCAGACAGTCTGGAGATATAGTTCATTGATTTGTACCAAAGAACAGACCGTCATTGTTCTAACTTTTGCCCACGTTCACACACACACATTATTTTCAGTACTGGGATCAAGAATGAAAACTCATACATATACAGTAACATTTAGTATTCTGATTAGTACATGTACAGTAACATAATAGTATTCAGATTAGTCAGTACTGATTGAAATGTATACACAATTAGTCATCATTGATAAAAATTCCCTTAACAAAAACATAGATTTAAACGTCACCTCTGAACGAGCTCTTTCAACTCGTGGCCCAACTGGCTAGTTTGACTGACATTGCTAGCCTGCGGTCGCGTTGCAAGTTGCAGATTCGACACGGGTGCGTTCCAGGTGGACTTCATTGTGTCTGCTTCTTAACTTATGGTTGTGTTATAACGCTTGTATAGTCAAATCAGTTTCCTTGATCTTCTGATTTTGTTTGAGGACAATATTCTGTACAATGATCTTTACAGGAATCCCTATGATCGTAACAGTTTGATGAGGGCGAATAGCTGTCACCCACTTTCCTTGAAAAACAGTTTGCCCTACAACTAATTCTGTCTTATCAAAATATTTTTTTAAAAATCAGATTGACAGAAATATGGCTGTGACGCAAAGAAAATTCAAGGAGAGGGGGTAAAAAAATGGTCAGATTAATACTGCCATTGAGAAAATCCAAAACAAATCAGGACATGACCTCTTTCATGGACAGTCTCACAAATAGAAGCATTTTTGCATCCTCGCCAACCACTATTCAAAGTGCTCTGAAAAAATTAAGGCAATCGTTCACAATTATTGGCACATTCTAAGATCCGATGACTGTATCGGTAATATGAATACGACCCTCCCTTGGTCGTAATCTCGCGGTGCAGAAATCTCAGAGATCAATTGGGAAATTCAGATTTACCACCCCAAAATACCCCTGCACAACGTCTATTTGCACCTCTACATGATGGAAACTACAAGTGTAACTGCTGCGCTCAATGCAATGGCACTTACAAATGTAGATCCTTTAAACACCCCCAAACAGGGAAACAGATCCCAATCAAAAGTGTTATCACGTGCTCCACTAAGGCAGTTATTTATTTTATAACTTTTCCTTGTGGTAAAAATTATGTGGGTAAAACTAAGCGCAAATTAAAAGTACGATTTTGTCCCTTAAGTTATATTATTATATTAGTTGTGTGGCATCGAACATGTCACCCTCCCTAGGGAAGGGGGTGACCTCAACAATTTGTTAAAACGAGAGGCTGCCTGGATCTTTAATTTAAAGACCCTTGCTCCCATCGGTCTCAACGTAGACTTTGATCTGAAGCCGTTCTTGTGATTATTGTGATTTTGCTATTTATGGTAAATGTTTGTAAGCCTATGTAGCCAAATTGTATCTATGATCACATGCTATCCATTCATGTTTTTTGTATGTTCTATTTATATCTGAAAATTAACCAGTAATATCAAGCCACACCCGGACATGATTACAGACACCTGTGTGTTGTCCTTTGACACTATATAAACTAGTGACCCGCAGTGGTTGTCATTATAAGCTGATGAAGACAGCTTGTCTGTCGAAACGTTGGTTATTAGGTTATTAAATGATTGCATCTGAGTTCCTGGAGTGTGCGGCTCCCCTTTTCTTTTTCAAGTGATCTACTCTGCTGTCAAACACCTCGCCTAAACAGGTGTACATTTCTTTCGAATCCAAACACTTGAATAGTTAACATAACAGATGTGCATAATAGCTACAGATTATTTGATTATTTGATTATTTATTGGTCTCAATATTTTTACAAATCACTATTGCAGGGCTGATCAACCAGTTAGTTAGGTGTGCTAGATAAGGGGTTGAACAAAAACCTAAACTCCCCAGGTGGTAAGAGTAGGCAACAACACGTCTGCCATGCTGACCCTGAAAACACTGGGGCCCCTCAGGGGTGTGTACTTAGTCCCCTCCTGTATTCCCTGTTCACCCACGACTGAGTGGCCAAACACAACTCCAACACCATCATTAAGTTTGCTGACGACACAACAGTGGTAGGCCAGATCACCAACAACGATGAGATGGCCTATAGGGAGGAGGTCATAGAACTGGCAGTGTGGTGCCAGGACAACAACCTCTCCCTCAATGTGAGCAAGACAAAGGAGATGATCGTGGACTACAGGAAAAGGCGGGTCAAACAGGCCCCCATTAACATCAACGGGGCTGTAGTGTAGCGGGTCGAGAGTTTCAAGTTCCTTGGTGTCCACATCACCAACTAACTATCACGGTCCAAACATACCAAGACAGTCGGGTTGCTGGTTTCCAGCAACCCGCCCGAGCTTCCCCTGACCTACACTCCATCTCCCCCCAGTGCTTCAATAAATACCTTGGTTACCTCATCCCAGTCTCCTCGTCTGAGTCTGCTCTTGTTCCCCTGTTCCACTCCGTGTAACAAGGAAACTGTGGAGATGTCACCATGAGGTCATCGGTATATTTTAAAACAGCTACAGAGTTCAATGGCTATGATGGGAAAAAACTGAAGATGGATCAACAAAATCGTAGTGACTCCACAATAATGACCTAAATGACAGAGTGAAAAGAAGAATCAAAATATACCAAAACATGCATATGTATGCAACAAAGCACTAAAGTTGCTGCAAAAGAACATGGCAAAGGAATACACTTTTTGACATAAATGCAAAGCCTTATGTTTGGGGCAAATTCAACACATCCCAGAGTAACTCCCTTTTTATTTTCAAGCGTGGTGGTGGTGGCATCATGTAATGGGTATGCTTGACATCGGCAAAGACTGGGGAGTTTTTCAAGCAAAATCCTAGAGGAAGACCTGCTTCATTCTGCTTTACAGAAAATAATTTAACTTTCAGCAGGACAATAAACTACAACACAATCATATCTACACTGGAGTAGCTTACCAAGAAGACAGTGAATGTTCCTGGCCAAGTTAAATTTTAACTTGAATCTGCAAAACTATGACAAGACTTGAAAATTGCTGTCTAGCCATGATCCATCCCCAACACCTTGACAGAGCTTGAAGAATTTTGAAAAGTACAATGGGCAAATGTTGCACAATACTTGTGTTTATAGGTCTTATGAGACTTACCCAAGAAGTGTCACAGCTGTAATCGCTACCGAATGTGTTACTAACATGTATTGACTCTGGGGGGTGAATACTTATCTAATCAAGATATATTAGTGTTTACATTTCATTAGTCTTTAAAGAATGTTCAAATTTTTCTCTTCCACTTGACATTACTGTGACAAGATTGCATTTAGAGGTATGTGAAGGGGTCAGGCGCAGGAGAGCAGAGATGTCCGAGATGCGTATTTTAATGGGCAAGTCCACAAACATACAGGTAAGGTACAATACCAAAATAAAATGCCCTCGACAGCAGAGAAACCCGTTACTCACGAAAGGAGGAAAAAACAACACTCCTAAATTTATACACACTCAGTATAAATACGTGAAAAAAATAGGCACAACCTTTAACGAGCAACATCACACGAATAATCCCGCACAAACCTAGGCAGGCAACAGGGGTAATTATACACACAGAAATTATGGCAAATGAAACCAGGTGTGAAAGAACCAAAGACAAAACAAACAAAAAAGGAAAAAAGGATCGGTGATGGCTAGTAGGTTGGCAATGCCGAGCGCCGCCCAAACAGGGAAAGGAACTACCTTCGGTGGAAGTTGTGACAATTACAGAGTTTTTTGTGTAGATTGTTGACAAAAAATGACACATTATATACTTTTTAATCCCACTTTATAACACAATAAAATGGGAAGAAATCTAAGAGGAGTGTATAGGCACTGTAAAAAAAGTGCAAAGGACTAAGTAAGGTTCTTGGCAACTGCCAACAAACACACCACTACTGGAAAACTAGCTGGCAATTTTGAGTGCTTTCAGCTTAGCTGTCTTTAACTTCATCACAATGATTATGGGTCATGAAGGTGTTAAGACATTGTTTGGAGCTCTCATGATCATGGTAGGAGAGTGACAGGCATGAACAAACAGACAGGCTGACACTATGACAGTGGGTGGGGCCCCAATGCGCTGCCAAGGGTGAGGCCCCAAAAGGCTAGAGGAGTTGGTCTGACTGTGTCACGTCCTGACCTTAGTTCCTTTTTTATGTCTCTGTTTCAGTTTGGTCAAGGCGTGGGTTGGGGTGGGCATTCTATGTTTTGTGTTCTATGTTTTCTATTTCTGTGTGTTTGGCCGGGTGTGGTTCTCAATCAGAGGCAGCTGTCTATCGTTGTCTCTGATTGAGAACCATACTTAGGTAGCCTTTTCCCACCTGTGTTTTGTGGGTAGTTGTTTTCTGTCTCTGTGTCTCTACCAGACAGGACTGTTTCGGTTGTTCTTTTGTTTACTTTGTGTTTCAGTGTTCAGCTTATCGAATAAATCTAACATGGACACTTACCACACTGCATCTTGGTCCTCTCCTTCCAACAGCCATTACAGAACTACCCACCAAAAAAGGACCAAGCAGCGTGGTCACCAGGAGCAGTGTGGAATAGACTCATGGACATGGGAGGACATTCTGGATGGGAAGGGTCCCTACACATGGGAGGAGATCCTGGCTGGAAGGGATCGCCTCCCATGGGAACAGGTGCAGGCAGCCAGGAGAGCGGAGGCATCAGGTAAAGGGAGCCAGCGCTTTGAGGGAACATGGATGATAAGGAAACCCGAGAGGCAGCCCCAAAAATGTATTGGGGGGTGGCACATGGGGAGTGTGGCTAAGTCAGGTTGGAGACCTGAGCCAACTCCCCGTGCTTACCGTGGAGTGAGGTGGACCGGGCAGGCACTGTGTTATGCCGTGAGGCACACGGTGTCCCCGGTGCGCAGGCATAGCCCGGTGCGTTACATCGCAGCGCCTCGTATCGGCTGGGCTAGAGTGGGCATCGAGCCAGGTGTCATGAAGCCGGCTCAGCGCATCTGGTCTCCAGTGCGTCTCCTCGGGCCGGGGTACATGGCACCAGCCCTGCGCACGGTGTCCCCGGTTCGCCAGCACAGCCCAGTGCGGTCTATTCCACCTCGCCGCAATGGCCTGGCGACGGTGAGTATCCAGCTAGGTAGGGTTGTGCAGGCTCAGTGCACGAGACCTACAGTGCGCCTCCACGGTCCGGTCTATCCCGTGCCTCCTCCACGCACCAGCCCTCCGGTGGCAGCCCCCCGCACCAGGTTATCTCTCCGTCTCCTTCCTCCAGGTGCTCCCGTCTGTCCTGAGCTGCCAGAGTCGCCCGTCTGTCCTGAGCTGCCAGAGTCGCCCGTCTGTCCTGAGCTGCCAGAGTCGCCCGTCTGTCCTGAGCTGCCAGAGTCGCCCGTCTGTCAGGAGCTGCCAGATTCGCCCGACACTCCGGCGCTGCCAGAGTCGCCCGACACTCCGGCGCTGCCAGAGTCGCCCGACACTCCGGCGCTGCCAGAGTCGCCCGACACTCCGGCGCTGCCAGAGTCGACCGACACTCCGGCGCTGCCAGAGTCGACCGACACTCCGGCGCTGCCAGAGTCGCCATTCACTCCGGCGCTGCCAAAGTCTCCCATCTATTCGGGGCCCACTGAAAGGGTCCCCAGTCCGGGGTCGGCGTCGAGGGTCGCCGCTCCAAAGGCGCCACCTAAGTGGGCCCAGCCTAAGGTGGAGTGGGGTCCATGTCCCGTGCCAGAGCCCCCACCGCGGACAGATGCCCACCCAGACCCTCCCCTATGCGTTTAGGTTTTGCGGCCGGAGTCCGCACCTTTGGGGGGGGGAGTACTGAGTTAGGGTGGGCATTCTATGTTTTCTATTGTATGTTTTCTAGTTCTGTGTGTTTGGCCGGGTGTGGTTCTCAATCAGAGGCAGCTGTCTAATCGTTGTCTCTGATTGAGAACCATACTTAGGTAGCCTTTTCCCACCTGTGTTTTGTGGGTATGTCACGACTCCGACCGAAGGACACTCCCCTTCCCGTTCGGGTGGCGCTCGGCGGTCGTCGTCGCCGGCCTACTAGCTGCTACTGATTATTTCCTCCCCCTCCTTATGTGTTGATTGTGTGCACCTGTTTTGAGTTAGGTAGTAAGGCTTTATTAGTCAGCCAGCCCGCAGGGTTCCTTGTGCGGGATTAATTATTGTGATCGTCTGTTTGGTGTACTTGTGTGCACGTCTATGGGTTTTGTGTTTTCCCATTTTGTGGGTTTTCCCTGGACAGTTTAAGTCCCCCTGTTTGGGGCATTTGTTTGTTCAGTACGCCCTGTGTTTTTGTGAGGGTTGGCTTATGTTCAGCGTTTCTCAGTGCATTAAAATAGCACTCCCCTGAACTCTCTGCTTCCTGCGCCTGACTCCTCACCCACTACACTCAGACCGTTACAGGGTAGTTGTTTTCTGTGTCTCTACCAGACAGGACTGTGTTGGTTGTTCTTTTGTTTACTTTGTGTTTCAGTGTTCAGCTTATCGAATAAATCTAACATGGACACTTACCACGCTGCATCTTGGTCCTCTCCTTCCAACAGCCGTTACAGACTGCTGCTTATTATTTTAATAAAGAATAAAGTAAGAACAACTTATTTAATAACTGTTAGGATGACGTTTAAAACTCAACAACTTTAGATTAGCAGAACACAAATAAATGAGGTTATTTACTCAATATCATCATATTTGTTAACAGTACTCTAAAACATTAAGTGATAAGAAATCTTATTGACATATGAGTTAGTCCTACTTTTATGATTTGAGTTCTACTGACTGTTAGATATGTTTGAGTAGCCACTACTCAATTTCTTTAATGAGTTATGCAGTTACTTTTTACAGTGTGTATTGCATGTGCTAATTGTGTATTGCAGGAGAGATGCAGCCATGATGATACTCACAGATGGACAGGAAAACAGGCAGAGAGAACGAAAGGCCACAAACCAACAGGTAAGATAGTGAGAAGTGCCACTCTTTGCTGATAGAGGTCATAGACTAACGTTCTGTTATAGTGTGAATCAATTTGAATTATCATATACTATATGATATTATGATCTTTGATTAAATGATAGCAGCTTCAATCTAGAGGGTGTATTGCATGTGTTAATTTCATGCAGGAGAGAGGGCAGTCATGATATTTTATTTTTGATAATTGAGTGAAGTGGAAATTGATTAATTTCACTTTGACCGTTCAGGTCTACCTTTAAAACTAGAAATAAAATAAAAAATCATTTTAAACCTGTTTTCCAAAAGTTTCTTCTACACCCTTGATATTGGCCTAAAAGTCCAATTTTGTCAGATGGCTTGTATGCGCTGAAAAACAGCTAGCTATTTGTATCTAGAATATTTTTATCCTACTATATTTGCAAATGACTGTTTCAGACAAGAAAATACTTAATCCAAACACACTTTCAATTTGCATTCTGATGGACATTGTAATATAAAAGATAAAAGCAACATAAATCACACTGAACAACTGGCCTACTGTGAGTTGAACAATTCTGAGCCAGTCTAACAAACTACAACGGATGCCACAATTATAATAAGTCACAGGTTACAATTCATATGTCCAAGCGGGACTCATTTCTTATGCTCGGCATTGAATCTCCTCCTCTCGCCCCTTTACCCGAGCCAGATTCCTATCGGCTCAATCTGAATTAACTGTTTTGGGCCGTAGGGATGGATTGAATCCCATCTCGAGGCTGGAGGCAAAGCCTAAGGTGGAGTGATTTGAGAAAGAAGGGAAAATCAATTGTGGCGAGTTGCCAGAGATATAGGCTGTTTATTCTTAGAGAAGGGAAATAAAATAAGTCTGAGGAGATACAAAACACTCTTATCCCTCTGAGGTAATCAGATTTTACCCACCTTTCCTTATTCAGGGGCCCTTGAAATGGCCAACTTACAAGGTCGTGACCCTGAATATTTTTCAGGATTTTACCTTCTCTCAAACATTGTAATGCAAGAAGGGTTAACATTTCTGAAATACCTCTATTAGGTTCATTTCCATTTTTTCCTTCTGATCTCTCTATTACAGTTGAATAATTTAGAATTTATTTATCCAGATCGAATAAATCGGTGTCATTGAAAATAAGAATTTGTTCTTAACTGACTTGCCTAGTTAAATAAAGGTTAAATTTTTTTATATTTTTAAATACACCTATCAGCAACGGGTGTGGCTGAAATCGGCAAATCCACTAATATGAAGGGGTGTACACAAATCCTGTTAAACACTACTATTGCACACAGTGAGTCCATGCAACTTATTATGTGACTAAGCACATTTTACTTCTGAACTTATTTAGGCTTGCCATTTCAAAGGGATTGAATACTTAATGAAATTTCAGCTTTTTATATTTAATTAATTAGTAAAAAATGTGTGTAGGTGTCACGTTTGTTATAAGGATCGGACCAAGGTGCAGCGTAGTATACGGGCATTCTTATTTATTTAAAGAATGAACACTGAACAAACTAAAAAATAACAAAACGAAACGTGAAGCTATACAAACCAGTGCTGACAGGCAACTACACATTGACAAGATCCCATAAACACCAAAGGGAAATGGCTACCTAAATTTGATTCCCAATCAGAGACAATGATAAACAGCTGCCTCTGATTGGGAACCATATCAGGCCACCATAGACATACATATCACCTAGACCTACAAAAACCCTAGACATACAAAAACTCCTAGGCAATACAAAAACTAGCGTACCCACCCTAGTCACGCCCTGACCTAGTCACGCCCTGACTGCTGATCATGGCCGGAGGCCCCGGACTGGGGACAGTCGCTGGAGATCCCGGACTGGGGATCTTCGCTGGAGGTTCCGGACTGTGGACGGTCGTTGGAAGTTCCAGACTGTGGACCGTCGTTGGAGGTTCCGGACTGTGGGCTGGACTGGGAACTGTTTCCGGAAGCTCTGGACTGGGAACTATCGCCGGAAGCTCAGGACAGGGAACTGTCGCCGGAAGCTTTGGACTGGGAATTGTCGCCGGAAGCTCTGGACTGTGGAGGCGCACTGGAGACCTGATGCGTGGTGCCGAAACTGGTGTTACCAGGCTGAAGACACACATGTCAGGGCGAGTGTGGGGAGCACAGGACGTACTGGACTGTGGAGGCCTGGTGCGTGGGACCGGTACAGGTGGCACCGCGCTGAAAATACGCACCTCAGGGCAAATGACAGAAAATCTCAATTTAATCAATTGAAAAAGTCAAGGGGTGTGAATACATTCTGAAGGCACTGTTCTTGAGAAATGCTTTTATATTAAAAGAAAATTGTACCTACACATTGAAGAAGGCTGTGACACCAAAACATCTGATTACGCTATCCCTGATGCAGTGAAAATAATTTTTAAAAAGTAATAATAATTAAAGAAGCTTTATGCAAGCTTTATCTTTTTGAGTGTGAAACCATTCCACCTTTTTGTTTTATAGGTTTTTCAGCCCCAGGTAGGGCGGCAGGTATATGGTTAGTGCGTTGGGCCAGTAACCGAAAGGTTGCTGGTTTGAATACCCGAGCCGACAAGGTAAAAAAATCTGTGGATGTGCCCTTAAAGAAGGCACTTAGCTACTATAACTGACCCTGTAAAACAACAAATTTCAATGTAAAAACAATATATGTGGTTTCATTTGCATAGCTATGAGAAGTCTGCTGAGAATTCCCTCTCCCATAATAATTTCAGACCAAGCACATGTTCCCTGTAGTTGCGGTAGCGAATTCTGCCTCTCCTACTAAATGTTCATTAGGAACAAGTCTATCTCATGAGCAGATGCTCCTCATGACTGGAGGCTGGACTGATCCGCCTCTGTCATCTCCCAACAATCATCTGGGAGAATGCAGTTAGTGCCGAGAAGATAGAAATACATTTTGTGTCAAAACACCCCCACCCTCGATCAGGGGTTAGAAGACCTGCTAGACTGTTAACGCACTCATGATTTAAAGGACACTTCGTTTCCCTGTCATCGTATATGTGCAGGATTTACATTGAAAACGGTTTACGTTCTGTTGGAAAGTAAGAGGTTGAATAGATTAAATGCAAATTGACATCATGAAACCAAGATGTTTTTCTCCTGGTTGTGGTTTTCAATAGGCAATAGGGATTCCCCTTTGTTATGTGGTTCCAATTTTCTTCCGTTTAGGAATGATGGAGGCCACTGTGTTCTTGGCGACCTTCAGTGCTGCACACATTTTTTGGTACACTTCCCCAGAACTGTGCCTCAGCACAATCCTGTCTCGGAACTCTACGGACAGTTCCTTTGACTTCATGGCTTGGTTTTTGCTCTGACATGCACTGTCAACTGTGGGACCTTATATAGACAGGTGTGTGTCTTTCAAAATGAGTCCAATCAATAGAGTTTACCACAGGTGGACTTCAATGAAGTTGTAGAAACAGCTCAAGGATGATCAATTGAAACTCAATTTCGAGTCTCATAGCAAAGGTTCTGAATACTTATGTAAAGAAGGTATTTGTTTTTAATTTTTAATACATTTGCAAAAAAAACAACAGTTTTTACTTTGGCATTATGGTGTATTGTGTTTAGATTGGGACATTTTTTTACTTAATCCATTTTAGAATAAGGCTGTAACGTAACATAAGGGGGAAAAGGGAATACTTTCCGAATGCACTGTACAGGTCCGCCTACCTACAAGTTGGATTGTTGCTGGGAAGTACTGAATAATTAACCTCAACACACTGAAATGCAAGTCAAGGATACCACACAGACTTATTTTATTCAAACACTGCACTGTGTGAAATACAGTAACCACATGTCTGCAAGTATTCACTAAACTGTTCATTATTCTATGTGATTTATTGTTTGACATGTTCCCCGAGCCTTGGATGACTCCCGTCTGATACAAAAAGGTTAAGTATCACACAGTCATCAATTATGTTAATCTTTAGATGGGGATATGAGTCATTGCTTATGTGCAACACAACTCGGTACTGTCTTATGTTGGGATGCTAGAAGCAGGCAAGCTGTTAGGTCTGTTACAATGTTTCAGCTAGCATTTGATGTCCAATTAATACTAAGTACATACATAAAGCTAAGGTAGAAATGGGATAGTATAAAAAAAAACAAGTTGTGTTCTAAAATGATTATTTTTTATTTTTTTTAAATGATTTTAATGGATCTTTTTCACTCCATATACAAACTTATACAGTACATACGAACAACAACTTACAGACACACACAAACAACGACTACATCTCATCTGCCCAGATCCGCATGCTCACACCACGTCCCTAGTGTCTGCATTATTGTTTGCCAAATTGTATACATTTGTTTTTCTCAGTCGCCAATGCTACTGTAAATAATAAATAATTCAATTTTTCCATTGTGTTAATGATGGCGAATTGATTGTTTTCCAAGTCTTTAGTACATGTTTTCTCAAGATGAGTGATGAGAAGATAATTATCCAGCTTATTGGGTATCTCACTACACCCCCATAAACTTTGTCTTTAAACATGCAGTGTCTTCACACCTGTGAGAGATCCAAAGATCAGGTTGCAATGGATCAGCATCTACAGAGCCCTTTCACCCGCAGAACGGAGGAGGGTTTGGTGTGGGGTTTTATGACACCTCACGTCAATCGTAAATTGTTGGCAGCAGACAACTCCTTTTGGTCTCTAGTATTTGTGAATGGAATCTCTTTGTTACAGAAGGTTTTGCTGCCCAAAAACCCTAACACCCAACAGTGAACACTGGGACAATATATTTCAACATCCAAATGTACGTAATGATGAGAGATGGAATATGGGAAATGAATGTCTATTTTGTGATGTCATTACATTTTTTATAAAAGTGATATAACGAAGATATTGTAACTTGAAGAGCTTTCACACTGTGTATATCAGGTTTACATCCTTTACGCTGTGTCGGAAATATCAAGGTTGAAGATAATATTTTTGTTAAGATATGAATGTGATTTTAGTTTTCTAATGAGAATATAGTTTTTGATGATGCAGTGCCCCTAAGTAGCCACACCTGAGGGAGTTCAGAGAGCTTGTCAGTATGACGAAAACCCCCATTTTTACCCAAGTGTATAAAAGACTGAGTTAAGAATGAACATATCAGACTAGAAGGACCACAATCTACAGCTAGGTCTACATTGGTCAGGACCTTGAAAATCAACATGAGTTGAAGACGACGAAGTAGCCTCTTATACTACTTAGAACAGCTACTCAACTGTATCTAAGAAATTGAATTTAAGTAGGACCACCTGGTTATTCTCTTCAAATCATCATTGACTATGCTGCTCTTATCACAACAAAGTTTTAAAAAAGTGCAATCAAAACATTTACTTATTTTGTATAAACCATTCAAGATACAGGACAAACTTGCAGGTCACTTTTGACCTATCCAACAGGACCAATTCTGTTCCTGTCTGACTTGTACTTTGCTCTCCATTGAAAGAAAAGACAGCATAGAAGCACTTCCAGTAATAAAAAGCTTGAACTTGATACCCTTTGACCACAGCTTTGAAAGACCGACTTCAGGTTAGAGGAGCTAAATACATGTCTACAGGTGTGTGTGTTCGCACCTACGTGTGTGGGTGGCAATTCCACGTTAATGGAATTGCGCTTAGACTGCAATTTTTCGCTTAAAATGTATGCCGAACAAAACCATCTATGCACAAGGACTACTTTTAACAATTTACACAGAATATTTGACAAAAACACATTTACTGGAAGAGCTGTGCAGATGGAAAGTTTGTTAACAGAATTTCTGTAAAACTCCCTCAGTTTTTTACGTGTTCACGTTTTCCAATATCTGCTCCAAATTAATAATCATCGATATCTGCAGAAAAAAATGGGTTGTTAGCCATGACATGACACATTGACTTTGAAAAAAAATCTATTTCGGTTATTGAAATACAGTAACGGAATTGTGGTAACGGAATTTCATCACAGGCCCCTGATCTCTACTACACCTACATTTAGAGTTTTATTCACTTAATATTTAATAAACAAAATCAATAAAAACACCATAACTAATTGATAGGTCTGCCTTTACTTGTTACTTCTGTGAACTTTCATTATTCTACCTCCTCATGAGAGACAAATGAGAAAATATCTTTAAAATATGTGGATTTTTGGTAATGGAATTTCAAGGCACATGGCAATGTTTTTTAAAACCTCTTAGATGTAGAGTCCCCTGTTTAGGGGGACCTACGTGGTTCTGGTATCGGTTCTGACTGACATTTTTTCTTATAAATGGATCTGTGGACAGCGTAGATCAAAATGGCTTGCATTAAGCGGTCACTCTGGCTCTCATGGACTCATGAGTGTATCTCTTCCACTTGTGTGACGTAGGATGTGAAATCTGACACCACTTAAAGATGGGATGTCCCTCCTACCATTTAATATACTCTTCATACTGTCCATCAACTCATGGCTGAACCCTACATCACAGCCACTGACAGGAGGGAGTTGTTTTGTCGCTCTAGCACATTCAGAGGTCGATTTATAAGAAATTTATTCAAGTAATCTAAAATAATTTATAGATTTTAAAGCAAAACAACGTTCTATTTGTCATAGACAGACAATATTAATATGAGATGAAATGCGAGTTCCTAACCAGTTCAGGAAGCCACTAAACATACAAATATGTATTTTATAAGTAATGTGAAATCTTATAGTTACTCTAATTATAATTTTATTATACTATATTTAGAAAGCATATAATTAATTTCAAGCCTTGATCATACAGTTTTGTTGAACAGGAAATACTTATCATATTTGCACTGTGTACTTGACTACACCTCAGCAATTTATTTAAAATAATGCCGGAAATGGATTTGAACACTTCTTGGAGTATGCAGCATTACTTGTTATTGTTTATGGCCCTCTCGTGATACATCATCACTTTTGGGGATTACATGTTAGATTAATTTAGTTACATTTAAGAGGTTTCTTAAACTTGCAGAAGGCAGAATTTTTTTCTCCAACTCAATAAACAGTAATTGTTAATATTAGTTGGCAGAGGACTTTACTTCAACATATTATGTTTTAATATATTTCTAATACCCTTTTTTATCTGTTTGACCAGAAATCAAAGCCTTCACTTATTCCTCATTTTTAGGATGGAAAATTGTTGAAAAATGTATATGCGCCTTAAAACTTCTTAGGGCTGCAATCCCGTTAACGGGATTGACGGGATTGATATGCAACAGCCAGTGAAAGTGCAGAGCGCCAAATTCAGAAAAACAGAAATCTCATAAGTAAAATTCCTCAAACATACATGTATTTTATACAATTTTAAAGGTAATCTTGTTGTTAATCCCACCAAAGTGTCCGATTTCAAATAGGCTTTACAGCGAAAGCACCACAAACGATTATGTTAGGTCATCGCCAAGTCTCAGAAAAATTCTGCCATTTTTCCAGCCAGAGGAGTCAAAAAAAGCACAAATAGAGATCAAATTAATCACTAACCTTTGATGATCTTCATCAGATGACACTCATAGGACTTCATGTTACACAATACATATATGTTTTGTTTGATAAGGTGTATATTTATATAAATAAATCTCAGTTATACATTGGCGCATTACATTCACTAGTTCCAAAAACATCCGGTGATATTGCAGAGAGCAACATCATTTTACAGAAATACTCATTATAAATGTCGATGAAAATTCAATTGTTAGGCATGGAAATATAGATACACTTCTCCTTAATGCAACCGCTGTGTCAGATTTCAAAAAATCTTTACAGAAAAAGCAAACTGTGCAATAATCTGAGTACAGCTTTCAGACAACAAAGCAGCCAAAAAGATATCCACCATATTGGGTAGTCAACAGAAGTCAGAAATAGCATTATAAATATTCCCTTACCTTTGATGATCTTCATCAGCATGCACTCCCAGGAATCCCAGTTCCACATTAAATGTTTGATTTATTTCGATAATGTCCATCATTTATGTCCAAAGAGCTACTTTTGTTAGCACGTTTGGTAAACAAATCCAAAGTCATGAAGCGCGTACCATAGTTGCAGACGAAATGTCAAAAAGTTCTGTTACTGTCCGTAGAAACTTGTCAAACTAAGTATAGAATCAATCTTTAGGATGTTTAACATAAAACGTCAATAACGTTCCAACCGGAGAATTCCTATGTCTGTAGAAAAGCAATGGATAGAGAGCTAACTGTCTCGTGACCGTGCCTCAGAGCTTGTGGCACTCTACCAGACACCTGGCTCAAACAGCCCTCATGAGCCCCCACTTCACAGCAGAATCCTCAAACAAGTTTCTAAAGATGGTTGACATCTAGTGGAAGCCTTAGGAATTGCAACATAACCAATAACCCACTGTGTATTCAATAGGGGCTGGGTTGAAAATCATCCAGCCTCAGATTTCTCACTCCCTGTTTGGACTTCTTCTCAGGTTTTTGTCTGCCGTATGAGTTCTGTTATACTCACAGACATCATTCAAACAGTTTTAGAACTACAGAGTGTTTTCTATCCAATACTAATTATAATATGCATATATTAGCAACTGGGACTGAGGAGCAGGTCATTTACTTTGGGCACCTCTGGGTACCTTTCATCCAATCTACTCAACACTGCCCCTGCAGCTATAAGAAGTGAATACAAAAATGGACTCTTAGTTTTCATTTGACACCCAATTTGACATGCTCCTATGAACTTCACAAGTTGGCGCTCATGGGTCCTTTTACATGGAAATGACCTGTGCCTTTAATCTGTACTGTTTTGAGCGTGGCAGATAAGGATGTAACAGTTTAGAAGTAGACAGAATCTGGGCACAAACTCACATTTTCACCTGTAAAGCATTTGTGTCTGAATGGGGTTCAGTGGACTCAAAGTTTCTTAATTATTGTTTGAGTAATGTCTGGTAAACTAACATAAATATCACAAAATGTCACATACTATTTTTATGTACTTATTGTGACAACAATACTCTGGCCTGTAATATAACTGATGTAACGAAGGCGAGAATTATTAAAGATGCTCCAAAGCAGGAGAAAGCATCCAAACTCATTTGAATTAATACTGGGTGAGAACCACTAAAAATGATAATCAGCTTCATCTATTTGTTAGTTCACTGGATGTTTCCCTTATGCTTCAATTGCTATCCAAGTACACAGGGGGTTAATGATGTTGCTGAATTGTAATTACGGAAATGTGCTTTTGAGAGATTCACCTGTTCTCACATTTGATTAAATCTACTGTAGTCATTATGACGGATTCATTATAATGTGTGGACTACAGTTACAATGGTGCTCCTTATCATACTGCAGAGATCATCAGCAATGGACTTCATGACACCTACATTGTACCTCTTCCCCTCTCTAAGTGACACTAATGTCCTTGGACCACCCCACCATTACTCTTTTTTTCCCTCTCTCCCTCACCCTATCTCTCCTTCAGGTGTTTTCTT
Source organism: Oncorhynchus tshawytscha (assembly GCF_018296145.1). Classification (NCBI taxonomy): domain Eukaryota; kingdom Metazoa; phylum Chordata; class Actinopteri; order Salmoniformes; family Salmonidae; genus Oncorhynchus; species Oncorhynchus tshawytscha. The sequence continues at coordinate 37,757,489 of NC_056431.1, forward strand.
TCCCTCCTGCCTAATGATACATGCTAATTGTTTTTAAATGGCTTTTCGGTGTCTGTGCGTTCTGCCCCCTTCAATTCTATTATGTGCGGTGGAGCGAGGCAAAGTGAAAATTCATGGAGATTGGTCAGAGGTACAAATCAATAAGGACAAATACAATCGCTGTGTCAGCTGACCTGAGTCACCTGACTGATATGGGGGGAATAGTTGGCGCAGACACCTACCTGTAAGCCTATGTGTTTGTCCAAATTGGAAAAAACTAACCCGCTTAATTTCTTTTATATTATCTGTGGCACATGGAGAGATGCAGAACCAAGAAACTGTGCCTTATACAATATCTTACACAATATCTGAAAGAGGAGACCTTCAAGTAAGGAGATGGTGCTGGTGGTGGTGGTGGGTAGGCTGACAGGGAGTAGTGATTGTAAGAAAATGCTGCAGCTGCTGTCCAGGCCATTTTAATTTCATCAGAGATTACAAAGTGTGATGAGCTCTGTTGTCGTAATACAAACCCCTCGACACCACGGCGGGCATCGCCGGCGCTGCTGCTGGCGGAGTGCGCTGCTGGAGCCCATGAATTCCCCTTATTATTATTTAATGGAGATGGGAATTCAAACAAATAAGCAGCCTTTGCTTGGCTCAGCACCACAGGCCCTCATTAATCCAGCTGCGGAGACACTGATGGCACTAATTTCTCAGCCGCCGAGGTGTCTGTATCTCTCCACCCGTCATGGCCTAGCACATCAAAGCGGCCTCAATCAGACAGCCTCAAAGGCATGAGACCTTGTGTTCATATCTCACCTGGTCATCCCAGTGTGCTCCCTCACTGTCCACCCGTCTCTGTAGTGAAACAGAGAGGCAGAAAGCTCTGCAGGGTTATGTCATGGTGTATGAGTGAGTATCAGTGTTCAGTAACACTGCTGGTGGCTGTGGAGGTGATGATGGAAAGATATAAAGGTACAAATTACATTCTGATGATTAGGTACAGTAGGTAAAGATAAATATCATCTGTGGTGATGGGAAAAGCCAATGCACATAAAGATGTAGCAAATGCAGTAGGTTCCGGTGCCTTCCTCCAAAGGTTTCGGCGACTTCATCCCTGGGGGATAGGACACGGATGCACCTGCGCCTTTGTCCTCTGTTTTGTCTCCCTCTTCTGTTTTGTCTCCCTCTACCCCCCCCGTGAGGGTGTCTGTCTGAGACTCCTGGCCCCCTCCATCAGCCACGATGGATTCAACAGTTGGCTCGGGTCATTCAGGCCTCACAGCCCATCAATCCTTGGGGGGTCTGCGAGGCCACTCGAAGTGAAAGAGCGGCCGCACCTCTTCAGCTTTTTCCACCAGCTGTCGTCATGGGCAGTTCTATGATGAGAAACGTCTCGGTTCTTGGGCAAAAACCATGTGCTACCCTGGACACAATGCTGCTTCCTACCATTCTACGACAGATGCCGGGGGCTGATGCTGTCATACTCCATGTGGGGGTCAAACGACATCAGGAAGGCTTGCTCAGAACTGCAGAAAATAGATTTTAAAAGAACTGATTATAGCTCTAAAATTTTCAAAAAGGCGGCCAATTATTTCAGGCGAAGTACCATCATTGGGCAGCAGCTGTGAAAGATTCAGCAGGCTACTGGCATTAAACACCTGGCTAAAAGACTACTGTAGCTCTGTTGGCATAACTTTTAGAGATAACTTTGATACCGTCTGGAAGCAGAAGATTCTCCAGAGGAGTCCATCCAAATCATCTTGGCTCCTGATCTCTGTCCACACATTTCAAGGCTGCATTGAGACAATGACTTATCAATGACCCAAGCCCTGCTCAGATAATCCTTATCATTGTGTCACTGAGTTGCAGTAGTAATGCAGCAAATGTACAGTTGAAGTCGGAAGATTACATTCACCTTAGCAAAATACATTTCAACTGAGTTTTTCACAATTCCTGACATTTAATCCCAGCAAAAATCCTTAGGTCAGTTAGGATCACCACGTTATTTTAAGAATTTTTCACGTCATGGCTTTAGAAGCTTCAGATAGGCTAATTGACATCATTTGAGTCAATTGGAGGTGTACCTGTGGATGTATTTCAAGGCCTACCTTCAAACTCAGTGCCTCTTTGCTTGACATCATGGGGATAAATCTAAAGAAATCAGCCAAGACCTCAGAAAAAAATTGTAGATCTCCACAAGTGTGGTTCATCCTTGGGAGCAATTTCCAAACGCCTGAAGGTACCACGTTCCTCTGTACAAACAATAGTACGCAAGTATAAACACCATGGGACCACGCAGCCGTCATACCGCTCAGGAAGGAGATGCAATTCTATCTCCTAAAAATGAACGTACTTTGGTGCAAAAAGTGCAAATCAATCCCAGAACAACAGCATAGGACCTTGTGAAGATACTGGGGGAAACAGGTACAAAAGTATCTATATCCATAGTAAAACGAGTCATATATCGACATAACCTGAAAGGTTGCTCAGCAAGGAAGAAGCCACTGCTCCAAAACCACCATAAAAAGCCAGACTATGGTTTGCAACTGCACATGGGGACAAAGATCGTACTTTTTGGAGAAATGTCCTCTGGTCTGATGAAACAAAAGTAGAACTATTTGGCCATAATGACCATTGTTATGTTTGGAGGAAAAAGGGGGAGGGTTGCAAGCCGAAGAATACCATCCCAACTGTGAAGCATGAGGGTGGCAGCATCATGTTGTGGAGGTGGTTTGCTGGGTCTTCCAAATGGACAATGACCCCAAGCATACTTCCAAAGTTGTGGCAAAATTTATTAAGGACAACAAAGTCAAGGTATTGGAGTGGCCATCGCAAAGCCCTGGCTTCAACCCTATAGAAAATGTGTGGGCAGAACTGAAAAAGTGTGTGCGAGCAAGGAGGCCTACAAACCTTACTCAGTTACACCAGCTCTGTCAGGAAGAATGGGCCATAATTCACCCAACTTATTGTGGGAAGCTTGTGGAAGGCTACCCGAAACATTTGTCCCAAGTTAAACAATTTGAAGGCAATGCTACAAAATTCTAATTGAGTGTATGTAAACTTCTGACCCACTTTTAATGTGATGCAAGAGATAAAAGCTGAAATGAATAATTCTTTACTATTATTCTGACATTTCACATTCTTAAAATAAAGTGGTGATCCTAACTGACCTAAGACAGGGAATTTATTACTCGGACTACATGTCAGGAATTGTGAAAAACGGAGTTTAAATGTATTTGGCTAAGGTGTATGTAAATTTCCGACTTCAACTGTATGTATATTCTTTACTGCTCTATGGATATAATTATTGTTTGCATAACCTTATTTACTATTATATACAGATTTTTATCTTACATTATTTTCTGTCTTTATGTGATGCACACTGCAGAAAACACCAGAAGAATAATTATCACTGAATTATCACAGTGAGTTATTGTCATTTGAAGTTTATTTATTTATTTATTGTTTGTGTGTCAATTATTCCCATAAGGGATGGGTTGCCATCTGGGGATTTGACACAAAAAAAATGTAATTCATTCATTCATTCATTTGTAGAGACAACGTTCATGAAATCGATAACTTGCTAGTAACAGATGACATTCATATTCTGATTATCTCTGAAACTAACTTAGATAATTCCTTTGATGATATAGTGGAAGCAATACATATAACATCTACAGAAAAGACAGAAATGCCAATGGGGAGGTGTAGATTTTTATGTTCAGAGCCACATTCCAGTAAAGCTTAGAAGGGATCTCATGTTAAATACTGTTGAAGTAATATGGCTACAGGTTCAACTGCCTCACCTAAAGCCCATTCTGTGAGAAGTTTCTATAGACCACCAACTGCAGTCAGTACCTGGATAATACATCGCATTCAGAAAGTATTCAGACCCCTTCACTTTTTCCACAATGTTACATGACTGCTTTTTTCGAAAATGGCTTAAATAAATGTTTTCCCCATCAATCTTCACACAATACCCCATAATGACAAAGCGAGAATGGGTTTTAGTATGTTTTTTAAGCATGAATAAAATAATATATATAAAAAATACCTTATTTACATAAGTATTCATACCCTTTGCTGTGACACTCGACAATTGAGCTCAGGTGCATCTTGTTTCCATTGATCAAATTTGAGTTGTTTCTACAACTTGATTGGAGTTCACCTGTTGTAAATTCAATTTATTTGATATGATTTGGAAAGTCATACAGCTGTCTATATAAGGTCCCACAGTTGACAGTGCATGTCAGAGCAAAAACCATGCCATAAGGTCAAAGGATTTGTCCATAGAGCTCAGAGACATGATTGTGTTGAGGCAGAGACATTTCTGCAGCATTGAAGTTCCCCAAGAACACAGTGGCCTCCATCATTCCTAAATGGAAGAAGTTTAGAACCACCAAGAGTCTTCCTATAGCTGGCCAACCGGCCAAATTGAGCAATCGGGGGAGAAGAGCCTTTGTCAGGGAGATGATCAAGAACCCGATGGTCACTCTGACAGAGCTCCAGAGTTCCTCTGTGGAGATGGGAGAACCTTCCAGAAGGATAACCATCTCTGCAGTCGTGTGGTCAGGTGCCACAAAGAGGGACTTGGCACTTAAGTATACACATAGAGCTAAAATTAATAATCTGCATATCAATCTCTCATGGATCAAAGTAAAGGAAAGACTGACTTCATCATTACTTGTTTTTGTAAGAATTATGGATATGTTAAATGCACCAAGCTCGGAAACCCATGCCTACTCCACAAGACATGCCACCAGTGGTCTCTTCACAGTCCTGAAGTCCAGAACAGACTAGACTATACACATGCACTGTTGCTGCGAATGACTCTGAATTTACAATGGCTAGCCCCAAGTTGTTATATATTAGATTTTCTTCTTGCGCATTTTGTTATTTTGCCATTTGCCTCATGACCCCTGCATACTTTGTTGACTACAAACTGTCTTTACCCAACCGTTGGACAGACTATGTTTGTTCACACTCAGGACTCTCTATTGGTTACATGGACCTTTGGCCTCCCTTCCTATTCTAACAACCTCTCGCCGGCTTTGTATTAATCTTACCTGAAATTCCTGTACATTATGATCTTGTTGACATCAAATGCACATTCAGATGTCATAAATCAGCACTGCAGAGCCCTCCCTGTCCTATGCTGTGCCATGATTGTATTACTGTTGATGATATCTGGAAATGTACATGTACACCCTGGCCCATCTACTGTTGCTAGCCCCAATTCTGACTTGTGCTCTGATATCTGCTTCACTGATTTATGCTCTCGTAAAAGCCTGGGTTTTCTGCATGTTGACACTCAAAGCTTATTACCTAAAATGGATCCATTTAAAATGTGAGTACACAGCTCCAATCCAGATGTGTTGGTCATTACTGAAACGTGGTTAAGGATGAGTATTTTGAATGCTGATGTTAATCTTTCTGGTTATAACCTTTTTTGGCAAGACAGATCTTCCAAAGGTGGGGGAGTGGCAATCTTTACCAAGGATCACCTTCAGTGCTCGGTTGTCTCCACCAAATCTGTCCTCAAAACAATTTGATATGCTGGTTTTAAGCCTTCAACTTTCAAATAGCTTTTGTTGACTGTTGCTGGGTGCTATCATCCTCCATCAGCACCGACCTGTACCCTACCTGCCCTAAGCTCTCTCCTGGCCCCTTACACAAATTCTGAATTTGTCCTGCTAGGTGACCTAAATGAGGACATGCTTAAACCACCTGATCAAGTCCCAAAACAATGGGACTCCCTAAATCTTTCTCAGATTATTACCAGGGCTTCCTTGCCAGCCGTGTTCCCTCATATCGCTGGCTCCTCTCTCCGGCTGCCTCTGCTCTCCTAGCTGCCTCCACCTGTTCTCATGGAAGGCAATCTTTTCCCGCCAGGCTCTCCTCCCATGTGTAGCAACCCTTGCCATCCAATACATCGTCCCATGTCCATTCCTCTTTGTGCCGCTGTTGCTGTTGCCCGTTACCAAGCCGCTTGGCCCTGTTGTGGTGGGTGATTCTGTAACGGTTTTCTTGAGTCGAAGGAGAGGCGGACCAAAACGCAGCGTGGTTATTATTCATGATTCTTTAATAAAGACACTATACATGAATAGACTAACAAAACAAGAAATGTGAAAAACCAAAACAGCCCTATCTGGTGCAAACACAGAGACAGGAACAATCACCCACAAAACCCAACACCAAACAGGCTACCTAAATATGGTTCCCAATCAGAGACAATGACTAACACCTGCCTCTGATTGAGAACCATATCATGCCAAACACAGAAACAGACAAACTAGACACACAACATAGAATGCCCACTCAAATGGTGGAGGCACCCTGACCAAACAAAACATAGAAACATACAAAGCAAACTATGGTCAGGGTGTGACAGCCATTGTAAATAAGAATTTGCTCTTAACTGACTTGCCTAGTTAAATAAAGGTTAAATAATAATTAAATAAAAATATCGGAGGCGCACAGTATTACACAGAGCCATGGCTACATGGAACTCTATTCCACATCAAGTAACTTACGCAAGCAGAAAAATGTGATTAAGTTCCTCCCCATGCACCCTTCCCTTCACACTAGCCTCATAGGCCCTACCCCCATTAAACGATTCCATTGCTCAGCGAAAGGATTTAGATTAAAAAAGTTATTGGCACGCCTGTTATTGGCACGCCAAAATTATTAGCACGCCTGTTATCAACACTCTGGCATCGTCCCCTTGTGAGGATAATGACACTGAGCCTTTTTCTAAAATGTTTTATGAGATTGGAGATGGTTGATGGTTACTTAAGACAATAATGAAAGTAGGGTGGTTGGCCAGGGTGCATGGGTGGGTGTATAACGCGAATGCCTAGCAACCCAAAGGTTGCGAGCTGGAATCTCATCACGGAGAACTTTTCGCTAATTAGCTACTTTTCAACGAGATGCTACTTTTTTTAATCTACTTTGCAACTACTTAGCATGTTAGCTAACCCTTCCCATAACCCTAACCTTAACCCTTTTAGATAACTCTTCCTCTAACTCCAACCTTAACGCTTTAACCTAATTACTAAACTTAATCCTAATTCCTAACCCTAACCCCCAGCCTAGCTAACGCTAGCAAGCTAGCTAACATTAGTCATCCAGCTAGAACTCATTAAGTTCTAATGCCCATTTTGCAAATTCATATCGTACAGTACATTTTGTGAATTTGTAACATATTGTACGTTTTGAAAATCTGTAACATGTAATATGAATTGTAATTCGTAACGTATTAGAGGAAATGGGTGATGGACATCCACAAATGAATACATACCAATGCATAATGTAATGTACTATACTAAATGAAGTTTATCGGATTTACGTACAGAATAATACGAAATGCTGTTAGACGAGCTTGAGTTACATAGGAGTAGTAGAAGTAGAAGTGTAGGCCTACATGTTTAAATGTGCGTCTACTTGATGTTCCTTATGGGCATTTGTGTAATGTTATACTAGGGCACATGAACTTCTCAGCATTAAATAATATGCTGTGTTGCTTTGTTGACCACTTCATCTAATTTTAGATGTTTTGTCTTTTTCTTCACCTATCTCTTAGAATTGTAGGCTACTAAACAATGGTCTCACAAAACAGCTCCCCAACACACTCTTGCTAAAGACATTTACACGATAAGTAGGCAGGAGAGGTGGAAAGTTTAGGGATGCATCTCAAACTTAGTTGTACTGTATATGGCTCATGAAATAATGAGCTCTGAATGTAAAATGTAGGACGTGACTGGGGAAAGGATAGGAAAACGGCAGAATATCTTGTGGCTGACATGGGTTTGCATCCACGCAACCCCCTTGGGTTCCCCTCTCCTCATGACCAGTTTTGATATCAATGCATGTACTAGAATCAGGAGAAAGGAGGCCGAAAGACACCAGGCTTCTGCTGTATGAGATGATTGGTGAACTAGATGGCTCAGTTGGTTGGAGAAATTATTTGGCATCACCACAACGGTGTGTTCCATTCCTGCATGGGTTTCGTAAATAGATTTTCTTTATGATGATGCAGCAACAACAAAAAAGTGTGCAACATTTTTTATAATTTTCAATTAAAAAAAAGTAGATGGAGAGTAAAATGTAGCATAAATATCATCATATATTGCTAGAGATTGTTTGAACCTATCCCTTATGACAGAGCCTCCTATTTAGATATCCTCATCAATACAAGAGAAAGGCAACAAAATGGCTTCCAGATAGTAGTGGTCCCTTGAGAAATCACAAGCCTGCTTCGTATAAGGGTTTGTTATTGACACACTGACAGATGTGACGCTATCTGGGGGGCATACTTAATAGCAATTTGATTCGCTTTTGTTGATAGTCTACAGAGGATCAAAGACAAGCTTGTTTGACATTCGGATGCATTTGGCTGATTGGCAATTCATCATTTCGCCTCTCATACAGCCAAAGTGGAGCTGGCCTCCGAATTCTAGTTCACAGACCCAGCCCTCTCTACATTGGTATATTTCAATAAATTACACACACAATTAGTTGACAAAAATCTAAATAACAGTAACTTTTTTTCCATGCTTGAGATCGGAATAAATATTAGTTTAATGAAATACGTATTTGTAATGATAATAGATCACATTTGTTTTGGCTCTGTTGGTATTTGTCGATGATCCCTTGGAACAGTATTGTGTAAAATTCCACGTGGATTTGAATTGTCAAGGTGATGCTGGTTCAACCTAACTGGCATAAATTATTATATAAAAACAACAGAAAAGTCAACATGATCCTTTGAAAAAACATTTCAGTTAAGCGAATAAAATAATTGTACTTGTAACAATAATGCATTGACCCCCCCCCATGTCATTTAATTTAGGTTAAATGCAAATCCAATCAGTTTTCCATGTTTTTTATACATTTTTTGACTTGGAAACAACTCTGACTCAAGCACTTTTTAACCGGTGGACTTTGTCTTTTTCAGTGATGAAGTTGCACGGGATATCGACCCCCTTTCATACCATATTGTAAATGCATACATCCTTACACAAATGAATCCTCTCCTTAGCTAATATTGAAGCTCTCATGTGACACGGTAAGGAATTACTTAGAAACACCTTCACATGGCATACAGATCAAACAATCACATACTTTCATGGAAACTACTGATTCAAATGACTAATAACAATTGTTTTGTGTGTTCACAAATACCTACAAAGGGATGAAGGGGTCCTAAAGGAGAGGTGCTATGTTCTATTGTTCTTTCTCAGTGCAGCATTGAACTCTGTTGTGTTTTTTGTCCTTTGTTCAAATTTCATTTCACTCAGCAGAAGTGGCAAATTTGAAAACCCCCTGACCTCTATTTCTCTTGACATTCAATGTGTTTTTCTGTTAAAAAGCAATCCTGCGACATGGCAATCAAGTGTCACAACCACTTCAGTTGGCCTTGAACGAAGCACACTTTTTTTCATTTCTGTGATCAGAACACTCATTGCTCAGAGGAAAAAAAGTCCAGGATCGGAGGCAAAGACCGTGAGACATTGTTCAAGCTTCTTATTTTTCCAAACTCACTGTAGAGACGGCCCATGAAGTGAGAACTGAAATGGCATTTTTCTTCATAATATTGATTTTTACATACCCTTTACATTATATCTCTGGACCTATTGAGAGCTGTATTGTTGTACATCCTGAATACCTGCACAATCAAATTACCATCTATTAAATTCTAAAGGGTGCAGGTTCTAATTTCCTCTAAATCAATCACCTTATGCAATAATAAGCTTTGGAATGTGCAACACCTGGTGTGCCCCAAATAAAGAATTTGGAAGAGAGTAAACTACAATCTGTTACTATATTGCATGTCTTTATCGTGGAACTTCAGCAACATATTCAACAAAGCAGTACTGAATTAAAGTCATTAGATAAAGAGGCATTAGTTTAAATGGTAATTAGATTTATGGTTAGTTTAATCAACAATGCATGCCAGGAAACTGAACCATATCCCCATTTCCTGCACAGAAGGGTCAAGGCGTATTACCATGTGATTTGTTGTGTAGTGTCACATGTCACTGTCTTTTCCAGCAATACCCATGGAATCCTGGAAAAGTAAAGGCCTCGATGTCTACCATTGTCACTTTCTAAAGTTACCTCGTGTCCTGCTGTCATCCAGGCCTGTGTTGTACACATCACTGCAAGGGAGCAAAGTTAGATAACTTTATCTTTCTTGGCTGCAAGAAAAACGCACAAGTGCAAGCACACGCACACAAACACACGCACACACACACACCTTTTTCACTTGAGTAGCCAAACCTACCAATTAAGTATTTGGCTCATGACTTCTTTGAAATAAATCTTAATCACAGAACCTTTATAAAAAAATATCAAGTTTGGGAGAAGCAAAACAGTGAGTGGACATCCTCTTTTTTTTTATCTATGTATTATAGGCCTACATTATTTTAGCCAGCTCCTGTTTTGGATGAGCATAAACACCCCTCCATGTAGGCTACAAGCGAACATATGCCCATTATGGGTGTGACTAGGGTGGGCATTCTAGTTTCTTTATTTCTATGTTTCCTATTTCTTTGTTTTTGGCTGAGTGTGGTTCTCAATCAGAGGCAGCTGTCTATTGTTGTCTCTGATTGGGAATCATACTTAGGCAGCTGTTTTCCCACCTGTTTTGTGGGTAGTTGTTTTCTGTATAGTGTATTTGCCTTACAGAACTGTTCGTTTTTTCACTTTGTTATTTTGTTCGAGTGTTTTTTGGTCAATAAAAATCATGAACACTTTCCACGCTGCGCTTGGGTCCGATTCTCATTCTGACGAGAGACGTAACACATCATGAAACGAGAGATAATATTATGCTGGTGATCTTCCTATTTAGAAGTTATTTTCCTGTAACAATGGCTTGTTTTCTATTTCATATAATTCAAAACCAAGTCTGTAGGCTACCCTTACTTTAGGCCTAAACTCTCTTGGAAAAAAAGTGTTGAACCTAAAAGGGTTCTTTGGCTGTCTCCATAGGAGAACCCTTTGAAGAACTCTTTTTTGGTTCCAGGTAGAACCCTTTCCCGAGAGGGTTCTACATGGAACCAAAAATAATTCTACCTGGAACCAAAAAGGGTTCTACCTGGAACTAAAAAGGGTTCTCCTATGGGGACAAATTTATGCCTGTTTTGATAGGATAGTGTTTTGGCCTGCCTAAAATAAGTTAATAGCCCAATAACCAGGTTTGGGAAAGTTACTTTCTAAATGTAATGTGTTACAGTTACTAGTTACCTATCCAAAATTGTAATCAGTAACGTAATTTTTGGATTGCCCAAACTCAGTAACGTAATCTGATTACATTCAGTTACTTTTAGATTACTTTCCCCTTAAGCGGCATTAGAAGACAAAAATGTATAATATCAATTGAACAACATCTATTGCAGGACAAATCAATGTTAAAGTTTACATAGCTGGCCATATATGGATGTATATGGATGTTAAATTTTACTTTATGGGTTGGTTCTTCTAACCCATTGCTTTCTACTACATATAATAATAAAATGTAATTATATCTTTACATTAAAAACCAAAATGTATCAGAATTCCAGTCATTCCAATAAATGTTACACCCCTTGATCTTCAAGACTAGGATTTGGAAATATGCATGTGTATAGATTAGCCAACTTCTTTTACCTGAGCATAACCCCAATACTAAGAACTTATTAGCCAGCCCTACTCTGTTGTTTATGATCTTGTTGTCATGGAGGACAGATTGGGCTCATTGATTCAAGTTGAAAAGACAATGCTGCGCTCATGGAATGGCATGCGTTGGGCACTACTGAAAAGTGATATTTACATGTGAAAAATGAATGCCGCATGCTGCATTTACTATAGGCTGTTTTGGTAAAAAGCTGAGGGATGGGCCTGGAGAAATGTAACCACTCTCAGATGAATAGACAGAGCTATGGATGCAAGGATTGACCATCCATGATATCAAAATGATTGTTTTAACCATGTTATGAGGCTATACAGCGTTTGTTTACATTTACAATGTTTACAAACATTAGAGAAAAACAAGCTTATAATTTGGCTTATCATGGAGTTTGACAGTTTAACTAAACTCAAGAGGCATTTATTAATTATGTTCTTCAACAATCAGTAGATTTATAAATATATAAGTCCAAAAATGGATGCAGCAACTAACGATTGCCCTTGTAAGTCGTTCAAAAGTATGATTTTGAGCATGTGTCCATTAGGCCTACGGATTTTTTTTTATCAGCATGAATTAGATTGAGCAATAAAAGCCCCACTTTTACTCCATAGGCTGGGATCCGCACTATGCAGCTGTTGCAGAGCGCATTTTTCACTGGCTGTCCACTGGTTTCAAAAACAATGATTGACAGGCAGCTTAAACGTTTTGAATTCAACCATTATTGGGTTCAAATACACATTTAGATTTGTGAACAGCCATCCACAACAACCACAATCCGTAAGGTGCAAATAGTTAAATGAGAGAGCAGCAGTGTGATTCACATCAATGTCCTATGTAGATATCAATAATAAGTGAATCCCGTATCGCCATAGACTACACCACTGTTGTCTTCCTTACCTCCATGCGTATATTCAAGTTGGATAATCTTTGGATGCCGACAGCAGTCGCACCATTGGAAGACATAGCTTGGACTGTAGCCTACAAAAGCTTTTTCCTGCTCTCTTCCCGCCTTTTTTCAATGCTGATTTGAATGTCATTGAGAAAATAAACAGAGAGGTGTCAAAGATTTTCTTTCGCAAACAACCTTTCTGAATTTAAAAATAATACTCAAACTAATCATCTAGTTTTTCAAAAGTATCTGTAATCTGATTACAATATTTTTGCTGGTAATGTAACGGATTACTGTTTTTTTGCAATCCCTTACATGTAACAGATTACATGTAATCCGCTTCTCCCCAACCCTGCCAATAACCATGATAGTTTCTAACCTCTCTGGCAATAACAGCTAGTTTTCAGTGTACATATTCCCCTAATTAGGCTTGGCCAATTAGGCCCTCACTCAGACCACTCCCAGACAGTCCCAGCTAGGTGTGAAACCGACATGTTAAGTATATAACATATGTTGTGTTTTGTTACAGGTTATAGAAGAGAGCAGAAGCGATGAACTACCTGTTCAGACCCCAGTCCTACCAACCTACCTAATTTGGTCCAACTTTAAATGACATGCAGCTTATAAAGCCTTCATGAACACTGCATACATGTGTTACAGATCATCTATAACTGAATGTCAAGCTTCACAAAGTATTTCTCACCCTGTCATGCATCTTGGTAGAGCATTGTAAAGCCAGGATAGTGGGTTCGATTCCCGGGATCACCAACACGTCAAAATGCATTCATGCATGACTGTAAGTAAAAGCATCTGCTAAATCTTATGTATGATATTACATTCTAGGATGGCCAAACTTCTTTCTCTCTTGGATGCATAGTCAATATTGGACCTGACCTCAACTTTCCCCAAAACGCTGTGCTGCAGGATGATACACACTCTAAAGTGCAGTAATGCACAGCAAAAAAACAAACATTGGTGAGGCCTTTAAAAATCCGTTTTTATTTTTTTGCCTACTTTTCGGACTTTTCGGATTTCCACCGTTCTTTTCAGGTTTTCCTCAATTTTTTTCACTCATTTTATTTCCGGTGTTCACAACCATGCTTTAACCACATCAGGGGATGACTTTTGAGGTTTGTGAAAAATGTAAGAACCTTTTTTGAGTGCAGTTGACCTTTAATTCAGTGCACATGCCCTGCACTGTTGTTTGGTTAGAGGGTTTTTCTGTAGTGCAGTAATCGCACATGTGGTGATTATGAATTCCATATACTTTGATTCACATAATTAATGCTTGACCTTACTGAGTATAGTGTTTGTCATCGTCACTAATTAACTCAGTAAAGAAAATAAATTATGGCTAAACTCTGGCCATTTACACAATTTATCTTCTCAAAATTTGATTATAAACCCAACCCTAACTAATGAAGGCCAAGTTTGCTGCGTTGGTCCACAGACCTTCCACAAATTTAGCCGGAAGTGTCTGGGAATGAGAATAGGTGTAATTTGACTAACATGACTTCACTTTAGAGCATATTCCAATCCTTCAACCCAACATGTCACCCTGTATAGAGCACATGTTTATATAATATTCAACATAGTGGGTTATGTCACACAGTTACGCCATATTTATGAACCCTTTGTAAAGCATGATATACTGTTATAGATACATTTATTTAGTGCTTATGAAGGCATTATGAAGTCTTTATAAGCTCAATGAAATTTGAAGAAGAGCTGAAAATGTACTCTTTTAGTATTTATCTATTAGGTTTCCTGATGGAGAAAGCCTCCACTTCTATGTCAAGGATAATAAAACAAAAACACTACAGTAAATTCTACAGTATACTCGACAAAAAGTTAATAATTACTTTAGTATATATTACAGTTCTTTTACTACAGTATTTATACCATAGTTAACTGTAAATACTTCAGTATACTACTGTATCCTACTGTATACTACAGTAAATTCCACAGTGACTACGACAGTAAAGTCTGCAAAAACACTACAGTGAATACTATTTACACATTAGTAATTAGTAAATGTAAATTAGTAAATGGCAAACTTCATAAATGAAGTTTGCCATCTCAATTATATCCTGAAGTGAATGACTAGCAGCCCTATTCAGAATTCTGATTTTCAAAAGTTTACTGGCAAAAATTAGAATATTTCTCCCATACTGTGTGATTGAAATGTTCCATTGGTCCTTGAGCTTTATATAGACTGTGGGCTCTACCCCAGTCACTCCATAGCCACACCCATAGTCACTTCCTTGTGTGCTCTCAGTTCGATTTAACGTTTGCTACTTTGCGGAATGGTTTGTAAGGAACAACACTTTTCCAAAAACGTTCTTGTACGTTCTAAAACAGACTTTGAGGTATGTCGGCTCTGTTTCGTGGATGTGGCTTGAAGCATTGTTTGACGTATTTAAAGGGCATGCTGTCAGCGTTCCCCAAACCACAACCCAACCCCTCCCGGTTTTTCATCTGGTCATTCAGTACAGCAGCATTTCTGTTTAATTGAACATCACCAGTACGTGTTTTTCGTACTGAACGCAGCCCTGGTTTGAGGTACATACAAAGTGGGTGTTTCAGGAAGAGGGAAGCCATTTTGACTGATTGCATGTTGTAGTCAGAAATGTTGGGTAAGTAGGATACTGTCAAAAGCATAGTTTTCTCACTCAACTTGTTTAATTCAGAGACATTGTTTTGATTGTTAAGGAGTTTCCTCTGTGGACTTCATTTCCCCTAAGGACCAACATTTGGAAGACAATGTCGAAGTCCTATTTATACATTTTGGGTTTTTCTTCTGGACACTACTTCCCTTTGGATTATTACACCTGTAGAATAATAACTGATCTTATTTCATCTCTTGCAGCTGAAATATTTAGATTTAAACATCATTCTTTTACATGACATTCATGCTCTCCCTTATTTTTCTATTAGCAGTGTTGGATTTATTATTGCTTTAAAGTGGAACTGACAGCGTTTTAATTACTTTGCATATATGAAACAAACAGACAATCACAATATCAGTCAAAAAGATAAAATTCCCAGTTTAAGCTACAAAACCAACTTTATAAGTGGACTGCCTCCTATAAGTCTGACCTCCTCCCCATAGGCTGTGTCATCGTTGTCTGTGATCAGGCCTACCACTGTTGTGTCGTCAGCAAACTTAATGATGGTGTTGGCGTTGTGCTTGGCCATGCAGTCGTGGGTGAACAGGGAGTACAGGAGGGGACTAAACATGCACCCCTCAGAGGCCCCCGTATTGAGAATTAGCGTGGCAGATGTGTTGTTGCCTTACCCTTACCACCTGGGGGTGGCCCATCAGGATGTCCAGTATGCTGTAGCAGAGGAAGATGTTTAGTCCCAGGGTCCTTAGCTTAGTGATGAGCTTTGTGGGAACTATGGTGTTGAACGATGAGCTGTAGTCAATGAACAGAATTCTCACATAGGTGTTCCTTTTGTCAAGGTGGGAAAGGGCAGTGTGGAGTGCGATTGAGATTACATGATCTGTGGATCTGTTGGGGCGGTATGCGAATTGGAGTGGGTCTAGCATTTCTGGGATGATGGTATTGATGAAAGCCATGACCAGCCTTTCAAAGCACTTCAAATCAAATCAAACTTTATTTGTCATGTCCCGAATACAACAAGTGTTGTACACCTTACCATGAAGTGCTTACATACAAGCCCTTAACCAACAGTGCAGTTCAAGAAGAGTCAAGAAAATATTTACCAAATAAATTAAGGTAAACAATAATGAAAAGTTACACAATAAAATAACAATAACGAGGCTATATACAGGGGGTTACCGGTACCGAGTCAGTGTGCGGGGGTACAGGTTAGTTGAGGTAATTTGTAAATTTAGGTAGGGGTGAAGTGACTATGCATAGATAATAAACAGCGAGTAGCAGCAGTGTACAAAACAAATGGGGGGGTGTCAATGTAAATAGTTCGGCGGTCATTTGATACATTTTTCAGCAGTCTTATGGTTTGGGGGTAGTAGCTGTTAAGGAGCCTTTTGGGCCTAGACTTGGTGCTCCGGCACTGCTTGCCGTGCGGTAGCAGAGAGAACAGTCTATGACTTGGGTGACTGGAGTCTCAGAAAATGTTTTGAGCTTTCGTCTGACACCACCTATTATATAGGTCCTGGATGGCAAGAAGCTTGGTCCCAGTGGTGTACTGGGCTGTACGCACTACCCTCTGTAGCGCCTTACGGTCAGATGCCGAGCAGTTGCCATACCAGGCGGCGATGCAACCGGTCAGGATGCTCTCGATGATGCAGCTGTAGAAGGATGAGAATCTGGGGACCCATGCCAAATCTTTTTAGTCTCCTGAGGGGGAAGATGTGTTGTGCCCTCTTCACGACTATCTTGGTGTGTTTGGACCATGATAGTTCATTGGTGACGTGGACACTAAGGTTCTTGAAACTCTCGACCTGTTCCACTACAGCCCTGTCGATGTTAATGGGGGCCTGTTCGGCCCGCCTTTTCCTGTAGTCCACGATCAGCTCCTTTGTTTTGCTCACAATGAGGGAGAGGTTGTTGTCTTTGTACCACACTGCCAGGTATCTGACCTCCTCCCTATAGGCTGTCTCATCGTTGCCCTGAGTGGCCCCAGTGTTGAGGATCAGCGTGGCAGATGTGTTGTTGCCTACCTTTACCACCTGGGGATGACCCGTCAGGAAGTCCAGTATCCAGTTGCAGAGGGAGGTGTTTAGTCCCAGGGTCCTTAGCTTCGTGATGAGCTTCGTGGGCACTATGGTGTTGAACGCTGAGCTGTAGTTAATTAACAGTATTCCCACATGGGTGTTCCTTTTGTCCATGTGGGAAAAGGCAGTGTGGTTTCATACTTTCATGGCTACCAATGTGTGTGCTACTGTGCGGTCATTTAGGTAGGTTACCTTTGCTTTCTTGGGCACAGGGACTATGGTGGTCTCCTTGAAACATGTAGGTATTACAGACTCGGTCAGGGAAAGGTTGAAAATGTCAGTGAAGACACTTGCCAATTGGTCCGCACATGCTTTGAGCACACATTCTGGTAATCCATCTTGCTCCAGGGCCTTGTAAAAGTGGACCGGTTTAAAGGTCTTGCTCACATTGGCTATGGAGAGAGTGATCACACAGTCATCCAGAACAGCAGGTGCTCTCATGCATGCTTCAGTGTTGCTTGCCTTGAAGCAAGCATAAAAGGCATTTAACCTGTCTGATAGGCTCGCGTCACTTCGCAGCTCGCGGCTGGGTTTCTCTTTGTAGTACGTAATAGTTTGCAAGCTCTGCCACATCAAACGACTGTTAGAGCTGGTGTAGTAGGATTCAATCTCAGTCCTGAGAGTTCCTCTGTCCAATGTCTGTGTTCTTTTGCCCATCTTAATCTTTACTTTTTATTGGCCAGTCTGAGATATGGCTTTTTCTTTGCAACTATACCTAGAAGGCCAGCATCCTGGAGTTGCCTCTTCATTGTTGACGTTGAGACTAGTGCTTTGCGGGTACTACGCATTTAATGAAGCTGCCAGTTGATGACTTGTGAGGCATCTGTTTCTCAAACATTCTAATGTACTTGTCCTCTTGCTCAGTTGTTCACCGGGGCCTCCCACTCCTCTTTCTATTCTGGTTAGGGCCAGTTTGTGATGTTCTGTGAAGGGAGTAGTACACAGCGTTGTACGAGATCTTGGCAATGTCTCGCATGGAATAGCCTTCATTTCTCAGAACAAGATTAGACTGACGAGTTTCAGAAGAAAGGTTTTTGTTTCTGGCCATTTTGAGACTGTAATTGAACCCACAAATGCTGATGCTCCATATACTCAACTATTCTAAAGAAAGACAGTTGTATTGCTTTTTTAATCAGGACAACAGTTTTCAACTGTGCTAACCTAATTGCAAAAGGGTTTACTAATGATCAAATTAGCCTTTTAAAATGCTAAACTTGGATTAGCTAACACAACATGCCATTGGAAGACAGGTGTGATGGTTGCTGATAATGGGCCTCTGTTCGACAATGTATATATTCCCTAAAAAATCTGTGGTTTCCAGCTACAATAGTCATTTACAACATTAACAATGTCTACACTGTATTTATGATCAATTTGATAAATGTGCATTATTTTCAAAAACAAGGATATTTTTAAGTGACCCAACTTTTGAACGGTAGTGTATATGAACATATTTTTACAAGATTTCATGTTATTAAAATGCTGTTAGTTCCATTTTAATTGACCATTATAGAAAATCTTAATGGACACTCCAGTTATGTTTTTGTTATTTTGTTTCACAGAGTAGTCTATACCTTTTTTTAGGTGTGATTGATAAATGCAAACATTTTCCCAGTGAATGAACGAAATTGTCAGAAACAGCAGGAGCATATATTCAGTCTCAGAAGTGATCTAAGGTCATTCCCCTTTTATTCGTTATGATGTAGGCAAAACTGGTCCTAGATCAGCACAACTACTGTGAGTTGCTTTTGTGAATAATATCACAGGCCTTTAACCAGTCAGCTTCATTGTTCCCTTATGATTAGTTATAATTCATGCAGTGACTTCACTTTAATTAAGGTGAGGATTTATCGATGGCCATCTAGTGGTGTCAGGCATTGATTCAACTCTGCTGCAACTGATCAGTCATGCTGAACAAATAGCGCGATATCAATCCCAATGATCATTACCCCGCCCGGTGTCAATAGGGAGGATTTGACGTCAGTGACCTTCACTAAACTAAATTTGTCAGTTACACCAGCGGTCAGTGAAATCCGTGGAGAGCTATGCGCTCTGAACTGGAGCCTATGGTACTGTGTGCAATAGACAAATTCTTAGTGTGAATTTGTATGCGAAAAAAGTATCTTTGACAGATGAACTCAAACAGTAACCAAATGACCAATACAAAAAAATAATGATCACTTTCATACAGTATTTCTCATACCTGTATTACCTTACTGTTTACATGTGGTCAAGTGATAGGAATTATTGGAGAACCATCTGACCTTTGTGATTGCTGTCTACGACCTAGGAAATTAGTAGCTTGTCTGCATCCAAAATGCCACCATATACCATATATAGTGCACTACTTTTGACCAGATCCCTATGGGCTCTGGTGAAAAGTGGTGCCCTAAAAAGGGAATAGGGTGTCATTTGGAATGCCAGCCCCCACACTTGGAACGCCAGTCCACTCATAGACAAGCTGTCAGATGTCTTTATCCACCCAGGAGAACATTTGGACACTTCGGTGTTTGGAGTTTCCCCCAAATAAACTCTGATGAGTGGGAATATTTGACATCAGAAGTGCACAAATATAACAGGACATCATATATGAACCATTGAGGTAGAACATGGAAAGGAGGAAAGAGTAAATACAACAAAAGAAAATACACAGTAGCGGTTTATCTTCGGAGTCCCACATAGAGCTGACGGCTATCTGGGAATCTATAGGCCCCGAGCAGCCCTGCTCTGACTCACCCAGCATTCGTCATCATGTCCAGGGCTGCACGTGCTGACACACACACACACACACACACACACACAGGATGGAGGCTATCAAAGTAACGAAAACAAAAACAACCCTAAAAAGGAATAATATTTTTATTAGCGCCAGAATTTATATGATATGGGTCTAATTCATCTCTAACCTCTCACTCAAAGTGCAAAACTACACACCAAATATCCAAAACCATAAGCTATTTCTCAGCCTTTGACTCAGTTGTCAATTGCATAAAACACTTTTTTCAAAACCCTACACACAATTCTCTACCTAAAACACAAAAATCTAACAGGAAGCGACTTGCTTTCCTTTTCCAAACACAACCAATCAAAATGCTACACTTATTCACCAGGCCACACACACACTCCTCACATGTGCAAACACTAATAGCTTAACTGATCACTAACCAATCACTGCATTACTGTAGTATAGGCCTATAAATAGGTCAAAGGTCAGATTACCTGATTTGAACAATGCATGCCAACAATGGACAGAGAGCAAGAGGAGTGGGAGGAAGAGGACGAGGGCAAAGAAGAGAAGGAAGGAAAGCCATCTCTGATGAGATTAGGGCAACACTTGTTGATCATGTGATCAACCACGGTTTGACCATGAGATCAAACACGGTTTGACCATGAGAGAGGTCTGTATGCAACACCCAACTTGAGTCGATTTACAGTGGCATCCATAATTCGAACCTTCAGAAATGAGAACAGGTATGCAACTATCTAATGACTATTTTAGCATTACAGTAATGTACTGTAAAATACGTATGACTGCATAGTATTGCATAATTTTTTAAAACTCTAAGCCATCCATTTACTGCACTGCATTGAATGGATGAGGTTGGTTAACATGCTGTACTACATTTTTTTGTACATTGTTTACAGTTCCTATGCTGAACACATACTGTGTTTGAATTCTGTACAGAGTGGAAAGGCAAAGACATCATGGAGGACGAGGACGCTTGTTTACAGATGTACAAGAGACTGCAATTATAAATATGGTTTTGGCCAACAATGCAATTAGGATTCGAGAGATAAGAGACCATATCTTGAATAATGACACCATATTTAACAACATCAATGCTGTAAGCCTGTCGACCATACAACGCATCCTCCAACGGCACAGAGTGACGATGAAACAAGTTTACAAGGTGCCATTTGAGAGAAACTCTGACAGAGTCAAGAATATGCGACATGACTTTGTAGAGTTATGTATGCAACACTACTTCCAGTACTTCAGACATACCATATTTACTCATCTGTATATCCTTTTGTCTGTTGCAGAGAGTATTGGAGCTGGATGCCCATGTAATTCGCCATGAATTTATTTATGTGGATGAGGTTGGCTTCAACCTCACCAAAACCAGGCGCCGCGGAAGAAATGTAATAGGACAGAGGGCAATTACCAATGTCCCTGGACAGCGTGGGGGTAATATGTGTGCTGCCATCACTCAAAACGGGGTCCTCCATCACAATGCTACACTGGGTCCGTACAACACCGGCCATATGCTCACTTTTCTGGATGCAATTTTCACAATGCTTGTCCCTGATCCAGATCAGGAGCCTGCTAGATTTGTGGTTTTATGGGACAATGTTAGTTTTCACCGGGTTGCATCTACCCCCATATTCACCATTTCTAAATCCATTAGAGGAATTCTTCTCAGCCTGGCGCTGGAAAGTGTATGATCGCCAACCTGATGGTTGTATTCCAAGATGGAGTAGCAGTGAAGACGTTTGTTTATCCTCTCATGTACTTTTGTATTTTCTCATATTTTTTGTATATATATTTCAATTTATTTTCAATCTCTTTTCGATTTCTAATTTGATTATACCTTCCGGTAACCTGCCTCACCCAATGTGATATGGAATCGCTATTATTTTAAACTTTAGAACACATTCAAGAACCTTCAGAAGCTAACCAGCTACAAGCTATTTAGTCATTGTTAGCCACTGCTAGCGGCTTTTACCTTCTGCACAGATACCAGCCCTGTTTTTAGCCTGGATAATACTCGCTGGTCTACCAGTATCGGTCTGTCTCTCCACAACAACTCCGGATTCCTGCCATAATCCATGGACCACTACTTTTGATCTTCACAACTAGCTTGCAGCTAGCTTGCATTCACCGTGACACCGAAGCTATCCCTGAGGTCCACCTCCCGGCCTACTCAGCTGTTCAACCGAACCCCCCTCATACACGGCTAGAGCGCAATACTCGACCGGATCCTTGCTGTAAACTCTGGACCTTGGCACTAGATCACCGCTGCTACCGATTGGCTATAGTGGCTAATACCACTGCCACGAAGCTAGCACCAGTTAGCCGTGTTAGCCATGAGCCAGGCGCATCTCCCGGCTAGCAAATTAAATTCTACAATACCTCTTTCGCCATCTGGCTTGGATTCTCTGTCGACACGGTGCCCCGCCGCACCACCACGACTGGTCTGCCGACAAATACTCCATCCGCTGTGCCTTCAACCGGCCTCCATCGGAGCAGACTCTCCTACTAGCCCCGGGCTACTAACTTTAAACGCTGTGTCGCCCGTGTGCTAATGTAGTGGCGGCTTCCCTGTTCCATCTACTGCTGCCCCCTGGACACTATGATCACTTGGCTACATAGCTGATGTCTGCTGGACTGTCCATTAATCATGGTACACCATTCTGTTTATTTATTTTTATCTGACGGCCCCAGCCGCGAACTCAGGCTCTGTGTGTAGTTAATCCGACCCTCTCTGCCAAGCCATCACCATTTTACCTGCTGTTGTTGTGTTAGCTGATTAGCTGTTGTCTCACCTGTTTTAGCTAGCTCTCCCAATCAACACCTGCGATTACTTTATGCCTGGCTGTATGTCTCTCTCAAATGTCAATATGCCTTGTATACTGTTGTTCAGGTTAGTTATAATTGTTTTAGTTTACAATGGAGCCCCTAGTTCCAGTCTTCATACCTCTGATACCTTCTTTGTCCCACCTCCCACACATGCGGTGACCTCACCCATTACAACCAGCATGTCCAGAGACACTACCTCTCTTATCATCACCCAGTGCCTGGGCTTACCTCCGCTGTACCCGCACCCCACCATACCCCTGTCTGCGCATTATGCCCTGAATATATTCTACCACGCCCAGAAATATGCTCCTTTTACTCTTTGTCCCCAATGCTCTAGGCGACCAGTTTTGATAGCCTTTAGCCGCACCCTCATCCTACGCCTCCTCTGTTCCGCGGGTGATGGGGAGGTAAACCCAGGCCCTGCATGTCCCCTGGCACCCTCATTTGTTGACTTCTGTGATCGAAAAAGCCTTGGTTTCATGCATGTCACCATCAGAAGCCTCCTCCCTAAGTTAGTTTTACTCACTGCTTTAGCACACTCTGCCTTGTCCTTGCCGTGTCTGAATCCTGGTTTAGGAAGGCCACCAAAAATTCTGAGATATCCATACCCAACTAAAAAAAAAAAAATTGTCCGTCAAGATAGAACTGCCAAAGGGGGAGGAGTTGCAGTCTACTGCAGAGAGAGCCTGCAAAGTAATGTCATACTTTCCAGGTCCATACCCAAACAGTTCAAACTTCTAATTTAAAAAATTAACCTCTCCAGAAATATGTCTCTCACTGTTGCCGCCTGCTACCGACCCCCCTCAGCTCCCAGCTGTGCCCTGGACACCATTTGTGAATTGATCGCCCCCCCCATCTAGCTTCAGAGTGTGTTCTGTTAGGTGACCTACACTTGGATATGCTTAACACCCCGGCAGTCCTACAATCTAAGCTAGATGCCCTCAATATCATACAAATCATCAAGGAACCCACCAGGTACAACCCTAAATCTGTAAACAAGGGCACCCTCATAGACGTTATCCTGACCAACTAGCCCTCCAAATACACCTCTGCTGTCTTCAA
Source organism: Oncorhynchus tshawytscha (assembly GCF_018296145.1). Classification (NCBI taxonomy): domain Eukaryota; kingdom Metazoa; phylum Chordata; class Actinopteri; order Salmoniformes; family Salmonidae; genus Oncorhynchus; species Oncorhynchus tshawytscha. The sequence continues at coordinate 37,781,376 of NC_056431.1, forward strand.
TCAGGATCTCAGCGATCAATACCTCATTGCCTGTATCTGCTACGGGTCCGCAGTCAAACGACCACCCCTCATCACTGTCAAACGCTCCCTAAAACACTTCTGCGAGCAGGCCTTTCTAATCGACCTGGCCCGGGTATCCTGGAAGGATATTGACCTCATCCCGTCAGTTGAGGAAGCCTGGTCATTCTTTAAAAGTAACTTCCTCACCATCTTAGATAAGCATGCTCCGTTCAAAAAATGCAGAACTAAGAACAGATATAGCCCTTGGTTCACTCCAGACCTGACTGCCCTCGACCAGCACAAAAACATCCTGTGGCGGACTGCAATAGCATCGAATAGTCCCCGTGATATGAAACTGTTCAGGGAAGTCAGGAACCAATACACGCAGTCAGCCAGGAAAGCAAAGGCCAGCTTTTTCAAGCAGAAATTTGCATCCTGTAGTTCTAACTCCAAAACGTTCTGGGACACTGTAAAGTCCATGGAGAACAAGAGGACCTCCTCCCAGCTGCCCACTGCAGGCTAGGTAACAGGGTCACCACCGATAAATCCATGATAATCGAAAACTTCAACAAGCATTTCTCAACGGCTGGCCATGTCTTCCTCCTGGCTACTCCAACCTCGGCCAACAGCTCCACCCCCCACGCAGCTACTCGCTCAAGCCTCCCCAGCTTCTCCTTTACCCAAATCCAGATAGCAGATGTTCTGAAAGAGCTGTAAAACCTGGACTTGTACAAATCAGCTGGGCTTGACAATCTGGACCCTCTATTTCTGAAACTATCCGCCGCCATAGTCGCAACCCCTATTACCAGCCTGTTCAACCTCTCTTTCGTATCGTCTGAGATCCCCAAGGATTGGAAAGCTGCCGCAGTCATCCCCCTCTTCAAAGGGGGAGACACCCTGGACCCAAACTGTTACAGACCTACAGTATATCCATCCTGCCCTGCCTAAGGTCTTCGAAAGCCAAGTCAACAAACAGATCACTGACCATCTCGAATCCCACCGTACCTTCTCCGCTGTGCAATCTGGTTTCCGAGCCGGTCACGGGTGCACCTCAGGCACGCTCAAGGTACTAAACGATATCATAACCGCCATCGATAAGAGACAATCCTGTGCAGCCGTCTTCATCGACCTGGACAAGGATTTCGACTCTGTCAATCACCATATTTTTATCGGCAGACTGAGTAGCCTCGGTTTTTCTAATGACTGCCTTGCTTGGTTCACCAACTACTTAGCAGATAGAGTTCAGTGTGTCAAATCGGAGGCCATGTTGTCCGGTCCTCTGGCAGTCTCTATGGGGGTGCCACAAGGTTCAATTCTCGGGCCGACTCTTTTCTCTGTATATATCAATGATGTTTCTCTTGCTGCGGGCGATTCTCTGATCCACCTCTACGCAGATGACACCATTCTGTATACTTCTGGCCCTTCCTTGGACACTGTGCTATCTAACCTCCAAACGAGCTTCAATGCCGTACAACACTCCTTCCGTGGCCTCCAACTGCTCTTAAACGCTAGTAAAACAAATGCATGCTTTTCAACCGTTCACTGCCTGCACCCGCACGCCCGACTAGCATCACAACCCTGGATGGTTTCGACCTAGAATATGTGGACATCTATAAGTACCTAGGTGTCTTGCTAGACTGTAAACTCTCCTTCCAGACTCATATCAAACATCTCCAATCTAAAATCAAATCTAGAGTCGGCTTTCTATTTCGCAACAAGCCTCCTTCACTCACGTCGCCAGACTTACCCTAGTAAAACTGACTATCCTACCGATCCTCGACTTCGGCGGTGTCATCTACAAAATAGCTTCCAATACTCTACTCAGCAAACTGGATGCAGTTTATCACTGTTCCATCTGTTTTGTTACTAAAGCACCTTATACCATACACCACTGTGACCTGTATGCTCTAGTCGGCTGGCCCTCGCTACATATTTGTCGCCAGACCCACTGGCTCCAGGTCATCTACAAGTCCATGCTAGGTAAAGCTCCGCCTTATCTCAGTTCACTGGTCACGATGGCAACACCCACCCGTAGCACACGCTCCAGCAGGTGTATCTCACTGATCATCCCTAAAGCCAACACCTCATTTGGCCGCCTTTCCTTCCAGTTCTCTGCTGCCTGTGACTGGAACAAATTGCAAAAATCGCTAAAGTTGGAGACTTTTATCTTCCTCACCAACTTTAGACATCTGCTATCTGAGCAGCTAACCGATCGCTGCAGCTGTACATAGTATATCGGTAAATAGACCACCCAATTTACCTACCTCATCCCCATACTGTTTTTATTTATTTACTTCTCCTTTGCACACCAGTATCTCTACCTGCACATGACCATCTGATCATTTATCACTCCAGTGTTAATCTGCTAAATTGTAATTATTCGCCTACCTCCTCATGCCTTTTGCACACAATGTATATAGACTCTTTTTTTCTATTTTTTTTTCTACTGTGTTATTGACTTGTTTATTGTTTACTCCATTTGTAACTCTGTGTTGTTGTCTGTTCACACTGATATGCTTTATCTTGGCCAGGTTGCAGTTGTAAATGAGAACTTGTTCTCAACTAGCCTACCTGGTTAAATAAAGGTGGAAAAAAAATGCCCGCATGCCGCTTCTCCAGGCAATGGAGGACGCATGTGGGGACATAGAGGTTGCCTCTGTCCAAGGTTTGATACGCCATGCTAGGAGATACTTCCCTCAATGTTTGGCAAGAGAAAACGTATCTTGTGATGTGGACAAAGTATTGTGGCCAGACCCAGGCCGGAGATGAAGAGATGAAGCGTAGCTTAGCACTGGTGACTGCCCCCCCACCCCTACCAATTCCTGGACTGCCCCCCCTGGACCCCACACACACAATTGTGTTCTTTACTGTATTCTTAAGAATATACTTTTGGTTTACATATGTTTATGGTTTTGTTGTATGCTACTGTATACAACAGTAATGTTTGGCCTAATAAATATTTTCTGTTTCTACATTGCATACGGTGTTTACAGTGTACAGTACTTGTTACCCCTCTCAGCAGATTACTTTCACTGTAGAACATTGTATTGAAATGTAGATATAAGCCTATGAAAGACCAAAGAGCTTTAGATTTAGAACAACAGTGTTTACATGGTATATCCAAAAATGTACTATTATGAAAGCAGTGTTTGCCATTTGATGCAATGTTTCATTCTGACTTGTGTTTATGGCATTTTGAATGCAGTGTTATATTTTGAAGGAGATGTGAGGCATTTCGCATTTTGTGGGTGCAGTTTTGGGAATTGTGTGTAGAGTTTTGAAAAAAGGAGACAGTTTTGAAAATGTGTGTAAGCAGTTGGAAAAAACTGTAAAAGTACTGTAACTTGTTACTTGCTGTGGAAAGTAACTCGTTGCATTACTTTTACGTGACCAAAAACAGAAAACCCTCTTAAGATGACTTGCACATGTGGGTCATTCTTATGCCAAGTAGAAGGCGCACACTACTTTTGAATAGCTTTCATAGATCTCATCTGTAATATATATATCTGGGCTATACCAACTGAACTAATAATGACACATTTTTACTTTACCTTCTATAATGGTATTTTAATGTTTGATTTGATGCATTAAATATTTCAGCAATGACTCAAAGAAATTATGGCAATCATCTGTTTTTATTGCCAGTATGAAACGTCTAACTGGGGAGAACTGGGGAGAAAAAACTTGCGGACACAACAAGTCAACAACTTTGGGAGTACACACCTCCATGAATCAGGTGACTACAGCAGCCTTTACAATATTCGAGGTGAATTATTTTTTTCATGTGAGATTTCTAGCCACAATCATGCATTTGTACTAGGACCCAACGGATCTGTGTCAAACCACACACAAGATAAAGGAGAACATGGATACACTTCAGGGTATGTAAGCGCTTCCATCTGTGTCTTAGGAGATAAGTTGTTTTCATCAAAAAATTCAATTTAGGACTACCAATTCGGAGCAATCACAATCAAGCCACACAACCCCACCGCTCACCACGGCTGAGGAGGAGAGTCTGCCTCGTCTGTATGACTGTGATATGAGATGTTCAGTGAAGATGTGTCAAAACTGCAGGGGAAGTACACAAAGGCAGCTCAGTCATTGAGTATGAAATTGGTGCTCTGACCTCTAAGCACTACCTTTGAAATAGCCATCGTATGTAACTGCAGAAAAGCATTCGCTATACCTGGCTTTCACACATTCACATCCAATGGGGACTGGCATTACACAACCGATTTAATCTAAAACAGAGAATGGAAAACATTTCGCTAACAGGAGTCCAATTCACATGGTTCTGGCGGGTATGCTGTAGTAATAGGGATGTGCACTGAAGCCTCAAAATGGGCAGTGCTGTCCTGTCAGTTGTCGTGAATCAATGACAGCTATTCAAGCACATACAATATTAACAATAAGTAGGCCTACATGGTATGATAGAGTTTCCCAGTTGCCATCTTTAAACTATTTATTTACACACTTCAAGTCTTATTATAGAACTCTCTCTGTATCAAATCTGGGACTGAGAGACTGAAAAACAACTTCTATCTTCAGTTATCAGTGTCACGACTTCCGCCGAAGTGGGCTCCTCTCCTTGTTCGGGCGGCGTTCGGCAGCCACTCCATTGTTCATTTACCAATTTGTATCGTCTTGTTTTGCACACCTGGTTTACATTCCCCAATCACACTGCATGTATTTATTCCTCTCTTCCCCCTCATGTCTTTGTGTGATATCGTTTGTGTGTTACGTGTTTTGCAATGCTCCAGGCTGGCGTTCGTTATTGCCGTGTGTTTTCATGAAGCTTGCTTGAATTGTTATACATTTATGGTTTGTGACTGTTTTTGCGCGCTTTACACTTTGCCTTGTTGGCTGGAGGAGGTTTTTGACGCAGCTGCGTCCGTCTGTAATCTTTCTCCTGCCTTAATAAAGTGTGCGACTGTTCACAATTCTCTGCTCTCCTGCACCTGACTTCACCACAAGTACGCACACGCCTGACAATCAGACAGTTAAATAGTCACCACTAGCCGGCCTCCACCCAGTACCCTGCCCTGAACTTCAGTCACTGTTACTAACCGGCTTCCACCCATTACTCTACTCTGCACCTTAAACTGTTGCCCTATGTACATAGTCATTGTACACTGGTCACTTTAACAATGTTTACATATTGTTTTACCCACTTAATATGTATATACTGTATTCTACTCAAGGCTCATCCCTATATAACTACTGCTGTACATGTCTTTTCCATTCATATACTGTCCATAATGTCTATACATACTCTATATATATATTTATATCCTGTACTCTGACATTGCCTGTTCTAATAGTTCTATATTAATTCCTTTCTTACATTTTTTGGGGATTTGCGTGTATTGTTTTGTATTGTTAGGTATTACTGTACTGTTGGCGCTAGGAACACAAGCATTTCGCTACACCAGCAACAACATCTACAAAATATGTGTACGCGACCAATAAAATTAGATTAGATTTTTTTGTCTAAAAAGCTAGGCTTCACATGTCCACAAATAGACCTGCCTCATTTGAATAGGCAGTAAGTGAAGTGTATACATACACATTGTGGTCGAGGACTATAAGTTTCAGATACAGCTGGGTGATGGAGCTCACTATGGGGGACTCCTTTTAAAATCTGCAGGGGGGGGAGCTCATCTGGAGTTTCCTGATGCAGTGTTTGATAGGGCCTATTCATCAGCCTTCCACTCTGAGGTATAGGTCTGCCAGGCCTTTCCTCCCCTCACCACGGGTTACTCTGAATAACTAATGGACGATGTGTGCGAGTGAGTGTGCGCCACTGCAACAGGACTGGGAAATTGAGAGAGGGGGGAGTAAACTCAACATAAAAGATTTGTGTCACCAGGCTACTCGTGATAATGTGACTGAAGACTGTACAAAAGCCCAGGTACTGTCCCAGTCTATTAGCTAATCCTGTTAAAACTTGGTTATTACATAGATTTTCAAACTTGAAATTTGTGGGGCAAGTTATGTTGTTTCCATGCATGTAGTCTCTAAAGAGTATTGTGGAAAATAGTCATCAAAGACTGTAAAAGCTGTGGTCTGGAAACGAATTGGAATTTCTTCTCAGGAGAAGGGAGGTAGACTTGTGTCATGCATTTTCAGCCTGAGGCAAACACAATGATCTCAGTATGCACCCGTAGGTAATACCCCCATTTTGCATGAAGAACTAACAAAACACAACATACAGTGCAAAGTCAGGGCAACAAACCTAAACTGAAAGAACGTTGCTTCAAGGTGACAACATGTCAGGAAATCAAAACCTTCAAACTGTGTTCATACCGATGTCTGTGTTGCATTGTCTGGTGTGGTTTATCTCACCTAACACCTCCAAGACATGTACCAGTTAGCCTATTGTAACAATAAATTCACATCCAGATTTTGGTCCATTCAAAAGCAACAACACATAGGCCTACATACAATCTGCAATACTTTGATGAAATCTATGTATTGTGTTTCAGGATATTGGTGTGTACTTCACAGATTTTGCAACCTCTTGTAAAATATTAGCTCAATGCAACGTATGTGCGACTCCACACATCATGCACTTAACACAAGTACCATTACTGACCATCCGTGGGAAGGGACCATTTTAGGCAGAAAAGCCTCAGGACCAGGCTGCAGGTCTGGAAATGAGAATGGAGTCCCTTGGTTCAGCAAGCAAGTCCATACTGGGAGGAGTACATTGACTTCTTATAGATTTCTCAGCTAACAGGACAGACTTAATAAAACATGACAGATGGCATCTGCTCTCCCTCCTACTGCTCCTGAAGAAAATGAAGAGCTGCAGAAGCCGCATGTTAATGGCCTTACACTAGAGTAGCACTCATATTACATCCCCCAACATCCCCCAAGTGACTGTGATATTCAATGTGAACAACCAACCGACGAGGGACAGAGACGTGGCGTGCTAAAGTTCTCTTTCATCATCTGAGCATGGATCTGGGAAAATGTTTATACAAGCTCTGTTTGGTTATTTGCTTTTTGAAATGTGCTAGATGGATACAGTATTAGTTTATTTATTGCATAACTGTAACCCAAAACACATTTTTAGTTGTACTTTTTATAATTAAAAAGCAGATTGATGAGCTCCATTGAAAACCTGATTGCCATCTAACTTCGTTGGAAGAAAGCGCAGCAACGCTTATGTAACGGGCCATAGAAAGAGAATGATTCACCTCATCAGATCAGTCTGGCTCACATGAAAACGGCTGCAGATTCATTTTGTGATTCCGTTCCTGTATTCAATGGGTGAAAAATTCAATCGTCGTTCCAAACCAATAACAAACTTTGCCATTTTCCCTTTTGCAGATAGTGCTAATATGACATGTTTCAATTTTAAACAGAAACTACAGCTTACATGATGGGGTCATTTGGATTCTGAAAAGAAACATCCTTAGCATCCTACTTTTACTTAAGGTAAACTAAACCATTGAATAGAAACCACGTTGCCTCAAGCTATGCTACCAACTAAAACACTATCTTCCCTTTTTGATTCCTGGCTGCCTGTGCCTCATACAGTGGACCTTGTGTGACTATAGCTCAATAAAATGCATCATGTTTTGGGTATGCTTGTCATCGGCATGGACGAAGATATTTTGGGGGGGGATAAAAATAATCAGAATAGAGTTAAGCACATGCAAAATCCTAGAGGAAAACCTGGTGCAGTCTGCTTTCCAACAGACACTGGGAGACAAATTCTCCTTTCAGCAGGACAATAACCTAAAACACAAGGCCAAATATACACTGGAGTTGCTTACCAAGACGACATTGAACGTTCTTGAGTGGCCTACTTACCGTTTTGACTGAAATCAGTTTGAAAATGTATGACAAGACTTGAAAATGGCTGTCTAGCAATGATCAACAACCAACTTGACAGAGCTTGAAGAATAAAAAAAGAAAAAATTGCATATATTGTACAACCCAGGTTTGCAAAGCTCTTAGAGACTTACCCAGAAAGACTCATAGCTGTAATTGCTGTCTAAGGTGATTATATCAAGTATTGACTCAGGGGTGTGAATGCATATGCATATTAGACATTTCTCTATTTCATTTTGAGTAAATTTGCACAAATTTCTAAAAACATGTCTTCTCTTTCATTGTGGGGTATTGTGTGTAGATGGGTGAGGAAAGAAATATATTTAATCAATTTTGAAATAAGGCTGTAACGCAACAACATTTGCAATAAGTCAAGGGGTATGAATACCTTTTGAAGACGCTGGATTTAGGGGCTCCCACATAAAGGGGAATGACGGATGAGAGACAGTGCCCGCACTCTACACAGCTGAAAAATACATTAAAGCCGAAGCGGTGGCCCCAGGTTTGGTACCGCAGGTAATCAAAAAGCGTGTCTCTCCCCGGGTGCCAGTGCCATCGGACTTGCATGATCACGCAGGACAGAGGTGATATGGTAAACATGACGAAACATACAAGAAAAGTAAAATATCTAGCAACCATGTACAGGATTGATTTACACAGTAGAGGATTATGCATCTGGGAGTCAGGTCATGTTCTCTGTCGGGTTATCAACATGGGACATATTAATTAACAGGCCTACCCTTTGGGTTTATGTCAGGCACATGTTTCTAAATATGTTATTCATAAAGATGGCTATACGTTGAAGTTCACATTTTGCTGTTCTAAACTATTAGCGCCCACTTTAAAAAATATTACACTTTACTACAGAATACTACAGTACTTACTATATAATTCTGTGGTAAACTAGTATATACTGTAGCATCCCTTGATTATGTGCAGTACTTACTATAGAATGTTCTAGTATACTGTAGAATACTATTGTAAATACTACAGTATTATTTGAACGGATAGTTCAGAGCTTCAGATCTTTTCTACAACCTATAGCAACACACTATATGCTCTATACTAGACATGTACTAGACATGTAGACATGTAGGTAGACATGTAGGTTTCTCACTTTCTCACAAAAATTGGGGGAGGGGAATGGGCAAGGTATATGCAAATTAAATTCTGTAATATTTACTATAGTTATATAGTATTACTTACTGTAGTTATAATATCACTGTAGTTTTTGCTGACATTGTAGTATTTATTACAGTGTTGTTTTGCGGATAATATTGTGGTATTTACAATAGTATTCTACAGTATACTAGAACATTCTATAGTAAGTACTACATGTGTTAGAGGGATACCACAGTGTGTAGTATAGTACTCTACATTATACAACGGGTGGGTCTAATCATGAATGCTGATTGGTTAAAACCGCATTCCAGCCGGTGTCTATTCCACAAGTTACCACCCGGCTAAATCTATGATGTTAAAATGCCTATTTGCTATGTTCCATCTGACTGTGCAATCCACTGTCTCATCAGCCAAGCCAAGCAATTTATAAACTTGATCTCCACTATAAAAAACATCAAGACATTTATCTCACATTTCTTTTCGACTAACATTTTGTTTTCAACAGTGGATATTTGTATAAACTTTGCTTTCTGTATCTCCGACATTTGCAACATAGTTTCAATATTCAAATTTGGCTTTTCTCAGACAGTCGATAAATCATGAATCAGCTGGCATAATTTTTATGGATATAAAGAAATGTAAATTGAAAATAGGTAAAATGAAACAAAGTGCAGCTAGTTTGCAGTCTTTCCAGCTTCAGTTTGAAGTGATTGTGTTAGCTGTGTTGTTGTGGAACGATGAAGCTTGTGGAACGATGAAATAGTATGAATAAATTAATCAAAATAAAGTTTTTAATGAAAATATGCAAATCATTATTTGAATATGTTGGCAACCCGGGTCTTCGTCTCGGGCCTAACAACACACGTGCCAATATATCCTCCAAACACCGGCTTCTCGGGCATTATCACTTAAGTATACTACAGTTTACTACAGAATTCTATAGTAAGTATTATAGCATTGTCTATAGTAAGTACTATAGCATTGTATAGTAAACTGTACAATTTTTTATGTGTGTTTTGGCAGGTTAAAACTTAATAAGTCAATGGACGAATGTGGAGCCTGTCCCCTAATACTGTCCAGAAAAACATTGACCCGATTGACACTTTTCTTGGTTACTTTTGGGGACTTCCTTTCTTAATTAAATGTTCAACATTTAACTATGATGTAGTCCTTATTTGCTCACTACAGATTGTTATGGTGTTTTGCCTCTTGCTACACTCGGATTGACACAGTTTATCTTGTATTTAAGTGGTTATTGACATTCCTGGTTCAGTTGAAAACAGAATTAACTGTACAGCAATACACTTCCACTGATGCTAATGACTAAGCTATTTTATAACAAACCATCCTTGTCTCGTTGGCTGTCACAGGAACATGGCAAGATGAGGCTGCTTTGAAAACCTTTCCAGCACCTCCAATATACTGTATAATACTTTAAAATCTCTGCAATGATTGAATTCCAGTCTGTGGCCATCTAAATGCTTTGCTATTTTGTGATATAGCTACACTTCATTCAGTTTCAAACCTAAAGTCTACCCTGTGAAAGTAGAAAGTCTGAATGTTGAGATACCAAGGGAAAAGTCTGAGCCTGTAAATTAGGCCAAGCATATTTTCCCATCAGAATGAGGGATTACTAGCAGGGAAGCTTGAATATCAGTGACTTTAAAAGGGAGGAAGATCCCATCCTTAAATCAGGTAGAAAATACAGTAAATGTCAAGTCTTTACAAGAACACACAACAAAAACATGATTCTGCCCTTTCTTACTCAAGCATTCAAGGCTTTTCTATACACTGCTAGCTTTAGAAATGGTTGTGAGAAGTTTCAACTTACTGTTAGAACAGGAGTTCAAAAGCAGTGACAGAAATATTTTGGAGGGATGACGTCATGTCCAGGGACCATAGCTGGACTGGTCCTCTACTCATGAGTTAGGTGATACAACCATGTTTCACTCTCAGATTGCTCGAATATCAGGATAATATGGTGGTGCACATTTTTTTGTCTGAAATGATAAATGTGTGCTTATTATCGAAAAAATTCAGCAACGGGGGGGTTGCTTCATATTGATTTATGTGCTTATGCTTATGAAATACAACTTTTTTTCACCAACTTGTGTTCAATTTGTGTAACAGCTTATTGATTGATTCGTTGTACTGAACTATAATTTCTACACTCTTTGTCTTGTTACTCATTCCTGTCATTGCTTCAGAAGGATCGTAAACATATGCATTAACATGGATTCTGGCTTTATTAATCAACAATGGATTTAATCCCATATTTGACTGCAAAAACAAGTGACTTCATGCCCATGGGTCCATACTCCCTTTGCTAGCTAAATAGTATTATAGTGTGTTCCCTAAGAACAACAAATCTTATTTAGAGTCAGTGAATGCCATAGCCTCAAGGCATTTGTGTAGAGTGCCATTTCTCAGGGGATCCCTCCGGAGCAGGAGGTCTGCTCTGCGTAAGAAGATGGATCACCATATAGATTATTAATCAAAAGATGGATGGTGCTGAACATATGCCTCAGGCTAGCTGCTCTCACACTGCAAATGGAAGAAAACAGATCTTTGGGTCATTCCTAATTTTCCATGGTCTTTTCTCTTGAAAGAAGGCAGCGAGTGGACTTTGCAACTCTATAAGGTGTTGGAAAGCAATCATCTTGTTTTTTAAAATTTTCTTCCAGAGTGAATAGAGTGAGTAGAGAAGAGCAAATAAGTGGGTTAAGTTTTCTTAAGACGTGGAAAAGTTAAGTTACATTTCAATTAGGGAACGAGTCAGAGCAATAAAGGACATCGCCTTATTGTCCTGAAATGAAAGATGAGCTGTCATTTACTAATCCACTTGGTCTGGTTAGGAGTCGTCTTACAGTAAGCAACAGTATTACCTTTTCAACTCACTTTGTCTCATTGGTATTGTGTGTCAGAAAGTCACTTTAAATGGGTTTTTCATGAGAAATCCTCTGTAGCACTCTAAGCACTTGTCGCAGTGTAGAATACATACTGTATTGTATCTAGGGTAGATAGCAAGAGAATGATTTCATTTAAATATGTCTCAGTGTGGAATAAATACTTTATTGTATCTAGGTAGATAGCAAGAGAATGATTTCATTGCAATACCTCTCCAAGAAAGGTTCCTTTATGATTGCTACATTTGTTGGAGAAAGAGTGGCGTAGCAGTCGCCTAGTTCTGGTACATCAACCTATCAGAAGTGTACTGTGTTTATGGAAAGGGTGCATATCTTTCCACAAGGGGTTTTTAATGATGTTTTGAATGTTCTGAAATAGGTTACAGTATAGTTTTACTGTAATTACTGTAGGCCTGAGGCCATGTGAATAGTGGCCTATAAAGTGGTGGATTTTGTCCTATTTGTCTTCTTCAGTGTGCCCCAGCTGTTACTTTGGTAAACCTAGAAAGAAAAAAAGTATACTATGGCATAAATCAGGGATGGGAAACTTTGATGGGGTTGGGGTCCACAAAAAATATGAAATCATCATGAGTGTCCGTAGAGGTTTGCGGGTCTGCGTACCCACATCCATACCCACACATGCAGTCAGAGCCCGCCCAAGTGTTTATTGGGTCTGAGCAAAATTGAAGTTTTTGAGTGCAATTCTACTCATTTTGCCATGAGGAGTAGAGAAAATGTTGCAGTTTTACAGCAAATGACCTGCAAATGTTTGCTGCAGTTTTTAGTGATATCTGAGTGAGAATGTTTAGATGGACTAACTTACCAAAAAAAAAACAGTGTTATCTGACATGGGCTAATTGAGTGTCAGTGACTGGTAAACAAGAGAAAAACTTCCGTAGTAAAAGAAAATGTATATACTATAGTAATTAATGTAGTGTTTTTGTGGATTATAGTGTGCTGTACTATTTACTGTAGTGTTTTTGCAAACATTACTGTAGCTTTTACTATAGTTTTTTGTTTTATTAAATTTGACATAGAAGTGGAGTTTTTTTTCCCTTCAGAAAACCTACTGGAGAAATACTAAAATAGCAAATGTTCCATAACATGTAGTTAGGTAGGTATCACAGGAGGCTTCTGAGGGTAGGATGCCTCATAATAGCGTCTGGAACAGAGTGAATGGAATGGCATCAAACACATGGAAACCATGTTTTTGATGTATTTGATACCATTCCACTAATTTCGCTCCAGCCTTACCACGAGTCTGTTCTCCCCAATTAAGGTGCCACCAACCTCCTGTAGTAGGTATGTTGTGTTTGTAAATGAGGTATATGTTGATGTTGTGTGGGTTGTGTTTGTATCAGTCTTGCTTTGACATCTGGAGCATGATTGATAGAGGTGTTCATGTGGCCCATTGTTATTCTTATACAGTTTTCTTGAGTGATGGGTTGTGGATTGCTCTGTTCAGGTATTCTTATCCTTTTATTGCTTGTCTGCCTTTGATGGTCTTGATTCCGGTGGATCTGGTGGATGTATTGGTTGTTGATGTACATGTGACCCGTTTCAGGAAACTAGGCTTTTTTAAATAATTTTTTAATTATTTTTATTAACAACAAATCAATACATAAAGCACATGAGGGAACACAAGCATACATAGATTACAAACAATGGACAATTGCGCTAGGGGGTACAATATCACATTACAATTACACAAGGACCTTAAGGGACATGCATATACTTACAATTCTAACAGCTTTTTTGTTAGTAGAGCATTTAACCGTCTTAAAATACAGTTCAATTTCTTTTTGTAGGGTACGAAAATGTGGTTTTCTGTTTGTAAATTTACATTTGTGTATATGAAATTTGGCCAAAAGAATAATGAAATTAATTACATAAAAATTATTCCGCTTATTTCTATTGTATGTAAAGAATCCAAACAGTACATCTCTCCAATTCAGGAAACAAGGCGTATGTCACAGGAGAGCCGTTTGAACGTCAATTTTTTTCCAATCAGAATTCACTTTCTGGAGGACCAAGTTTTGAAATCAGTGGAATTCGAGTTAGATAGCTAAGGAGATGGAGAAAACACCTGTCTCCAGATTACATTTTCAAACTAAGTGCAACCATGGCATCCGACAGGAGATGCGTCCATCCATGATGCATACGGGTAAAATAGTCAAGCTAGCTATATTTTCAGATGTTACACATTTTTAAATTTGACAAAGTGGTTTCATTTGAAGTTGAAGTGTCTGTTAGCTAGCTAACATTAGCTGGCTGGTTCGCTAGCTAACATCACGTGTATGATCTTATTATTAGTATCTCAGAGCCATTTGCTTTGCTAGTTAAAGCCTAATGTTAGCTAGCTAACATTGAAACTGGTTGGTTAGCTACCTGCAGATTCATGCAGGGTAGTAACGTCATGAGTTATGTCTTAACAAAAGACTCCACTATGCAAGTATCCATTTCAATAGATTGTCACTTTAACAACTGTTGATAGACGTACTAGCTTGTAAATTCGCTCTGGCGATCTACTCCGATTTCAGACCATGTGTAAGACAGTCTCGCTAGCTACATTTTCAGATATGAAGCTAGATTTCTAATTTGGAAATAAAGTATTTTCATTTCAAGTTTAAATGCACTGTTAGCTAGGTAGCTAACATTAGCTGGCTCGCTAGCTAAAATTACCTAAATGATCTTAATATTCGTATCTCAGAGAAATTTGCTTGACTTGTTATATTCTAATGTTAGCTAGCTAACATTGAACCTGGTTGGTTAGCTACATGCAGATTCATACAGGGTAGTAACATCGTGAGTTGTGATTATGGTTAATTGTTTACCTAGTTAGCTAGCTAACATTGAACCTGGTTGGTTAGCTACATGCAGATTCATACAGGGTAGTAACATCGTGAGTTGTGATTATGGTTAATTGTTTACCTAGCTAGCTGCATGTCTTAACAAAAGACTCTCATCTGAGTGTACAAGAGCGCAGAATAACTGATGAATTTACAAATGCTCAACACCCGTTGAATATGGCCGGTGTCAGTAAATGTTGGCAAAAAAGCGTAATTAAATTGTTGCCTGCAGCACAGTTAGTCACCAACACTCTTGATTACATGAACACAGCCTAACCGGCTCTGCTAGGGCGAGTGAAATGGTCAAAGTGGCGTGTTCGCTCATGTGTCTGGAAGTATCTAGCAAGCTAGCCAATGTTAGGCAGTTAGCTTGGGTGCTTGACTATCGTTGTGAGGTCAGAACGTTCAAATTAACCCTACTCATTGGCCAGAGCGTCCAGTGTGTGCTCTGAACGCTGAGAGTACGAATGGACAATCTGACAGCACAGCTGCAGTCAACGCTCTGGATAACTTAACAGGCTAACCAGCTCTGCTAGGGCAAGTAATGTTCACTGAGCTTTTCTCTCATTTGTGTCTGGAAGTAGTTAGCAAGTTAGCTTGGGTGATTGACTGCTGCTGTTAGTACAGAACGGTCGGTTCAACCCTTAAACAGATAGGTGGGGCTAAAGCTTAAGAGGGTGTGAACAATGCTGAATAGTTGTAGACAAAGGGCTCTCTAGTAGTTGTACCAAAACATTCAAAGCACATTTTCTCAAAAGTGAGTTTACAAGTTTATCAAATTTCAAAGTAAAATTACTTTCCTGTTTTTCCTCAACTGTAGTGAATGATATACCATTTTGTAGCTCTGAGTCTCTACTTTTATCCAATGTTAAAAACACAATTTTAAATGTTGCTACATAAGAACGATTTGAGCCGGTCGGTCACATATTGTCAGATTCTGCAGAAAAGGGGGGAATGGGTCACAGTGCTTGGCTAAAAGACAAGTAGAGATACAAGACTTGAATATTGGCCCGTGAGGCTTTTGTCAGGCTCAGATGTATCAATACACAATCAGTAATTGGAAAGGGGAACTAATCTGGGTAGCCTCTTAAACTCGATCTGGATGCAAGAGGGTTGAGAATTGTTTTTTGTAGTCATGTCAAGAGTTTAGGCATAATGAGACATTGTTTGGCCAACTATGGGGGACACAGATGGGAGGGGTAACAAAGTCTGAATGAGGCCAACAACATTAAGACAATGATAAAGCATAGTTACCATAGGTTCAGAAAGATAAAGAAGCATTCTTTCCTTCATTGCACTTATGTGACTTCAAGTCAAATAAGAGTCAAATCAAAGTTTATTGGTCACATACAAAGATTTGCAGATGTTATTGAAGGTGCAGCAAAATGCTTGTGTTTCTAGCTCCAACAGTGCATTAATACCTAGCAATACAAAACAATACACACATAATCCATAAAAGTAAAAAGAAAAAATTAAGAAAGCCCGGAATTTAAATACACTAAGTGTACAAAATATTAGGAACACCTGCTCTTCCCATGAGATAGACTGACCAGGATGTACCCAGGTCAAGCTATGATCCATTATTAATATCACTTGTTAAATCCACTTCAATCATCGTAGATGAAGGCGAGGTGCCAGGTTAAAGAAGGATTTTTATGCTTTGAGGCAGTTGAGACATAGATTGTGCATGTGTGCCATTCAAAGTGTGAACGGGCAAGACAAAATATTTAAGTGCCTTTGAACAAGGATATGGTAGTAGGTAACAGGCGTGCTGGTTTGAGTGTGTCAAGAACTGCAACACTGCCAGATTTTTCACACTCAACAGTTTCCCATGTGTATCATTAACTGTTCACCACCAAAAGGACATCCAGCCAACTTGACACAACTGTGGGAAGCATTGGAGTCAACATGGACCAGCATCTCTGTGGAACACTTTCGACACCTTGTAGAGTCCATGCCACGATGAATTGAGGCTATTCTGAGGGCAAAAGTTGGTGCAACTCAATATTAGGCATGTGTTCCTGGTGTTTTGTACAATCAGTGTATCATTATACACTGATTGTACAAATGCTGTGTATAGACAGTATATGAGTAGAACAGAACTGAACTAACTGAACTAAATGACTATCGCCCCGTAGCACTCACTTCTGTCATCATGAAGTGCTTTAAGAGACTAGTCAAGAATCATATCACCTCCACCCTACCTGTCACCCTAGACACACTCCAATTTGCTTACCGCCCCAGTAGGTCCACAGACGATGCAATCGCCATCACACCGCACACTGCCCTTTCCCATCTGGATAAGAGGAATATCTATTTAAGAATGCTATTAATTGACTACAGCTCAGCATTCAACACCATACTACCCTCCACACTAATCATTAAGCTTGAGAACCTGGTTTCTCGACCCCGCCCTGTGCAACTGGGTCCTGGACTCAACAGTGGCGACTCTGGGATTTTGGCCTTCTAGGCAGAGTTGCAAAGAAAAAGGCATATCTCAGACTGGCCAATAAAAAGAAACGATTAAGATGGGCAAATGAACACAGACTCTGGACAAAGGAACTCTGCCTTGAAGGCCAGCATCCCGCCTCTTCACTGTTGATGTTGAGACTGGTTTTTGCAGGCACTATTTAATGAAGTTGCCAGTTGAGGACTTGTGAGGCATCTGTTTCTCAAACTAGACACTAATGTACTTGTCCTTTTGCACAGTTGTGCACTGGGCCTCCCACTCCTCTTTCTATTCTGGTTAGAGTCCGTTTGCGCTGTTCTGTGAAGGAAGTAGTACGCAGCGTTGTATGAGATCTTCCGTTTTTTGGCAATTTCTCACATGGAATACCCTTCATTTCTCAGAACAAGAATAGACTGACGAGTTTCAGAAGAAAGCTCTTTGTTTCTGGCCATTTTGAGCCTGTAATCAAACCCACAAATGCTGATGCTCCAGATCCTCAATTAGTCTAAAGAAGACCAGTTTTATTGCTTCTTTAATCAGGACAACAGTTTTTAGCTGTGCTAACATAATTGCAAAAGGGTTTACTAATGATAAATTTGCCTTTTAAAATGATAAACTTGGATTAGCTAACACAAAGTGCCATTGGAACACAGGAGTGATGGTTGCTGATAATGGGCCTATGTAGATATTCCATAAAAATCTGCTGTTTCCAGCAACAATAGTAATTTACAACATTAACAATGTCTACACTATATTTCTGATCAATTTGATGTTATTTTCATGGACAAAAAAATGACTTTACTTTCCTTAAACAAGGACATTTCTTGGTGACCCCAAACTTTTTAACTGTAGTGTTGGTATTTCTGTTGTCCAGGTGGGATAGCGCAGTATGCGATTGCATCATCCATGGATGTGTTGGGGCGGTATGTGAATTGTAGTGGGTCTAGGTTGTTGGGTAAGGTGGAGGTTATATGGTCCTTAACTAGCCTCTCAAAGCACTTTGTGATGACAGAAGTGAGTGCTACGGTGGGATAGTTATTTAATTCAGTTACCTTCTTTTTCTTGGGAACAGGAACATTGGTGGAAGCAAGTCGGGACAGCAGACGTATATGGAGAGATTGAATATATCCATAAACTTGGGATGACACCTTGCGAGGGTTAACATGCTTAAATGACTTACGTCGGCCACAGAGAACGGGAGCACACAGTCCACATGAGCAGCATGGGCTTGCGTCGGTGGCTCAATGTTGTTTTCCTCGACGCGGGCGAAGAAGGGGCATAGCTTGTCTGTGTTCGCGATGTGTCTGGCTTTCCCTTTATAATCCGTAATTTGTCTGGAGTCTTTGCCACATACGTCTCGTGTCTGAGCTGTTGAATTGCGACTCCACTTTGTCCCTGTAGTGTTTTTGATTGCCTTACGGAGGTCATAGGTGGTCTGTTTGTACACATTAATGTTCCCAATCATGGTTAAACACGGTGGTTCGCACTTTCAGTTTTATGCGAACACTGTCATCTGTCCACTATTTTTGATTTTGATAAGTTCTAATCTTCACAGTGTGAACAACATTCTCTGCACTTATTGATGAACCCAGTCACCGAGTCAATGTACACGTCAGTACTATTGTCAGAGGCGACCCGGAACATTTTCCAGTCCGCATGATCAAAACAATCTTGAAGCATACAGTGGCAAGAAAAAGTTAGTGAACCCTTTGAAATGACCTGGATTTCTGCATAAATTGGTCATCAAATGTGATCTGATCTTCATCTAAGTCACAACAATAGACAAACATAGTGTGCTTATTATTAAACTATTAACACAAATGATTGTATTTTTCTATATTGAATACATCATTGAAACATTCACAGTGTAGCTTTGAAAAATTATGTGAACCCCTAGGCTAATGACGTCTCCAAAAGCTAATGTGGAGTTCAATCAATGAGATGAGATTGGAGATGTTGGTTAGAGCTAACTTGCCCTGTAAAAAACAGTTTGTTCACAAGAAGCATTGCCCGATGTGAACCATGCCTCGAACAAAAGACATCTCAGAAGAACTAAGATGAAGAATTGTTGACTTGCAAAAAGCTGGAAAGGGTTACAAAAGTATCTCTAAAAGCCTTGATGTTAATCAGGAGTGGCCGTCCTGCTAAGATGACTGCAAGAGCACAGCGCAGAATGCTCAATGAGGTTAAGAAGAATCCTAGTGTCAGTTTAAGACTTACAGAAATCTCTGGAACATGCCAACATCTCTGTTGACGAGTCTACGATACATAAAACACTAAACAAGAATGGTGTTCATGGGGAGGACACCATGGAAGAAGCCACTGCTGTCCAAAAAAACCCCATTGCTGTACGTCAGAAGTTTGCAATAATGCACTATAATGCACCAAAAATATTCTGTGGACAGATGAAACTCCAGTTGAGTTGTTTGGAAGGAACACACAACACTATGTGTGGAGAAAAAAAGGCACAGCACACCAACATCAAAACCTCATCCCAACTACAAAGTATGGTGGAGGGACTGCTTTGCTGCCCCAGGTCTGGATAGCTTGCTATCATCAACAGAAAAATGAATTCCTAAGTTTATCAAGCCGTTTTTCAGGAGAATGTTAGGCTGTCTGTCCGCCAATTGAAACTCAACAGAAGTTGGGTGATGCAACAGGACAACGACCCGAAACACAGAAGTAAATCAACAACAGAAGAAAATACGCCTTCTGGAGTGACCCAGTCAGAGTCCTGACCTCAACCCGATTGAGATCCTGTGGCATGACCTCAAGAGAGCAGCTCACACCAGACACCCCAAGAATATTGCTGAACTGGAACAGTTTTGTAAAGACGAATGGTCCAAAATGCCTCCTGAGCGCTGTGCAGGTCTGATCCGCAACTACAGAAAACGTTTGGTTGAGGTTATTGCTGCCAAAGGAGGGTCAACCAGTTATTAAATCCAAGGGTTCCCATACTTTTCCCACCCTCCACTGTGAATGTTTACACAGTGTGTTCAATAAAGACATGAAAACATATAATTGTTTGTGTGTGTTACGGTTCTCGTTTGTGGAATGACCGGACCAAGGTGCATCGCGGTAGGCGTACATCGTTATTTTTATTGATGACACCAAAAGCAAAATAACAACGACAAAAACGGAAGCGCACAGTTCTGTAAGGCAAAATAAACTATACAGAAAACAAGATCCCACAAACGCCCAAAAGGAAAATGACAACTTATATATGATCCCCAATTAAAGACAACGATCGACAGCTGCCTCTGATTGGGAACCATACTCAGCCAAAAACACAAAGAAATAGAAAACAGATTTTCCCACCCGAGTCACACCCTGACCTAACCAAACATAGAGAATAATAAGGATCTCTAAGGTCAGGGTGTGACAGTGTGTTATTAGTTTAAGCAGACTGTGTTTGTCTATTGTTGTGACCTAGATGAAGATCAGATCAAATTGTATGACCAAATTATGCAGAAATCCAGGTATTTTTCTTGCCACTGTAGATTTTGATTGTTCAGACCAGTTAATTCCGAAAGGTGGGGACAAGGAAGGATCTGAAAAAATAACCTAAAATATTTTTCAGAGTGCCTTGTTGACTTCGTTATTCTAGTGACAGCTGAATAAGCCTCTTGTGTGTTCTCTGATCTACTCTCTGATAGGTATTTTTTTAATGAATTCCCCTAAAATACAATTAGTACGCTCCAAGCCCTTAGGCAAGTCTGCAGTTGGGCAAGTCAACATTTCAAACAAAGCTAATGAGTTGCCGGGGTGGTTGATAAATGTGCAGATACGCTATGAAGTGAATACGGCAAATATTAACAATCATATTAATGTGGCTGTATTCACAGGAATATAGCTTTAATTAGCCCTATCCCTTCTGTGTGAAGTGTGTAAACTGGCAGATAAAATGTTATGAAACTATATCACTACATTGTCTCTACATCCTTATTAAAATTGTCAATGATGAATGTTTTGGTTGGTAAGAATTGGCATTATAGCTAAAAGCTAACGAGTCACTGTTGGCATGTTTGTTCAACTTAGCTTTCTATCTTCACTACTATACTTATGAACATTACAGTATACAAATATATGCTCTCATCTTCGTTCTTTATTGCCTGGATGAATTCAAAGACAAACTGAGGGGGATTCATGTTATGGCTCAAATGATTCAAAAACTGGCTTTTTTCCTGATGAACCCTAGCTTTGAAAAGTGGAGAAATTAAAATGGTTGAGAGTAGAGCGAACAGGGAGAGACCATTTGCATACTTTTAGCCTTGGGCAGTTAAGCAGGCACATTTTGTCATACATATACAGTTGAAGTCGGAAGTTTACATACACCTTAGCCAAATACATTTAAACTCAGTTTTTCACAATTCCTGATATTTAATCCGAGTAAAGATTCCCGGTCTTAGGTCAGTTAGGATCCCCTCTTTATTTTAAGAATGTGACATGTCAGAATAATAGAAGAGAGAATGATTTATTTCAGCTTGTATTTCTTTCATCACATTCCCAGTGGGTCAGAAGTTTACATACACTCAATTAGTATTTGGTAGCATTGCCATTAAATTGTTTAACTTGGGTCAAACGTTTGTGTAGCCTTCCACAAGCTTCCCACAATAAGTTGGGTGAATTTTGGCTCAGTCCTCCTGACAGAGCTGGTGTACCTGAGTCAGGTTTGTAGGCATCGTTGCTCGCAAACGCTTTTTCAGTTCTGCCCACAATTTTTCTATGGGATTGAAGTCAGGGCTTTGTGATGACCACTCCAATACCTTGACTTTGTTGTCCTTACGCCATTTTGCCACAACTTTGGAAGCCATTTGGGGTCATTGTCCATTTGGAAGACCCATTTGCAACCAAGCTATAACTTCCTGAGTGATGTCTTGAGATGTTGCTTCAATATATCCACATCATTTTACTTTCCTCATGATGCCATCTATTTTGTGAAGTGAACCAGTCCCTCCTGCAGCAAAGCACCCCCACAACATGATGCTGCCTTGCTCGCACACACAAGGCAACTTTGATGTGTTCTTCGGCTTGCAAGCCTCCCCCTTTTTCCTCCAAACATAACGATGGTCATTATGGCCAAACAGTTCTATTGTTGTTTCATCAGACCAGAGGACATTATTCCAAAAAGTACGATCTTTGTCCCCATGTGCAGTTGCAAACCATAGTCTGGCTTTTTTAATGGCGGTTTTGGAGCAGTGGCTTCTTCCTTGCTGAGCGGCATTCCAGGTTATGTCAATATAGGACTCGTTTTACTGTGGATATAGATACTTTTGTACCTGTTTCCTCCAGCATCTTCACAAGGTCCTATGCTGTTGCTCTGCGATTGATTTGCACTTTTTGCACCAAAGTACGTTCATTTCTAGGGGAGAGAATGCATCTCCTTCCTGAGCGGTATGACGGCTGTGTGGTCCCATGGTGTTTATACTTGTGTACTATTGTTTGTACAGATGAACGTGGTACCTTCAGACATTTGGAAGTTGCTCCCAAGGATGAACCAGACTTGGGAAGGTCTACATTTTTTTTTCTGAGGTCTTGGCTGATTTCTTTAGATTTTCCCATGATGTCAAGCAAGGAGGCGCTGAGTTTGAAGGTAGGCCTTGAAATACATCCACAGGTACACCTATAATTGACTCAAATGAGCCCGTCAGAAGCTTATAAAGCCCTTACATAATTTTCTGGAATTTTCCAAGCTGTTTAAAGGCACAGTCAATTTAGTGTATGTAAACTTCTGACCCACTGGAATTGTGATACAGTGAATTATAAGTGAAATAATCTGTCTGTAAACAATTGTTGAAAAAATGACTTGTGTCATGCATGAAGTAATGTCCTAACCGACTTGCCAAAACTATAGTTTGTTAACAAGAAATGTGTGGATTAGTAGAAAAAAGATTTTTAATGACTCCAACCTATGTGTATGTAAACTTCCGACTTCAACTGTATATTCATATACTGTACAACCCAGCTCTGGCCAATAGTGACATTGGAGCATTATGGTCCTGTACCACAAGGCCTTGAAACCTTTGCTATTGAATGATGCAATTGTGGTTCCAAGGACATCTGAATACTCAAGAGTCCACATACTGTATACAAGACATAGCTATACTAAACAATGGGAGATTCTAAACTGTGTAGATATTTATTTTTATCTCCACAAGATTGGGTACCCTGGCCTTCACTTGAGAAATTTGCTGACGATGCATACAATAGCTGGAAGAGATGTTCCAAGATGTTATCATAATACGGAATATAGATATGCATGCAGACCTACAGATTATACATTTGTTTTTCAGGGGCACTTAAAATTCCAGATTGCAGTGACATGATTGCAATGCCCTCAAGATGTTATAAGCTTGCACATAATGGGATGTCTTGGTTGACTGAGCAACGTATTACAAACTTTGTTAGCTCAAAGTTTACTTTGATGTGTTTGTATGCTAGCACAGTTAATTTGCATAGCATTAGCCACATAATATGATGTTTCTTCCTCACTTCCTTGTGTATGTTCAGATTCTGCTCATCGCATGCTTCTCGAGTCTATCTATATGGAGTGGGGAGGAAGAGACAGGCACTCTTGGGTGATTCATTCAATCGTTTGGTGTCATCCAACTATACCCAGCAGGTACAGCTAATCTATTAGCCTCCTGTCCACCGTTTGTCGAGTGTTAAGCGCTCTGCACACAATGGCGCTTTGTAGTCACCAAACAAAACCTGGGACTCATTGAAAGAACCCATCAGAGGGCCATACATGCTCAGCCATGCGAATCGCCTGCAGCTCTCTCCCCATAGCCCGTTCAAGAACTAAAAATATTTCTTATTGAAGAGACAAAAAACACAAGTAAACAACGAACACATTTATTTGAATTAGCTATAGACTGGGAAAACATCTTAAGGTTGGCTATGTATGCACGCCGATGCAATCTCTCCCTCACGCACACAGGCACAACCACTCCCTCACACAGACACTGAAACACACACACTCATTCAAACCTCTCATACCATTTCAGCTTGTAGCTAAGATGAAATGTAGGGAAAATTTAGTAACACTTCTCATGGTGTCATCCCAGCACCTCTGTCCAATACATACAGTCAAACAAATTTGTATTCCAACACACATCTGTGCATACTAAATAATTACCACATAATCTGTAGCTAAATGCTAGTGTCTCATTTACACCTGCTTGTACATGTCACAGTGTGGTTAACACCACGCAAAACAATCTCTGAATATCATTAACAGATTTATACCTGCTAGTACAGTATGTCATTGACTCTTTGCTATGTAGTAAGGCCTATATCTCTAGGCTTATATGTTGCTCATTTGAAATGCATTTGTATAGTTATTTAATTCCAGTACACTGCGTATCAGCATATTGACTAAAATTGAAACATGTTTTACTGAGATACAAAGTATGTTTTTAGTATACTAAAAAAAAACACGAGTGGTGGGTACATTGCATTTCAGATGTATTATGGACATTGATATGCAATCCTCATATGCACAACGCAATTCAAAATGCCATGGAGAGGCACGGTGTAACACGCCTTTTGATGAGCCCACTGATAACCGTACACGGTGAGAGAACAGATGCACCACAACTGTTCAGTTCACACTTCGGATACAGAGGGACGCTGGCGGGAGCCCAAAGGTATTTGCTGGAGTGCATGCATGGGACAAGGGAGACAGAGGAGAAGAGGGAGATGAGAGGGGGAAGGAAAACAGAGGAAAGGGACAATAGATCCAAAGAACGGGTTGAGAGAGAGAGAGAGAAGGAGACAAGAGAGGAGGAGGCAAGAGAGGAAAGGAAATTTGAAATGGAGAAAAAAGGACAATAGATGAAAGAGAAAGGAAAAGCACTCTGTCTGATGCACACACACACACACACACAGAGACACATACACAGGAGGTGAGTCTGAGGCTCTGTGACATGGGTGGCTTGTAGAACAGTAATTTATCAGGTTCTGAAGGCCACTGCAGACACATTTACTCAGTGTCATGAAAAAACATGTTTCTGCCCAAGCCTGTAAACTATTCCCATATCCCTAGCCTTCCCTCTCTCCATAATATGTGCTGTTGGCAGTGGTGAAATTAACGTGTGCCACAAACCATGAAGTAAATATATTTTGCTCATCAATAAATGTGATTCTGTAATCCATTTAGAAAACCTTAGCTATAGTCCACCTAAACAAGTGTATTATAGTGACCTTAACCCAACGCCTAGCAACCTCGTCAAGAGGTTCAGACCTCATGGCTTAATGAAGTTAAGGTGTTGACTTGACAGTTGCTGGACTGGGATTCAAATATATTTTTACGCTGTAAAAACTGATCATATTGATAACATCGAATGCACATTACTTTTAATGGTGTTAATGAGTAGCATCATTTGGTAGCTCTACTTCCATTTTAAAGTACGAACATGTATGATTATTTATGACTTCATTGTAATGCGATAGAATATTATTAATAACCTGGTTATATTGTATCAATGGTTGTTTTCACAAACTTTTCTGTATATTTAAGTGGGAATCAACAACTTCACAATGATTGTGAGTAAATTGATGACAAATGAATATAGTGCTGGCAATCACACATGTCCGGTCGAGTTCATATTTCCCCAAGCCTGTTTTGGTTTGTGGTGTAGTGGATCAAACCACAGACAGCGTTGCAAATACCAATTCAGATAGCCTATGCGCCGGCGCTGCACCCATCGAGGAGAAGAAGCCAGTTGCGCGCATCATACACGACAAAAGAGTCAGTCGCCGAATACCCGGAGTCCACATATGCAACAGGGAGTTGCTGGAAAGACGGTCACTGCTTTATATTTTGCTTTGTTCGGTGTTTGCCAGGTGTTTTACATTTTTGGGGGGATAGGAACGGCTCGTGGGTTTCCAAGATGAACCAAACTGCCGGCGTTTCGCACCAAGTGAAATGCCAGTCTTCTGTGTCTTCGAAGGCTATGGCCAAGGTATGAACTTTATATCTACAAGGACAGGCAAATGTTAAGTTAGTTTGAATCATAATTGTTGCCGTATTAAGCTTGCGTTATTATGCTTGGGTTATTACGCAAAATAGCAAGACGTTCCATGTGATCACCTCTATGAGCAAATGTAACTTTTTTTTGTGATGGAAAAGAGACCAGAACTCTTTGGCCTGGTTTAAATGATCGATCATGTTGATGTGTGGCTATTAACTTGACCTAATACTCTGTTTGGTGGCTGTTGTCGGTTTTTAGATGTGGTTGGGTTTGAGAAATGTTGCAGTACTACCACATAGATTAGGCTATATATTGAAGATTAATATCACTTTATAGCAGTGTGTTGGATACTGTTCAGCGCGTTAAGCAAAAATTTTGAAGCCAAATGCAAATATTTTGTAGGATAAAGAGCATTGTAGTTACACACTGCTGCAGTACAGCAATTTAAAATTCAGATCACGTCGAGAGTAGAAGAAATAGGGGGAAATATGCTACCAATATATTCCTTTGAAAAAAGGCATATCGATTTTACCCACCACCCATTCACTTTCATGTTAATACAAAATATGACGACAAGCAGCGTAAATTTAGTTAATCCATCATACCCATAGGCTAATAGTAAATTGCCATTTAAAGCTTGACAGATTGCCGTAATTAGGCTACGTTTCTTTGGTGTGTGTATATGATGTCTCAAGGGAAATTGGGCCAGATGGACCTGTTGTTAAGAGTAACTCAATCAATGTTCATCAAGACCGTGCTCTGCGTCTTTTGGCAACTACTTGAGGAGGTCTCTGTCTCTCTTATGGGAATAAAAGTAAAGCAGAATAAATAGGTCAATTCTTTACTGGTTTAATTGTGCATCATTTCTCTCTGGATTACCAGGGAAATGCCACATTTGGGTCATGTTTTGTTGGAAGAAACTTTATTGATATTTCCCTTAAAATGCATGTATACATATTTTGGGAATGACATACAGTACAGAATAGAAATGTGCATCTAGTCGATTGCCATCTTTTGGCGGATACATTGCTCACGGACAGCCCATCTCACCACATACCTTGTTCATTGTAGAATGTGTTTGAAAGCTGAAACCCAATTTTCCCAGGCATGATGAGTGGCTTGTCTTAGGCTGTCAAATGTAAACAGGTTGCATCGTGAAGGCTTTGATTTCTTAGACATAGGATTACACATCGTGGGTCTTATATGCATACATTTTAGTCCATATAGATATTAGAGGGATTTCAAGCTCATAAAAATTGGTCGCACGCATGCTTCTTGATGGTATTGTATTTAGATTTGAGCCCGGATTACAGCGACACAACCCCTGCCACCAACAGTACTATTACCCTGTAATGGCACAGGCCAGGCCTGCCTACATGTGTTGGTCTTTTGCCATATATAATACCACATTAGCCACTCTCATATAAACTGGATGCTTTTCTAAGGGCTAACAGTGATTCTGTGACTGAAGGTCAATCACTGACTCACGACTCGGTAAGTAAAGCTGGGTGTTGGCTCCATCGATGGCTTCATACTAAAACATCTGTCCATTGGCAGACTGCTAAATGTCCTCAGGGGATAGTCTAAATGATGCAAGATTCACATCAACATTCAAACATATTACATACAATTAAGGTGGTATTGGAAATTGGTGTGAGAGAGAGAGAGCAGTTTGGCATGTGTCTATGTGTTGGTGGAAAGCACGTGGTGCTGAAATAGTTTGAGCCTCGCAGAGACAAAGCAGCGCTTGAGGACAGTGGCATGGTGCTGAAATGGGACGGAGCACTACGCTGACTGACTCATCCCTATTTCATGTGAGGAAAGCTCAGGTGCAACCTGAATGGGAGTGAGACAGTCCAAGACAAACGGATCTCCACTGGACCTTGATGTATTGAAACATTACGAGTATTGACGTAGTGAAAGATGGGCTACTTACTTTCAGAAAATCATGTTCCATATGGAGTGCTAGAGTACAAATTGTGCTGGGTTAAAATTGAGGGCACAACAGTATTTCAAACCCCAGGTAAAATACAGTGCCTTCAGAAAGTATTCAGACCCATTCACTGTTTCCATATTTTGTTACAGCCTTATTCTAAAATTGATTTAAAAAAATTCCCCTCATCAATCTAAACACAATACCCCACAATGACAAAGAAAAAACTTTTTTCGAAATTTCTGCTAATTTACTAAAAATAAAAAACAGATATCACATTTACATAAGTATTCAGACCCTTTACTAAGTACCTTTTTGAAGCACCTTTGGCAGCAATTACAGCCTCAAGTCTTCTTGTGCATGACACTACAAGCATGGCACACCTGTATTTGAGGAGTTTCTCACATTTTCTCTGCAGATCCTCTCAAGCTCTGTCAGGTTGGATGGAGAGCGTGGCTGCACAGCTATTTTCAGGTCTCTCTAGAGATGTTCGATTGGGTTCAAGTCCGGACCCTGACTGGGCCACTCAAGCCATTCATTTACTTGTCTCGAAGCCACTCCTGCGTTGTCATGGCTGTGTGCTTAGGGTCGTTGTCCTGTTGGAAGGTGAACCTTCACCCCAGTCTGAGGTCCTGAGCGCTTTGGAGCAGGTTTTCTTCAAGGATCTCTCTGTCCTTTGTGCCGTTCATCTATACCTCAATCCTGACTAGTCTCCCAGTCCCTGCCACTGAAAAACACCCCACAGAATGATGCTGTCAACAACATGCTTTACCGTAGGGATGGTGCCAGGTTTCCTCCAGACATAGCATTCAGGCCAAAGAGTTCAATCTTAGTTTCATCAGACCAGAGAATCTTGTCTTTAGGTGCCTTTTGGCAAACTCCAAGCTGGCTGTCATGTGCCTTTTACTGAGGAGTTTCTTTCGTCTGTCCACTCTACCATAAAGGCCTTGACTGGTGGAGTGCTTCAGAGATGGTTGTCCTTCTGGAAGGTTCTCCCATCTCCACAGAGGAACTCTGTATCTCTGTCAGTGTGACCATCGGGTTCTTGGTCACCTCCCTGACCAAGGATATTATTCCCTGATTGCTCAGTTTGGGCGGCCTGCTCTAGGAAGAGTCTTGGTGGTTCAAACTTCTTCCATTTAAGAATGATGGAGGCCACTGTGTTCTTAGGGACCTTCAGATGATGCAGACATGTTTTGGTACCCTTCCCCAGATCTGTGCCTTGACACAATTCTGTCTCGACCTCATGGCTTGGTTTTCTTTTCTGACATGCACTGTCAACTGTGGAATCTTATATAGACAGGTGTGTGCCTTTCCAAATCATGTCCAATCAATTTCTAAAAACCTGTTTTCACTTTGTCATTATGGGATATATTGGGTATAGATTGCTGAGGATTTAATAACTTTTTTTTTTTTTTTAGAATAAGGCTGTAACGTCTCATAATCTGGAAAAAGTCAGGGTGTCTGAATGCTTTCCGAAGTTGCTGCTACAGTGCCTATCTCTTCATCTCATGCAAACATGTCCTGGATCATACATTTGATCCAATTTACCATTCTGTAATACACAGTTGGATTAACTGTTAGGCCACCTCCGTTTCATACAAAAGATAATCTCCTTTCCAGTGCCTGATCTCCCCCTGCCAGTGTTTTGGATCTTAACCACCCTCTTTGATCCTCTAAAACACTCCCATGTCTTCTTCACTTCCTCTTTACACACAATCCAATTAAGAAGAGGCAGCAGATTGTTTGTGGGCTTTCACTCTCCGAGGCTCCTGCTGGGTTTACGAGACCAGCAAAGTCTGCGAGCAGCTGCGGCTCACACCATTCGGTCCTTAAAAGTGACAGGTCCACCCAAGCACAGATAGGGCAATAAACTGAACCGGCCCCATCAGAAAGCAGGAAGCCAAGGCTATAGTGACTGTAGTCATCTGGGATACCGCAACCATATTACTGATGAGGTGATAAGAGCACAAGAACGTTGTCCAATAGCAGGACTGGCTATCATATAGGCGTAGGGTACTATTATGGTTTTACATCTCCTTCTCACTAAAGGCTCTTATTAGCAGTGTCTGTATGAAGTTGTAGTTTATTAAACAGTTAGAGGAACTGCTTGCATGCTTATCGGCTCTTTATGTGTGAGTGTGATTGTATCAGACCTTCTGGATTTCTGTTACCTTGCAGGCTCTATGGGAAAGAAGACTGTTTTGGGCTGATTTTCCTTTAAGATCCAGAAATATAAGGCCATTCAAAAGTAGTTGAAATTTGGGTGAGTTAAGAGGATTGCACTCACAGCCACTTGCAAACTGAGAAATGTTGAGAAAGCAATCACAACTCTCATGTCCTGTACCCAATTCACTTGCAAAGTTCAATAACCCAAACCTCAGCTATTTACTGTTTGAGAAAAAGCCATTTTGAGTTTGAGAGAGCATTTGGGAAAAGTAATTGCATATCGGACAACCAATATTTATAGATTGTTAATTGAGTTTAAACAGTGGGGGAAGTTCATTAATTAGTAATCATGCTCATTAAATAATTATAAATGATGGAACATATTTATTAGCCAAGCACAGCGAGAGAGAAAAATATGCCACGCTCGTATTTCTGTAGTAGATTTGATGTGAACTTCATTGTACCGTGTGGATATACAGTGGGGAGAACAAGTATTTGATACACTGCCGATTTTGCAGGTTTTCCTACTTACAAAGCATGTAGAGGTCTGTAATTTTTTTTATCATAGGTACACTTCAACTGTGAGAGACGGAACCTAAATCAAAAATCCAGAAAATCACAATGTATGATTTTTAAGTCATTAATTAGTTTATCAAATATTTGTTATCCCAACTGTATATAGCACATAATCACATTAAACCATTAGATAGGCCTATCTCTTTGGCTTTGGTATATTATCTTCATATTTTCATGTTTTTGGCGTAGTATGGGAATGATGCTGACGTGTGATGATGTGAAGTTGTACTGAAGGCTGGATGATGAAAGGTCACCGTGAGGGGAAGTAGGGGTAATGGATCCTATAATGGAGGAGTGATGGAGGCCAGTATCTCTGAATAATGGGCTGATAAGATTGTGTAGGACTGAGGGTGGTAATGGGGTGAAAAAAAGATAGGGCAGACTGGAGGGATGTGATGAACTAGGAATGATGAGTGAAGATGAATCAACTGTGGTGACCCAGCGGGCAAAACTGGTTGCAATGATGTCATTATGATGTGTTTTATGACGTCATGGTCAGGTTGTGTACTGGTCGTAAAAGGATGTTTTGTTAACTTGTTTTTAGCAACCAGAAACTATGTCTTAATCTGGTTTTAATCAGATTATCTGACCAGATAACAGGCAAAATATGCTGTCATAATAAAAGATGTCTTTACCCGGTTACAACTAGAAAAATATGTAATTAAGACGTCATGGGACAACATTTTACTGGAGATGGTAGTAATATGGTAGTATTGTTCCGTAAAAGTATTATTTTGGTAGTATTCTTCTGTGACATTGGCATATTTCAAAGATAAAATCGATGAAACATGGATGAACATCCCGTTCGGACACTTTTAAAAGTCCAAGTATATACAGTATACTTGCCTATATAACATCTGCTTTTTCTCTAACCCACATGAGACACCCAAAGCACCTTGGATCTTGAATATCAGAGCCATCTTTCAACATACCATCTACCTTCATCTCTGCAGCTAGCTCTACTCCCCTGGTCCCGAACAACACCAATGGTGGGTTATTGAACCTCTGAGGCACTCCCTGTGCATTCTCTCCCCTTGCTAAGATCTATCAAATAAATTGTCTCGAAAAACTCCCAGCAACTGACGTGTTGCAGGCTGCCTGCTCGACAGCCATCCTCAGCATCTGATCGATTGCTCGAATTTGTCTCAAAAAGAATAATTGCATCACCGCTCCAGTCTGTGACTCTATAATTTATAGTCGGCATGCCAACTGATCTCAATATATTCTCTCCCCACAGTGCATCTCTCATTCTTTCTCATTCTCTCTATTCACTGAGGAATGGGTGATAAATGTGTTACTAATTTGTTTTTTGTTGTTGAGACACGTCTGTTGTTCATTTGCATATCAGTGCCTATTCCCAAGAAGTGGCTTATTTGTCCCTATGTCGAAGATTACGCCTAAACCAATACTTGTTTTTTTTTTAAACACGTCAGGATGTAAAATACCATTTGTCAAACTACTGTCTGACCGGTAGTAATCATTCTTTGGTTCTCTTGAGTTCTCACAACCGGTACTAATGACTTGAACCCTGAGGCATCCTAGGCTTCCTATTCTTTAGATTCCTGAAGTATATTATAGCCTCGGAACAGAACTGACCATCCCTTAGGTGCAACTATTTTTTAGAGCCTGCGGCAAAGTGGATTGATGTGAATATGTTATGAGCTGGTAATGGGGGCCACTGTGTTGAGGTGTGATTTAAAAGTTATTTATGAAATGCCAAAGCTTTGGACAGTTGAGCTGAGAGGTCTCTATACCATTAGTTCTTATAATATGACACATGAAGTTTAAAAGAGGGCACACGAAAGATACATTTTATAAATAATTAAGACTTCATAATATCTCCTCTTTACAAGCTTTTTACTTCAGTATTCTTAGTTTTTACCTGGGTAAGTTGTAATAGATCTGGTATTTGTGTAATCTATTTGAATCTTAACTGGGCTGTCTTTGAAGATCTTTTTATACTCCCAAAACTTTAGATCCCTTTGAAGAGGACTTATTTTGCCAATATGCCGCTGACCATTTGTTATGCTATCTTTCGGATCTCATTTGTTATGGTGTCTTTGGAGATTGTCAAACATGATATGGTGACATCTCTTGCCATGCATTTAGACTGTATAAGAGTAAAACGTCTCAACGCATTAGTTGGCTTTTGTTTGAATCGAGTGATCCATCATGAGGTTGTCTTAAAACAGATTTAAAGTTTGACATAAGTTGTCATAAACTATTATTACAAGATATGTACTCAGACACTATCTCTTTGGTTAAGCATGAAGGTGTCTGCGCAGAGAGCAGTGATTTTACATAAATGGGCATAATGTCAGCAAATTATGACATTACATGATATGTCATGTTAATGAGAACCTTATGGAGACATCATGACAAGACATTCAAATCCATACCTGGGTGAAAATAGCATTTGTTTAATTTCAATATCTTGAAATAGTTGGCGTGACGTGCTGGATAGGTGAAGTTTGCACTTTCAGGACCATTGGTACCATTGAGCCTGGCAAACTTAACCAAGCACAACTAAAGTTTTCGAAAAGGAAACAAACACTGTACAAGCCAGGTCTTTAAAAAAAAATTGTTTTAACAAAAATTCACACTTTCCAGAACATTTCTTGTGGCAGCTCCTCAAATACTTTCTGATGTTGCCAATCCAGTTTGTGACTCTGTTGAGACAATGGAAATCTATTGATAATGTAAACCATGTATATTCCCCTTGCCTTTACTCAGGCTCCTTTACTACATATTTAAATTGTGCAGCAGACTTCCACTTTCTTAAATGACTACCCCATCTCTGTACCCCACACATATAATTATCTCTAAAGGTGCTCAGTCGAGCAGTGAATTTCAAGCACAGATTCAACTACAGACTAGGGAGGTTTTCCAATGGTTCGCGAAGAAGGGTACCTATTGGTAAATGGGTAAAAAGCATGGTGCAGTTATTAACAGTGGTGGAAAGAGTACTCAATTGTCATACTTGAATAAAAGTAAAGATACCTTAATAGAAAAGGACTCAAGTAAAAGTGAAAGTCACCCAGTGTTACGTAACTAGGAGTGGTGGGTGCCCAGTCAGGCGCAGAGAGCAGAGGTTTAAGGAAACCCTATTTATTCCGGTGAGAAAAGGCGAATAAATTAATAAATGACCGGCCCAAAACAGGACACAAACAGTCCGGAAAAATACAAAACAATACCATCCACAAAACAGAAAAGAGAAACAAGCCCGCACAAAAGCAGGCGGGCATAACAGGCTTAAATAGCGCTAAACCAAACCCCAAACAAGAAACAGGTGAAACCAATAAGACATAACCAACAGAAAAGGGAATCGGTGGCAGCTAATAGACCGCTGATGACGAGCGCCGCCCGAACAGGAAGGGGAGCCACCTTCAGTGGAAGTCGTGACACCCAGTAAAATACCTCTTGAGTAAAAGTCTAAAAGTATTTGGTTTTCAATATACTTAAGTATCAAAGTAAATGGAATTGCTAAAATGTACTTAAGTATCAAAAGTAAAAGTATAAACCATTTCAAATTGCTTATATTAAGCAAACCAGATGGCACAATTCTTTTTCTTTTCTATTCATTTGCGGATAGCCAGGGGCACACTCCAACACTCAGACATCATTTAGAAATGAAGCATTTGTGTTTAGTGAGTCCGCCGGATCAGAGGCAGTAGCGATGACCAGGGATGTTTTCTTGATAAGTGTGTGAATTGGACCATTTTCCTGTCAATATGTGACAAGAACTTTTTGGTGTCAGGGAAAATGTATGAAGTAAAAAGTAAATTTTTCTTTAGGAAGGTAGTGGAGTAAAAGTTGGCAAAAATATAAATAGTAAAGTACAGATAACCCAAAGAACGACTTAAGTAGTACTTTGAAGTATTTTGACTAAAGTACTTTACACCACTGGTTATTAATTCCACTTTGGATGGTGTATCAATACATCCAGTCACTACAGCGATAAAGCTGCCGGTCCTAACTCAGTTGCCGGAGAGGAAGGACACCACTCAGGCATTTCACCATGAGGCCAATGTTGATTTTAAAACAGTTACAGAGTTGAATGGCTGTGATAGGAGAACTGAGGACAGATCAACAACATTGTAGCTACTCCACAAAACAAACTTAAATTACTAAGTGAATAGAAGGAAGCCTGTACAGAATAAAAAAAATATCCCATAACATGCATCCTGTTTGCAATAAGGCACTTAAGTAATACTGCAAAAAATGTGGCAAATAAATTAAACATTTTGTCCTAAATACAAAGCGTTATGTTTGTAACAAATCCAACAACACATCACTGAGTACCACTCTTCATATTTTCAAGCATGGTGGTGGCTGCATCATGTTATGGGTATGTTTGACATTGTCAAGGACTATGGAGGGTTTTTTGGATAAAAAGAAACAGAATAGAGCTAAGCACAGGCAAAATCCTAGAGGAAAACATTGTTCAGTCTGCTGCATCAGACACTGGGAGACAAATTCACGTTTCAGCAGAACAAATACCTTAAACACAAGAACAAATATACAATGGCGTGGCTTACCAAGACAACATTGAATGTTCCTGAGTGGCCTAGTTACAGTTTTGACTGAACCCGGCTTTAAAATCTATGACAATAATTGAAAATGGCTATATAGCAATGATTAACAACCAACTTGACAGAGCTTGAAGAATTTCTTAAAGGATATTGGACACAAATGTGACCGACCTGCTCGATTTGGTCTCATGTAGCAAAATTTGAAATTGTGTTTTTTACATTGGATAATAGTAGAGAATGAGAGCTAGAAAATTGTATATCATACATTACAGTTGAGGAACAATGAGAAAGTAATTCTGTTTTGAAAGTTAATAAACACTTTTGAGAAAATGACCCTGGAATGTTCTGGTAAACCTACTGGAGAGCTCTTCTTTGTCTACACCCATTCAGCATCGTTCACACCCTCTTATGCCTTACCCCCACCCATCTCTTTAAGGATTCACATGTGAGGCCATGTACTAAACAACCAAAGATTTAAGACTAAAGTCAGGTTTATACTACGGGTGTGTTTGTAAATTCAATCTAGAGTGCCAGAGTGTGCTCAGAGTGCGCTCTGGGCTTTCGTAAACTCGGAGTGTTGTCAGATTGTCTGTTGGTAAATTCAGAGCCTTTCGCTCTCGGAGCATTCAGAGTGCACACTGGACTCTGGCCAAGGAGTTGACTAGCTTGCTAGCTACTTCCAGACGCTGGTTAGGCTGTTTTTTCTGTTATCCAGAGCATTGGTTACTGTAACTATGCGGCTGGCAATAATTTAACTGTAAATTTACCAGCTATGTCTATCGACAGTTGTGTCACAGGGACATCATGAACATTCTAATGAAATGGTTAACAAGAAATGTGTGGTTGAAAAACGAGTTTTAATGACTCCAACCTAAGTGTATGTAACTTCCGACTTCAACTGTATATTAGTGTTCTATTTTCCCTAAAAACCTTTTTTTAATATATTTTACTTCCACTTTGACATTAGAGTTTTTTTTCGTGTGAATCATTGACAAAAAAAATGTTAATTAAATCCATTTTAATCTCAATACTTTTTGGAGGCACTGTAAACTCAATGAAAATATTCAGGAGAACAGCCAGTAAACTGCTCTTCTAAAGCTATGTTTATTCTGCTCACGCTATCACACAATGGAGTGCTGCAGAAAGACCACATGAAGACCACACAAAGAAAAAACATGGACTTTCTCAATAGTAAATATTTCTGTTTTGAATTGTTGACTAGAGGACACTTTGGCGGAGAGCACAAAAGACGGCTGACGTGTAAAATGTGTCAGCGAAAGCTCCCCAGTTTGCTGCACGTAAAGACGGATGACTGGAGTTATCCCAGATAGGTGAAGTTCTGCTGGAGACATCAGAAGAAACAGTGAGCAGTGCTTCATGTCAACATGTGGCCATACTGGGACCGGTAACAGAGATTGTACTCTAGCCATCTTGCCTGTCCAAATCAAACATGCTTGCTCAGGTAGCTCTGCAACCTGTATTGAGAAGCTGATGATAGACTTGCTTGCATCTGAAGGATAAGAAAGAAAGAGATTCTTCAAAAAACAATGGGACAGGAGAAATATTTGAGCAGCTACAAATTCAAGGGCCTAGAACTGTATATTCTTACAGCTGCCAGAGGTCTACACTCAGAGACAGATTCCTGTCACCAACGAAAACACAATCACAGAATATCAATGGTCAATGGTCCACTCAACAGCAGCACCAGCGTAGATAAACATGGAAGACAGTGCATGGCATCAAATTGTATCTCTATTGCAAACATCGAAGCACTCCTTGTCAAGCAATACAATCACGATTTCCCAGAACAGCGTCACAATGACCAGCAGTTCCTCAAGATAGCATCAGACTCTGCGACACTGAAGAATTGACATTACCACCTTCAACACCCTTTTCGGAATCAGAACAGAAGGCCTTTAACCTCATAATGAAGTTCAACAATGACAAAGTTCTATTTGAGTACTACAAAGGTTTTTATGAATGAGGTCATACAGAAAGGTCACGTTGAAAAGGTACCAGAAGACCAGCTGCTTGATGAAGGACAAGTGTGGTACATTCCACCTTATGCTGTCTACCATCCAATATTGAAGACTATCTGTGTGGTTTTTGACTGCGCTGCTTCATTCAAGGCCACATCTCTCAACAACGAGCTCCTGCAAGGCCCAGACCTATCCAACACACTGCTCAGTGTTCTGCTCAAGTTTCAGCCAGAGCCCATTCCCTTGATGGCCAATACTGAGGGCACGTTCCTTCAGGTCAGAGTACCACCTCAGGACGTTGACTTCCTGAGTTTCCTGTGGTGGCCTGATGTTGATGTAAGCCAACAGCTGGCAGAGTACGGGATGACAGTCCATCTATTCAGTGCAATTTCATCCCCCCGCTGCTCTAGCTTTGCACTTAGTAAAACTGTTGAGGATACCCCGGTCGGAGACCTCAGAGCTGCCGTGCTGTCCTGGCTGTCCTGGGTTCATTACCTGCAGTGGAGAAGGTGAAAGAGGTGAAAGAGCTTGACCACGACAGAGAGAATTTACCTGTGGAAAAGCACTGTGTGTCCAGTGGGACGTGGAGGCTGGCACACTTTGATTCCGAACAGTCACGAAGAATCGACCACACACAAGAGGTATAGTATCTGTTGTGTGCTCAGTGTATGATCCTCTGGGATTCCTTACACCTTTCATCCTGACAACAAGGGGAATACTCCCAGGAGCTGTGCAAATCCAACTGTGGCTGGGATGAAGAAATACCAGATGTATTTTCTCAGCAGTGGAAGAAACGTCTTGCAGATCTGAACCAACTGACTGGTTTCTATGTCAACAGATGCATCAAACCAAGTGGCTTCGGCAAGGTAATATCTGCACAGTTGCAACATTTCTGCGATGCCAGTGTTGTGACCTATCTACTGCAAAGAAACCCCACAGACGATCCCCACGTCACATGCATCATGGAAAGAGCGAGAGTGGCCCTGCTAAACTACCCTCCCCAACTAGAGCTTTCAGCAGTAGGTCTTGCAGTATGTGTTGATACAATGTTGAAATCAGAGTTTCAGATTCAGCTGCAAAAATCTGTCTTCTGGACTGATAGCAAATCTGTGTTAAGCTACATAGCCAAAGAAACAAGGTTGCACACATTCATGGCAAACAGAGTCTCAGTCATCAGAGGTTTGTCAAAGACTACTGGGTGGCGGTATGTGAGCTCCAAAGTCATTCCAGCAGATGATGTGGCACGACTGCAAATCTTTCCTGAAATACAGAGATGGATTGAAGGTCCAGATTTCCTGTTGAGGGTGGAGTCACAGGGGCCAGAAATACCAGATGAGCCCCATCCCTTCTGAAGATCCTGAGGTAAAGAAAGACATCACTGTCAATCACATAGTGGTGAAAAAAAGAAAAGAGCCCCACAAATCAACAAATAGAAATCTCTTTTCACAGTGTAGCTTGAAAATTGGCAGTTGTTTGGATGCTGAGAGTAAAGACAACACTACAGCAAAGAAAAGTCAGAAAATAAATTAGATTCAAAGCAACTTACTTCCTGAAGGAATAAAATTGACTTGGACGTCAAGTCGTGGAGGTGTGTGGGAGCGGCTGATACGCCAGGTAAAATCCATTCTGACCTCAGTCATGAGAAAACAAACACTGGATGATGAAGGCTTTACAGACAGCTTTCTGTGAAGTGGAAGCTATCCTGAATGATTGTCCAATCACCACAGCGTCTGATGACCCCAATGATCTGGAGGCCCTCAGACCAAACCACCTTCTACTACTGAAAGGTAAAACTCATCATGCCACCAGGGCTGCTTCAGAAGGAGGACTTGTAATTCCAGATGAAGATTCAGTATCTGATGGATCTGTTCTGGAAAATATTAATCAGCGAGTACCTTCCATTAATGCAGGAGCGCCAAAAATGGAAGCTCTTAAAAAGGAGTCTCACCACAGATTACATTATACTAGTAGTGGACGATATAGCACCACGCAACTCCTGATTGATGGCCAGAGTCATCAAACCCTTCCCTGATTCTAAGGGTCAGGTAAGGAGTTCACTCTTCAAGACCAAGACGAGCATCTTGGAGCGGCCTATCAGCGAGCTGTGCTTGCTGCAGGAAGCAACATAGTAGGACTAACAGAGTATACTGACACTTTACAAAGACACATTTTTAAAATGTGTCTTACCTAGCTAAATATATGTATTTAGCTAGGCAAGTCAGTTAAGAACAAATTCTTATTTACAATGATAGCCTGCCCTGGCCAAACCCGGACGACACTGGGCCAATTGTGCTCCGCCCTATGGGACTCCCAATCACGGCCGGTTGTGAGATGCAGTTCCTTAGACAGCTGCGCCACTCGGGAGCCCATACACCAACGTGGCCCCGGGTGGGTCTCAACAAAGGACTAATACACACAAAAGAACTATGGACTTGAGAAATACTGTATGTATGAAATATAATAATGCTTTATTTTGGCTTGCAGCCACAATTAGGGGCTGGAATGTAGGAGCCATTTCTCATGTTTTATGTTTTATTCTCTTCCTCCCTATTTACTTACCTGTTTAGCCCTGACTAACCCCCCTTGATTTTGATTTGTCCCCATTGATTATATATGGCTGCCAGGTGTGGGCTAGTCTGCCTGGGAGCACAGGCAATTTTCAACCGCATTGCGTCGTATCATATTGGTTTGATTTTGGATTATTGGAAAAAAAGAAAATAAATGGACTAAAACTATTCTTGGATTCCTCTTTTTTATTGGATTGTGTGTGTTGTAATTAAATCCAGGTCACTAGTAAGTTGCATCAGTAACTGTTTTGGTATTTTCCACTACAAAGTGTTGTACAAATACCCTTGCAGCTTATATGCAGATATGCACGCACACGCGCACGCACACACACATCTACAGTGAGGGGAAAAGTATTTGTTTCACTAGGTCTTACCTAGTGTGCCTAGACAGTGAATATACTACAGGTATATGTATGCCCGCGGGCCTCTTGCCTAAGCACTCCCTAGGTGCCTGCCTTCCCCTTCCCCCCTGGGAACAAATGAAACAGGGGAACAAAATTTCTCAGACAAACTAAGAAACAAAGGACATCAAATAAGCTCTATCTCAGCAACAAACTCACACAGAACATACCAACTGCTCCCAGCAACAACTAACAAAGTACATACCAACGACCAACATGCTATAACCCTCAGCCATCAACCTCCTCTCTCAGCAATGATCTATATCACATTCAATCTCTCTGCAATGACCTCCCAGTAATGATCACTCTTCTGAACAGAACACTGGCTTTTATATAGCTTCAGAAGGCATTGGAAATTGGAGACAGCTGCATCCTGATGAGGGGGGCCTAGCCAGTCTCCAGACCTTAATCCCATAGAAAATCTGTGGAGGGAGCTGAAGGTTCGAGTTGACAAACGTCAGCCTCGAAACCTTAATGACTTGGAGAAGATCTGCAAAGAGGAGTGGGACAAAATCCCCCCTGAGATGTGTGCAAACCTGGTGGCCAACTACAAGAAACGTCTGACCTCTGTGATTGCCAAAAAGGGTTCAAGGGATCAAATACTTCTTTCCTTCATTAAAATGCAAATCAATTTATAACATTTTTGACAAGCGTTTTTCTGCATTTTTGTTGTTGTCTCTCACTGTTCAAATAAACCTACCATTAAAATTATAGACTGATCATTTCTTTGTCAGTGGGCAAACGTACAAAATCAGCAGGGGATCAAATACTTTTTTCCCTCACTGTATGTGTATGACAATGTACAATGTCCGTATACACTTTTTCTTGCACCGATTCTAAAAACTCTGTAATACCGTATTGTCAGCATCGGGTGCACTGCACAGGACTCCTGTGTGTGTGTGTCTGGTGATGAAAATCTAGGCTTCATCAACTTTGTCACAAAGTCTATGCATTCACTAGTACAGCAAGATGGGCAAAACAGCCCCTGAATACCAATGAATTCATGTTCCCTGTCAACAGAAAAACATCACATCCTGTATTGGAAAGCTAGAGCGGAACAATCACTTTTCAACAGTAAAATATCACATCCTGCATTGGAGAGCTAGAGCAAAACAATCACCTTTCAACAGTAAAATATCACATCCTGCATTGGAAAGCTCGAGCAAAACAATCACCTTTCAACATAATATAATTCCAAATTAATAATTTGTAGAGTACTCTGTATGTCATATAATTGGGTAGTTTTCAATATTATTTCTGTTGTAGAATTCTAATACTAGCTCTACAGAAACCCCTGCCAAGTAAATCATGCATGGAATGCAAATATGCAAACTTGGCCTAAAATGTTAGTTTCACAATCTCTTTATTTCAAGCCTCTAGAGAAGCATTATGGCCTATAATAATATATTAAACCACAATGAAGGCGTCACAAGCCGTAAGATTACAATCAGTCCAAAGTCCCTGGAAATCTTGTAACCTGCCAGGTATCGTGCCGGGTGAGATTACAACACCAGCAAATCCTATTGTACCATGAGCTTATCCTGTTAGTGGAATTTACTTGTTTGGATGGGAAAGAGGTAGAGATTACACAGTCTTAAACACGGATGAGACAAACTGAGTGGTTTAGAAAATGCCAAAGTTT
The DNA here is from genome assembly GCF_018296145.1 of Oncorhynchus tshawytscha. Taxonomy (NCBI): domain Eukaryota; kingdom Metazoa; phylum Chordata; class Actinopteri; order Salmoniformes; family Salmonidae; genus Oncorhynchus; species Oncorhynchus tshawytscha. The sequence continues at coordinate 37,823,318 of NC_056431.1, forward strand.
GTACTATAAAGAAACTATATCCTAATACATTACACACAAACACACACAAACGATCACACACAATTACACACACAATCCCACTGTGGGGGATGACATCATATTACTAATTCGCTGTGGTCCAGGGTTTTAGTGCGCATTCCTCTATTAACGCCCTGTATCGATGTGTGCTAAAGTTCATGGACAGGACTAGAGCTGAGATGGCAGATCCAATAGAAAGTTGTGCAGTTCCAGTACAGGCCAGCAGAGAACAGAGTAGTCCACCTGCTGCCCATGGTGGTATCTCACTTTGCAGTCTTGAAAAGGGGAGGTGGCTGAGATGAGGGTGTTGGGGTGGGTGTTTGGTTGTAGTGCCTTTACGGTGAAACTGAGGTTCTCTGTCTAACATATTAATGGCTAAGCTGGCACCACCAGCGCCCAGGGACACAGAACATTTCCCCCCTGACACCGGTTTCCTTTTCTCTCACGTCTTCCTCCTATGACACATTGATCTGTAAATACACATGCGAGGGCATACACACATATCAACCATTTCTATATATAGTTTCGGAGATGATTCTCTGACAGATGACAAATCTTTCTACCTCTCTCTTAGGTGCTTTCTTCCACAGCACCAGGCCGACTGAAGGAGAGTGTTTGTAATATTCATTGTTAATACTTCCGTTGTCCATAATGTTTTATTCTGAATGAGAAGAAAATAAAAAAAACTAGTTGCACCTGAAGATGTCTAACCAACTTTAACCAACATGTTGGTGTTGCGTTAATCTCTAAACACTGGCCATCCCCTCTATTATGACACATAATGCCCAAGGTTACCCAATCCTGATGTTAACATGTTATGTCAGGTGCCATACTATGCTTAGGTGTGAGGATGGTTATGATGATGCACTCTCACAATCTGTTGTCAGATGTCACGGCATTATGCAAGTTCTCAGTCAGGGCCTGTACATTTTGCCCCCCCACCCACCCCAAAAGTTTTAATTCTGTGGCGGTACCTGCATGGCAGTGATAGGATACAACTGTAGTCGTACAGTACCACTGGTACCACTGGTTGAAGTTCCTGCCTCTTGATAAAGTAATTCATGTGGGGTTCTCACACCTCCTACCGAGGTTGAAACACTAAATCAACACCTCGCTGACATTAGAAGGAGAAGGAAAGAACAGAAGAAATAGAAAGGAGGAAGATCCTCTCAATTAACAACACCAGGATCCCACTCCGTTGGAGTAAGAGACAACCCTCCTCTCTCTCTCCACTACGATTTTGGGGCCCCTACCATCCAGCTTTGACAGAGGGCAGAGGAATAAATGGGTGCTGTTCTCAGCAGGCCATGGCAATGGAGTGTCTGCCTCTCACGCCATCGCTCGCTTCATATTCTTTTTAATGTCTAACTTTGGAGAAGCAGAAGGCTGTGGTATAGCATTGTAAGTTGTGACTATTGCGTCTGTCTGTACCATGAACACAGGGAGTATGTACATTAAGGCCTCCACATTCACCTTGTAAGAGAAGACAAGAACACCTGGGGTATCTCATTCTCCTGAAGAAGGACAGGAAGAATCCTCCATCCTTCAACAAATTCAGCATAACTAACATCAGGCATTGACCAAAACAACCTACAAAAGGCACTCCTTTGTTTAATAGTGTATGTTGTTTAAAAGGGTCAGAGAAATTGGAATGTGTCAATCGGCTCTATAGTGGATACTTTGATATATGGTTACATACTGTGTATGACCTGTTCTCATACAAAATAATGACCTGAGTTGATTTTGCACCCAATAATGCTACAGAGGTTATTAGGAATCGTATTCATGTTAAGAAAAGTGAAATTCTTCTGATACTGCCCAGTGGATAACAGCAGAAATAGTCAATTCTTGTTTTAAAGAAAGAAGTACATCACTCCACACACACACACACACCTGTGTATGCAAAACACAAAAACGAGGTAGTAACAACAAGAAGGGCATCCCAAGAAGCAACACCTTCAACTGTTTGCACCTCAAAGCCATGTTTCGCACAAATTCCCATAAGTCAAATGTCAACACTGTTTTGGAGCAATTTTTTTGCAATGTTTTCATTTGCAACACACAAGTCAGTAGAGGCACAAAAAAAAAACAAGAACAAATGAAAACCTGGTTTTAGTGAAAAACTAATAAACTAAAACATTCGTAGAGGTCATGACGTTGTGTCGAGAAGTTTGCTTCGCACTGAATCTAAATATAAATCAAAGCACACCTACTGTACCTACAGTGGTATTGATTTAGCTATGTACCGTATATCACAGCTTTGTTAAATACGCTGTTCTGATTGGCCAAGTTGATGTTTAAGAACATAAGATAACCACATGATTAAAAAAAGTGACATGTGCCTTGAAGTCGCTCCAACAAGAAGTGTCTGTATGCTTTCCACGTACACTGTAAATAGACTACCACATGTTTCTCATTTGACTTGCTGTTTCCCCAAAATAAAACTGAGAACATAACTGCAGTTGTTCAATTTGATTTTGATATAGACATAGTGAGCTACTGAACGCTGGTCAAACAATACGCTCTGGGTGAAGTTTCCCCTAGGTACAGATCTAGGATCAGGTTTCCTCCCCTAACCTAACCTTAACAAGGTGCTCTTCCAAAAGGGTGTGGTACTTATTAAACCACATAGAGAAAAACAGCCAACAATTTTGAAACTTTTTGCATAGATGTTTAAGGCATTCTTTATTGAAGGCCACTGAAAAAAATGATTGTTTGAAAAAGCCTTGGCATTACTAAGCTTTCATGTTTTAGCATATGGCCTTTACCCAGGTGTGCATTTTAGGGACATTGATATTGACACCCTAAAGGCTCTGGCAAGTGGACTAGTCCAGTGTACCTCTCATTATGCATGCACATCATGGTTCACCAGATGCCTCAAACATCTATGCTAGACCAGAATAAGCTAGACCAGTCAAAACAAGCTTGTAAGAATAGTACTTAAACTTCCCCCTCGTACTCATCTGGAGGTTGTGCATTTTAAGCAGCTGGGCAGGCTATCTGTGGAAAAAAAAGGTAGTTTTAATTCAACTTGGTCTGGTCCACAGAATTATCAGCCCCCAGGTACCTATCCATCTATTTTTAACTTGTTAGAGTTGTCCACCAGTGTAATACCAAAATCAGAGACTAATATTCACTGATTTAAATATATAAATCTATCTGTTAAAAACACATTTTTATATACCAGCAGTGTCGAGTGGAACAACTACCAAATCAACTCAAGGCCATACTGTACCAACCACAAATACTTTCATAAATTATTTCAAAAGCTGGCTAATGTGTGAACAGTATAATTTTTGTATGTATTGTCTGTGCCTTTGGAAAGTACTTAAACCCCTTGACTTTTTCCACATGTTGTTACGTTACAGCCTTATTCTAAAATGGATTACATAAAAAAAGCAATGACAAAATGAAAACAGGTTTTTAGAGATTTTTGCAAATGTATAATTCTTTTTAAAAAATGTATTCAGACCCTTTGCTTTCTGACTCGAAATAGAGGTCAGGTGCATCTTGTTTCCATTGATCATCCTTGAGATGGGTTCTACAACTTGACTTGAGTCCACCTGAGGTAAATTCAATTGATTGGACATGATTTGGAAAGGCACACATCCGTCTACATAAAGTCCCATAGTTGACAGTGCATGTCAGAGCAAACACCAAGCCATGAGGTGAAAGGAATTGTCCGTAGAGCGCAGAGAAAGGATTGTGTCAAGACACGGATCTGGGGAAGATTAACAAAACATTTCTGCAGCATTTTAGGTCCCCAAGAACACAGTAGCTTCCATCATCCTTAAATGGAAGACATTTGGAACCACCAAGACTCTTCCTAGAGCTGGCCACATGGCCAAACTGAGCAATCGGGGTAGAAGGGCCTTGGTCAGAGAGGTGACCAAGAATCCGATGGTCACTCTGAAAGAGCTCTAGAGTTCCTGTGTGGAGATGGGAGAACCTTCCAGAAGGGTAACCATCTCTGCAGCACTCCACAAATCAGGCCTTTATGGTAGAGTGGCCAGATGGAAGACACTCCTCAGTAAAAGCCACATGACAACCCACTTGGAGTTTGCCAAAAGGCACTTTAAGCATCTCAGACCATGAGAAACAAGATTCTCTGGTCTGATGAAACCAAGATTGAACTCACGTCATGAGGAAACCTGGCACCATCCATATGATGAAGCATGCTGGTGGCAAAATCATGCTGTGGAGATGTTTTTCAGCTGGCAGGCACTGGAAGACTTCTCAGGATCGAGGCAAAGATGAACGGCGCAAAGTACAGAGAGATCCCTGATGAAAACCTGCTCCAGAGCTCTCAGGGTCTCAGACTGGGGTGAAGGTTAAAATTTGTGATTTTTCGTTCCAACCGCTGTGTTTTTGTGAGACGCAGAGTATGTGAATGGATGATCTCTGCATGTGTGTTTCGTGAAGCAAGGAAGATGGGGTGTGATGGTGTGGGGGTGCTTTGTCAGTGATTTATTTAGAATTCAAGGCACACTTACCAAGCACGTCTACCACAGCATTCTGCAGTGATACGCCATCCCATCTGGTTTGCTCTTAGTGGGACTATCATTTGTTTTTCAACAAAATAATGACCCAAAATACACCTCCAAGCTGTGTAAGGGCTATTTGACCAAGAAGGAGAGTGATTGAGTGCTGTATCAGATGAGCTGGCCTCCACAATCACCCGACCTCAACCCAATTGAGATGGTTTGGGATGAGTTAGACCGCAGAGTGAAGGAAAAGCAGCCAACATGTACTCAGCATATGTGGGAACTCCCTCAAGACTGTTGGAAAAGCTTTCCAGGTGCCTCATGAAGCTGGTTGAGAAAATGCAAAGCTGTCATCAATGCAAAGGGTGGCTATGAAGAATCTAAGATATATTTAGATTTGTTTAACACTTTTTTGGTTACTCCATGATTCCATATGTGTTATTTCATAGTTGTGATGTCTTCACTATTATTCTACAATGTAGAGCATAGTAAAAATAAAGACAAACACTTGATTGAATGAGTATGTGTCTCCAAACCTTTGACTGGTCCTGCATATGTATGTATTTTTACTCACTAATAAAATAAAATAAATCGAAACTGTGAAGGGGCCATTTCATGAATGTGAAGAGACATCAATTACATAGCACCAAAAACATTGATATTTTGAACTTGTCAAGTCAAGCCTTCGATATTGGGTAGGCCTACATGGTGGGAAGGGATGTATTATATTTTTGTTGAGATTGACAGTCTATTTATTGTGGTGTTGAAAACGCAACCATGTTATTGAAGTGCCTGAAGTCGGTATGCCTAGTTTCTTGGTTGTGTGCGTTGGCACAGAAACCTGTTGGTGGAACATTTCACATTGTCTCTTATTATATAAATGTATTATATTTAAACTTGTTTTACCTCCTCCAATTGAGAGTGCCTTGAAAATAAAATATTTGTTTCCTGTCTCTGTGCTTTCGCTTCTGCTTTGCTCACACTTGGCTGTGTATGCTATGTAACTGTAAAGCACTCTGTGACTATTGAAATAAAAAGGGTTTTATAAAATAAATGTGATTTATTGGAGGTGAGACACTGAACCCTGAACCTACTTTTCCGTGATGCTATGTATCTATCAATGTGTGTTGTACCTTGACTGACAGGCCCAATGTCTCATTTTTTCTCTCACAAAGATGACTCGTGAATGTGAGCATGCCCATGCATGCTTCAGCCCAGCATGAATAAAAACAGAAAATGTGGAAAAGTGCTCAATTGCAAAAGAACAACAAAAAAAACTGTTGTTCTGATTAAATAAGCAATACAAATGGCCGTTTTTCGACTAGTTGAGTATCTGGAGCATCAGCATTTGTGGGTTCGTTTACACCCTCAAAATTGCCAGAAACAAAAGAACAGTCTATTCTTGTTCTGAGAAATGAAGGCTATTCCATGCGAGAAATTGCCAAGAAACTGAAGATCTCGTACAACGCTGTGTACTACTCGCTTCACAGAACAGCGCAAACTGGCTCTAACCAGAATAGAAAGAGAAGCGGGAGGCCCCGGTGCACAACTGAGCAAGAGGACAACCATTGTTGACAAAGTCTCTCTCACTTGATTAGAATATTCCACCACAAAATTGAGCTGCACTTCCTAACCTTCTGCCAAAGGTATGAACATATTTCCCTCAGATTACACACACCCACAAATAATTCTAAAACAAATCCAACAAATCCAAGCAGCAAGGTTTGTTTTGCCAGTTGTACTTTTGCACAATTTGCACATCATTACAACACTGTATAATGACATTTGACACTTCTTTATTATTTGAGAACTTTTGTGAGTGTAATATTTACTGTTAGTTTTTCATTGTTTATTTCACTTGCTTTGCAATGTAAACATATTTGTCCCATGGCAATGAAGCACCTCAAATTGAAATTGAATTAAATGCGGAAGACACATTTCAGTTGAATGCATTCAGTTGTACAACTGACTAGGTATCCCATTTCCCTGTCCTGCCTCTTGCTCAGGAGTGACTTCTGTCTGGCCACTCTCCCATACAGCCCAGATTGTTGAAATACTCTAGAGCAGGGGTGTCAAACTCAAATACCCAGTGGGCCAAAATGTAAAACCTGAACAAAGTCACGGGCCAACATTGAACAAATTAACCTTTTAATATGGACCCAAACAAGTTTTGCTTTAACATTGAATATGGAACAAGCATCGCTTATTACCATACAATCTATAATTTAATAGTGGAGACATGCAAAATCGAATTTCAAATGAAAAAACACATCAATGGCATTCATTTATTAAATAAATAAAATGTAAATAAAAATTGTATGCCTCTTTTCTATTTGCAGCCTTCTGATTTAAATACCAAAATAAACTTTTTCCACTGGCTAATAATTTTACAAATAAAATGATAATAAATCAATCAACCATTCAAGCCCATGCCTTGTAGCAAGAAAAAGTGCATAAAGAAAACGTTAATTATTGCACACTGGTCTAATCTGATGTGCCCAAGCCAGCTACCTGGCATCTCTTCTTGGATGCTAGTTCATCAATGTCTGGGCTCAAGCTCTGAGCTGAAGAAATCCTCAGTATCGAGCGAAGATGTTCATCAGTCAGACGTCTCCTGTGAGTTGTTTTGGTCATCTTCATCGAGGAGAAAAGTTGCTCGCATAGATAAGTGCTGCCGAACATGGAGAGCATCTGAGCAGCTTGGGTGCGGAGCTGAGGCATTGTGTCAGGGATGAACCGTGGAAACTGTGCGGCGCCCACAGCATCATACTTTGACTTCAGCGTGTCGTTGCACTGGAGTTCAATCAGCTCCATTTGGATGTTGGTTGGTGCATTTTCCACATCAACTGCGAAGGGATTACTAAGCAGTTCAAACTTGCATTTCTGGGCATCGAAGTCGGCAAATCGCCGGCTAAACTCAGCGGCGAGAACACTGAGTTTTTCAGCAAACTGTGCGCATGGGAACACGGCGGTAGAGATCTGCGCTTTTATGGATTGGCAGCAGGGAAAATGGCAAGGGTTTCCTTGCAGCATCTGATTCTCCCACAGGCACAGTTTAGTTTTGAAGGCCCTCACTGCAGCGTACATGTCCATGATGATGCGCCCCCGCCCCTGAAGCTGCAGGTTCAGCGCATCGAGATGGCTCGAGATGTCACAGAGAAAGGCCAGCTCACACAGGAACTTTTGCTCCCGGAGCTCTGCTGTATCCTTCCCTTTGGTTTCCAGGAATTGACATATTCCCTCACGCAGCTCGAAACATCTGTTCAGTACTTTTCCTCTGCTTAGCCATCTCACCTCTGTGTGATACGGCACGTCTGCGTATTCCGAACCACACTCCTCCAGAAAAGATTTAAACTGGCGGTGATTTAGATAAAGTTAACTACCTGTGTTACTGTGGTCATAACATGTTCCATCTTTAGGGCTTTGGCACACAGTGCTTCCTGATGTATGATGCAGTGGTAAACAGTTAGCTCACCTGCACAGTTCTCTTCCCGCATCTTCTCCCGAACCATGCCCACCAGTCCACTCTTTTTACCGCACATCGCTGGCGCACCATCTGTCGTTAATCCAACGAGTTTATCCCACGGCAGCTTTATTTCAGTTACACATTTGGAAACCTCCTCAAAGATTTCCTTTCCTGTGGTTGTGCCATGCATTGATTTGAATCCTAATAGCTAACACACAGATTTGAGTCCACTCCACGGATGAAGACTGACAGCTGAGCAGTATCAGATGCGTCGCAGCTCTCATCCACAGCGAGGGAGAACGCAACAAAATCTTTTCCCTTTTCCATCAGCTGGTCATACAGATTGGTGGCAAGATCACATGTGCGATCAGCTACTGTGTTCCTGCTCAGGCTCACGTTTGAAAATGCTTGTTTTTTCTCTGGGCATACGAGGTCACAAACCTTCATCATGCACTTTTTCATGAACTCTCCCTCATTAAAGGGCCGGGCTGATTTTGCGATCTCTGCTGCCACTATATAACTAGCCTTTACAGCAGCCTCGCTTTGTGATGTGGCTTTTTAAACATATTCTGTTGTGAAACCAAACTTCTTTTCATCTCCTCTACTTTCTGGCTCCTTTGAGTCATGTCCAGGTCCTTGTATTTGTCATGGTGTTTCGTTTCATAGTGTTGTCTAATGTTGTACTCCTTACTTACAGCCACGTTGACTCCACAAACAAGACAAACAGGTTTGTCTTTTACATATGTAAACAGATATTCTGCCTCCCACTTGTCCAGAAAGCTCCTGTTTTCTGCCTTTCTTTTCGCCATTTTTGGGAAGGGTTAGCTCGCTGACAGTTGTAGCGTCTATGTTGCTATGACTATTGTCACAGAGGAGAGAGCGTTTCTGGGTCCTGTCCTGATTGGCGCGCGAAAACAGCAGTGCATTATGGGATTCGTAGTATTAGTGGTGAATGCGCTGTATAATACCGGCGGGCCAGCTCTAGTAGTAATTTGGTATTGTCTCGTGGGCCAAATATAATTACCCCGCGGGCCAAATTTGGCCCACGGGGCAGAGTTTGACACCCATGCTCTAGAGACTGTTCTCCCATCTCAGCCAAGGAACTCTTTGGTTCTGTCAGAGTGGTCATTGGGTTCTTGGTCACCTCCCTGACCAAGGTCCTTCTTGGTCGGTTGCTCAGTTGGGTTGGACGGCCAGCTCTAGGAGTCTGTGTAGTTCCATATTTTTCATTTCACAATGATGGAGACCACTGTGCTCTTGGAAACTTTCAACACTCTAGAAATGGTTTAATATCCTTCCCCAAATATATGCCTCATCATAATTATTTTTTGGAGATCTATGGACAGTTCCTTGGACTTCATGGTATAGTTTCTGCTCTGACATGCACTGTCAAATGTAGTACCTTATATAGACAGGTGTTTCTTTCTAAATCATGTCCAAACACTTGAATTGGCCATAGGTGGACTCCAATCAACTTGTAGCAAGGATGATCAAAGGAAATGTGATGCAGCTGAGCTCATTTTGGAGTGTCATCGCAAAGGTATCTGAATATTTATCTAAATGAGATATTTCTGTATATATATATATATATATATATATATATATATATATATATATATATATATATATATATATATATATATATATATATACATATATATATATATATATATATATATATATATATATATATATATATATATATTTAAAATGTGCCCAAAAATCTAAAAACATGTTTTCACATTGTCTTTATCGGGTATTGTGTGTAGATGGGTGAGAGATAAATATATATTTAATCAATTCTGGATTCTGGCTGTAACGCTACAAAATGTAGAATAAGTCAAGGGGTGCCATACTGTATATGGCAACAGCTCCTGCCAACCAGCCAAATAGCAGCATTTCTGTCGCATATTTACAACTTTGTCAAATGTCGTATTTGAAATGCTGCATGGTTTCATCCTGTCAAGATGGCAATGTGGGTTATGTACATGTCAATCAAATCCCTTTGTGTTTATGGGTGGCATATTTCACATGCAAGCCAGAAGATAAATGTGAACTGGGCTATGGCTCTAGTATAATAAAAGCACTTGAAAATAATAAGGCACATATAAAAGAGATAAATATAATATAAAATGTGAGTTTGAAATTGAAATCTATCTATAAAATTATTATTTTTCAAAATCATGTTAACCTCTACGCGATCGGTGTCCCCCTCGCAGGACAGTTGAGCTAACATATGCTAATCACATTAGCCTGAGGTTGTAAGTAACAAAAAAAAATCCCAGTACATAGACATATCTGATATAGGCAGAAGCTTAAATTATTGTTAATCTAACTGCACTGTCCAATTTACAGTAGCTATTACAGTGAAAGAATACAATGCTATTGTTTGAGCAGTGTGCACAATTAGGAACTTGAAAATGGGCTCATTTGGGTAGTCTTGATACAACATTTTGAACTGATATGCAATGGTTCATTGGATAAGTCTAAAACGTTGCACATACACTGCTGCCATCTAGTGGCCAAAATCTAAATTGGTACAAAAAAACAGATGTTTTGTCTTTGTATTATCTATTACTAGATCTAATGTGTTATATTCTCCAACATTCATTTCACATTTACACAAACTTCAAAGTGTTTCTTTTCAAATGATATCAAGAATATGCATATTCTTGCTTCAGGTCCTGAGTTACAGGCAGTTAGTCTTGGATATGTCATTTTAGGCAAAGATTTTTTTTTTAAAGGGTCGGCTCTGTTATTGCACACAGTGAGTTCAAACAAATTATGATTGTGATTTAAGCACAATTTTACTCCAGAACTCATTTAGGCTTGCCATAACAAAAGGGTTGAATACATGACTCAAGACATTTCAGCTTTTCATTTTTTGTTCATTTGTAAACATTTGACAGTTTAAATTCAGGATGTAACACAACAAAATGTGTAACCATTCAAAGGGTGTCAATACTTTCTGAAGGCACTGTAAGTATTTTTGTCCTTTAGTGCCGCCAGCTACAGTAGTGATTAAAGTGGTGAAACTGCTTCCTCTGTTCCCAAGTTGGAGGCTGAAGCTTGGGATCTGAAGCATTGGTCTTTCAAACAGCTTTGTTAGCAGTAACAAAGTCTTCAACATTGCTGAATATGGGATCTGAGGCTATCCTAGCCTGCCTCTCCATGAAACTCACCAAGTCTTTGAAACTTGCTCTTTGCTCAGTTTCTTCTTGAACGTCACATGCAGCTGATGTTCACTTGTCTCGGAGGTTGAATGGAGATGATGCTTCTCATGTTGGGGGGTGTATTCATCTCTGTCATGTACTAGATGACAACCTCTCAGAAATAGGCATGCGGAGCCTTACCCCATCTTCAACTCTAATGGGTGACCAGCACAGAGCCTTCTCCATATAATCAGCAGTGATCCTCATACCATTACCAACGTTTTGCTTTAGGAACTTCTTGTCTTCCATATACCCTCTTGCGGGGTCCATATATAAACGGCTGCAAACAAGGTCTCTTGGTTGCCCGCTGGTATACTGTTTTAAGAAGTACAGCTTGTCTTGGTGACTGTCAGTTTTGCTGTCGATGCCATGATCAAAAACTCTGATGAAGGATTGATAATACAAAGGATCACACTGACAAGCATCTTTTGATCGCTTTCATCAGCACCAATACCAGTGTGGGGCGACATCTGCTGACCTTGTTGGTAACTGCAGGTGGCCACTCTTTGGGCGTGCACCAGGACTAGAAGATGTGGGATTAGGGTTGTATGTGTCATCGTATGTTGACTGAATGTCCCCTTGCAGTGATGCTGCAGGGGTTGTGGAAATGAACCTCTCCAAAGTTCTTGGAGACCTAAACAGTCATACCATCTGTTGGTGTCCTTACATTGACTTGTGCTGATCCACTTTGTTCCCTATATTCACCAATGACTTTCAACTTGGCAGTGAATGCTGCAATTTCATTTTCCAATTCCTCCTTTTTTGCTTTCAGCTCTGCCAACAGCTTTGCTTCTTCTTTTTCAAGCTGATGATTCATTTTGAGCCTTTCTGCACAAGCCAATAGGGCTGCGCTTTTTTTTGCCTCCACTCTTATGAAGGAGTTGAGGGTGCTGTGGAGAGCCCTTTGATCTCTGTGGTACATCAAGTGAAGTACTGTCATCAGGTTGTACATCTATAGGAATCTCAGTAGGAGTAAAACCTCCCCATTTCCATGTATGTACGTTTTCAAGAAATTAATTGAACCTCTCCATTTCAGGCTTATACCAATCAACATGGTCATAAAAATAGCATTTGCACAGAATGGTGAAGTTCTGTGAATTCCTTCAGAATTTCATTTCGCATCATTTCCACATTTGTCTACTTGGTCAACATGCCCAACCTTGCTAATGAGAGCATTTATTTAATTAATTTTTCTTGTCAATACACCAAGCTTAGCTGTCTGAGTGCCAATCAGCTTCGTAAATCTAATCAGTTTCAGCAATCATGACGTCATCACTTGCACTTTGAAGCGTTTGTGGCTTCTCTTCAGTAATAGTTTCACTCTCAGCCACATCAGGCTGCTCATCAAGCTTTTTGTCTGCAATACCGACAGCACGGTAAGACACAGTTCAACACAATCCAAGTAATAAAAAGCAGGAAACACAACTCAACAGGTGTTTTAGATTGTATCAGTTGCGTTGATCAGACACATTGATGCATGGTTTCCGTTCACACGTGTGGCAAATCCTGCAACCGCGCTCCAGAGTAATCACACAAACAAATCCACAATACACAGTGAATTCCATGCACAACAATGAACCCTCCGAAACGAGTGGCAAAGAAGCAACGACAGTTTCTTCTTCGCTTCAGACAGCGATTGCTTCGGCAGGTATCTCTGCACATCCATTCATTGTCTCTTTTACTCACGGTAGTATCCAGGTCCAGTTGCGTCCATTCATTAGCAGTCGCTATACCCTAGCTCAAGACCAAACATTTAAAAGTAGACTACAAAAATTTAAATGTTTAGCATATTGAATGGCTGACTTTAGGACCATGCGGAGCATCGCTGGGCGAGAAGATGCCAGCCTGCATGCCTTTCTCTCACTTTAAGAAAGCAGAGAGCAGAGACAGTGCCAGACAGTTTGCTTTGCCAGTCAGCCATTTAGGCATTGCACCGATTGATTTGAATTTGATGTTGGCATTTGAACTCTGCATTGTAAGCCTCTCTGCCAGCAGTTGTTTGCACTGATTCCTTTCACATTGATGTCAGAATTGGCAGTGTGTCCAATAAGCTAGAGGCTTACACTAAAGTAAATTGAATTAGCTAAATTTGGCTATATAATTACTTGTGCTTGTACACAAATAAATAACATAATTCTAAATACACCTGTGGTAAAATCATGCTCTCGATTTTACCACAGAGGATCATTAGCTTCATTAAAAATTAACTGTGGATTGTTTAAAGCGTGCAATTTGATTGTTAAGTTGGACCAGTCAGTGAAAGCAGTTAAATAGGTTTAGGCCTGTCACCACATTTTTTTATACAATCATATAAAAAACATAGTTTAGAGAGACAATTGCTATTGCTGAAAGTAGAAGACAAAGAACAGTATCTTATTGGCACCAGGGGAGATCAACGGCCATATCCCCAGTCACTGTCACTGTCTTTATCATTGGATCAGTATCACTGGAAAGTTTTTTGGGGGGACAATGATTTCCTCCTTCAGACTAAATGGCCATCATATTGTACAATTTATGTCTCCCCTTTTCATAGGCCTAGATTAGGTGGTTGCATTTAAGACTAGGTCGTTTTTCCTAATCTATTCGCCAGTGTCAGCAGAGTAGGCCACTAATTTGTGTCGTATTAAAAAATATGTTGCTTATGTCCAGTCATATAAAGTGTAGTAGAATTGCATGAAATGTGTTTATAAAAAGGTCAACATTTGTCACTGGCAAAGGAGAAAAAACGTCTCTGATTAGGCTTGTCTAAACAGCAGACGGTTACCATGGTTACTTCATGGCTATTGGTCTGAAAGAAGACTCGCTTTAAAAAAGATGCAATAATCTCTACAGCCCAGATTGTTGAATATAATTGTATTTGAGGTTACTTTAAAAAGGTACATGCTGTTGGTCCTTTTGGCGGTAGGTGGTGGAGATAGGGTATCCATAGGAAAGTGTTGTTTACCCGACTTTCTTTTGCGGTGCCGATAGATTCTGTAGCTTGTCTTTTCAATCTGGACGCATTGCATGTAATGCAACAATATGTAAACAGTAGCCGAATGTAACCAAACGTAGTCAACCGAAGCACGTTTCCTTGCGGTCAGCCAACCGAAGCATGTTTCCTTGCAGTCAGCTGACCGAAGCTGACCGAAGCACGTTTCCTTGCAGTCAGCTGACCGAAGCACGTTTCCTTGCAGTCAGCTGGAAGTGTTTGCAGTTCGGGCTATGGTCAAGTTAGGCTTGTCCATATTGTGCAAGTGTTTGTCACCTGTGAATTGCATCAGTATTGAAAACCAAAAACCGGAACTACAAACCGATAAACAGACAAGCCTACTGAAAGTCATTTTAATTACACTAATCTGTGTATATTTGGTCAAAATGTTTGAGCAACAGGACAAACCGCACAGGCAACCAGTAGAGCAAGTTTAAATGTCATTTTATCAACATTCTGGCTTGTAAGGAACATCTACACAATTTTGCACACAAATGTCTCAGGCTGTAAATACCAATCAATTGTGTTAAGGCCTATGATTAGGGCTACTCTATGTCACTACGTGCTTAGGCATTGCATTGTTCAGAACTGTATGTTTTGCTAATAGTGATTGAGTTATTTTATTAGCCTAAATGACTATGCAATCTACTCGTCACATTACGAATAGTAGCCTCTTACATTAGTCTGCAAATGTGATGATAGATGCATGTAGTGTATAACAGTATAACTTCAGACCATCCCCTCACCCATACCCGGGTGCGAACCAGGGACCCTCTGCACACATCAACAACAGTCACCCACAAAGCATCGTTACCCATCACTCCACAAAAGCCCTTGCAGAGCAAGGGGAACCACTACTTCAAGGTCTCAGAGCAAGTGATGTCACCGATTGAAACGCTATTTAGCGCGCACCACTGCTAACTAAGCTAGCAGTTTCACATCCGTTAAACATGCAATCCTTTATTATAAAAAGGTGCAATGTTATTGTAAAAAACAATTGCTTCCCCAAATTTCGAACTCCCGCGCCGGCTATGGATGTCGGAATTTGAAGTCAGCCTTGTGACTTGATAGCGTATATTATGCATCTATTTCACGTTGCACTGTAAACGCCGTTCCACGCGAAAATGAGTACATTTATGATGAGGTTTGAGTAGTGGTTGACATTGAATATGCAGTTCCACAGACCATAAATTCTCATATTGCAGGGATAATTTGTTTGCTTTTGCTGTTAACCAAATAGCATTTTTGAGTTTTTAAATTGTGTAGAAATGCAGCAGTATCAACTTCCCAAAAAATCCCCACCCCCACCCCACTTAGCCATATCATAAGCTTAGCTGAACTGACGCCGCTGAGAAAGTACAAAATAAGTTATTTATGTCCTAGTGACCTGGAGATAATTCCAACATGCACAATCCAATATAAAAAAAAACACTTTTAGTCCATTTCTTTTTTCTTTTCAATGATCCCAAAACCAAACACATGCGATGCAGTTGAAAATTGTCTGTGCTCCCAGGCACACTAGTTCCCATCCATACAATCCCCTGTCAGCCACAAATCCCAATCAAGGGAGGGGGTCAGTCTGGTGCTAAACAGGGATGGGTATAGGTATAGGGATGAAATGACACAAAACATGATAAATGGCACCTACAGACTTTGTGCAGTATGTACACCCTTACAAATGAAAAAACCTTGTTAACAGAACGTGAAAAAACTTGGATGTCAAATGAATTTTTCACGTGAAAAATGTCACCTGGGCATAGCAGCCACGTGAGTCAGACGTGGCTGTCGGACACGTGAAGTTTCACGTGAATTTTTCAAATGACAAGTGGTTTCTCAAAATGTCATATGTTACAGTTGAAGTCGGATGTTTACATACACTTAGGTTGGAGATATTAAAACTAGTTTTTCAACCAGTCCACAAATTTCTTGTTAAGAAACTATAGTTTTGGCAAGTCGGTTAGGAGATCTACTTTGTGCATGACACAAGTCATTTGTCCAACAATTGTTTACAGACAGATTATTTCACTTATAATTCACAGTATCACAATTCCAGTGGGTCAGAAGTTAGCATACACTAAATTGACTCTGCCTTTAAACAGCTTGGAAAATTACAGAAAATGATGTATTGGCTTTAGAAGTTTCTGACAGGCTAATTGACATCATTTGAGTCAATTGGAGGTGCCTTTGAATGTATTTCAAGACCTACCTTCAATCTCAGTGCCTCTTTGCTTGACATCATGGGAAAATCAAAAGAAATCAGCCAAGACCTCAGAAAAATAATTGTAGACCTCCACAAGTCTGGTTCATCCTTGGGAGAAATTTCCAAATGCATGAAGGTACCACTGTACAAACAATAGAATACAAGCATAAACACCATGGGACCACGCAGCCGTCATACCACTCAGGAAGGAGACGCCTTCTGTCTCCTAGAGATGAATGTACTTTGGTGCGAAAAGTGCAAATCAAACCCAGAACAACAGCAAAGGACCTTGAGAAGATGCTGGAGGAAACAGGTACAAAAGTATCTGTATCCACAGTAAAATGAGTCCTATATCGACATAACCTGAAAGGCTGCTCAGCAAGTAAGAGGCGACTGCTCCAAAACCACCATAAAAAACTGACTACGGTTTGCAACTGCACATGGGGACAAAGATGGTACTTTTTGGAGAAATGTCCTCTGGTCTGATGAAACAAAAGTAGAACTGCTTGGTCATAATGACCTTTGTTATGTTTGGAGGAAAAAGGGGGAGGCTGGCAAGCAGAAGAACACCATCCCAACTGTGAAGCACGGGGTGGTAGTATCATGTTGTGGGGGTGCTTTGCTGTAGGAGCGACCGGTCCACTTCACAAAATAGATGGCCTCATGAGGAAGGGAAATTATATGGATATATTGAAGCAACATCTCAAGACATCACTCAGGAAGTTATGGTTTTAGGACAGCCAAATGGTTTTAGGACAACAAAGTCAACGTATCGGAGTGGCCATCACAAAGCCCTGACCTCAATCCCATAGAAAATTTGTGGGCAGAACTGAAAAAGTGTGTCCGAGCATGGAGGCCTACAAACCTGACTCAGTTACACCAGCTCTGTCAGGAGGAATGGGCCAAATTCACACAACTTATTGTGGGAAGCTTGTTGAAGGCTACCCAAAATGTTTGACCCAAGTTAAACAATTTAATGGCAATGCTACCAAATACTAATTGAGTTTATGTAAACTTCTGACCCACTGGGAATGCGATGAAAGAAAGAAATGCTCAAATAGATCATTCTCTCTACTATTATTCTGACATTTCACATTCTTAAAATAAAGTGGTGATCCTAACTGACCTAAAACAGGGAATTTTTACTAGGATTAAATGTCAGGAATTGTGAAAAACTGAGTTTAAATGTATTTGGCTAAGGTGTATGTAAACTTCCGACTTCAACTGTATATTATGAATTTCACATATGCTTTTGTAACTGGCAGGATTAGAAAGTGGGTCTCCCATGGGAGAAGACAACATCTTGACCATTCGACCAAAAAGGCCAACACTAATTTTAAAGTTGCAGGCGGGGCTACCTCATCACGTGACCATGAGCAATCATGACTGACCCATGTGCGCTACACTCTGCGATACACTTTCATTTTCACATTTTAATGAAAACTAGGGCTGTCAAATGATAAATAAATTGAATAGTTTATCACAAGATTTGCTGTGATTAATTGCAAAATCACAATTTGCTCAAATTGAGCTGTAAGGTAAGATGTTTTAAATAAAAATAGCATTACAAGAATATTGCCGTTTTGATTTTGTCCAAAGTAACGGTTAGCAAAATCAAGTAAATTGATACACACACTTTCTTTAACTTTAAAGTCAAATTGTTTTGACATCGCATTGTTGTTTTTAGCTGTATTGATTGTGTGTTTTGAAAGTTTTCAGTGTATTTTGAACATTTTCAGACAATGCAATAAAAAAAATTGTGCACTAAATTACACAAAGTTAACTTGAGTTAACTGATTAACTGTGACGCTGCTAATTTTATCATGTTAAAAAGTATAAATAAGGAGACACGGAGCGCTTAATATTGTAATATTGTGCAATTGTTATTACGGGTCCCGTTCATTGTTTACGGGTCTCGTCCTGTGCATTGTTATTGTGGGTCTCGTCCCGTGTATTTATTAGAGGTTTACTTATCTTACGATAAGTGCCATGGGATCTTTAGTGACCAGAGAGTCAGGACACCCGTTTAACGTCCCACCCAAAAGACGGCACCCTACGCAATGATCAACAACCAACTTGACAGAGATTGAAGAATTCTTCAAATATTGTACAATCCAAGTGTGCGAAGCTCTTTAGAGACATAACAAGAAAGACACAGCTGTAATCGCTGCCAAAGTTGATTCTAATATGTATTGACTCAGGGGTGTGAATACTTATGTAAATGAGTTCTGAATTTTATTTTTCAATACATTTCTAAAAACATGTTTTCACTTTGTCATTATGGGGTACTGTGTGTAGATGGGTGAGATTCTGAATTCAGGTTGCAACACAACAAAATGTGGAATAAATCAAGAGGTATGAACACTTTCTGAAGGCCACTGTACATTAAAGATCTTTCTACACAACTAGGAAAACAGGAACAAAGACTATTCTTTATATATTTTAATTTACTTTAAAACACTCTGAAAATACACTGCTCAAAAAAATAAAGGGAACACTAAAATACTTTTTTTCTTTACATAGTTGAATGTGCTGACAACAAAATCACACAAAAATGATCAATGGAAATCAAATTTATCAACCCATTGAGGTCTGGATTTGGAGTCACACTCAAAATTAAAGTGGAAAACTACACTACAGGCTGATCCAACTTTGATGTAATGTCCTTAAAACAAGTAAAAATGAGGCTCAGTAGTGTGTGTGGCCTCCACGTGCCTGTATGACCTTCCTACAACGCCTGGGCATGCTTCTGATGAGGTGGCGGATGGTCTCCTGAGGGATCTCCTCCCAGACCTGGACTAAAGCATCCGCCAACTCCTGGACAGTCTGTGGTGCAACGTGGCGTTGGTGGATGGAGCGAGACATGATGTCGCAGATGTGCTCAATTGGATTCAGGTCTGGGGAACGGACGGGCCAGTCAATAGCATCAATGCCTTCCTCTTGCAGGAACTGCTGACCCACTCCAGCCACATGAGGTCTAGCATTGTCTTGCATTAGGAGGAACCCAGGGCCAACCGCACCAGCATATGGTCTCACAAGGGGTCTGAGGATCTCATCTCGGTATCTAATGGCAGTCAGGCTACCTCTGGCGAGCACATAGAGAGCTGTGCGGCCCCCCAAAGAAATGCCACCCCACACCATGACTGACCCACCGCCAAACCGGTCATGCTGGAGGATGTTGCAGGCAGCAGAACGTTCTCCACGGCGTCTCTAGACTGTCACGTGCTCAGTGTGAACCTGCTTTCATCTGTGAAGAGCACAGGGCGCCAGTGGCAAATTTGCCAATCTTGGTGTTCTCTGGCAAATGAAAAACGTCCTGCACGGTGTTGGGCTGTAAGCACAACCCCCACCTGTGGACGTCGGGCCCTCCTACCACACTCATGGAGTCTGTTTCTGACCGTTTGAGCAGACACATGCACATTTGTGGCCTGCTGGAGGTCATTTTGCAGGGCTTTGGCAGTGCTCCTCCTGCTCCTCATTGCACAAAGGCGGAGGTAGCGGTCCTGGTGCTGGGTTGTTGCCCTCCTACGGCCTCCTCCACATCTCCTGATGTACTGGCCTGTCTCCTGGTAGCGCCTCCATGCTCTGGACACTACGCTGACAGACACAGCAAACCTTCTTGCCACAGCTCGCATTGATGTGCCATCCTGGATGAGCTGCACTACCTGAGCCACTTGTGTGGGTTGTAGACTCTGTCTCATGCTACCACTAGAGTGAAAGCACCGCCAGCATTCAAAAGTGACCAAAACATCAGCCAGGAAGCATAGGAACTGAGAAGTGGTCTGTGGTCCCCACCTGCAGAACCACTCCTTTATTGGGGGTGTCTTGCTAATTGCCTATAATTTCCACCTGTTGTCTATTCCATTTGCACAACAGCATGTGAAATGTATTGTCAATCAGTGTTGCTTCCTAAGTGGACAGTTTGATTTCACAGAAGTGTGATTGACTTGGAGTTACATTGTGTTGTTTAAGTGTTCCCTTTATTTTTTTGAGCAGTGTATATAGTAGGCAGTCTATGTATTACTCACAAGGGAGGTACTGCAAAGGATGATACAATATGCCCTGGAACGTTGTATGCATATGGAGTGGAAGTGGGAATATAGTTCTATGAGCATGCAACCACTGATCTCACAGCTTTTTGCCTACTTGTCAGGTAGATTGTAATATTCAACCTCTGCAAAAAAACAAATTAGAGATCACAAAATAGTTTGGCGGCACTGTTTCACAGGCAAAACGCATTTGATCAAAAATCTTTGATCTGTTCTAATGGCCAGGTTTATTATCTGATTTCGTTTCCTGACACAATAACAAGCCAGTTGATCCGAATATATGATGGCGTATCAGAAATTGCTATCTGTCTAGTCAGATTTTGCCGTAAAAGAAACTTACTGCATTTTGCCTTTGTAGGGCAGGATGGGAATCATCGGTCTCCGAAGCTCTAATCATAAGCAGCTCAAGTCAAAATCCTTTACCTTATCTTTACAAACAGTTTGTTACAGAAAGCTCAACCTCATTGCTTCCCATTACACCAGCTCAATACTAAACCCTTTTCTGTGGCTATAGAGCACCATGGGAGGGTGTCTCCATAGGGATGCCCCATAACGACTAGTTTATGGGCCAGAGAACAGTGAGCTGCATGCTGCGATGTTGGAGGTGTGAAGCTGTGTGCTGCACTAAGGATATCACCTCCATTGACCCCCTGAATCAACCCTCTCTAGAATATGGCATTGAGGCTTGTCTGTAAGAAAATAAAAGAAAGCACTTCATTGGATTTATAATGCTGACATAATACCCTTTTAAGTATGACCATACCTTGACAACATGGAATGACAGTTTTGGGCAAATGAAGTTTCAGCCCTACTGTAAAATGATGCCCTGAATTCAAGCAGAAACCTTTGACAGACTCAAAGATACATGCTTCATAATGTATAATGTATTCCAGGTGTTGTGTTATTAACACTTCTAGTTAAATGGTATCCACTATTCCTGACTTGGCTTTGAAAAAAATCTCTACTCTAGCCAGCCGGGCCCAAGCCGCCACCATCCAAGCAAAGTGTTGTTCTTTGGGACATTTTTCCTTATTTATATTTCACACAGGTAACTCAACCAAACGTTCAACCAATACGTGTGCAGAGGGCTAGGCTAGTTAATACATTGTTTGGTGAAGGAATGGACATCTAATAGTCTATTCCAATGAGGCAACGAATCAGATCGAAGGATATTGGGCAGGTAAATAAAACCGCTCACTCAGCTCAGATAACACCTAAATCTGTCTCTTAAGCAAGGAGAATAATGGTGGGATAGTTCCATTTAGGATCAGTAACAGATTCCTTTCAAGATCCCTGCAGAAGGAGAGGGACTGTGTTGCCGCTGAATATCAATTGTATTTTCTTTGCTCTTGCTGTACGGGGACAGCCACTCGATGATGCTAGCTTTACTGAAATGGATAGGTTGCCGATAATCAATTCCCCCTCATGAATTTCCAAACGACCAAGCTGGCAGTAGTAAATATAGGGAACGATGTCTGATTGCAATACGTACAATGGTGTTACTTGTTCAAGTGCATTTCCACTCAATTATTTGTTACATTCAATCGCATATGCTTGTCCTTATATATTGTGTCCTTATAGTACAGTGTCTCTAGCTCATGTCTATTACTTTCTTTAAATCATTCTTGTAAAAGAAAGTATTGCTACACAAATAACTATTTATATTGGTTTAGCTCAGAGCCTGGAAAACAGTTTCAGACACAAAGTACATTCCATTCAAAACAGGAAATAACATTCAAACATGTTTTTTACTGTAAGGTTCATGCAAGCCGAAGAACACCATCCCAACCGTGAAGCACGGGGGTGGCAGCATCATGTTGTGGGGGTGCTTTGCTGCAGGAGGGACTGGTGCACTTCACAAAATAGATGGCCTCATGAGGAAGGAAAATTATGTGGATATATTGAAGAGACATCTCAAGATGTCAGTTAGGAAGTTAAAGCTTGGTCGCAAATGGGTCTTCCAAATGGACAATGACCCCAAGCATACTTCCAAAGTTGTGGCAAAATGGTTTTAGGATAACAAAGTCAAGGTATTGGAGTGACCATCACAAATCCCTGACCTCAATCACATAGAAAACTTGTGGGCAGAACTGAAAAAGCATGTGCGAGCAAGGAGGCCTACAAACCGGACTCAGTTACACCAGCTCTGTCAGGAGGAATGGGCCAAAATTCACCCAACCTATTGTGGGAAGCTTGTGGAAGGCTACCCGAAACATTTGACCCAAATGAACAATTTAAAGGCAATGCTACCAAATACTATTTGAGTGTACTTAAACTTCTGACCCACTGGGAATGTGATGAAAGAAATAAAAGCTGAAATAAATAATTATCTCTAATATTATTCTGACATTTAACATTCTTAAAATAAAGTGGTGATCCTAACTGACCTAAAACAGGGAATTTTTACTAGGATTAAATGTCAGGACTTGTGAAAAACTGAGTTTAAATGTATTTGGCTAAGCTGTATGTACATCGGGGTAGGTCAGGTCAAAAGTGACTAGGCAATCAGGATATATATTAAACAGAGTAGCAGCAGCGTATGTGAAGAGTGTGAAAGTCAAATCAAATCAAATTATATTTGTCACATACACATGGTTAGCAGATGTTAATGCGAGTGTAGCGAAATGCTTGTGCCTCTAGTTCCGACAATGCAGTAATAACCAAAAAGTAATCTAACTAACAATTCCAAAACTACTGTCTTATACACACAAGTGTAAGGGGATAAAGAATATGTACATAAAGATATATGAATGAGTGATGGTACAGAGTGGCATAGGCAAGATACAGTAGATGGTATCGAGTACAGTATATACATATGAGATGAGTATGTAAACAAAGTGGCATAGTTAAAGTGGCTAGTGATACATGTATTACATAAGGATGCAGTAGATGATATAGAGTACAGTATATACGTATACATATGAGATGAATAATGTAGGGTATGTAAACATTATATTAGGTAGCATTGTTTAAAGTGGCTAGTGGTATATTTTACATCATTTCCCATCAATTCCCATTATTAAAGTGGCTGGAGTTGAGTCAGTGTGTTGGCAGCAGCCACTCAATGTTAGTGGTGGCTGTTTAACAGTCTGATGGCCTTGAGATAGAAGCTGTTTTTCAGTCTCTCGGCCCCAGCTTTGATGCACCTGTACTGACCTCGCCTTCTGGATGATAGCGGGGTGAACAGGCAGTGGCTCGGGTGGTTGTTGTCCTTGATGATCTTTATGGCCTTCCTGTAACATCGGGTGGTGTAGGTGTCCTGGAGGGCAGGTAGTTTGCCCCCGGTGATGCGTTGTGCAGACCTCACTACCCTCTGGAGAGCCTTATGGTTGTGGGCGGAGCAGTTGCCGTACCAGGCGGTGATACAGCCCGCCAGGATGCTCTCGATTGTGCATCTGTAGAAGTTTGTGAGTGCTTTTGGTGACAAGACGAATTTCTTCAGCCTCCTGAGATGAAGAGGTGCTGCTGCGCCTTCTTCACGATGCTGTCTGTGTGGGTGGACCAATTCAGTTTGTCTGTGATGTGTATGCCGAGGAACTTAAAACTTGCTACCCTCTCCACTACTGTTCCATCAATGTGGATAGGGGGGTGTTCCCTCTGCTGTTTCCTGAAGTCCACAATCATCTCCTTAGTTTTGTTGACATTGAGGGTGAGGTTATTTTCCTGACACCACACTCCGAGGGCCCTCACCTCCTCCCTGTAGGCCGTCTCGTCGTTGTTGGTAATCAAGCCTACCACTGTTGTGTCATCCGCAAACTTGATGATTGAATTGGAGGCGTGCATGGCCACGCAGTCGTGGGTGAACAGGGAGTACAGGAGAGGGCTCAGAACGCACCCTTGTGGGGCCCCAGTGTTGAGGATCAGCGGGGTGGAGATGTTGTTGCCTACCCTCACCACCTGGGGGCGGCCCGTCAGGAAGTCCAGTACCCAGTTGCACAGGGTGGGGTCGAGACCAAGGGTCTCGAGCTTGATGACGAGCTTGGAGGGCACTATGGTGTTAAATGCAGGGTCTACAGTCAATCACGGACTACAGGAAGAAACCCAGCCCAGTCACGGACCAGGATGTCTTGCTCCCAGGCAGACTAAATAACTTTTTGCCCGCTTTGAGGACAATACAGTGCCACTGACACGGCCTGCAACGAAAACATGCGGTCTCTCCTTCACTGCAGCCGAAGTGAGTAAGACATTTAAACGTGTTAACCCTCGCAAGGCTGCAGGCCCAGACGGCATCCCCAGCCGCGCCCTCAGAGCATGTGCAGACCAGCTGGCCGGTGTGTTTACGGACATATTCAATCAATCCCTATACCAGTCTGCTGTTCCCACATGCTTCAAGAGGGCCACCATTGTTCCTGTTCCCAAGAAAGCTAAGGTAACTGAGCTAAACGACTACCGCCCGTAGCACTCACATCCGTCATCATGAAGTGCTTTGAGAGACTAGTCAAGGACCATATCACCTCCACCCTACCTGACACCCTTGACCCACTCCAATTTGCTTACCGCCCAAATAGGTCCACAGACGATGCAATCTCAACCACACTGCACACTGCCCTAACCCATCTGGACAAGAGGAATACCTATGTGAGAATGCTGTTCATCGACTACAGCTCGGCATTCAACACCATAGTACCCTCCAAGCTCGTCATCAAGCTCGAGACCCTGGGTCTCGACCCCGCCCTGTGCAACTGGGTACTGGACTTCCTGACGGGCCGCCCCCAGGTGGTGAGGGTAGGCAACAACATCTCCTCCCCGCTGATCCTCAACACTGGGGCCCCACAAGGGTGCGTTCTGAGCCCTCTCCTGTACTCCCTGTTCACCCATGACTGCGTGGCCATGCACGCCTCCAACTCAATCATCAAGTTTGCGGACGACACAACAGTGGTAGGCTTGATTACCAACAACGACGAGACGGCCTACAGGGAGGAGGTGAGGGCCCTCGGAGTGTGGTGTCAGGAAAATAACCTCACACTCAACGTCAACAAAACTAAGGAGATGATTGTGGACTTCAGGAAACAGCAGAGGGAACACCCCCATCCACATCGATGGAACAGTAGTGGAGAGGGTAGCAAGTTTTAAGTTCCTCGGCATACACATCACAGACAAACTGAATTGGTCCACTCACACAGACAGCATCGTGAGGAAGGCGCAGCAGCGCCTCTTCAACCTCAGGAGGCTGAAGAAATTCGGCTTGTCACCAAAAGCACTCACAAACTTCTACAGATGCACAATCGAGAGCATCCTGGCGGGCTGTATCACCGCCTGGTATGGCAACTGCACCGCCCTCAACCGTAAGGCTCTCCAGAGGGTAGTGAGGTCTGCACAACGCATCACCGGGGCAAACTACCTGCCCTCCAGGACACCTACACCACCCGATGCTACAGGAAGGCCACAAAGATCATCAAGGACATCAACCACCCGAGCCACTGCCTGTTCACCCCGCTGTCATCCAGAAGGCGAGGTCAGTACAGGTGCATCAAAGCTGGGACCGAGAGACTGAAAAACAGCTTCTATCTCAAGGCCATCAGACTGTTAAACAGCCACCACTAACATTGAGTGGCTACTGCCAACACACTGTCAATGACACTGACTCTACTCCAGCCACTTTAATCATGGGAATTGATGGGAAATGATGTAAATATATCACTAGCCACTTTAAACAATGCTACCTTATATAATGTTACTTACCCTACATTATTCATCTCATATGCATACGTTGATACTGTACTCTATATCATCGACTGCATCCTTATGTAATACATGTATCACTAGCCACTTTAACTATGCCACTTGGTTTACATACTCATCTCATATGTATATACTGTACTCAATATCATCTACTGTATCTTGCCTATGCTGCTCTGTACCATCACTCATTCATATATCCCTATGTACATATTCTTATCCCCTTACACTGTGTATAAGACAGTAGTTTTTTTGGAATTGTTAGTTAGATTACTTGTTCGTTATTACTGCATTGTCGGAACTAGAAGCACAAGCATTTCGCTACACTCGCATTAACATCTGCTAACCATGTGTATGTGTGACAAATAAAATTTGATTTGATTTGATTTGATTTGAAATGCCGAGCTGTAGTCGATGAACAGCATTCTCACATAGGTATTCCGCTTGTTCAGATGAGTTAGGGCAGTGTGCAGTGTGGTTGAGATTGCATCGTCTGTGGTCCTATATGGGCGGTAAGCAAATTGGAGTGGGTCTAGGGTGTCAGGTAGGGTGGAGGTGATATGGTCCTTGACTAGTCTTTCAAAGCACTTCATGATGACGGAAGTGATTGCTACGGGCGGTAGTCGTTTAGCTCAGTTACCTTAGCTTTCTTGGGAACAGGAACAATGGTGGCCCTCTTGAAGCATGTGGGAACAGCAGACTGGGATAGGGATTGATTGAATATGTCCGTAAACACACCAGCCAGCTGGTCTGCGCATGCTCTGAGGGCGCGGCTGGGGATGCCGTCTGGGCCTGCAGCCTTGCGAGGGTTAACACGTTTAAATGTTTTACTCACCTCGGCTGCAGTGAAGGAGAGGCCGCATGTTTTGGTTGCAGGCCGTGTCAGTGGCACGGCCAAGTGTGTCTGTGTGAGTGTGTGGCATCAATATGCATGTGTGTATGTGAGCTTATGTAGTGTGTGTATGTGTGTGTGTGCTGGAGTGTCAGTGTTGTATGTGTGCGTGTGTGGATAGAGTCAAGTTAGTGTGCATAGAGACAGTACAGGATATTCTGTGCAAAAAAATGGAAGAGCTCAATGTAAATTGTCCGGGTAGCCATTTGATTAACTGTTCAGCAGTCTTATGGCATGGGGGTAGAAGCTTTTCAGGAGCCTTTTGGTTCAAAACTTGGCTCTCCAGTACTGATTGCTGTGCCAGTAGCAGAGAGAACAGTCCATGACTTGGGCGGCTGAAACCTCTCAAACCGAGTTTGGCCCAGTGATGTATTGGGCCATAAGCACCACCGTCTGTAGCGCTTTGCGGTCTATGGTGCATTTGCCATTCCAAGCAGTGACGCAGCCAGTCAAGATGCTCTTGATGTTTCAGCTGTATAACCTTTTGAAGATCTGAGGGCCCATGCCAAATATTTTCAGCCTCCTGAGACCGTGCTCTCTTCACTACTGTGCAGGTGTGTGTGGACCATTTTAGGTCCTTAGTGATGTGGACGCGCAGGAACTTGAAGCTCTCGACCCGCTCCACAACAGCCCTGTCGATGTGGATGGGGGCGTGCTCTCCCCTCTTTCTCCTATAATCCACAATCAGCTCCTTGGTCTTACTGACGTTGAGGGAGCGGTTGTTGTCCTGGCACCACTAGACGACATTGATTGTTCCTGAGTGGGCTAGTTACAGTTTTGACTTAAATTGGCTTGGAAATCTATGACGAGACTTGAAAACGACTGTCATGCAATGATCAACAACCAACTTGGCAGAGCTGGAAGAATTAAACAAATTATAATATGCAAATATTTCTGCCCCATGTACTTCAGTACAGTTAAGAAAAGCAGAGTATAGTTCAATGCAGTACAGTTAAGTACAATACACAGTAGAGCACGCTGGAGTTGAGTCCACTGTAATGTACTGTACTGTAATGAACTCTACTCTACTGTTTTGTGCCATGCTGTACTGTACTCTACTATACTCTTCTGAGCTCTACTGTACTGTACTTTGATGTTCAGATTTTGTCGGGTCCGAACCAACCAAATTGTGTCTAATTTGGGGCAGAGCTCATAAAAAAATAGCTACTGTGTAGTATAATAATCAAATTTGCAAAGGAGGAGATTGCATATTTATAACTTTGTGCAGCTATTTACGGTACATCACCATGAAGAGAATGGCAATCATATCCATAATTATGCTTTTCTGTGTGGTACAGATCAGGGACAAATGATGAAATTCCGTTACCCCAATTATGTTGCCGGGTGTAAATCCACTTCACTTCCTGTTGTCCAACAACCAAAAGTAAAAAATCAAAATCAAATGTATTTATATAGCCCTTCGTACATCAGCTGATATCTCAAAGTGCTGTACAGAAATCCAGCCTAAAACCTCAAACAGCAAGCAATGCAGGTGTTGAAGCACGTTGGCTAGAAAAAACTCACTAGAAAGGCCAAAACTTAGGAAGAAACCTAGAGAGGAACCAGGCTATGAGGGGTGGCCTGTCCTCTTCTGGCTGTGCCGGGTGGAGATTATAACAGAACATGGCCAATATGTTCAAATATTCATAAATGACCAGCATGGTGAAATAATAGGTCTGGGACAGGTAGCATGTCCGATGAACAGGTCAGGATTCCATAGCCTGAAGTCGGAAAGGAAATTGGTCTATTGGGGTAGTTAGTTCAAAGGTTCACAGTGAATTAAGTTGGTTTCGGTTTTGGCAGCTGGGTTTGACATAGTTCTCTACAGAGGTCGTTTACTTCTCTAACCCTCTGATTTTGTTGTTGGCGTTGTTTTTTCCCCAGTTTATTTATTCATAACACCCTGCTGTACCCTTTTCAGCCCTGTATACATGTATATCCTACTACCAGTCACTAATTATGTATACACTGACCTCAACCACTCCAGTAACCCTGTACATTGAATAAGGTACAGACACTGACCTTTATATACTTGCATGCTCCTGTTTCTTCAACTTATATCGTACTTGTGGTTTTTTTTCTTCCATTTTCTATTATTATCTGTATTATTATTATCACTGCATTGTTGGGAAATAGCTCTCAAGGTAATAATTTCACTGTACTGTTTCACACCTGTATCCTGTGCTTTGAAACAAACTGAAATAAACGTTGAAACTTGAAAGTAATCAATTCATCACAATCACCACTTTGATGAGTTCAGTGCATTTTTGACAGAATATAATCACCCAATAGCTGCATTACTGCATTTGTGTTGCTTGAATTCCCCAATTATCCTTCACACATCAGTGTGTCATGATTGTAGATTATACATCTACCTATCTAAGCCCTGTCTGTTTCAGTCAACGAAACAGACGGTAAGCTAAACAGACAGTCAACCCTAACTGATGAATGCTAAACATCTCTTCAAGCCACATGTGATGCATGCAGTGATATGCATAATTAAACATGGGAATTGTGTGTGAAGGGGAGTTTGTGTGTGCGTGTGTGTGTGTGTGTTGGGGGGGGGGATAGTGTGTTTGGAGGGGGAGAATGTGAGTGAGAGAGAGAGAGAGAGAGAACACACACATGCACGTCTTTATTTGAGGTGGGGAGAGATGGATGCCAGTATGTGTGTGAGGGCGGTAGGGGTGTTCATGAGATGTGTGTGTTTCCTAATGCAGGAATCCAGTGGCTGTCTGTGCCATTTAAGATGAGGGAGGATGGAAAAAAAATGTATGAGCATGGCCTTATTTCTATTACAGCATATTGGATGACTGTCATTCATATTCCATTCACTCAGCTCAATGTAACATTGATAGGTTTAGGTTAGTACATGATACTCAAATTTGCCCTATACCCATCATTAAGTTACTACAACCTACCCTATAAATGAAAGTTTACAACGTACAGAAAATTGGAGTAATCAAGATGACGGACAGTGACACATTCAGTACAGCATTGCACACTCTTGCCTGCATCTAGCTGATATAGGGTGTAATCATGCGTCCAACAGTTGCAAACAAGAGTTTCTATTGGACAATTCAGGTATGTTTTCCCCCTTTTATTCCATTTGCTTCCGTTTAAGAAACTTTTTTCTACAGAATTCTACAAAATTCTAATATTTTTGAAGAAATGTTTTTGTTCAAAACAGTTCAGCTATTGTCTTTCTCTTTCTTTGAGTAAACTACTCACCACATTGTATGCACTACAGTGCTAGCTAGCTTTAGCTTATGCTTTCAGTACTAGATTCATTATCTGATCCTTTGATTGGGTGGACAACATGTCAGTTCATGCAGTCATAATTACTGTGTTAGTTTTCACCCCACTTCCATAGACTATGAGCCTCCTAGGTTTTGTGCTGAAGTCAATGTACTCCGGCTACACCATAGTGCTACCCTTCAGAGTGCCTTTGAGACTATTGCAAACCTTCATTGCAAAACAGTGTGTTTTAATCAATTATTTGGTGAGGTGAATATATTCAGTGTAGATTTATCTAAAAAGGATAACTTAAAAAAAAGGTTTCACTATTTTTATTGTTATGAAATTCACTGAGGAGGATGCTCCTTCCCTTCCTCAACTGAGGAGCCTCCACTGATGGAATCACTCTGTGGAGAATACCTGGCCTGTATTAAATTAACCAAACAGCAGACGTGTCTAGCTGTAGAGAAATTAATCCCTCAGAATTGTTATCCACTTACAGCAGATGGATCCATTTGTGTCTTAATCAGATTCGCACAACACCCCAACATGCAAACACATGAATACAAATGCACCTCCATATTCTCATATAAAATAGCCTACATACAAATAGTATAATATAGTATTGCATAGTATAGTATACTATTGTATGGTGCTGTATCATATCATATAGTATAGTCCATACCTTTCATAGGCATATGGTTTCAGTCAAGCAACTTATAAAACCGAGCCTCTCATCTTGTGGTTTGTGTTTGACCTTTAATACTATAAAGAAAATCCAACCACAACTTCTCTATTATTTCTGCCTCGTGTGTGCCACTTACAACTGCTATAGTAGAGAGCCGAGACCACAGGGAGCTTTTGAAAGACACACTCTTTCATTTAATCTTGTTGCTCTCATCTAATTCTCCAACGGTGGAAAGGAGAATATAATTCATCGGAGGGAAATGGCAGAATGGGGATGGAGGTCTTGATAAAAGGACCAGCTCATTTGTCTATCCGCATCTTTATAAGTCACTAGAAGGCCGCAAAGGGAGGGACAAATGAGGAGAAAAGCTGTGAGTGTACATCAAGAAATGACTCATGTTTGAATCCAATTTTCAGGGCAGATAGCTTACAGTAGATATCTGAAAGACATAACAGTTATTATGGCGATTGTGGCTCAACGTAAGGCTTCTTTCCTCAGCTATTACAGCTATTAGCTATTTACTGATGTACAGGCCAGACACGAGGCCTATTCAACTCATCACAATAGGGAAAAAGTCTCACAACAGGGAAGCTACATCAATCTTGGGAGAAGGCTTGACTAATCGCCCAAATGAATTCACGGTTTATTTATTTCTATTGACCCACACCTCCAGGGGAGCCGACCATGCGACCACGGGTCCCCAAACCCAGCGTAACCACCTCTTGCCCAGCCGTGAAATTGACCTTGGTCCAGAGCCCTGGTGCTGATATAAGCCTAAACAGGGGAGATTAAAGACCCGCTCCCCAGGCACCGCAGGAGTGTGCGACGCCTGCCTGTTTTTATTGTCCGCTGGCTGCAAGTCGGGGGGGGACGCTCAGCGACTCTAAAACGCAGCCCTCCCACCTGCTTGCTGCATATTAAAATTCATGAGCAGTGTTGGGTTTGAATGCCAAGGTTTATAGCCACACTCACCCTGCGCATAGGTCCTCAGGGATGTACACTGTGAGAAATGGGAAGAGAGGAAGTAGGTGCACAGGGAGAGAGGGCTGGATTGGGAGAGGGAGAAGAGGAGGGAAAGAGGAAGGTAAAGCAGAGGAAGAAAGCAATGTGGGGACACATTGCTCAGTGGAAGAATGACAGTGAGGGGGAGATAGAGGGCCAGTGAGCGATGGGGAGGGTGAAGATCAAATGACACAGTCAAGGGGTGATAGTGTGGGGTGAGAAAAATAAATGAAGCTTCAGAGCAAGAGGGGAGCGGGTTGAAGAAGGAGGCGTAAGGGGAGAAATAATGTGAGGTCAAGAGAAAGATAAAGGGCTAGTGGCAGATAGAAACCTTCAGAGGACGGAAAGTAGGAAAAACCCACAGAAGATTATTGAGAATGAAAGAGGGAGAAAGGGGAGAGGTGGTGTGGTGCTGGTAGTGTGGAGGCAAGTGTAGGCGAGTGAATGAGAGAGAGGATTGCGAAGGGCGTGCAAATAAGGAGAAAGAGGGAGAGGGTGAGAGAGACTTGACAGACTGAGGTGTGGAGTAACTGACTGCATAACAGAATGAGACATGGCTGACTGACTGATAAATTTTGAGAGAGAGAGAGAGAGAGAGAGAGAGAGAGAGAGTGCAAGAGAGGGAGATATTGGGCGACAGTCTTACTTAGTGAGACAAACATACAACTGAATAGAATCTACCCTGAAAATGTGAAGATCCTCTTTTCAAGGTAGGTTTTCCTTTTTTGGAGGGAAACACAAGAGGGCAGTGTTGAACTAGCTCATAGGGATTGATTGACACAGCTTGGTAATGTGCCTGGGCTTTCAAGCCTATCCAGCGGAGGTGCACATCAGTGTTTCAGATATAGATTTTTTTGGACCCATTTTAAACACAATACAACCACACATGTTGATAATGCATTTACAATAATCGATTCTTATCTCAACTGAGAAATGCCCCTTCTGCCACAACAATGCTAATCCAAATTAAAAGGAAAGGGGATTTTGGATGGGTTGATTATTAAAGATGCCTTAGTTTGATTGCCATTTGAGAACATCTATTTGAGTTGACTGGAGACGACAATGGTGTCATACAGGCAAACACATTATAAGCTTGCAGACCCTTGTTGATAGCTAATCGTTAGCCTTCACAGTAGCACAGCGATTTGAACCGAAAGTGTTAGATCATAGACCAACTGATATACTGTATGACACTGGCGGCAAGGTGCTAGCTCCCCTTGAGCTCCCTAACATCAGAGTCAGCTAGCGACATGGCTGCCTTTAAATGTCAGTGGCAATTAAATGAGGGCATTTCCATGGGAATAGCACCATGAGCACTAACATGTGAAGTTTGGTTTCAGATTTGGTTTCAAATGAAAGCTAAGAGTCTATATTTTTTTTAAATGAAGGCATATATAAATATTTCAACCGTTTTCCATTCTAAAAATGTTGAATAAGCAAAGGCTTTGATTTCTGGTCAAATGGATGGTAAGTGGTCTTAGAAAACATCTAGAAAAAAAGTATTAAGGTATTAGAAATACATCAAAACACAATAATACTGTATTTGACCCCTTCCAACTAATATCAACATTTATATCTAGTTTTGCAGAAATGATTTGCCTTCTGTAAATAATGCCTAGTGTCTTGTCATTCTATTACCCAAACCCAAATATCTTTAAAGGTGTAATTAAAGGTTTTTATCTCAATATCATACAAAAATTAAGTACCTTACTGTGATTGCTTTTAACCATTTTTAATTGAAAACAAACTAAATATATCCTTAGAAAAGGGCAATTTCTCAAGCATGAATTTTGATAGGACTGTCTGGGAGTGAGGAGAGGAAAACTGAAAATGTGCTGTTATTGGCTATTATTTTTTTATTCTCTTATTGGTCTATTAACTAATTTACCACATGGTGATGTCACATCAATTCAGCATCTATTCCACGTTGGTTTAACGTCATTTCATTGAAATTACGTGAAAACAATGTTGATTCAACCAGTGTGTGCCCAGTTAGACAGATCTTACACTAAAAGGGCATTAGCATCATTATCACATTTTCTCTGTATTATTCCAACATGAATTAAAGTTTTGACTGCCCTGGGCCTTTAAGATATTTTCGCTCTAATATCTTCTCTCCCTCAGGAGAAGGTAGGATAATGAAGGTTCACAGAATTAAGAAGTATAGGTAGACCTACCAATTAGTTATAGTGTTTTAACTAAAAACAATTTGGTTTATGATGTATCAAGCGAATAAAAATCCGGTTTGGTTATATAATGACCAAAAAATCTGTAACAGAATGACTGAAACTGAGTTGGCTAAAATGGAAATTCATAGTAGCTACAAACCACAGTTGGGGTCACCTGCTAGTGTCCTCCCTTCCACTGGCATACTGTTATGTTCAACTTATAACAGTTTTTTTTCTCTTTCTGTCACGTGACAGTCAAAGCATGAGTGTCTCTCTTCTCTCTCTTTACAGTTAATGCCAACTCTCCTGGCTCTTACTGACAACTACTCGTGAGCCCCCTCTCTTTCCATTTACTGTAACCAGCCCTCTCACCCACTGAGCACCAACCAACACCAGACGTCCGTGGACATAGGAAAAGTAGTAAAACATTTGGTCAGTCCAAATTTGAACCAATCATAGACGTCTGTTTCACAGGTTTGGACAGCACAGTACAGTATAGTACAGTGAAGCACACTATTGTAAAGTACAGTATAATATACTGTATTTTGCTGTACTGAACTATACTTTACTGTACTGTGCTCTACTGTGCTGTTTATGATTGGTACAGATTTGGTCTGGACCAGATCAAAGTTGGTCTTGTTTTGGGGCGGAGTTCATTAGAATAATAGCCAGTGTGTAGAATGATACCCAAACATGCAAAGGAGTATATAAAAATGTCTACCTTTGTGCACCTCACATCACATCATTCATAATTATGCATTTCTGTAATGTACAGATCAGGGATCAACAATGTCATTCTGTTACCGGGTGTTAATAATATTCACTTACTTACGTTCAAGGTGTCATATCATCATGCCTCATTCTTTCTGCAGACATCTTTGAATCTTAATTCGCGGTAGATATTTAACAAAAGGTAAACAAATCAGTTTGCTTACAGAACTTTTCTGTTGTTGCAGTTTCACAGATAATTTCCTGCAATTATAGCCAGTTGGCCATAACGTATGCTATGTTAATATGATATCTGAGTGAGAGTGTCTAACAAAATCAATGGGGGCCCCCTGGAGGTCAGGGTCCCTGGGTAAGTGCCCTGAGTGCATGTTCAGTAATTCAACCATGATTACTACAAGTTTAGATCACTGGCTAGACTAACGAGACTAATTTACCAACCTACATTTATTTTACTGTCATGAGCTAACTGAGTGACTGTCAGTCAGTGACACACTGAGTATACAAACATTAAAAACACCTGCTCTTTCAATGACATAGACTGAACATGTGAATCCAGGTGAAAGCTATGATCCCTAACTGATGTGTTCCTAATGTTTGGTATACTCCGTGTATAGCAAGAGGAAAACTGCTAATGCATAACCAAGTTTTGAAATTGCACATTCTACTATTCTAACTCTTATCAGTAAGTTGTGATCCCAGAATGAGTTTTTAAATGTAAAAAAAAATGCAGAGATACTCATATGTAGCTACAGCCTGTGTCCTCACATGTACTGTATCTACGGCCCTGACCGCTAATCCAACTCTCATTTGCATTCAGTCATTGACTGCTACCATTTCTTAATGAGCATTGATGAAAAACGAGGCCAAATCGGGAAGTGCAGTCACCCTTTAAAATAAAGGAACAGAGTAGAACATGTGCCGGCACCTGCTACTGAACCATTAAAAGGTCGAGCTCTCTGAATTCCACACGCTTAACACTCAATTAGTTCAGAATTTCATTCTGTCCACCAGGGAGCAGGTGATAATTGCTACAGGTCACACGTGATAATTGCCTGCATACCCCTCGGAGTTGCTGCCTATTAAAAGGAGTTATTTAAATCTCATCACCTTTGGGCATCTCTTGCCTTTATGTTCACATCCTTAATTGGGAACCACATCATATAAAACTCCTTGCATAACCCGATCAACTCAAAGGCAGTCAAACTCTTACGCAAGTAATTGAGGGTAAGTTGAAGAGTGAGTTATTGTCCAAGGGTTGGTCTCGGGGTTCTGTTTACGTCGGTAAGCGTGGACCTTGATGCAACTTGAGGGACTTGGTGAATACGGAGGAACACAGAATGGCCGACCTCGACCAAATACAAATACTCTGTCTTCAAAGGCGAATGTGAGTGGGTTTCAGGGTGTGATTTGATGTGGGTGTTGCTTGTGTGTGTTCGCAGGTGGGAAGAGTCAGACAAATTATTTTGCCAATTAGTTTCAGCCGGCTGGTGTGCAACCATGGCAAAGTAGGTTTGACTATGGACAGCCTATCTCTGAGGATAGTTAGGGGCTGTCAATAAATTACACAATGGAAATGGCAAAATATTTTCATCTTGCACGTCTTTTAATTCTCATTAAATGCTTTCAATATTTGTGTATATGAATTTTTACAATTATAGTTGGTTTTAGGTTTTTAAAATAGGGAGTGATTGACATTTAAAAAATATTGTCCCATGTACAGTACATTCTGTAATTTACTGATTGTCTTCAACTGGCTCCATAGTAATATCGGATGTCAAACCAAATTGAGGTCAAATAAACCCAACCCATGGAAAAGTGTTAACGTACCCTTCATTCCTTGACATAAAATGTTTCCTGTCATCTCGCAAATCTCTGTTTTGGACAAGACTGACTTTATGACCAAAAGTATCCTATTCACACTTTATAGTCAATCTTGACACTATAATAAATGTTTGACTCACAAGGGTCATTTAAAAAATGAGAAGTTGCTTTTTAGGGGCAATTGCTCTTTAAACTCCATTACGAATTTGAACTACCCCCCCTAAAGGCCCAAACTGTTCTACCACTTTCCCCACATAAAAAAGTACTATAGTATACTATTGTCACAGCCGTTGAATGAAGAGGACCAAGGTGCAGCGTACATATTACTTTATATGACGCCGCCGCCCCCCCCCCCAAAAAAACAAACATGTGACATTAGCGTGCCAACAAACAAAGACAACTTCCCACAAAGACATGTGGGAAACAGCTACCTAAGTATGGTTCTCAATCAGAGACAACGATAGACAGCTGTCCCTGATTGAGAACCCTACCCGGCCAAAACATAGAAATACAAATAATAGAACAGAATACCCACCCCAAATCACACCCTGACCAAACCAAATAGAGACATAAAAATGATATCTAAGGTCAGGGTGTGACAACTATGGTATAAATACTATAGTATTGACCTTTTTTGGGGACCTTTACTGTGGTATTCACTGTTGTGATTTTGCAGACTAAAGTCGACAAAAATACTACAGTGAATACTGTAGTATTTACAGTTAACTATATTGTAAATACTGTAGTAAAAGAACTATAGTAAGAAATGTAGTGTTTTTGTAGTATACTGTAGTGTTTTTGCAGACATTACTGTAGTATTTACCATAGTGTTTTTGGTTGATTATCATTGACATAGAGGTGGAGGCTTTCTCCTTGCGGAAACCTACTAGAGAAACATTAAGCACATTTTACATAACCTGTCAGTAGATAAGTATTTAAAGGTCCAATGGACTATTATGAAATGTCTTATGCAGTGTTTTTGACTTATTTGGACCAATTGATAGATTTCCCAGATAAATTCTCAGCCACCGTAACCATCACGGCTCAGGCTAAGACCCAGATGCAGACACAGGAGGCAAATAGTACGAGTCTCAGAGATGATTAATTATAGTTCAAGGCTCAGGCAAAGGGTCATAATCCAAATCAGAGTCAGGCAGGTACAGGACTGCGGGCAGGATCAGGGTCCGAACTGGGAAGACTAAGAAAAACAAAAACTAGAGCACAGGAACACGCTGGTTGGACTTGACAGGACAAGACGAGGTAGTAACAGACAAACAGAAAATGCAAGTATAAATACACAGGGGATAGATAATGAGGGAAGATGGGAGACACATGGTGGGGGGTGGAGACAAGCACAAAGACAGGTAGAAACAGATTAGAGTGTGACAATAAGTTGAATAAATCCGTTGTCAAATGTTTTCCAATGTACAAATATAATGTACTCCAAATAATTCACCATTACATATTGTGCAGGTTCTAATGCAAAAGTAGCAAGCATTAGTTTCAACACCCCTGAAAAGAAAGATGAGAGCACAAGTAGGTAGGAAGATGGGAGAAAACATTCTTAAGAGCTTTTTTTGTTGTTGATCTCCTTGTGAAAGGTGCTCTTTAAATGAAAATCATTTCCATTTTCAAAAGGATGGAGGAGAGAGAGAGAGAGAACTCAGAAGTGGAAGGGAGAGAGAGGGGGAAGAGGACGCAGACAGAAAGTAATGGACGACTCGTATAGATTAGCGAGAGATAGGTAGAGAGGGGAGGATGAGAGGGAAATGGAAGAGACAGGAGAGGAGTGAGGGATAAATGAGGAGAGCTGGGGGTGGGAGTTTAGTGCTCTCAGTCTCATCAGAGGAGATAAATCAGTGTTCCAAATAGCAACCTATTCCCTTAATAGTGCACTGCTTTTGACTTTTGTATGGGCCCTGGTCAAAAGTAGTGCACTGAAAAGGGAATAGGATGTCATTTGGGGCGGACACAAGGGAAAGTGCTATGCTAAGCATTTTTTAGTTATTGGAACAACTAATCAGAGTTTAAAATCCTGAAGAATCTGTTGACGCACCCGTGCATCAATCTCAGTAACATAATAAAATAATCCTCATCAAAATCTGTCACTAAATGTTAATTAAGCTAAATGTATCAGTTTTTTTTGCAAGGGCTCAAATCGGCCACCTTCCACCACGTCGGCCTTCCGCATCTGCGGTGGAAGGTGGCCGAGCTACAGCAGTGTTTGTCAGACCATGAGACATCCCGAAAATCCGTCTCCTCTTGAAAACATCTGTAGCGTCCAAATTGTTCGGGCTACAAACTATGAAAGATAACACTCGCACAATGGTGTTCTCCGTTTTGCTCTACGATCCCCAAAAGCCCCACGGGACTTATCTGAGGTCGGTAACGCTGATGTGCTAAAGTCTGTCTGTAGCGTCCGAACTGTTTGGTCTACAAACTAATATGACCCCACTGTGGTAAGGGGAGACTCTCACAAACACAATGGTGTTTTCCGTTTTCACTTTACAAAGCCCACAAGTGTCACGGGACTCGTCTGAAGGTAACCCCTACCAATGAATCGAAGTATGGAGGTAGTTTGTGCCAACAAAAATAAGGGGTTAAATATGTGTCCAATCAAACAAAAAAACGCCCTGCTTTCTTTTATCTCCTAGATATAGGACAGACACTAACCTTATTGTTATGTATGGTACGACGTGCTGTTCTTCGTACTGTATGTTATGGTTTATGACAGTGTGCTGCTTTATAGATAAATGGGTTGTCAGCATGAGTGGCACATGTCATTAAATGACAGAGTGATGTACAATGTGGAACTGTGCAGATGTGCGTTCTTTGACAGCTAAGATAGATATAACATTGGCGACGAAGATGGCTGAATTCAGCTTACCACCACCAGCACCATTCCTCGCCGTGCCGGGCGAACCTCCAGTCCCGTGGAATAACTGGCTTGAAAGTTTTAAAACTTATCCCGAAAGCTATGAACTTTTCTACAATCTCCGACAAGCGGAGGAGAGCACTGCTCCGTCACTGCCTCGGTACAGAGAGACAGAGGATTTTCAGAGCGCTTGGATCAGCTCCTACATTCACCGCTGCAGTTAGCCTCCTACCGAACCACTTCGCCGGGAAAGAGTGAGTGCTCCTCAGACATTACAGGTTAAGGAAAAGACACCAACGCCGGGGTGAGTCCGTTCAAATAATTGACAACTTCATGGAGCTATTAAAATAGCACTCCAGGTTGAAGTGGCTTTGGAAATCTCTGCTATGCTAACAGATAGCTCTGTGCACCCGCAAAACACCAGTCTCAATGTCAACAGTGAAGAGGCGACTCCGGGATGCTGGCCTTCTAGGCAGAGTTCTTCTATCCAGTGTCTGTTCTTTTGCCCATCTTAATCTTTTCTTTTCATTGGCCAGTCTGAGATATAGCTTTTTCTTTGCAACTCTGCCCAGAAGGCCAGCATCCCGGAGTCGCCTCTTCACTGTTGACGTTGAGACTGGTGTTTTGCGGGTACTATTTAATGAAGCTGCCAGTTGATGACTTGTGAGGCGCCTGTTTCTCAAACTAGACACTGTAATGTACTTGTCCTCTAGCTCAGCTCTTCACCGGGGCCTTCCACTCCTCTTTCTATTTTGGTTAGAGACCGTTTGCGCTGTTCTGTGAAGGGAGTAGTACACCGCGTTGTACGAGATCTTCAGTTTCTTGGCAATTTCTCACATGGAATAGTCTTCATTTCTCAGAACAAGAATAAACTGATGAGTTTCAGAAGAAAGTGCTTTGTTTCTGGCCATTTTGAGCCTGTAATCAAACCCCCAAATGCTGATGCTCCAGATACTTAACTAGTCTGAAGAAGGCCAGTTTTATTGCTTCTTCAATCAGGACAGCAGTTTTCAGCTGAGCTAACATAATTGCAAAAGGTTTTCTAATGATCAATTAGCATTTTAAAATGCTAAACTTGGATTAGCTAACAGAACATGCCATTGGAACACGGGAGTGAGGGGTGATGATAATGGGCCTCTGTATGCCTATGTAATTTTCCATATAAAATCAGCTGTTTCCAACTACAATAGTAATTTACAACATTAAATGTCTACACTGTATTTCTGATCAATTTGATGTTATTTTAATGTAAAAAAATTGTGCTTTTCTTTCAAAAACAAGGACATTTCTAAGTGACCCCAGATTTTTGAACAGTAGTAGCTCCGAAACCAGCGGCTTCCAGAAGGTGATAAGCACCATGCTCGCTGGATTAACCATGGTGGCAGTCTATCAGGACGATATTGTGGTCCATGGCCCTGACCTCCACATCCACGACTATCACCTCCACAGAGTATTCAGTGCTCTACTACGGAACAACCTGACCCTCAATGTTGGAAAGTGTATCTTTGCAGCTCCAGCCATTGAGTTTGTGGGGTTCCGCCTGTCGGCCAAAGGCATTGAAGCTGTCCTCCGTATCCCGCAGCCGACCTCAGCCACTCAGGTGGCCTCATTCTTGGGCATGACAGCCTACTACCTCTGGTTTCTGCCCCACTACTCTCAGACCACAGCGCCCCTTTGCCAGCTTCTCAAGAAGGACGAGCCATGGGCCTGGACGGCAAGCCTCCTCAGATGCGGTCGGTCCACTAAAGAGCTAGCTCACCACAGCCCCAGTCTTGTCTCACTTCGACCCCGTCTGCTCCACCTTTGTCACCTATGGACGCCTCAGCCGGAGCACTGGGAGCTGTCCTCTCACTGGCATTGGTCTCTGTGGGCTACCCAAGGGCCAGAGCCACAAGCGGGGGCTGCTGAAGCACGGCCTATGAGGGCACAAACTCGCCGTGCTCATCTGGGGGACTACTTAACCTCCTTTCATTCTTAGGGTCCATTAGGTGTCTTAGTCAACCTCCAAGTTAATGGACTGAACTGGCTAGTTCGGAGAGTCGTTATTTACCTCCTCCTAATGTTTCTTTCTTACAGGTATCACTCTAGGTTCTTGCCCTATGGACATTTCTATACATGGTGCCAGTCCCTGGGTTTGGAAAGGGGGGAGAAATGTTATGTATGGTACGACGTGCTGTTCTTCGTACTGTATGTTATGGTTTATGACAGCGTGCTGCTTTACGGATAAATGGGTTGTCAGAATGAGTGGCACATGTCAATAAATGACAGAGTGATGTACAACGTGAAACTGTGCAGATGTGCGTTCTTTGACAGCTAAGCTAGATATAACACTTATTCCTAATGGTAAATTTGTTAACTGTATTTTTGCCATTTATGAATGTGTTATTCATGAATGTGTTATTCAATGTGTTTCTATGGGTTATAATAGTAAAGGCCAAATTCAATATTTTAGTAAATACTTTTTTATTCTAAATCAGATCAATGCAGAAGTCATGGTCACATTAAAATACAGTAAGGTTCTCTTCAAGAACCTTGAAATAAAATAAAAGACATTGCAATCATCCTGCACATGGTAGGCTTACACATTGCAATCTCTCTCAAAACCCTGGATGTACAGTTGAAGTCGGATGTTTACATACATTTTAGCCAAATACATTTAAACTCCGTTTTTCACAATTCCTGACATGTAATCCTCGTAAAAAAAACTGTTTTAGGTCAGTTAGGATCACCACTTTATTTTAAGAATGTGAAATGTCAGAATAATAGTAGAGAGAATGATTTATTTCAGCTTTTATTTCTTTCATCACATCCCCAGTGGGTCAGAGGTTTACATACACTCAATTAGTATTTGGTAGCATTGCCTTTAAATTGTTTAACTTGGGTCAAATGTTTCAGGTACCCTTCCACAAGCTTCCCACAATAGGTTGGGTGAATTTTGGCCCATTCCTCCTGACAGAGCTGGTGTACCTGAGTCAGGTTTGTTGGCCTCCTTGCCTACAAAAATACTCTATGGGATTGAGGTCAGGGCTTTGCGATGGCCACTCCAATACCTTGACTTTGTTGTCCTTAAGCCATTTTGCCACAACTTTGGAAGTATGCTTGGGGTCATTGTCCATTTGGAAGACCCATTTGCAACCAAGCTTTAACTTCCTGACTTATGTCTTGATATGTTGCTTCAATATATCCACATAATTTTACTTTCCTCATGATGCCATCTATTTTGTGAAATGCACCAGTCCCTCCTACAGCAAAGCACCCCCACGACATGAGGCTGCCACTCCCATGCTTCACAGCTCTATTATTGACATGTGCCACTCATTCTGACAACCCATGCCACTCCCATGCTTCACGGTTGGATGGTGTTCTTCGGCTTGCCAGCCTCCCTCTTTTTTTGGTTATTATGGCCAAACAGCTCTATTTTTGTTTCATCAGACCAGAGGACATTTCTCCAAAAAGATATTTGTCCCCATGTGCAGTTGCAAACCGTAGTCTGGCTTTTTTATGCCAGTTTTGGAGCAGTGACTTCTTCCTTGCTGAGTGGCCTTTCAGGTTATGTCGATATAGGACTCGTTTTACAGTGGATATAGATACTTTTGTACCCGTTTTCTCCAGCATCTTCACAAGGTCCTTTGCTGTTGTTCTGGGATTGCTGTGCACTTTTCACACCAAAGTACGTTCATCTCTAGGAGACAGAACGCGTCTCCTTACTGAGCGGTATGACGGCTGTGTGGTCCCATGATGTTTATATTTGCGTTTCACAAGGCTGCAGTTTTAGAGATACAGAATCATTGATAAACGTGTAAAGAAAAAAACACGTTAGCGGACATTCCATCAGTTGTATATCGATTTATACTTCAGACAGATCAGATGATACAATGTCCCGTCAAGCTGAATAGGCACCTTCTAAAGTAAACAATCCCAGACCCCTCTCTTGTAACCAAACTGTCCCTGATACAAAAACTAGTTAAAATATACAACCTGTTGCTTAACATATCTGCTAGGTCCTTCAAAAGTTGGCGCTGGCTTTTCTGCTCAATATTCAGTACTAAAAACATGTGTTTTTTTATTAACCTAGGCAAGTTAGTTAATAACAAATTCTTATTTACAATGATGGCCTGGGTTAACTTGCTTGTTCATGGGCAGAACAACAGATTTTTACCTTGGGAATTCGATCTAGCAACCTTTCGGTTACTGGCCGGACACTCTAACCACTGTTGGGATGCCCAGTCTACTTCAATTATTGAGTTCCAAGTAATGGAAACAGGTGATTGTTTTAGAGGACATTACCTTCTTACTTAAATCACTGGTGCTACTCAAACTATAGAATTGAGTAATAAATTGTTAAAAACATGTCTTATTCAATGATTCATACCTCCTTCACTTCTTTAAATTACTAAGACATTGCGTTATTAGAATGCTATCTGTTACTTTCACTAGTCTACATATCTGTTTCCTTCAACTCAGAAATCCCTCTCAATCACCAACCTTTATATTAACAGTCTAATGTTACTTTACCAGGTGAACAAAATGTTTAAAATCACAGACAACATAAAACATGATCAATTCTGTTCACAAGGAGGCCACTGTCCTCTCTCCACTCATTAACTGTTTGTGTTTTAATCCATCCCAACGTTTATGTATCCTTTATGTAGCCTGTACTACACTTAGACACAGCAGCATTTATCTCACCACCCAGTCTAACGATTTACTCCCGTATGTGACTGGTCTCTCATTTCTCCCATGATTTTACATAACCACCGCACTACAATGCCCTTCATGTTTATGAACGAACATTTTGAAATGTAATTTTAGGTTTGGCAACCTCAATGCTGGCTCAAAACTCTAGAAACAATTATTCAAGTCCACTCTTATTTCTCGTAAATCTATTTCAGAATAAGATGGAATTAAGTGTTTTACGAGATTAAAACCCCCAAGGTTTTCTGAGACTCACAAGGAGTGTTTGGCCTGGTAATTTTAATTTGTTACCTTTTGGAATCCATTCCCCTGGCATTTCGCATAGATTCTTCCAACCCAAAAATTGCTTCCACACCCATTGCTATGTAACATTTTCTGGGTCTTG
Organism: Oncorhynchus tshawytscha; assembly: GCF_018296145.1. Classification (NCBI taxonomy): domain Eukaryota; kingdom Metazoa; phylum Chordata; class Actinopteri; order Salmoniformes; family Salmonidae; genus Oncorhynchus; species Oncorhynchus tshawytscha. The sequence goes on from NC_056431.1 coordinate 37,867,889, forward strand.
TTACTGATCCTATGGTCAGAGACATGGGTAGTAGCTGTATAGCTTTCGATTCTGCCTGTTACCCCACTAAGTACAATACTTTTTCCTGTAAAATGTATCAAATTTCGGGCTCCCTTGCCCAGCTATACTCATTCTTCCTACGGCCCCTCGCTATCAGGTATCAATGTAAGACCCAGATGCTGACCGTGTCGAAGTAACATTGTTTATTACAGCAACAGGGGCAAAGGTACAGGATGGCAGGCAGGGTCAGGTCAGGCAGAGTGGTCAGGCGGGTGGGTACAGGGTCAGGACATGCAAGGGTCAAAAACCAGGAGGACGAGAAAAAGAGACTGGGGGAAAGCAGGAGCTGACAGAAAAATGCTGGTTGGCTTGACAAGACGAACTGGCAAAAGACAAACAGAGAACACTGGTATAAATACACTGGATATCGGGGAAGATGGGCGACACCTGGAGGTTGGTGGAGACAATCACAAAGACAGGTGAAACAGATCAGGGTGTGACACTCACACTATGCTTCTGTATTTCAAGGTTTCAAACCTGCCATCAAAACATACGTACACATTTTATCAATATATTCACATACCCAAGCTCTGTTCGAATACCATACTAACATACTGTATACATACTTAATGAGTATTGTGGCAAAGAAGGGGGTCGAGTGATAAGTGGCAGATATGTGAGAGCAGAACTAATAAACGGGCTCTGCCCGATCACTAAAATGGCCACCCCTGTCAGGACTACAGATCACAAAATGGACGACCGCCAAAACTACAAGTCCCAGAAGCAAGGGGAACCCTCAGAAGGTGGAGCCGACTCACAGATAAAGGGTCAAGAAAAACCAGGAAGAGGAAGAGAGAGTGCTGGAAGGAGCTATGAACAATAGAGAAAGAGACTATAGAGATTGGCTGGATTTACCGTGTATGAGCTGGATTGTTTTGGACTTGGACCTACCGAGAACCCGATTCGTGTACCGAACCCTGCTATCCTTGACCTCACCTTCGGCCTGGGTGGACCAGGACGGAGAAACAAACACACAGGTACTGTCCTGTTCGAAAGAACTCTCATTCTTGGGTGATTTGGTGACAGTTTACCACTTAGTTTGTGACAAACGCTCCTAACCTTGAAGAGGTTTGCCACAGTATATACTACATACTATTAGTTCATGTTAGTATACTGTAAACAAACGGTAACCTTTCAATTGAGCGTACTAGCGCTTAGTCTGTATACCAGAAGTTGATGCTGTTGCCATGCAACCTCTTGCTAGCTTATTAGCATAACAAATTACTAGCTAGACATCTTACGACTTCGTGTGTGTTCACTCTGGCCGAGGAGCAGGGTTGATCCGAGCGTTCTGACCTCACAATGGCAGTCAAGCACCCAAGCTAACTTGCTAAAGTTGGCTAGCTTGCTAGCTATTTCCAGACACAAATGTGAGAACACCTCACTCTGACAATTTTACAAGCACTAGCAGAGCTGGTTAGACTTTTTCATGTAACTCAGAGAGCTGGTGACTATAACTGTGCTGCTGGTAACAATTTAACTACGCTTTTTTCCCAACGTTTACGGACACCGTGCTATATTCAACGGGTGTTGAGCGTTTGTAAATTCAACAGTTATTCTGCACTCTGGCACATTCAGATGAGAGTGCTCTGAAATCAGAGCACATATCCAGAGCGAATTTACGAACACACCCGAACTAAAAATGTCCATTGAGAAAGCACAACGAATACACAATTTAGCTAAGCTAAGAATGATGTGACTAATCATGTCAATAGACATTGGGTAGTTAGTTATTATACTGGCAAGTTTGATGTATTAGTAGCCAACTAACATTATTACGGGCACATACTTCTGTAATGATATGCTATGCGGTTCATAAGGATAGCGTAACTAACATATTGTCAGCCAACATAACATGTTAACGTAAACTCACGTAAACTCGTACATCGCCTTGGTCCGTACAATTGCCCTTATTTTAGCGCCCCAAAAACGGAATACTTCCAGATCAACTGTAATGTCAATACCATTGTAAAGCACAATTTCTCCCCTTTCCAACAAAATCAATTACATGACCTAAATGCTGCCTGTCTCTGCATAATTCAACCAAGCAATGGGTCTTTTTAAAAATGGCGGGTGGGGAAGTGAAACTAATAGTCGTGTGGGAAAATTGCTTTTTTTCACTTGATCTTTCCAACTTATCGCCTCTCAAATGTAAATAAAACACCATAAAGAGTTTATATAATGTGTCATTACAAACCTATTTGAAGTTGTGTGAATTTTGATATCAACACAATCGCTACAATCCCATTAGTTTTCTTTGTAGCCTCGTTTCAATGTTGCGGTTGTGCACATTTGTACGGAATGGGGTGAGTTTACCCTACTTACTTAAAGTCATTACTTTATTACATTGCTCAACAATTTCTTAACATTTGTCATAATTAGTTAACGCAATGAATTTGTGTCCGCTTTCGTTGGACTTCGGATGGATATTTTCTGCCATTTTCTTCTAAATCTGAAAACGTTGTCAAACCATGCCCATTTTCTGAAGAATCGCATTAGGGGCCCTATCCACACTATGACTAATAAGCATACTACATACTCAGTTTACATCACTAATAGTACGGTTAGTGTGGTTCTTATGAGTACCTGTACGAATTCTGGTTTTGCTTTTGCTGTAATAGAACACTAATATCAAAACTCTGTTGTACTGAGCTTTTGAGTTTTCTCTTATGTCATTGTACCAACTCACAATACCATCTCTGAATTCTATCTTAGATTGGAAATTTACAAAAGCAGGGAAATGCTACCCAATTTTATCCATGATTCGATTTTTGTTCATATTCGAGCCAAATTGGTAGAATTCCCTCGCGCTGCTTTTAGTGCCTCTATGGCAACGGATGATAACGGACGACATTTCAATGGTGGTTATTTCTGAGCCTCTCTCAATGGTGTCCAGAGTGTTTAGACTTCCTCACTCACGACTCTAATATATGTGAATTTTATTTATTTTCAAAGGTAGTGCTATCCACTTTCCTGGAGAGGATTTATGGTATTTGTGCCATTTTATGGGTCACGGCCCCTGATACCTTGTATTAGAACCAGTAATGAAGCATCTGCCAATTTACTACTGGAGAATATAGGAGACCTAATGTCAGATACTGGTGTCACGGTTCAAATATCAAGTATTTGATACACTGCCGATTTTACAGTTTTCCTACTTACAAAGCATGTAATTATTTATCATAGCATGTGAGGGACGGAATCTAAAAAAAATCCAGAAAATCACATTGCATGACTTCTAAGTAATGAATTTGCATTTTATTGGATGACATAACAATACATCAGAAAAGCAGAACTTAATATTTGGTACATAAACCTTTGTTTGCAATTACAGAGATCATACGTTTCCTGTAGTTCTTTTCTTTTTTTTCTTTTTTGAATTTTACCCCTTTTTCTCCCCAATTTCGTGGTATCCAATTGTTTAGTAGCTACTATCTTGTCTCATCGCTACAACTCCCGTACAGGCTCGGGAGAGACGAAGGTTGAAAGTCATGCGTCCTCCAATACACAACCCAACCAAGCCGCACTGCTTCTTAACACAGCGCGCATCCAACCCGGAAGCCAGCCGCACCAATGTGTCGGAGGAAAACACTGTGCACCTGGCAACCTTGGTTAGCGCGAACTGCGCCCGGCCCGCCACAGGAGTCGCTGGTGCGCGATGAGACAAGAATATCCCTACCAGCCAAACCCTCCCCAACCCGGACGATGCTAGGCCAATTGTGCAATGCCCCACGGACCTCCCGGTCGCAGCCGGTTACGACAGAGCCTGGGCGCGAACCCAGAGTCTCTGGTGGCACAGCTGGCGCTGCAGTACAGCACCCTTAACCACTGCGCCATCCTATAGTTCTTGACCAGGTTTGCACACACTGCAGCAGGGATTTTGGCCCACTCCTCCATTCAGACCTTCTCCAGATCCCTCAGGTTTCGGGGCTGTCGCTGGGCAATAGGGACTTTCAGCTCCCTCCAAAGATTTCTATTGGGTTCAGGTCTGGAGACTGGCTAGGCCACTTCAGGACCTTGAGATGCTTCTTATGGAGCCACTCCTTAGTTGCCCTGGCTGTGTGTTTCAGGTTGTCATGCTGGAAGACCCAGCCACGACCCATCTTCAATGCTCTTACTGAGGGAAGGAGGCTATTGGCCAAGATCTCGAGATACATGGCCCCATCCATCCTCCCCTCAATACGGTGCAGTCGTCTTGTCCCCTTTGCAGAAAAGCATCCCCAAAAAAATATGTTTCCACCTCCAAGCTTCACGGTTGGGATGGTGTTCTTGGGGTTGTACTCATCCTTCTTCTTCCTCCAAACACGGCGAGTGGAGTTTAGACCAACAAGCTCTATTTTTGACTCATCAGACCACATTACTTTTTCCCATTCCTCCTCTGGATCATTCAGATGGTCATTGGAAAACTTCAGACGGGCCTGGACATGCGCTGGCTTGAGGAGGGGGACCTTGCGTGCGCTGCAGGATTTTAATCCATGATGGTGTAGTGTGTTACTAATGGTTTTCTTTGAGACTGTGGTCCCAGCTCTCTTCAGGTCATTGACCAGGTCCTGCCGTGTAGTTCTGGGCTGATACCTCACCTTCCTCATGATCATTGATGCTCCACGAGGTGAGATCTTCCATGGAGCCCCAGACCGAGGGTGATTGACCGTCATCTTGAACTTCTTCCATTTTCTAATAATTGCGCCAACAGTTGTTGCCTTCTCACCAAGCTGCTTGCCTATTGTCCTGTAGCCCATCCCAGCCTTGTGCAGGTCTACAATTGAACCCTGATGTCCTTACACAGCTCTCTGATCTTGGCCATTGTGGAGAGGTTGGAGTCTGTTTGATTGAGTGTGTGGACAGGTGTCTTTTCTTCAGGTAACGAGTTCAAACAGGTGCAGTTAATACAGGTAATGAGTGGAGAACAGGAGTGCTTCTTAAAGAAAAACTAACAGGTCTGTGAGAGCCGGAATTCTTACTGGTTGGTAGGTGATCAAATACTTATCAAGCAATAAAATGCAAATTAATTACTTAAAAATCATACAATGTGATTTTCTGGATTTTTGTTTTGGATTCCATCTCTCACAGTTGAAGTGTGCCTATGATAAAAATTACAGACCTCTACATGCTTTGTAAGTAGGAAAACCTGCAAAATCGGCAGTGTTTCAAATACTTGTTTCCCCCCCATTATGTGACCTGTTTCAGGAAACTAGGTGTTTGTCGCAAGTCACAACTTCACAGGAGAGCTGTTTGAACGTTCAAAATGTGTTTTTTGGCAGAAATGCCTTCTCAAACATGTGAACTTTCATGTACCTTAATAAAACTTTTATGCCGTCTGTGAATATGAATAAAGTTGTTAAATTACGAACCTAGTTGGTTTAGCCAAAAAAAAGTCAGGAACCTTCCCACTAGCCATGATTTTCAGATTGGATGAGTTTCAGATTGGTCGGCAGTGTAGCATCTTGTGTCTATCTATAAAATGAGCTACTCGTTATGCGTAGATAATCCTTTCTAATGCATTTCTTTTAAAGATTAGCCATGGAGAACTGCAAATATGTTGCCACTGCTCTCCTCTCAATAACATTGCTGCCCTGAATTTACCAGGTGCTATCGGCAAAAGTCAGTGGATCGTGCCATGCTGACTCACTCTCACGGAATAAATTGGTGGCATTTTGAAATCATTGGAACACAACAACGGGCCAAACAAGCTGTGCAAACTAAACTGAAACGACACAGGACGTCTTATTTAATAAAAGGGGTTGCAGTCTGCCATGAAGCTTTATCCATGTTTACGGGTAAGAATCTAGCTACAGTTTCAGATATTATACATTTCTAATTTTGTCAGAAAGTTGTTTTCATTGCAAGTTAAAGCTTACTTTTAGCTAGCCAGCTGGAGTTTGATGGCTGGCTTGCTAACTGACATTGAACCTATTTGGTCAACTTTAGCTAGCTATGACAATCAGTTTGTATTGCTAGTAACGTTACTCTATGGATTGTGATTATTGTTAATTTTTTAGATAGCTAACATTAACTTATGTGTATGAGGTGTGTGTAACGTTGGCGATGTTTTCTCAGAATGCATTTCGCATTGCTAGTTATAGGCCAATGTTAGCTAACGAGCTAAGATTGAACCTATTTGGTTAACTTTAGCTAGTTATGACAATCGATTTGTATTGCTTGTTAAAGCTTGTGGTTAGCTAGCCAGCTGGCGTTAATGGTTGGCTAGCTAGCTAACATTGTGTATGAACTGTGTGTAGTGATATCTCAGAATGCCGTTTCGCATCTATTGTATAAGAATGCTAAGCAATTTGTATCGGGAATTTGTCTTTCAGCATCTGTAGAACACACCTTACTCTCCTCCACCAGTCATAGAAGGAGAATGGTCTAATGCCTCTCATCAAAAAGAGAGCTGGTCCAAGCAAGCAAAGGCAGCAGCACAGTCATCAACTACATGCACCATTTCTTCACCAACTATGGAAACCCGTGTGGTCCTGAATTGTGATAACTGCAGTGGCCAAAACAAGAACATGTTTGTGCTCTGGTATTGTGTCTGGTAGACCATGCACATGCACCACCACAGCCACACCAAGTTTGCCCCCAAGTTCGGCCTCATCAAGCAGCGCTTCAGAAAGACCCGAGAGATTACTGGTGTTGTGAAGCACAGGATAGTGACAGGGGTCAACATCCCACAGTTGATTGAACTAGAGGATGGTACGGTGCTGGTGGAAAATTATGGCTGGCAACAACACCTGACTCCATACTTCAGGCCACTGCAACAGATCAAACAGCACTTCAGGTGAAATCATTTTCATTGCATTGTGTGATGTTATTCTTATCTGAATTTGAGAGGTGAATTGATGTTGTGCAGGGTTGTAATGTCTTCTGATTTATTTTTTGTTCCATTTTTTTTTTTACAGCTTCGATGCTCTGGAGCCTGGTGATGTTGTCAACTAGGAGCGTTCGGACTGTCGGGACCAGGTTTCAGCTGCGCAACACTGACATCCTTCCTCCCATAGATGCTCTGCCTGTACCACCTGGACTGGACACAGCTAGATAAACTCATCTTGTTGAGAAGATTAGGGAGTCTCAAAAAGGCTATGGACATGCCCTGCACCAAAGTTAAGGGCAGGACAGAAACAGGCTCTCCGAATATAGATTCCCTTGTTCATGCCTGGTATGGATGGACCAGTCATCAGCACTAACTACAGTGCCACTACTTTTTTTTATCCTGTTGCTCAGCCACTTTACCCCTGATTGTATGCATATAACTACCTCGTCTATCACTATCGTTATTGATATTGTTTGTGTACATACTGTATTTTATTGATATTGGCACTATCTATTTCTGTATTGCTACTTTGGAAGTAACCATTTGGCTGTACCTCTTATACCTTCTGTAGAGACCCATCCACTTAGCAAGACTTTAGCAAAATATGGATATATAAAGGGAAAATTGTGTGGTCGTAACATGATCTTGTGACATACCACAACTATCGTCTGACTGTATCAAGTGTCCACCACATAAATATATGGCGCATTCATCTGTTTTTGTGCTGTATATGTGCACCTCACTGAGGTTTCAACTTAGTTTAAATGGCCTTAACTTATGTATGGTATACTATGTGATAAGTGCTTGTGTAACAGTATGTAAATTATGCTAATGTTCTGGTGTGAAGCACTTCAGTAAAAATACTTGAAAATACTACTTAAGTATGTTTTTGGGGTATCTGTACATTACTTTACTGTTTACATTTTTGGCAACTTTTACTTTCATTTCCCTACATTCCAAAATGAAAATAATATAATTTTTACACCATACATTTTCCCTGACACGCAAAAGTACTTGTAACATTTTGACAGGAAAATTGTCCAATACACACTTATAAAGAGAACATCCCTGGTCATCCCTACTGCATTTGATCTGGCAGACTCACTAAGCACAAATGCTTTGTTTGTAAATTGTCTGAATATTGGAGTGTGCCCCGTAAATAAAAACATTTACTTTTGATACTTTAAGTATTTTTAATATAAAATATTTTTTATTCAAGTATTTTACTGGGTGACTTTTACTTCAGTAATTTTCTTTTAAGTTTCTTTACATTTAAAGTATGTGTGTCTGGGTAATCGTCATCTAATATTTGTAAAATATTTTTATCTGGACACTTTGTTTACCTGGAATTTTTCATTATTGTAGGCTACTACCACATTTAGTTTTAATCTTTACTCCACTACTCACTGTTTAGCACATGACCTCACATGTGAATCCTTAAAGAGATGGGTGGGGCTGGCTTAAGAGGTTGTGAACAATGCTGAATGGGCTCTCCAGTAGGTACCAAAACATTCAAACGCCCTTTTCTCAAAAGTGAGTTCACAAGTTTATCAACATTCAAAGCAGAATTACTTTCCCATTGTTCCTCAATGCAGTGTATGATATACTATTTTGGAGCTCAGTCTCTCCTTTTTACCAATGTAAAAAAAAAACAATTTCACATTTTGCTACATAAGACCGAATCCAGGTGGTGAGTCACATATTACCAAAATTAGGGTCCATCATCCATCCATAATATACGTCTCTCATCAATAAACACCTACTCAGGTCACAAACACACAAAACAAAGAGTATTTGGTTAGGAACATCTTCCTTATAATTTAAAAAGGTCCTATCATCCTTTCACCCCCTCTCTACCTTCTCTTTCTTTGTATCTGCTGCTAAAGCACTTTCTACCAATCTACATTTCAAGCTTCTGCCTCTAACCCTAGGAAACCTTCCACATTCTCCTACCTCCTTAATTACTATCAATCAAAAATAGTTACATCTGAAAATATTCTCTTTCAGTCTTCCTCACGGCCTATAGTTTTTTCGATCACTGACATTTTCACAAGCTGACCTTTTGAGAAAAGCATGAGCATTGTGGTGTTGTGTTGCCAGCAATGGGGCACCTTCCTGTAGATTGCAGATCATTCCTCCTGTACGTCTTGGCAACCTAGTAAGTCGGTTCTAGGCCTACGTCATCCATAGAAAGGCACAGAGAACAGAACAGCCAAACCTATGGACTCCCGAGTGGAATTGAACTGGTGACTCTGTGTTTACCAGGCCATAAAAGCACAAGTGTATATAGTATCAGTTCTCTGTGTCTGACAAGTAGTATGGAGCTGCGGCTTGGAGTATTGTTTCTTAATCCTATGTAATGTATTCACAGTGAATTTGGTGGTTTTTTTCCCCATTCAGAGAAATTAGTAATTGAAGTTTATGGTTTATGTCATATCTTACACCATGTTATTGCAAGGTCAATGATATCTATATTAGAATTTTCACGCTTCATGTCTACAAATTGATTGTGTAACTCAATGATGTTGCTTATACAGTAGATGATTTGGACATGAAGCACAAAAATACTAATATTAGGTAACATTGACTTGCATTGGATTTGTGCCACAAATGCAAAAAAAGATAGCATTTGAAACAGTGCCCAGATAACAAAACAAAAAGCATGGGTTGGTGTCATACCTAGTCCGTAAACTGCTTACAGGGTAAGGAAACCAATTTAGTAATTTAAGGGAACTATCCCTTTAAAATTGACGGGTGGGTGGGGGCTCTTAAAAAAATACATCACCTGGAACAGCACCATCTAGTGGTCAGAACCTGGTAATATTATGATGTAGGACAGAACAAAAACTTAACAACTTCAATTAATAATATCTCTAAACAGGGAAAAAATAACAATAAATCACTGGGAATACATTAAATAGGATGAAGAAACAATACTCTAAGCCGCAGCTCAATACTACTTGTCAGACATGATACTGAATACTCATTGTTGGGGTGGAATTGACATGGGGTTTGGGTGGGCGGCTTTTGACAATTTCTTTGAATTCCTCAGGTCTTAGTCTTTGTTAAAAAAAGGTTTGGTCCAAATTGGATATGTATTGAATATTATATGAATCCTTATGAATTATGTATAGACAATTTGGGTGCAATCAATTACTTTAATTTCTCAGAGATCAAATTATATTTCAACTAAATAATGTTGCAGGAATGCTAATCTTATCTGTTTTTAACTACAGAAATTATTTCAGAACAATTTGAGATGGTGGGTGATATGGCCTGATGAAATGACATGAACTACCCCCTAGTCCTGGACTGAAAATACTTTTTAGTCCAGGACTAAGTGTAATCTGTGAAAATCACCCCATAATGTTGATTATAGTGAAATTGAAAATATGTTGTTGTTAGGTTTATTGCCAAATATTTACTCATATTTGTTACCCAGTATAAGCCTATCTGTTACAGTAAACAGAACAAAAACAGTAGATAGAGAAAAGTGTTTATATTTCATACACATGCCAATGCATTTCTACAGCTGTTGTTTGGAAAGGTACCCTGGTGGTTACATTTCATCCATATTTAATTATATTTTTGTAGCCAGTATCACTAGCCAGAAACATTATAAGTGGAAAATGTTGAAAAACAACAGTGCTGATATTCTCTGCAGACAACCATACAGTACACAGTATAAAATACACATTGCCTTTATAGCCATCTGGGAATTCAGTATAGAACGGTACGGTCTAGTGCGCACACCAATAGCAAGCAAGAGAAATCAGTGGTGCAGCTCCACTTATACTCACACAGCTTGTGTGGTTGGGCTTGGCTGGTCAGTGATTAGTTAAGAGAGTCCTGACCAGACCCGTCAGAGCCCCATTATTTTGTAGACCAGCATTCACAGTTTTGGCATTAAAACATCCCTTTAAAGCACAACGTAATAATAATAATTCACTTGGGTTATTGATATTTTGAAAGGGCACAAAACACTCGCAATGGACTTGCCAGTCTTCCTATGTCAATTTATATTAGCTTTGTTTCCCTTGTGGGACTCTAGATGACCTGTTACAAATTACCATGATCCTTGGTTATACTTTCCTGTAAGAGCAATGAAGACATTCAAAAATAATATGATACTCTTTATTTGATTCACTATTTAATATGATACTATATCAAATGGGATTGTATATTTCATATGATCCACTATATTTAATATCATATTAAATATAGAGTATTATACACTATATTCACCTTGAAATGAGCCCATCCTCAAATCTAGGATGCTGTTATTGAACTTTTAACCTATGACTTAATTATTCACCAAAATGCAGCATCTCTTGCATGGCTGATCCTCTGGAATAGCCCCAAACACAGACTTCCCAATACAAACAGGGTCTTACCTACCTCCTGCACTCTTTTGAATCTGTCACGTACATGAGATATGCAATTCATAACCTTGAATGGAGTGACGCCTTAGGCACACAGGCATCTCATTCCATCTGTCAGTCACAGAGACATGATGGACAGCGCTGCTTTTACCAAATCGATTTGGATCTAGGGCCCTGCCTCTCTACTGATCTCTTTGGGTGAGAGAGATGGAGAATGCAGACTTAAAGAGAATACACAACGTAGTCAGGCAACCATGGATTAAATCCACTAGTTGCCAATCACTTTCAGTAGCCCAAATATGCACTATATCATAATAATTCAGAACTAAAAAAATTGCTAGCTGAACGTAAGCCTTGATTTCCCACAAGTTGTTGCTCTCTCTATAGATGTGTTGTATCCTCACATGCTAGTTGAATTTCCCATTGATTTTCCAAAAGTTGTTGCCATCTCTACTAAAGTTTTGTTTCACGGCCAAAGTAGTGTGATTACATGTTAAAGGGATACGTTGGGATTTGGTAATGAAGCCTTACTTCCCCAGAGTCAGATGAACGCATGGATACCATTTGTATGTCTCTGCATCCGGTATGAAGGGAGTTAGAGGTAGTTTCACAAGCCAACGCTAACTAGCTTTAGCACAATGACTGGAAGTCTATGGTATTTACTAGCATTCTAGCAGTTACCATAGACTTCCAGTCATTGCCAAAATCCTGAAGTGTCCCTTTAATAATAGACTACACAACCCAGACTACACAACCCAGCTCATGTCACCATAGGCTTCCTCAAAAGTCTAGAGGGGGTTTCCATGACAGCGGGAGCAAAAAATATTTTCGTTTCTCAGATTGTTCTGGCAAATTTCACATAGACACTTCATTGGGAGGAAGGATGATGAAACTGGTCATTTTAGGCTTTTAAGACCCGATTATCTGTGAATCGTACATGATACAGACAACATCTTGGAGTTATTATAGTCCTTAAAGTGTGCTCTAACATAGAGTATATCTAGATTCTTAAATAAACATTTTCACTGTTAATTTATTTCATATTAAAAATATGAGAAACTAAAACTACACATTTTGAATTAGCTTATTTTTAGACATATTGTTTGGATTAATATACTATTCATACACATCACATTTCCAGACTGGGTTCTCTGGTACTTTTAATGAAATTACCCATTTTATACATAGAAATTGGCATGAACGAATCACAGCACTCCTTCAAGATTCAGCAAATCACCAGCAGGGGGAATTCCCTTTGAATCCATTTACCATTCACTGTTTTAGTGTTGTGCCCCATAAAATTGACCAGAACTTCAGAATTAGCAAACTGAACTAAATCAAAAAGGCTAAATCAAATCAAATCAAATCAAATCAAATTTTATTTGTCACATACACATGGTTAGCAGATGTTAATGCGAGGGTAGCGAAATGCTTGTGCTTCTAGTTCCGACAATGCAGTAATAACGAACAAGTAATCTAACTAACAATTCCAAAAAAACTACTGTCTTATAACACAGTGTAAGGGGATAAAGAATATGTACATAAGGATATATGAATGAGTGATGGTACAGAGCAGCATAGGCAAGATACAGTAGATGATATCGAGTACAGTATATACATATGAGATAAGTATGTAAACCAAGTGGCATAATTAAAGTGGCTAGTGATACATGTATTACATAAGGATGCAGTCGATGATATAGAGTCCAGTATCAACGTATGCATATGAGATGAATAATGTAGGGTAAGTAACATTATATAAGGTAGCATTGTTTAAAGTGGATAGTGATATATTTACATCATTTCCCATCAATTCCCATGATTAAAGTGGCTGGAGTAGAGTCAGTGTCATTGACAGTGTGTTGGCAGTAGCCACTCAATGTTAGTGGTGGCTGTTTAACAGTCTGATGGCCTTGAGATAGAAGCTGTTTTTCAGTCTCTCGGTCCCAGCTTTGATGCACCTGTACTGACCTCGCCTTCTGGATGACAGCGGGGTGAACAGGCAGTGGCTCGGGTGGTTGATGTCCTTGATGATCTTTATGGCCTTCCTGTAGCATCGGGTGGTGTAGGTGTCCTGGAGGGCAGGTAGTTTGCCCCCGGTGATGCGTTGTGCAGACCTCACTACCCTCTGGAGAGCCTTACGGTTGAGGGCGGTGCAGTTGCCATACCAGGCGGTGATACAGCCCGCCAGGATGCTCTCGATTGTGCATCTGTAGAAGTTTGTGAGTGCTTTTGGTGACAAGCCGAATTTCTTCAGCCTCCTGAGGTTGAAGAGGCGCTGCTGCGCCTTCCTCACGATGCTGTCTGTGTGAGTGGACCAATTCAGTTTGTCTGTGATGTGTATGCCGAGGAACTTAAAACTTGCTACCCTCTCCACTACTGTTCCATCGATGTGGATGGGGGTTGTTCCCTCTGCTGTTTCCTGAAGTCCGCAATCATCTCCTTAGTTTTGTTGACGTTGAGTGTGAGGTTATTTTCCTGACACCACACTCCGAGGGCCCTCACCTCCTCCCTGTAGGCCGTCTCGTCGTTGTTGGTAATCAAGCCTACCACTGTTGTGTCGTCCGCAAACTTGATGATTGAGTTGGAGGCGTGCATGGCCACGCAGTCGTGGGTGAACAGGGAGTACAGGAGAGGGCTCAGAACGCACCCTTGTGGGGCCCCAGTGTTGAGGATCAGCGGGGAGGAGATGTTGTTGCCTACCCTCACCACCTGGGGGCGGCCCGTCAGGAAGTCCAGTACCCAGTTGCACAGGGCGGGGTCGAGACCCAGGGTCTCGAGCTTGATGACGAGCTTGGAGGGTACTATGGTGTTGAATGCCGAGCTGTAGTCGATGAACAGCATTCTCACATAGGTATTCCTCTTGTCCAGATGGGTTAGGGCAGTGAGCAGTGTGGTTGAGATTGCATCATCTGTGGACCTATTTGGGCGGTAAGCAAATTGGAGTGGGTCAAGGGTGTCAGGTAGGGTGGAGGTGATGTGGTCCTTGACTAGTCTCTCAAAGCACTTCATGACGACGGATGTGAGTGCTACGGGGCGGTAGTCGTTTAGCTCAGTTACTTTAGCTTTCTTGGGAACAGGAACAATGGTGGCCCTCTTGAAGCATGTGGGAACAGCAGACTGGTATATAGATTGATTGAATATGTCCGTAAACACACCGGCCAGCTGGTCTGCGCATGCTCTGAGGGCGCGGCTGGGGATGCCGTCTGGGCCTGCAGCCTTGCGAGGGTTAACACGTTTAAATGTCTTACTCACTTCGGCTGCAGTGAAGGAGAGACCGCATGTTTCCGTTGCAGGCCGTGTCAGTGGCACTGTATTGTCCTCAAAGCGGGCAAAAAGTGATTTAGTCTGCCTGGGAGCAAGACATCCTGGTCCGTGACTGGGCTGGGTTTCTTCCTGTAGTCCGTGATTGACTGTAGACCCTGCCACATGCCTCTTGTGTCTGAGCCGTTGAATTGAGATTCTACTTTGTCTCTGTACTGGCGCTTAGCTTGTTTGATAGCCTTGCGGAGGGAATAGCTGCACTGTTTGTATTCAGTCATGTTACCAGACACCTTGCCCTGATTAAAAGCAGTGGTTCGTGCCTTCAGTTTCACACGAATGCTGCCATCAATCCACGGTTTCTGGTTAGGGAATGTTTTAATCGTTGCTATGGGAACGACATCTTCAACGCACGTTCTAATGAACTCGCACACCGTATCAGCGTATTCGTCAATGTTGTTGTCTGACGCAATACGAAACATCTCCCAGTCCACGTGATGGAAGCAGTCTTGGAGTGTGGAGTCAGCTTGGTCGGACCAGCGTTGGACAGACCTCACCGTGGGAGCTTCTTGTTTTAGTTTCTGTCTGTAGGCAGGGATCAACAAAATGGAGTCGTGGTCAGCTTTTCCGAAAGGGGGCGGGGCAGGGCCTTATATGCGTCGCGGAAGTTAGAGTAACAATGATCCAGGGTCTTTCCACCCCTGGTTGCGCAATCGATATGCTGATAAAATTTAGGGAGTCTTGTTTTCAGATTAGCCTTGTTAAAATCCCCAGCTACAATGAATGCAGCCTCCGGATAAATCGTTTCCAGTTTGCAGAGAGTTAAATAAAGTTCGTTCAGAGCCATCAATGTGTCTGCTTGGGGGATATATACGGCTGTGATTATAATCGAAGAGAATTCTCTTGGTAGATAATGCGGTCTACATTTGATTGTGAGGAATTCTAAATCAGGTGAACAGAAGGATTTGAGTTCCTGTATGTTTCTTTCATCACACCATGTCACGTTGGCCATAAGGCATACGCCCCCGCCCGTCTTCTTACCAGAAAGATGTTTGTTTCTGTCGGCGCGATGCGTGGAGAAACCCGCTGGCTGCACCGCTTCGGATTGCGTCTCTCCAGTTAGCCATGTTTCCGTGAAGCAGAGAACGTTACAGTCTCTGATGTGCCTCTGGAATGCTACCCTTGCTCGGATTTTCAACCTTGTTGTCAAGAGACTGGACATTGGCAAGAAGAATGCTAGGGAGTGGTGCACGATGTGCCCGTCTCCGGAGTCTGACCAGAAGACCGCTTCGTTTCCCTCTTTTTCTGAGTCGTTTTTTTTTTTTTGGTCGCTGCATGTGATCCACTCGGTTACACTGGTTGTAAGGCAGAACACAGGATCCGCATCGCGAAAAACATATTCTTGGTCGTACTGATGGTGAGTTGACGCTAATCTTATATTCAGTAGTTCTTCTCGGCTGTATGTAATGAAACCTAAGATGACCTGGGGTACTAGTGTAAGAAATAACACGTAAAAAAACAAAAAACTGCATAGTTTCCTAGGAACGCGAAGCGAGGCGGCCATCTCTGTCGGCGCCGGAAGATGATAAGTTGAGATATTTATATTCATATGTTTTATATTGAATAAATTCATCTGAAAATTTGTATTTCAGAATCAAAACATACTCCATATTTTAGAGCACATAATGATTATAATGACGCCAATATGTTGTCTGTGTCATGCACAGTTCACAGATCATATGGTTTTCAGGAGGCAGGTATAGGTCTAAAATGGCCACTTTCATCATGATGGTTTGTGATACAAATGCAAAAATAATTTAAAACATCCTTCCTTCCATTGAAGTTTCTATGTGAGAATTACCAGAATCTGAGATATTTTCTGCTCCCGCTGGCGTGGAATCCCTCTAAACTAGTCCAGACTTTATCAATACAAGCAAGGCCATTATATCAATAATGGAGCTTGGTATCTTCTTATTTTGTGTTGGTTCTCTGGCATTATTCAGAACTGCAATTCATTTGTATATACATCAGCAGCAGCAAATGTATTTCCCAGCAGTACAGTGCGAGTGAATTACATGTTGGTCTGGGTAGCATGAAATGGCTTATTGATTGGTTGTGCGCCGAGTGATTAAAATGCAACGGAGGGGAAAGATACACAACACCGAGTGCTCGGTGACAAAATGGCCGCCCCACCGACCTTTCTGACGGTACATAAACTGTACATTTGAATCTATTGAAATTCAATACAGCAGATCCATCGGGAGCCGCACGCTAGCGTGTGAAGTGATTGTTGCTGGGACTCTGAAAAACTTATGGGAGCATATGGGAATGTATGTATGTCACCGTATATTCGGGGCTGCAGGTAGCCTAGTGGTTAGAGCGTTGGACCAGTAACTGAAAGGTAGCTAGAACAAATCCCTGAGCTGACAAGGTAAAAATCTGTCGTTCTGCCACTGAACAAGGCAGTTAACCCACTGTTCCTATGCCATCAATGTAAATAAGAATTTGTTCTTAACGGACTTACCTAAAGGTACAAATAAATAACTATTTGAGTGTATGGGATTGGGCTTCTCAGTGCATGGGGAGAACATGAAGTGAGCAGCCAGCAACTGCATGCCTAGATCAGGTTTTCATCCCTCAGCAACCATGATCTCTATCTGACACAAGGTAGTGGACTATGAATGCTGCATGGAGCTATCCAGATTGCCTTTAGATCTGGGAGATTGAAGAGTTGACTGATGGATATGAATTATACCCTTGGACTGGGATAAGTTAGTAATCGCTAGATTTCTGGTAACGATTGACTTTGACTACATATCCATAACGCATTTATTGCATATCTATCATCTCTATAATCGCATAATCTCATGAGCATGTTATAACAGATCCCAACTGCATTATTAGTTCATGAACTAGATCTATAGCATATTCATGTCATGCTATGCAAGAGCTCAGAAAGAGTTATGACCCTCAACTACACAATTGTATCTGTAAAATCTACCCTGAGGATTCAACCCTGTGGGGATCCCCATACACCATTGACATCAGTGAAAAGAAGAAGATGAAGAAGCAGGTAAGGTAAGTCACGGGCCTACACCGGCCGTTTGGGGAAATGGGGCGAGTACAGGCTATGTATCAGCATCATTTTCTGAACGTGGTTTGGCACAACCACACTAGCAATTGTATGGCAGAAGCACACTGAGAACAGCCATAATGATGACACAAGCTGTAATTGAATTGATGCATCTATTAAGATAGCTAAATATCAGATCTTGCATAGCATAACATGAATGTGCCATACATTGCTATGGATATATTCCATTAACCTTTAATAATGCGGTTAGGGCCTGTTATAACATATTCATGAAATGCTTATAGATGTGTAATTAATGCACACATAATAATTAATTAATTATTTGTAATTAATTATAGATATGTAGTCAAAGTAAATCATTACCGAATGTCTTTGTCTTTTTAAATCCCTCTGTGCTATATTGGTGGCCCTTCGAGCTTGTATACAGGGATCCCCAGGTGTTGAGGGTAGGCAACAACACATCCGCCACTCTGACCCTCAACATGGGGTCCCCTCAGGGGTGCGTGCTTAGGCCCTTCATGCTTAGTTCACCCACGACAGTGTGGCCGCGCACGACTCAAACACCATCATTGCATTTTCTGACAACACGACAATGGTAGGCCTGAAAACCGACGACAATGAGACATCCAATACGGAGGAGGTCAAAGACTTGGCTGTGTGATGCTACTGTACAACAACCTCTCCCTGAACGTCAGCAAGACAAAGGAGCTGATCGTGGAATACAGGAAACGGAGAGCCGAGCACGCCCCCATTTAAATCAACTAAGCGGTAGTGGAGCGCGTCAAGTGTCCACATCACTATGGTCCTATCATGGTCCAAACACAGCAACACAGTCGTGAAGAGGGCACGACAACGCCTCTTCCCCCCCCCCAACTGCTTGGTATCTGACCATAAGGCTCTACAGAGGGTAGTGCGTATGGTCCGGTACATCACTGGGGCCAAGCTCTCTGCCATCATGGACCTCTATACCAGGCGGTTGTGAGAGAAAAATTATGTATTTACCTGATTTGTTTGATTTTAATAGTTAGCAATTAATACTTAACGAATAGGAAGACATTTCGGTCCTGTTAAAGCTGTGTTTTTATGGTCTCCACTCTAGTTCCCTGCAGCTAATCTGCGTTTATGGTCACTAGAGATGGCTTGAGCTGACAAATGAGTTAAAGCCTGCATTGCATAGACAAGAATGTGTTTTGCTAGGGATAGCTTAGGAGTAGAACAATCACGCATTGTCTCAAAATTATCCTTGCATCTGGGAAACTAAGCCAGGGTGGGGTTAAGACAACAACCCCTTGCAGATAATGACCGGATGAACCCAGAGTTGCTTATGATGCCCCAATCTGCATGGGAGGGGTGGAACCAACCATGACTAAGCATTTTTAGTGTCAGCTATATATAGTACTCTGCATTTGGATTAAGGTTAGGCTACTCGGCCTAATAATCAAGACTGTTGGGTTGACTAATCTCATTACTGCAATAATTAATCGATATGAACCTTTTCAAACTACCAACACATGGGTGTGATCACTCCCCAGTGGTCCTTGTGGCGTACGATCAAACTGGTGTGATTAGAACGCGTATTTATAACGTCCAGTTTCGAATTATGCAACAATCAACGTTTGAGCTGGCCACACTTTTTTTTTGTAACATTTTGCACAAACACAGTCCTTACAAAGTTATGTCCAGAATGTAAGCAATTTATTTTTGGATGCAATGTGTAGACATTCACCGTATACAGTGGGGCAAAAAAGTATTTAGTCAGCCACCAATTGTGCAAGTTCTCCCACTTAAAAAGATGAGAGAGGTCTGTAATTTTCATCATAGGTACACTTCAACTATGACAGACAAAATTAGGAAAGAAATCCAGAAAATCACATTGTAGGATTTTTAATGAATTTATTTGCAAATTATGGTGGAAAATAAGTATTTGGTCACCTACAAACAAGCAAGATTTCTGGCTCACAGTCCTGTAACTTCTTATTTAAGAGGCTCCTCTGTCCTCCACTCGTTACCTGTATTAATGGCACCTGTTTGAACTTGTTATCAGTATAAAAGACACCTGTCCACAACCTCAAACAGTCACACTCCAAACTCCACTATGGCCAAGACCAAATAGCTGTCAAAGGACACCAGAAACAAAATTGTAGACCTGCACCAGGCTGGGAAGACTGAATCTGCAATAGGTAAGCAGCTTGGTTTGAAGAAATCAACTGTGGGAGCAATTATTAGGAAATGGAAGACATACAAGACCACTGATAATCTCCCTCAATCTGGGGCTCCATGTAAGATCTCACCCCGTGGGGTCAAAATGATCACAAGAACGGTGAGCAAAAAATCCCAGAACCACACGGGGGGACCTAGTGAATGACCTGCAGAGAGCTGGGACCAAAGTAACAAAGCCTACCATCAGTAACACACTACGCCGCCAGGGACTCAAATCCTGCAGTGCCAGATGTGTCCCCCTTGCTAAAGCCAGTACATGTCCAGGCCCGTCTGAAGTTTGCTAGAGAGCATGTGGATGATCCAGAAGAAGATTGGGAGAATGTCATATGATCAGATGAAACCAAAATATAACTTTTTGGTAAAAACTCAACTAGTCGTGTTTGGAGGACAAAGAATGCTGAGTTGCATCCAAAGAACACCATACCTACTGTGAAGCATGGGGGTGGAAACATCATGCTTTGGGGCTGTTTTTCTTCAAAGGGACCAGGATGACTGATCCCTGTAAAGGAAAGAATGAATGGGGCCATGTATCGTGAGATTTTGAGTGAAAACCTCCTTCCATCAGCAAGGGCATTGAAGAGGAAACGTGGCTGGGTCTTTCAGCATGACAATGATCCCAAACACACCGCCCGGGCACCGAAGGAGTGGCTTCTTAAGAAGCATTTCATGGTCCTGGAGTGGCCTAGCCAGTCTCCAGATCTCAACCCCATAGAAAATCTTTGGAGGGAGTTAAAAGTCCGTGTTGCCCAGCAACAGCCCCAAAACATCACTGCTCTAGAGGAGATCTGCATGGAGGAATGGGCCAAAATACCAGCAACAGTGTATGAAAACCTTGTTTTCCTCTGCTTGACCTCTGTCATTGCCAACTCAGGGTATATAACACAGTATTGAGAACTTTTGTTATTGACCAAATACTTATTTTCCACCATAATTTACAAATAAATTCATTAAAAATCCTACAATGTGATTTTCTGGAAAAAAAATTATCATTTTGTCTGTCATAGTTGAAGTGTACCTATGATGAAAATTACAGGCCTCTCATTTTTTTAAGTGGGAGAATTTACGCAATTGGTGGCTGACTAAATACTTTTTTGCCCCACTGTAACAATCATCCAAACCGAAAAATTTTAGGCTCCATTTGTCCTAGCGCTAACTGAGGAAAGATTGACATAACACAAGCGGTCATATTTTTTTAACTCTCATAACATAAACTACAATATGAATTAGCTAATAGCAATTACTGTTTATAATTAATCACATCACGGATGAGCTCAATATTGATCAAAATAATTGAGTAAAACACCTAAGTAATCTGAAGATGGGTAGTTTGTGCACTCCACCATGCTTGATTTGTTGCATCAACCAAAGATAATAAGAGGAGACTAGATGAGTTTGGTCTGTTTATAGTATGCATGTTGAAGGGGGTGTGTCACATACGATCATACACTTCCCTTCATTCACTTCTGGAAGTTTACCCGAAAGATGAGTGAACCGTTCCTTCACCTCATTATAACATCTTTGGTCTGGCAGATTACATGACACCCAGAATGCATTGTATAATGTCAACAAACATGGTGCCACACATAGCTGGCAAATAGCTTAGCTCATTATAATCAGTACAACCTTCAAAAAAGTATTTTACACACATCATAATTTTAGTGTCCATTACATGCAATAATTGGAAACTGTAAATACATTATGCTCCATACATACATATATACATTTACATACTGAATGCACCTACAATAGAAATGACAACACAATATACAGAAAATAAGGAACTTACTTTGATAGGAACGCACACATGTCCATAGTTATTATGTGTAAGGAAAACAACAAGGAAGGAAAAGCACCAGTAAGACATTTTTCCAATTCTTGTAAGACTACACAAATATATGAATACTTGATCTGCGTAAACATGAGTGATGTGCGATCTGGCTTGGTAAAGCCTCAAACATAAATTGTCCGCAAAGCTGTAATGGACTACTTCTATGTGAATTAATGAGGAGGCGGAACACACCTTAATTCAAACTGTTGTTAGAAAATAAAACTTTTTAGAAAATAATTTGGAATTGACAAGTTGAAACATAGCCTATAGGTAATTAGCAGGCAGTGCGTGTTTACTGTCCTGTTGCGTAACAATCACATTTTAGAACAGCAAGTGCATTCTGACATCATGTGCATAAAACAACTCACTCTGGGGCCCCCGTTAGAAATATTTGGAACTCACATGTGAAAAGGTTAAATAAAGACGATTGTTTGAAGAAATGACAAAGTCTCTCTCAGTATGAATTTCCAGAACACGGTATCAAATGAAGGCCTAAAAATTGTCAAAGACTCCAGGCACCCAAGTCATAGACTGTTCTCTCTGCTACCGCACGGCAAGCGGTAGCAAATCACCAAGTCGGGAACCAACAGGACCCTGAACAGCTTCTAGCCCCAAGCCAAAAGACTGGTAAATAGTTTACCAAATAGCATTGACCATTTTTTCACTAACTATTTTTCCCTCATCACATATAACGAGGAATAACTAAGAGTATGTACAGTGCGTTCGGAAAGAATTCGGACCCCTTGACTTTTCCCACATTTTGTTATATTACAGCCTTATTCTAAAATGAATTACATTTTATTTTTAACTCATCAATAAAAACCATTTAAAAACGGAATTATTACATTTACATATGTAATCAGACCCTTTACTCAGTACTTTGTTGAAGCACATTTAACAGTGATTACAGCCTCAAATCTTCTTGGGTATGATGCTACAAGCTTGACACGCCTGTATTTGGGGAGTTTCTCCCATTCTTCTCGGCGGATCCTCTCAAGCTCTATCAGTTTGGATGGGGAGTGTTGCCGCAGAGCTATTTTCAGATCCACCAACTTGCTTCACCATAACGATGGTGTCAGGTGTCCTCCAGATGTGACTCTTGGCATTCAGGCCATCAGACCAGAGAATATTGCTTCTTACAGTCTGAGAGTCTATAGGTTCCTTTTGGCAAACTCAAAGAGTGCTGTCATGTGGCTTTTACTGAGAACTGGCTTCCGTCTGGCCACTCTACCATAAAGCCCTAATTGGTGGAGTGCTGCAGAGATGGCTCTCCTTGTGGAAGGTTCTCCCATCTCCACAGAGGAACTCTGGAGCTCTGTCAGAGTGACCATCAGGTTCTTGGTCATGTCCCTGACTAAGGCCCTTCTCCCCCGATTGCTCAGTTTGGCCAGGCGGCCAGCTCTAGGAAAAGTCTTGGTGGTTCCAAAATTCTTCCATTTATGAAGGATGGAGTCCACTGTGTTCTTGGGGGCCGTCAATGCTGCAGACATTTTTTTGGTTGCCTATCCCAGGTCTGCGCCTTTACACAATCCTGTCTTGGAGCTCTATGGACAATTCCTTTGACCTCATGGCTTGGTTTTTGCTCTGACATGTACTTTCAACTCTGGGACCTAATATAGACAGGTGTGTGCCTTTCCAAATCATGTCCAATCAATTGAATTTACCACAGGTGGACTGAAATCAAGTTGTTGAAACATCTTAAGGATGATCAATGTAAATGAGGTATTTCTGTTTTAAAGATGGTATACATTTGCAGAAAATTTAAAATAAACAGTTTTAGCTTTGTCATTATAGAGTAGTGTGTGTAGATTGATCAGGATTTATTTATTTAATCCATATTAGACTATGGCTGTAACGTAAAAAATGTGGAAAAGGTCAATGGGTCTGAATACTTTCTGAATGCACTGTACATATCAAGTTATCATTCATTACTCATTGTGTATTTATTTTTACTGTTATATGTTATTACTTTCCTATTATTATTATTTTTATTCTATCTTTCTCTGTGTTGTTGGGAAACGCCCATAAGTAAGCATTTCACTGTTAGTCTACACCTGTTGTTTACGAAGCATTTGACAAATACAATTTCATTTTATTTGAAGGTCAAAGTCCAGCAGAGGTTCTCAGAAGACATACCATCAATCTATGTATTCTCCGCAGGTAGTACCTTTGACATTTTGATTGTCATACATCCCCCAGATTGCATCAAAACTGCAGTCAGAGCATTGTGACATACAACCATATTACGACCAAATGGACCTACAATTTATATTGATCTTCTCATTGGGCCCTGAGTGGTCTCTATTTATTTCTGTAAGCCAGAAAAAATATATGTACAAAATGGACTTCTTGAAGGTGAACTGAGCTATTTGAAGCCAGACTATGTTAGTCTGGTACTCTCCATCCCCCATGTTTTTTTCCCAGCCTTGCTTAGTGCTATTGCCTGTCAGTCGTAAGGAATATGATTTAGTGGGTATGTGTACAGTGGGGATGTGTAGAATGCTTTAATGTAACGTCTGAAAAAATGTCAATGCTAAGTGGGGACTAAAATATGCTTCTTGGGCTTATTCCTCAATGTCGCAGAATAATCAAAACATTTTGTCCAAGCATCATGTTCTCCGTTAGCTACATCCAGCTCATGAACATTAGTGCACAGGTATATTAAGAATGTATCCACAGCCATACCCACATACAAACACACAATAATTCATAGGCAATCGTGGAGGCTCCTCAGAGGAGGAAGGGGAGGACCATCCTCAGTGAATTTATTTTTATTTTTTAAAGTAAAACATTTAAAAAGTTATCCTTTTTAGATAAAACTCTACTAAATATAATCATGTCACCAAGTAATGGATTAAAACACACTATTTTGCAATGAAGGTCTACAGTAGCCTCAACAGCACTCTGTAGGGTGGCACCATGGTGTAAGCCAGAGGAAAGCTAGCTTCCATCCTCCTCTGGGTACATTGACTTCAATACAAATTCCGGAGGACATCCTCCAACCTATCAGAACTCTTGCAGCATGAACTGACATGTTGTCCACCCAATCAAAGGATCAGAGAACTGCAGTGCATAAAATGTGGTGAGTAGTTTACACAAAGAGAGAGAAAGACAATTGTTATTTAAAAAAATGAATGTTAAAAAATGGAGATGCGAGAGCAAGTTATATTTTTTTCATGTTCACTTACTTATTAGCAAGCAAATGCAGCTAGCTAGTTTAGCCTACCTAAACACCCTGCTCAAACAGAGGGATGCTATGTTAGCTAGCTGGCTATGACTATCCAACACAACACTGGAACTCTTCCAAGTCAATGTAAGCTTTTGTTTTAACTGATTTATTGCCACAGGGCCTGCAGTTGTAAGTGCTAAACTGCTTACACTAACGTTACTGCATGATAGTAGCGGATTTACTAACACGTTCATTCTATTACCTATGTTGACTATGATGTTAATTTAGCTAATATGGTGACAATGATGTAGGCTGTGTGCAGCAGTTATGGAATGGTTTGGAGAGGATTTTTCACCTGGTCACATACTGTACAGCTGATATGTTGTGCACTGAAGTCCACAAGCAAAGGGAAAAGGTGAGAGGAAGAGAGCGCATAGATGTGAGAAGGATCTAACGAGCAAAGTGATCATCCTGTTTGTATGTGGCTGCTATGAAAGAGAACTGTGTTCGTGTGTTTTCAGGGGTGTGTGCATTCATTCCGCTGATTCTGTTGAAAAACGTTTCTTAAATGGAAGCAAATGGAACTAAATGGAAGTAAACATACCTGAATTGTCCAATAGAAACTTTCGTTTGCAACTGTTGGACTAATGATTACACCCTATATCAGCTAGATGCAGGCAAGAGTGTGCAAGGCCGTATTGAATGTGTCACTGTCTGTCCATGTGCCACTGTCACCTCTAATTTTTCTCTCGACCAGTGTGCACCTACATTGTAAACTTTCATTCATAGGCTAGGTTGTAGCAACCTCATGATGGGTATAGGGAAAATTTGAGTATCATGTAGTAGCCTAAACCTATCGCTGTTACATTGAACTGGTTGAATGAAATATGAATGACAGTCATCCAATATGCTGTAATAGAAATAAGACCATGCTGATGAAGAAAAAAAAAAGAATCAATCCATCTTAAAATGGCACAGACCGCCAGTGATGAGCATACCTATATGTGCCTAAGCTAGAATTTCATACACATATTCAGGCTCAGATGCGTATACACACGCATGTACGCAGGCACGTACACCCCCCCCACCCCCACATCCCACACACACACACTCACACAGTGACTGCTTCACTGTCTGTTTTGGCTTAAACTGCTGCCTCTTCACTTTCGTGCTGCTTAAAATATTGAGGGAAAGGTACAGTGCCTTGCGAAAGTATTCGGCCCCCTTGAACTTTGCAACCTTTTGCCAGATTTCAGGCTTCAAACATAAAGATATAAAACTGTATTTTTTTGTGAAGAATCAACAACAAGTGGGACACAATCATGAAGTGGAACGACATTTATTGGATATTTCAAACTTTTTTAACAAATCAAAAACTGAAAAATTGGGCGTGCAAAATTATTCAGCCCCCTTAAGTTAATACTTTGTAGCGCCACCTTTTGCTGCGATTACAGCTGTAAGTCGCTTGGGGTATGTCTATCAGTTTTGCACATCGAGAGACTGAAATTTTTTCCCATTCCTCCTTGCAAAACAGCTCAAGCTCAGTGAGGTTGGATGGAGAGCATTTGTGAACAGCAGTTTTCAGTTCTTTCCACAGATTCTCGATTGGATTCAGGTCTGGACTTTGACTTGGCCATTCTAACACCTGGATATGTTTATTTTTCAACCATTCCATTGTAGATTTTGCTTTATGTTTTGGATCATTGTCTTGTTGGAAGACAAATCTCCGTCCCAGTCTCAGGTCTGTTGCAGACTCCATCAGGTTTTCTTCCAGAATGGTCCTGTATTTGGCTCCATCCATCTTCCCATCAATTTTAACCATCTTCCCTGTCCCTGCTGAAGAAAAGCAGGCCCAAACCATGATGCTGCCACCACCATGTTTGACAGTGGGGATGGTGTGTTCAGGGTGATGAGCTGTGTTGCTTTTACGCCAAACATAACGTTTTGCATTGTTGCCAAAAAGTTCAATTTTGGTTTCACCTGACCAGAGCGCCTTCTTCCACATGTTTGGTGTGTCTCCCAGGTGACTTGTGGCAAACTTTAAACAACACTTTTTATGGATATCTTTAAGAAATGTCTTTCTTCTTGCCACTCTTCCATAAAGGCCAGATTTGTGCAATATACGACTGATTGTTGTCCTATGGACAGAGTCTCCCACCTCAGCTGTAGATCTCTGCAGTTCATCCAGAGTGATCATGGGCCTCTTGGCTGCATCTCTGATCAGTCTTCTCCTTGTATGAGCTGAAAGTTTAGAGGGACGGCCAGGTCTTGGTAGATTTGCAGTGGTCTGATACTCCTTCCATTTCAATATTATCGCTTGCACAGTGCTCCTTGGGATGTTTAAAGCTTGGGAAATCTTTTTGTATCCAAATCCGGCTTTAAACTTCTTCACAACAGTATCTCGGACCTGCCTGCTGAGTACTCAAGTATTTCGCTACACTCGCATTAACATCTGCTAACCATGTGTATGTGACAAATAAAATTTTATTTGATTTGTGTTCCTTGTTCTTCATGATGCTCTCTACGCTTTTAACGGACCTCTGAGACTATCACAGTGCAGGTGCATTTATACGGAGACTTGATTACACACAGGTGGATTGTATTTATCATCATTAGTCATTTAGGTCAACATTGGATCATTCAGAGATCCTCACTGAACTCTTCTGGAGAGAGTTTGCTGCACTGAAAGTAAAGGGGCTGAATAATTTTGCACGCCCAATTTTTCCGTTTTTGATTTGTTAAAAAAGTTTGAAATATCCAATAAATGTCGTTCCACTTCATGATTGTGTCCCACTTGTTGTTGATTCTTCACAAAAAAATACAGTTTTATATCTTTATGTTTGAAGCCTGAAATGTGTCAAAAGGTCGCAAAGTTCAAGGGGGCCGAATACTTTCGCAAGGCACTGTATGCATTTTTAATCGTGTCTCTTGTGTGGAAGGTAACATATTTCCTCATGTATGTAGCAAAGCCCAATACGAGATTATTCACGGTCCTAATGTGCCAGCACCTCATGCTTCTGTCTGAGAGATGTCCTTATAAACCTGATGCGTAACCAGAGGGAAGCAGTAATTAAGGCATTCATTTTTAACAAAGGAACTTCACCGTGCGGTGAAAGACAGCCATTGTCCCTACGCTTAATGCATTAACAATAAATAAAAAAGCTAGTCTTCTGAGATACAGTAGGAGTGGATGGCAGGCTGGGGGAGTGAGGGTCTGCTAAGGGCTTTACTTTTCTCCTTGCTCAGCCCACATGGGAACGTTGTGTTCACGGCCTCGGTAAGCATTGGGTATGACCTCTCTTAAATGTTGCTCTTCAAAGTATGCTGAAGTGCTCACTCATGCCTGATTAGACAGTACACAGTATGCCATTAAAGTTTGATAGAGTGAACTTGAAGTCGGCACATCTCGGCTCAAATGCACTGGTTCCGGTCTGTAGAGTCTGTGGTACTCTGTGTCCTCATAAATCAGATGTCCTCAAAATGGTCAGTGACAGTATGTCCCTAGAATATGTGTCTCACCTGTTTAGAAACTTTTTCTGAACGTGTACACTATATATATGCAAAAGTATGTGTACACCCCTTCAAATTAGTGGATTTGTCTATTTCAGCCACACACATTGCTGACAGGTGTATAAGATCAAACACACAGCTATGCAATCTCCATAGACAAACATTTGCAGTAGAATGTCCTTACTGGTGAGCTCAGTGACTTTCAATGTAGCACCGTCATAGGATGCCACCTTTCCAACAAGTCAGTTCATGAAATTTCTGCCCTGCTAGAGCTACTGAAGTCAACTGTAAGTGTTGTTATTGTGAAGTGGAAATGTCTAGTAGCAACAACGGCTCAGCCGTGAAGTGGTGGGCCACACAAGCTGACAGAACAGGACCGCAGAGTGCTGAAGCTATGCGTAAAAATAGTCTGTCCTCGGTTGCAACACTCACTACCACATTCCAAACTGTCTCGGCAAGCAACATCAGCACAAGAACTGTTCATCGGGAGCTTCATAAAATGGGTTTCCATGGCCGAGCAGCCGCACACAAGCCTAAGATCACCATGTGCAATACCAAGTGTCGGCTGGAGTGGTGTAAAGCTAGCCACCATTGAACTCTAGAGTAGTGGAAGCTCGTTCTCTGGAGTGATGAATCATGCTTCACCATCTGGCAGTCTGACGGATGAATCTGGGTTTGGAGGATTCCAGGAGAATGCTACCTGCCCCAATGCATAGTGCTAACTGTAAGGTTTGGTGGAGGAGGAATAATGGTCTGGGGCTGTTTTTCGTGGTTTGAGCTAGGCCCCTTTGATCCAGTGAAGGGAAAGTTTAATGCTGCAGCATACAATGTCATCCTACATGATTCTGTGCTTCCAACTTTGTGGCAACAGTTTGGGGGAAGACCCTTTC
Source organism: Oncorhynchus tshawytscha (assembly GCF_018296145.1). Taxonomy (NCBI): domain Eukaryota; kingdom Metazoa; phylum Chordata; class Actinopteri; order Salmoniformes; family Salmonidae; genus Oncorhynchus; species Oncorhynchus tshawytscha. The sequence continues at coordinate 37,897,114 of NC_056431.1, forward strand.
CTGTTTCAGCATGACAATGCCCCTGTGCACAAAGCGAGGTCTATACAGAAATGGTTTGTCGAGATCAGTGTGAAAGAACTTGACTGGGCTGCACACAGCCCTGACCTCAACCCCATCAAACACCTTTGGGATGAATTGACTGCAAGCCAGGCCTAATCACCCAACATCAGTGTCCGACCAATGCTCTTGTGATTGAATGGAGTCTGCGCAGCAATGTTTTAACATCTAGTGGAAAACCTTCCCAGAAGAGTGGAGGCTTTTATAGCAGCAGCAAAGGGGAGACAAACTCCGTATTAATGCCCATGATTTTGGAATGAGATGTTCGACGAGCAGGTGTCCACATACTTTTGGTCATAAAGTGTATGTCACTTTGTTTTCAATTTATTCATCTGAATTGGTTTAACATTCCCTCAGAAGATAAACGAATAATCCACTTGACAACTCTTTGTCCTCTTAATTACCAAACGTTCCCTCTATACCTACAGAATTTGACCCTTCAAAGTCCAAATGCACCCTTTGGTGAAATTGTTTGAATCACAGAGTGGTGCATCTCCCCAGTGCTGAAGCACAGCAGGTGCATTGCGACGCCAACACACACCAAACCCAAGTGTGGTATTATCACCGATTCCCAGAACTGAAAGCTGAGGCAAAGACATTTAGCAGGGTGTCAAAGTCGCTGGAGTCCTCCATCAAACACAGACTAAGAGGATAAAGGCTCTGTCAGAAACACTGACAGGTCTAATATTTCAAGAGACCCTGGAAGCTATTCCATCACCAAAACCCAGACGTAAAATTTTTTATTCTGTGCCGTATAAATATATACAGTACTTTGGGGGCTATTGCCTCAGCAATTGTTGTCATTGTCGAGGTAATTCTAAAGTAAAGAAATCAAACTTCTTTCTTGCAGGCTTTGAGCGCTACTCTTCTTGGAGAGTGATGGATAGACATGAGAAAGCAATAAATATACAAATCCACAACAAATGTCTTACACTGCATTCAGAAAATATCAGATTCCTTGACTTTTTACACATTTTGTTACGTTACAGCCTTATTCTAAAAATTATTAAATAGTTTTTCCCCCTCATCAATCTACACACAATACCCCATAATCACAAAGCAAAAACAGGAAAGCTCATTAAAAATATATATAAAAAACATGACATTTACATAAGTATTCAGGCCCTTTACTCAGTACATTTTTGAAGCACATTTGGCAGTAATTACAGCCTTGAATCTTTTTGGGTATAATGCTACAAGCTTGGCACACCTTTATTTGGGAATTTCTCCCATTCTTCTCAAGCTCTGTAAGGTTGGATGGGGAGCATCACTACACAGCTACTTTCAGGTTTCTCCAGAGATGTTCAATTGGGTTTAAGTCCCATCTTAAAACGGCACTGACCGCCACTGATAGGTATGCTCAAGGTAGAATTTAATACACATATTCAGACTCATATGCATATACACATGCATGTACGCAGGCACATACATGTCCTTAAGCTCCCAGCTCTCATTCAGAGACTGGTCCCGAAGCCACTCCTGCAATGTGTTGGCTGTGTGCTTAGGGTCGGTGTCCTGTTGGAAGGTGAACCATCGCCCCAGTCTGAGGTCCTGAGCACTCTGGAGCAGGTTTTCATCAAGGGTCTCTCTGTACTTTGCTCCATTCATCTTTCCCTCGATGCTAACTAGTCTCACAGTCCCCCTGCTGCTGAAAAACATCCCCACAGCGTGATGCTGCCACCACCATGCTTCACCGTAGGGACAGTGCCAGGTTTGGAATTCAGGCCAAAGAGTTCAATCTTGGTTTCATCAGACCAGAGAATCTAGTTCCAAGCGGGCTCTCATGTGACTTTTACTGAGGAGTGTCTTCCGTCTGGCCACTCTACCATAAAGGCCTGATTGGTGGACTACTGCAGAGATGGTTGTGTAGATTGATAAGGATTTTTTTTATTTAACCCATTTTGGAATAAGTGTGGAAAATGGGGAAGGGGTCTGAATACTTTCCGAATGCGCTGTATACTCCCATTCATACAGTGTCCAAAGGACTAAGGGGATACATCAGTGTAATGTTATTTCTTTGCTGCTTATTCATTACCCTCTTCAATCTGCTTTTAGAAAATCCAAGATTGTTTCTTTGGAGATTGTGGAGGAAAGAAACCCGGGGGCAACTAGAAAGGGATGTCTTGGAGGGACATCTAGTGTCACCTATAAAGGTCATGAATCCTTTTTAAATGATGTCACGACTGCCACACTCCTTGTTCATGTCACTGTCCTCACTTTTGACCTTTGACCCTAGAGGGAGGCGGGTCAAGTGCTGCTTCTGGGCTCTGTGATTGGAACAGCCAGTCACATTCTTTCTTTACTGATTTAGCCCCATACACTACCCACCATTGTGACCTGTACTCTCTCGTTGGTTGGCCGTCGCTTCATACGCGTCGCCAAACCCACTGGCTACAGGTCATCTACAAGTCTCTGCTAGGTAAAGCCCTGCCTTATCTCAGCTCACTGGTCACCATAGCAGCACCCACATGTAGCATGCTCTCCAGCAGGTATATCTCACTGGTCACCCCCAAAGCCAATTCCTACTTTGGTCGTCTTTCCTTCCAGTTCTCTGCTGCCAATGACTGGAACGAACTGCAAAAATCTCTGAAGCTGGAGACTCATATCTCCGTCACTAGCTTTCAGCACCAGCTGTCAGAGCAGCTCACAGATCACTGCACCTGTACATAGCCCATCTATCTACCTACCTCATCCCCATACAGTATTTATTTATTTATCTTGCTCCTTTGCACCCCACTATCTCTACTTGCATATTCATCTTCTGCACATCTACCATGCCAGTGTTTAATTGCTATATTGTAATTACTTCACCACCATGGCCTATTTATAGCCATAACTCACTTATCCTACCACATTTTTTTTTTAAATTTATTTTACCTTTATTTAACCAGGTGGGCAAGTTGAGAACAAGTTCTCATTTACAATTGCGACCTGGCCAAGATAAAGCAAAGCAGTTCGACAGATACAACGACACAGAGTTACACATGGAGTAAAACAAACATACAGTCAATAATACAGTATAAACAAGTCTATATACAATGTGAGCAAATGAGGTGAGAAGGGAGGTAAAGGCAAAAAAGGCCATGGTGGCAAAGTAAATACAATATAGCAAGTAAAACACTGGAATTGTAGTTTTGCAATGGAAGAATGTGCAAAGTAGAAATAAAAATAATGGGGTGCAAAGGAGCAAAATAAATAAATTAATTAAAATTAAATACAGTTGGGAAAGAGGTAGTTGTTTGGGCTAAATTATAGGTGGGCTATGTACAGGTGCAGTAATCTGTGAGCTGCTCTGACAGTTGGTGCTTAAAGCTAGTGAGGGAGATAAGTGTTTCCAGTTTCAGAGATTTTTGTAGTTCGTTCCAGTCATTGGCAGCAGAGAACTGGAAGGAGAGGCGGCCAAAGAAAGAATTGGTTTTGGGGGTGACTAGAGAGATATACCTTCTGGAGCGTGTGCTACAGGTGGGAGATGCTATGGTGACCAGCGAGCTGAGATAAGGGGGGACTTTACCTAGCAGGGTCTTGTAGATGACATGGAGCCAGTGGGTTTGGCGACGAGTATGAAGCGAGGGCCAGCCAACGAGAGCTCACTGTATATAGATTTTTTTTCTTTTGTTCTACTGTATTATTGACTATGTTTTGTTTATTCCATGTGTAACTCTGTGTTGTTGTGTGTCGAATTGCTATGCTTTATCTTGGCCAGGACGCAGTTGAAAATGAGAATTTGTTCTCAACTAGCCTACCTGGTTAAATAAAGGTGAAATAAAAAAATAAAAAATAAAAATAGTAATTTAGGTCACCCGACAACTTGATATTATTCTAACATTATTTTTTTATTGCTGTTAAATCATAGATGTGTAACATATGATCATTTATTTAAATGTGCAAGTCAGTTAAGAACAAATTCTTATTTACAATGACGGCCTACCAAAAGGCCTCCTGCGGGGATGGGGGCTGGGATTAAAAATCTTAATAATTTAAATAAAAAAATAGGACAAAACACACATCACGACAAGAGAGACTACACAACACTACACAAGGAGAGACCTAAGACAACAACATAGCATGAGAGCAACACATGCCAACACAGCATGGTAGCAACACAACATGGCAGCAGGACAACATGGTAGCAGCACAAAACATGCTACAAACATCATTGAGCACAGACGACAGCACAAATTACAAAAAGGTAGAGACAACATTACATCATGTCAAGCAGCCACAACTGTCAGAAAGAGGGTCTTTGAATGAAGAGATTGAGATAAAAGCCCTTCAGTTTGAGTGTTTGTTGCAGCTCGTTCCAGTGGCTAGCTGTGGCGTACTGAAAAGCCAAGCAACCTAGGGATGTGTGTGCTTTGGGGATCTTTGACAGAATGTGACTGGCAGAACTGGTACTGTATGTGGAGGATGAGGGCTACAGTAGATATCTCAGATAAGGGGGAGTGAGGCCTAAGAGGGTTTTATAAATAAGCATCAACCATTGGTTCTTTCGACGGGTATACAGAGATGACCAGTTTACAGAGTATAGAGTGCAGTGATGTGTCCTATAAGGAGCATAGGTGGCAAATCTGATTGCCGAATGGTAAAGAACATCTATCCTTTCGAGAGCACCTTTATCTGCCGATCTATAAATTACAACTCCGTAATCTAGCATGGTTAGGATGGTCATCTGAATCAGGGTTAGTTTGGCAGCTAGGGTGAAAGAGGAGCGATTACGATAGAGGAAACCAAGTCTAGATTTAAATTTAGCCTGCAGCTTTGATATGTGCTGAGAGAAGGATAGTGCACCATCTAGCCATACTCCCAAGTACTTGTACGAGGTGACTACCTCAAGCTCTAAACCCCCAGAGGAAGTAATCACACCTGTGGGGAGAGGGGCATTCTTCTTACCAAACCACATTACCTTTGTTTTTTGGAGGTGTTCGGAACAAGGTTAAGGGCAGAGAAAGCTTGTTGGATACTGAGAAAGCTTTGTTGTAGAGCATTTAACACAAAATCCAGGGACGGGCTAGCTGAGTATAAGACTGTATCATCTGCATATGCTGTAAATGTATGAGAGAGCTTCCTACTGTCTGAGCTATGTTGTGGATGAAAATTGAGAAGAGCGTGGGGCCTTGTATTGAGCCTTGGGGTGCACCCTTGGTGACAGGCAGTGGCTAAAACAGCAGATTTTCTGACTATATACAATGTACTCTTTGAGAGAGGTAGTTAGTAAACCACAAAGACCCCTCAGAGACACCAATACTCCTTAGCCAGCCCACAAGAATGGAATGGTCTACAGTATCAAGAGGAGAACACCTTCCTAATATTGAGTTACAGCCCTATTTTGTCCTCGGAACAGCCTCAATTCGCCGGGGCATGGACTCTACAAACTGTCGAAAGCGTTCCACTGGGATACTGGCCCATGTTGTTTTGGGGGTAGATCAGCTTTAATATTGCAGATACATTGATGGAAGCTACAATCTAATTGTCTACATAATTTCCACCCCCCCCATAGTTTCTAGTAAGTATATATATTTTTATAAATAAATAAATAAAATATATAGTGTATATACATGTATATATCATTCCAGGGTTTTTCTTTATTTGTACTATTTTCTACAATGTAGTATAATAGTGAAGACATCAAAACTATGTAGTAACCAAAAAAAAGTGTTGAACAAATCATAATATATTTTATATTTTAAATCCTTCAAAGTAGCCACCCTTTGCCTTGATGACAGCTTTGCACACTCTTGGCATTTTATAAACCAGTTAATGTGTTATTTCATAGTTTTGACGTCTTCACTATTATTCTACAATGTCGAAAACAGTGCAAATTAAAATTCTGCATCATTCACACCCTTTTAAGCTTTAGCCCCACCCTTCTCTTTAAGTGTTGATCTGAGCGTTCTGTACTAAAAACAGCAGTCAAACACCCAAGCTAACTGGCTAATTTAACTTAGTTACTTCCAGACATAAATGAGGAGAGCAACTCACTAACCATTACTCGCCTTAGCAGAGCTGGTTATGCTATTTTTATGTTATCCAGAGTGTTGGTGACTGCAACTATGCTGCTGGCAACAATTTACGCATATTCAACGGGTGTTGAGTTTTCGTAAATTTGTCATCTTGTTGTAGCTAGCTAGTATCTTACCCGTGCTGTGAAATTGAAGTAGATAGCTTTTAAATTCGCTCTGGTTATGTCTATCAACAGTTGTCGCAATGACATTCTATTGAAGGTTGCGCTCCTGCCCTTCATAAATTCAGAGTGCTGTCAGATTGTCTGTTCAGAGCGCACACTGGATGCTCTGGCCGATGAGTAGGGCTGATTCAAGTGTTCTGACCTTACAACGGCAGTCAAGCACCCAAGCTAACTGGCTACCATTGGCTAGCTACTTCCAGACAAAAATGAGAGAACACCCCACTCTGACCATATTACTCGCCCTAGCAGAGATGGTTAGGCTGCTTTCATGTTATCCAGAGCATTGGTGACTAACTGTTCTGCTGGCAAAAATTGTATTATGCTTTTTTGCCGACGTTTACTGACATGGCCCATTTTCAACGGGTGTTGAGCATTTGTAAATTCATCAATTCTGTGCTCTGGCACACTGAGACGATAGTGCTCTGGTATCAGAGTAGATGGCCAAATTGAGTTACAAACACACCCGAAATGGTTACTTCCTTAGTGGAGTCTTTTGTTAAGACATGTAGCTAGCTTGCTCGTTAAACAATGAACCATAATCCCAACTCATGACATTACTACCCTGCATGAATCTGCAGGTAGCTAACCAACCAGGTGCAATGTTAACTAGCCAACATTAGGCTTTAACTAGCAAAGCACATGGCTCTGAGATACTAATAATAAGATCATACACGTAACGTTAGCTAGCTAACTAACAGTATACTTTAACTTGAAATTAAACCACTTTCGGTCAAAATTAGAAACATGTCATATCTGAAAATGTAGCTAACTATACTATCTTACATCATGGATGGATGCGTCTCCTGTCGGATGCCATGGTTGCCCTCCGTTTGACGAAGTAATCCGGAGACAGAGAAAACACCTATCTCCTTAGCTATCAAACTCAAATTCCATACATAAAAAAGCCTTAGACTGGATTACCAGCTCAAATAGACAGAAGCGGGCTATATGGCAGACCGATCCGAACTCATCTCTCGGCATGTCCAGTCCACTCATTAATTCAGCCAATCATGACGAGCTTGAAGGTTGCTGTCTTTTTCTGTGGCAAAACCAACTAGGCTCGTAATTTAACAATTGTATTCGTATTTACAGATGGCATGAAAGATTGTTATTAAGGCACGAGAATTCATGCATTTCACATGCAGAAAATGTATGTTCAAAAGGCTCTCCTGTGAAGTAGTGACCTACAACATATGCCTAGTTTCATGAAACAAGTCACTTATACAGTGTCAGTCAAAAGTTTGGACACACCTTCTCATTCAAGGTTTTTCTTTATTTTTACTATTTTCTACATTGTAGAATAATAGTGAAGACATCAAAACTATGAAATAACAGATGGATGGATTCATACAGTTACCAAAAAATATTTTATATTTGAGATTCTTCAAAGTAGCCATACTTTGCCATGATGACAGCTTTTCACACTCTACATCATCTTAACCAGCTTCATAAGGAATGGTTTTCCAACAGTCTTGAAGGAGTTTCCACATATGCTGAGCACTTGTTGGCTGCTTTTCCTTCACTCTGCGGTCCAACTCATGCCAAACCATCTCAATTGGGTTGAGGTCAGGTGATTGTGGAGGCCAGCTCATCTGATGCAGCCCTCCATCACACTCCTTCTTGGTCAAATAGATCTTACAAAGCCTGGAGGTGTGTTTTGGGTCATTGGCCTGTTGAAAAACAAATTATAGTCCCACTAAACGCAAACCAGATGGGATGGCATATTGCTGCAGAATGCTGTGTTAGCCATGCTGGTTAAGTGTGCCTTGATTTCTAAATAATTCACAGACCGTGTCACCAGCAAAGCACCCTCACACCATTGCACCTGCGGAACCACACATGCGGAAATCATCCGTTCCCCTACTCTGCGTCTCACAAAGACACGGCGGTTGGAACCATAAATCTCAAATTTGGACTCATCAAACCAAAGGACAGATTTCCATGGTCTAATGTCCATTGCTAATGTTTCTTGGCCCAAGCAAGTCTTCTTATTATTGGTGTCCTTTAGTAGTGGATTCTTTGCAGCAATTGAACCATGAAGGCCAGATTCACGCAGACTCCTCTGAAAAGTTGATGTTGAGATGTGTCTGTTACTTGAACACTGTGAAGCATTTATTTGGGCTGCAATGTCTGAGGCTGGTAACTCTAATGAACTTATCCTCTTCAGCAGAGGTAACTCTGGGTCTTCCTTTCCTGTGGTGGTCCTCAAGGGAGCCAGTTTCATCATAGTGCTTGGTTTTTGCGACTGCACTTGAGGAAACCTTCAACGTTCTTGAAATGTTCTGCATTGACTGATCTTCATTTCTTAAAGTAATGATGGACTGTTGTTTCTCTTTGCTTATTTTAGATGTACTTGCCATAATATGGACTTGGTCTTTTATCAAATAGGGCTATCTTTGGTATACCACCCCTCCTTGTCACAACACAACTGATTGGCTCAAATGCATTAATAAGGAAAGACATTTTAAAAATGTACTTTTAACAAGGCAAACCTGTTAATTGAAATGCATTCCAGGTGACTACCTCATGAAGCTGGTTGAGAGAATGCCAAGAGTGTGCAAAGCTGCCATAAATACAAAGGGTGGCTACTTTGAAGAATCTCAAATTTAAAATATATTTTGACTTATTTAACACTTTCTTGGTTACTATATGATTCCATCTGTGTTATTTCATAGTTTTTATACAATGTAGAAAATAGTCAAAAAAGAGAAAAACCCTTGAATGAGTAGGTGTGTCCAAACTTTTGACTGGTACTGTAATTTAAAATACAAGTCGATAGGTGCAGGCAAGGCCATAAGCATATAGCTAAACTGGGATTTGCCAAAATAGTTCAACAAGTTGATATTTCCACAAATAGACAGGTATTTTTCTTTCCATGGTAGCAAGATCGTATATTGTTTTGCTAACTTCCTATTAAAATATATTGTTTTGATATCAATTTTTTATTTCGGTATATGAATACCCAGTATGTCCACTTCACTCTCAGACCATTTTATTGGTATACTACATGGTAATGTAAAAGTAAAACATGTTTAGTGATCCATTACATAATATAGTATACATCATAATTTGGTTGTAATCCAGAGAGGTTCGAAAAATGATCTGGATCCTCTATGAGTTTATGGAGGAATCCAAATTGTGTATTTAAAAGAAAACATAAATCAACCCTGGATTTCTAGCCCCTGATATTATTGTTGGATCTTATTTTAATAGCTAACATTTCGATTGCCATAAATAAATATGCCGATAGTGAACCACCTCCTCTTGACAGTTTACTACTTTCTGAGAAGTAGCCATTTACTATTTTACAACTATGGCTTTTATACATATTATTAACTCATTGTATAAGAGATTTTCCAATAATGTATATATAAATTCCAGTCATACTTTATCAAAAGCTTTTCAAAGTCAGCTATGAATACCAGGCCTGGTTTCCCAGATATTTTTATAGTGTTAAACAAATGCTGTATTTGTCTTATATTATCTCCAATGTGTCATCCATGTAAAGAACATGTCTGATTAGAAATAATAATAACAATGACAATACCTTTTTAATTATATGTATTTTGCTAGAATCTTTGCATCACAACACTGAAGTGTAAGAGGCCTCTACTTTTTTTAATGGACTGGATCTTTATATTTACCACATGGGTCCTGTTTCAGTAGTTGTGAAATCATACCTTCTTATTGAGTATCTGATAATCTACCATTCTTATATGAGTGGTTAAAACATGCTACTTATGGTCCTCTGGGTACATGAAAAACGGTGTGGTTTGGCCTTCACATGAGTACAGCTGTTCATTTTACATCATTAATAGAAAACAATTCTTACAATTACCTTCATTTATTGAAGATTGATGAAATGAAACCAAAATATATGCTTAAAGTATTTTGCTTCCTCTATCCAAATATCGTTTGGTGAATCATGGGTGACTCCATAATTTGTAACAAGTTTAAGACTATTGTTTTAGGTAGCATTTTTATGTTTTTATGTTGAATTTGGCGCATTTTGTCAACATATTCGATTCAGTTCGCTTTATTTTGACAATATATTACACTTGATCTTTCTTGAATAAGTTCCTCCATTTATTTTAGTTCTCAAACTTATTCTGTGCCTCTATAGCACAGTTTGTTTTGCTAACTATCTGTACTGTTAGTCCCTCTATTTCCATTGTTAGTAAGAATTCTTTTGACCTAAATTGCTTTTGTTTTAAAGATAAGTATTGAATTGCGTGGCCTCTAAAGGCACATTTAAAAGTGCCCCGTACAATAAGGGGATCTGCTCTGTTATGTTGAAAAAAATCTGTTATAAACGATTCTGTCTTGGTTTAAAACAAGTTCTCATCCAATAGGCTTTGATCAAATTTCCAATATCCTCGCCCACGTGTAAATTCTGTAAGATTTATGTATATGCCAATTATTTGATGGTCCGACCACATTCTGTCCCCTATCAACCCTTTTTTAAAAACTTTTGGTGCCAGTGAGAATGACATAAGAAAGTAGTTTACAACATGGTGCTACGGCTTGCTTCATGGCTAACTTCACCTAACTAACACTAGCTGGATAGCTAGCTAATGACATCAAAAGTGGATTAAGTATTAGATAGGTGAAATGTCAACACAGCTGGGATATATTGTCATTTCTGTGGACACGTTATGCACGGCAGTTCTACAGTAGCAGCAATAGTAGGCCTATGGGTCACTAGCTATAAGCAAGTTGGCCTGGCTAGCTAGCTATAATATAGGTAACTGTGCATTGAAGTAAATCCAAACGCAGTAGGGGTGGCAAGTAGCCTAGTGGTTAGGCCATTGGGCCAGTAACCAAAAGGTTGCTGGATCAAATCCCCTAGCTGACAAGGTAAAAATGTGTCATTCTGCCCCTGAACAAGGCAGTTAACCTACTGTTCCCCGGTAGGCTGTCATTGTAAATAAGAATTTGTTCTTAACGGACTTGCCCAGTTAAATAAAAGTTAAATAAAAAATTAGGTAAGTTCATATATATATGAGTAAATCACTGCTTTATCAGTACTAACACTACTTATGATACTAAATGTGAAGCTCTCTCTACAGTAATAAACTCCCAAACCGAGTGGGTGATTGATGCCTAATCTGCTGCAAAGTGGAGAATTTTTTTTAACCTTACACCAACCATGTGTAGCTTCGCCAGAGCGCCGTTGAGATCAGTGTAGGCTGCGGAGGGGAGGACGGCTCATAATAAGGGCTGTAACGACGCGAATGGAATGGCATTGTCACGATCGTCGTAAAGGGGAGACCAAAGCGCAGCGTGATTAGAATACATTCTTCTTTTATTGAAGGAAGAACACGAAAAACAGTTCAACAAAACGAACGTGACGCTATGACTAACGAATGCAGACACAGGCAACTTCACATAGACAATAACCCACGAACCACAATACAAAACAGGCTACCTAAATATGGTTCCCAATCAGAGACAACGACAAACAACTGCCCCTGATTGAGAACCATATCAGGCCAAAACACATAGAAACAGACAAACTAGACATGCAACATAGAATGCCCACTCATATCACACCCTGACCAAACAAAATATAGAAACAAATAATGCAAATAATGGTCAGAATGTGACAGGCATCCATGTGTTTGATGAATTTGATACCATTCCACCCATTCTGCTCCAGACAAAACCACGAGCCCATCCTCCCCAATTAAGGTGCCACCAACCTCCTGCGTGTTAGAATCACCTTTGGCAATTTTGAGTCTTTATGGGTAAGTCTAAGTGCGTTCCACACCTGGATTGTGCAACATTTTCCCATTTATTTTTTTCCAGCTGTGCCACCAGAGACTCTGGGTTCGCGCCCAGGCTCTGTCGTAATCGGCCGCGACCGGGAGGTCCGTGGGGCGACGCACAATTGGCCTAGCGTCGTCGGGGTTAGGGAGGGTTTAGCCGGTAGGGATATCCTTGTCTCATCGCGCACCAGCGACTCCTGTGGCGGGCCGGGCGCAGTGCACGCTAATCAAGGTTGCCAGGTGCACTGTGTTTCCTCCGACACATTGGTGCGACTGGCTTCCGGGTTGGATGCGCGCTGTGTTAAGTAGCAGTGCGGCTTGGTTGGGTTGTGTATCGGAGGACACATGACTTTCAACCTTCGTCTCTCCCGAGCCTGTACGGGAGTTGTAGAGATGAGACAAGATAGTAGCTACTAACAATTGGATACCACGAAACTCGGGAGAAAAAGGGGTAAAATTTTAAATTAAATAAAAAATAAATAAACAATTAATCATTGCTAGACAACCATTTTCAGGTTTTGCTATAGATTTCAAACAGATTTAAGTCAAAACTGTAACTCTGCCACCCAGGTAAGCAACTCAAGTGTAGATTTACTCAGTAATGTGTTGTATTTAATTTGCCCCAAACATAAAACTTTGTATTCAGGACAAAAAGTGAATGGCTTTGCCACATTTTTTACTTTAGTGCCTTGTTGCAAACAGGATGCATGTTTTTAAATATTGTTATTATGTACAGGTTTCCTTCTTTTCACTCTATCAATTAGGTTAGTATTTTAGAGTAAATACAATGTTGTTGATCCATCCTCAGTTTTCTACTATCACAGCCATTAAACTCTAACTGTTTTAAAGTCACCATTGGCCTCATGGTGAAATCCCTGAGCAGTTTCTGTCCTCTCCGGAAACTGAGTTAGGAAGGATGGCCTGTATCTTTAGTGACTGGGTGTATTGATAATTCATCCAAAGTGAAATGTTCAAAAGGATGGACTAAGCTGACATGGAATAGTTTTAAGAGGGTCATACTATGGATATTTGAGCTATTTGATTGATAATGTTAGGACCCCTTTAGTTATAAAAGATAAATAATGAATTGATAAAATATTGATTTTGGCATTTACTACTAAAGCCCATAGAAACGATTTGACTAACACGTTCATAAATGGCAAAAACTACAGTAAAACCATGTATTTTGAAGTGTCTGTCCTAAATAGGAGATATTTTTAAAAACTCATGAAGTATACGTATGTTTTTATTTTTACACATATTTAATTGGGGTCGGCACAACACTACCATCGTACTTCCATTTGTTTTTTTAAACCGGTACTGGTTACCTTCTGAGGAGTCCTGTGACACTTGTGGGGGTCGTAAAGCAAATCAAAGATCATCATCTCCCCTATCCACGTTGGGCAACCGTTAGTTTGTAGCCCAAACGGTTCGGATGCTACCAAACAGAAGACGGCACATCGACGGTGCCGATTTCAAACGAGTGTCCTGACACTGGGAAATATATTTTCTACTTTTTTAACTTTATTATATTTAACTTTACTTATATTTTTAACTTTTCATTTGGAGACGGTGACACAGTAATGAGGCCCGGCCAGGACAAAGCCTGACCTTATTTATGACAATGCGGTCGACACCTCTGAAAGCCTGTTGTTGTTGTTGACTTTGTTGCCTTTGGCTAGGGGTGGGGTGTGTTTGTTTATGAGGGTGGGGGTGGTGCGTGCAGGTGTGTAAGATCAGTGTTAGAACACACACACACTATGTACAACCATTATCCTCATTGTCTTAACCGAGGGATTTGAAGATGACTAAAATGTGGTTTAGTATTTGAGAAGGTCTCAATAGACTGCCTCAGATGAGTTCATACGTCCCCCATCTCAAATATCTTTCCAATGGAGAGCAACAGAGGACAAAGAACATTGTACCCCACATGGTAGTATAGAAACAGTCCCCATATAGGAGAATTTCATTAAAAAGAGATAAATTAAATTCCATCTCCTCTGCTCTTGTCCTGAAGATAAATATCTGTGGGAAAACAAATCATTGATCTTCCCAAGAGCACAGAGGAGAGCTCATTCTTTAAGCATATGGTCTGAGGAATGGTGTGTGTTTTGTCTGTAGATGAAAAGTCTATCCAGAAGTGTACGTTTCATTAAGTGTCTGAAAGCCTTGGTTGTATCCACAGCACGTCTGACAAATACAACAATCATGTGGTTGTGTGGGTGTGTGTGAGAGAGCGAGAGAAAGAGAGAGAGGAGAATCTAAGTGGCCTGCAGAGTGGAAGATCACAGCTTTATGAGTTTCTAAAATATTTAAAGTTTCAAGTTATTGTGTGTGTGTGAGTGTTGGTGTGTTTGAGTGTCGGTGTGAGTGTGTGTTTGTGAGTGTGTATAATGCGCATAGAGTGAGTGTGTAAAGAGACTGCAAAAATAAAATAGAACTGTCAATGTAGATGGTCAGTGTAGGCATTTTGTTAGCTATTTTGCAGACTTTTGTCCTGGAGATACAAGCTGTTCAGGAGCCTGTTGGTGTCAGACTTCATGCTCTGGTACCAACTTGCCATGCAGAAGCAGAGAGAACAGTCTATGGCTTGGGTGGATGGAGTCTTTAACAATTTTTCTGGGAGCTTGACCCCAGTGATGTACCGGGCTGTCCGCACCACCCTCTGTAGCGCCATACGATCGAGGGCAGTGCAGTTGCCATACCATGCCAACAGATGAGAACTTCAAGATGGCAATTTAACAAGACAATCATTGTTTAAGAGATGAAGAGATAATGACTTTGCCTTCCAATCTAAGCTAGCTTGTAACTGTGCCGTTGAGATCAGTGAAGTACTACCAGCTTTAAAATGTTTTACAGGGTGTCCAATCAAAAACACATTTTGACCAATGGGTAAAATCAGGTGTGAAAGTAGAATACATGTATTTCCGGTACGGGACCACCTAAGTGAGTACGCACTTGTCAATCACTTCAAAGGGCTCCTTTACTAGGCTACCCACGCATATTAATCCACTCACTACATACAGTGCATTCGGGAAAGTATTCCATTTCTTTTAACGTTACAGCCTTGTTCTAAAATGTATTAAAATAAACAAATTCCTCATCAATCCACACACAATACCGCAAAAAGACAAAGTGAAAACAGGTTTTTAGAAATGTTTGCAAATGTATTCAAATTTAAAAACAGAACATAAGTATGAGACTTGAAATTGATCTCAGGTACATCCTGTTTCCATTGATCATCCTTGATATGTTACTACAACTTGTTTGGAGTCCATCTGTTGTAAATTTAATTGATTGAACATCATTTGGAACGTCACATACCTGTCTATATAAGGTCCCACAGTTTACAGTGCATGTCAGAGCAAAAACCCAGCAATGAGGTCTAAGGAATTGTCTGTAGAGCTCCGAGACAGAATTGTGTCGGGGCACAGATCTCGGGAAGGGTACCAAAACATTTCTGCAGGATTCAAGGCCCCCCAAGAGCACAGTGGCCTCCATCATTCTTAAATGTAAGAAGTTTGGAACCACTAAGACTCTTCCTAGAGCTAGCCACCCGGCCAAACTGAGCAATCGGAGGAGAAGGGCCTTGGTCAGAGAGGTGACCAAGAACCCGATGATCGCTATGACAGAGCTCCAGAGTTCCTCTGTGGAGCTGGGAGAAACTTCCAGAAGGACAACCATCTCTGTAGCACTCCACCAATCAGGATTTTATGATAGAGTAGCCAGACGGAAGCCACTCCTCAGTAAAAGGCACATGACAGCCCAACTTCCCACAGGACAACGGCCCTAAGCACACAGCCAAGACAATGAATGAGTGGCTTCGGGACAAGTCTCTGAATGTCCTTGAGTGGCCCAGCCAGAGCCCATACTTGAAGCCAATCTAACATCTCTGGAGAGACCTGAAACGAGTTCTGCAGCAACACTCCCCATCTAACCTGACAGAGTTTGAGAGGATCTGGAGAAACTCCTCAAATACAGGTGTGCAAAGCTTGCTGCCAAAAGTGCTTCAATAACATTATTGAGGAAAGTGTCTGAATACTTACGTAAATGTGATATTTCATCATTTTTAAAATGTATTTTTTTTTGTAAAAATCTGATTGTGCTTTGTCATTATGGGGTTGTGTGTGTAGATTGAGGAGACCCCCCCCGAATCCCCTGTTACTGTGCAATAAAAATTGGAAACAAACAAACTTCACTCAGGGTCTAAGCCCCACTATATTTAACATACTATATACACCGAGTGCACAAAACATTATGACACCTGCTCTTTCCATGACAGACTGACCAGGTGAATCTAGGTGAAAGCTGTGATCCCTTATTGATGGCACTTGCTAAGTCCACCTCAATCAGAGTAGATGAAGGGGAGGAGACAGGTTAAAGTAGGATTTTGAACCCTTGAGACAATTGAGACATGGATTGTGTATGTGTGCCATTCAGAAGGTGAATGGGCAATAGGGAGGGAAATCACACACAGAATGAGCAGTATGGCTGGTGGCAGTGTCATGCGGAGGGTCATGTCATGATGAGCCTGCAGGAAGGGTACCACATGAGGGAGGAGGATGTCTTCCCTATAACGCACAGGGTTGAGATTGCATGCAATGACAACAAGCTCAGTCCGATGATACGGTTACACACCACCTCAGACCGTGACGGACCCTCCACCTCCAAATCAAACCCACTCCAGAGTACAGGCCTCGGTGTAAGGCTCATTCCTTCGACAATAAACGTGAATCCGACCATCACCCCTGGTGAGACAAAACCACGACTCGTTAGTGAAGAGCACTTCTTGCCAGTCCTGTCTGGTCCAGCGATGGTGGGTTTGTGCCCATAGGCAACGTGGTTGCCGGTGATTTCTGGTGAGGACCTGCCTTACAATAAGCCCTCAGTCCAGCCTGTCTCAGCCTATTTCGGACAGTCTGAGCACTGAAGGAGGGATTGTGCGTTCCTGGTGTAACTCGGGCAATTGTTTCCATCCTTTACCTTTCCCGCAGGTGTGATGTTCGGATGTACCGATCCTGTGCAGGTGTTGTTACACGTGGTCTGCCACTACGAGGACAATCAGCTGTCCGTCCTGTCTCCCTGTAGCATGGACATTGCAATTTATTGCCCTGGCCACATCTGTTGTCCTCATGCCTCTTTGCAGCATGCCTAAGGCACGTTCACGAAGATGAGCAGGGATCCTGGGTATCTTTCTTTTGGTGTTTTTCAGAGTCAGACCTTAATTGCCTACTGTCTGTAAGCTGCTAGTGTCTTAACGACCATTCCACAAGTGCATGTTCATTAATTGTTTATAGTTCATTGAACATGCATGGAAACAGTGTTTAAACCATTGACAATGAAGATCTGTGAAGTTATTTGGATTTTTATGCATTATCTTAGAAAGACAGGGTCCTGAAAAGTGGATGTTTCTTTTTTTGCGTTTGAGTTTCTGGCAAATTTGTGTTTTCAGGGTTGTTTCTCCTATGTTGAACACTCTGATGAAAGGTGTGAGGCTGACAT
Organism: Oncorhynchus tshawytscha; assembly: GCF_018296145.1. Classification (NCBI taxonomy): domain Eukaryota; kingdom Metazoa; phylum Chordata; class Actinopteri; order Salmoniformes; family Salmonidae; genus Oncorhynchus; species Oncorhynchus tshawytscha. Next base: position 37,914,625 of record NC_056431.1, read on the forward strand.
GTTAGTTATTGATAACAGTGATACTTGCAAGTGCAGAGTTTCTTTCCTTTGAATGACATGTGAATGCTTCTGACGTACCTGCTGAAGCAACCCGCAATGTGAATTCCATTTGTCTGTTTCTTAGTCTATCACCACGCGTGGCAGGTAATCTAGCGGTTAAGAGCATTGGGCCAGTAACTGAAAGATTTCTGGTGTGAATCCCTGAGCCAGGAAAGTGGAAAAACCGGCCCTTGAGCAAAGCAGTTAACCCTCCAACAACAACTGTGCCGATGATGTCGATTAAGGCAGTCTGATTCAGAGTGGTTGGGTTAGATGCAGAAGACATATTTCGGTTGAATGCATTTAGTTTTGCAATTGACTAGGTATCTACACCCCCCACTCCCCAAACATCTGTGAATCAAAGGACAACAGTCCCAGCAGGAATTCCCTCAGTCTGGCTTCCTGTGGTGTTGCTGAGGATCTATATCTGTAGCTCCATCGCATGAGTCTCAGTCAGATACGGTTGCTGGGTTCACTCTTACTGTTCCCTCTATAGGGAAACTTATCCTAACGCCAATCCCGACAGTATCACTCTCCCGTCAGCACAAATGAACAACGTGCCTTACTCTGCCAGCAGACATCGGAGGGCCGGTCTCTCCTAGAGCTCAGTGTATTTATTAAATGCCAAATCACTCTCTGTTCGCTGTTTGAGAGCTCTCCAAGCGAGGTACGGGGAGCACTGGCACTATGCTGTGGATGGATGAGCGCCTCGTACACAGCCTGTAATTTAGATTTCATTACGATAACGGCACAGGTACAGTAGAGGGCAGGCGGAGTGGAGGGGTGGTAAGAGGGAGGGATGGAGAAGGATGGAGCCATGATGGATCACCCAGGAGAGAGTGCAGAGAGGTGGGTACCAACGAGTGGAGGGGTGGGTGGTAGCAGGTGTGTACTGCCAAGCTATGGTGATGGAGATTTGGGCGGTATGCAAAGAATTCGATTTACAGTACATGCTTCAGAGATCTTATAAGGGAGCACTTTTGCTAGTGTGAGGCAATGATGGGTGGTTGGATGGAGAACTTATCCCATGAGTGGGGGCGGATGTTGATTGTTATTGATGTGAAACACATAAAGGAGTGGCTGATATGAGAGGTATGAAATGGGTGTTGGGTGTTTTCAACCATTGCATTGAATTACATTGAATTGAAAGTGGTATGAAAGGGTATCTTAGCTTTCAAGGTAGAATGTTGAAAAGTCAGTTCAAGTATGATAGGTTAGAGATAAGGAAACATTGGAATTTTTTACTAAAATGACAAGTATGGAAGACATATGCTGTAAAGCCTATTGAACCATAAATATTTGTTTTTCTTCAGTACATTGAAGGATTACTGTTCACTGTAGACAGTAACTTTTACAAAAACTGCCTTTATGTATAAATTATCTCAGGAATTCTCTTGCACAACTGCCTCACTGTTTCTGCTGCCTGCTTGGTCTCAAAGCCTATTTTAATTGTACTGGGTTGTAGGAAGCTGTCCTTTGGTCCATACGAAAGGCTTATTAGCAGATACACATTTTAATAGGAAGAAGTCTCGATGTCAACTCATCTAGCCATTCCTTAAGTACATGCTGTTTCACCCACTGAACTGTTACCTTATCAGCTAAATTGTCTTATTAGCAGGTGTCCACAAGCAAAATGAGCAACATTATTAAGTTGTGACACTTCATGGCTTTTCACCACCTCACTACGAACCCATAAACTGTGAGGACGTCGAAACTGAGATTCATGAGGTAACCAATCGTAACTTCAGAGGGATTGCATTTCCTGTCATTTTTATCATTGTGTTTCCAATATGCGTGTGTTTTAGGCTTAGATGATTCCTTAGGCTTAGATGATTCCTTGATTAGAATAAGCCTAATTTGAGAACTGCAATCGACCTGATAGTTGAACTGACCTAATAATCAATTGGTCAGTCAATTGTTAATAATTTAATCTCTGAAATGGCGAAGACTTGTGGATATTAGTGAACACATTTTAAAGTCATTCCACTGAGTTTGATCTAATTTTCTTTTTTGAGAACATGCAATTACGGAGACAAATTGCAGCCGAGATCTAACCAATTTTGCTACGCAAACCAATGTCTCTTATAGCACAGTGTGCTTAACCTTCGCAGTACTTTGCAAAACAAGTGATTCATACGTTCAATTTACATTCAATTTACTACAACTTTATGATCAGAAGATGTCATTGACATCAGCAGCTTCCCATTTTTAACAAAATGTTATGTGTAATTAAGACAGATTTAATGTTCTGCTGTTTATTCAGGTAATTATATTTCAAAGCATGATGATATTTGAATAAATCAAGAACATAAAGTATGCTCTAATGCTCGGGTCATGTGCTCTCCATCAACCATTCTATGTCTTAAAAGGGAAATGGAATTGAAGTTGTTTGTAAAACTTTACCACCTTGTGAACTTCCCCTCCTGTTTTTAACAGGTGTGTTTTGGTTAAAGGAAAAGTCCACCCAAAACTATATTTTGGTATTTGTTTCATTAGTCCATTGTTGACATAGTCCCAAAATACAGAAATCATCCCTGTATGATACATTTTGTATTTTGAAAGTTACATATCCTTAAAACTTGATCGCTGACAAGCAAAACTTTGAAACAAATACCAAAATATATTTTTGGGGGTTGAGTTTTCCTTTAATAGTGCTTGGCAGTTTAAATCGCTATCTATCCCAGGTTGATGTTTGTCAGTGTTGTGTATTATGTGTATTACGAGTATAATGCCACTTTGAAACCTAGTGAAAATTCCCACATTGTGTGGACAATAAAGTTTTACCATTCTATTCTAGATTTTGTAACATTAAAGCCGCATTACCTGTTCTTCACACTGTGTTTTTTTGTGTAGGGCCTATGTGTATAATGCCACTGTAACACATCGTGAAAATTCCCACATTGTGAAGACGATAACATTTTTGCTATTATATTCTACGCTGTGTCACTGTAAGGTACCTTACCTGTCCTTCACACTGTCACTTCTTCACTTTCTCAAGTAAGGCCATGACCTTATACCAGATTGAATGCTGTACTTCCTATTGTTTCACTTCATATTTCCTGCAGCGATATATATATATATATATATATATATAACTAGTGCAGCGTTCAGTCTGGTTTAACCAGGCTAATGACTTTAGGACTTCCCTGAAGCTGTAACCGCTATTGGTTGAAGTCGCTGAGGGCCCTCCAGACATTTCCCAAGGCTAGCAGTAGCAGGATTCATTTTCGTTGCCTTCCTCTCTCTGTTCAAGGTCATGCAGAGTATATTTGCGCTGATAACTCTCAACTGAGTCCATTTATATGTTCGCTGATGCCTCTTGTATCCCCTTCAAGGTCCAACATAGTATTTTTGTGAATAAAACCCTTTCTGAAAATAATCTATACTTCCCTCACTAGGGCTAACTTCCTCCAACAAACAACAACCCCTCCAACATAGTATTTTTGTGAAGAAAACCCTTCGGATAAATTATCTATAGTTCCCTTACTAGGGATAACCTTTCCATTGAATGCTGTTATCAGCTAATGTACAGTATACACTGATACAAAACAACAAATCTCTGCTTTCAAGGGTTTTCGTAGAATCCCCAAGATCATCATACACTCTTAGAAAAAAGGCTACCAAAAGGGTTCTTCGGCCATCCCTATTTGAGAACGCTTTGAAGAACCGTTTTTGGTTCCAGGTAGAACCCTTTTGGGTTCCATGTAGGGTTAGTGTTAGTCACAATCTGACAGAGGAACAAATGGTTTGATATGATGCCCCTTTCAGTATCTCTCCTCAAAGTACCTCTCCCTTCCCTGATAGACATCTACAGGGAGTAAAGATAGCATCTAGCGCGTGGCTAGCAATCATGACTGTTTGAGGATTCATCCCTGCCCTGCAGTTGAGTTGAGTTAGTTTTCATCAGGTCTGGATATTTCGAAATTCTACTGCTACCCCAACCAGGGTTTCGTACACACTCGGAGTAATGTGGCCAGTTAGAGCTCATCTACCCCCCTCCTTCTTCTCTCCTTCCCCCTTCTCTTCCCCACCACCCAAATCCTCTTATCAGTCCCCTCAGCCCTACTCTGATCCCCTCATCTACTGTCATTTTCTCCAGTACATCCTCTCTCTGGAACTTTCTTTCTCTGGGTCTCCGTTCAATTTGCCACGCCTGTGTGTGCTCATTCACTCTCAGGTTGTATGTACCAACCACTGTCTACCGGTACTCTAGTATCTTATGAAGGGGATTTTGCTCTCTTAAAAATACTAAGAGTACTGCAAAGGAGGCTTTTTTAGAAGGAAGTTTCAGTAAGTTATTTCTTTTGGAGCTACTCAACCTGACATAGGTGTCATTGTCTTGTCCTCAGACGGTAGCCTTCAGAACGTCATTGAACTGGGGTCATTCGATTGTGATTTGGTGGTTCATATTGGATGAGAAAAGACAGCCTGGAGGCCCTGTCCCTGGTAACAGTGATCTCTACGGATCCCGTGTGCTATCTCCCTTTCATTATCCGAGGGTTGAGAGAGCCAATCTGAAATGGATCCCTGTGCACTACATTTGGAATCTGGTCAAACTCTGGCCAAAAGTAGTGATTTCACTATGTAGGGAATAATGAGCCATTTTAAATGAAACTATAGGTGTTATTTAATCCTTCTGTATGAATGACCTCCTCCTCAATGCCAACGCAGGCAATAGCCACCACATCACTCCGTCTTCTCCATATTCTGGGTTAAGGGTTTACAATGGCTCTACACACTGCACACCGCCTTGGCTTTTGTGTGTTTGGCATAAAACATCACTTCAATGTCAAAGACTGCTCGAGGCCCCTCAAACTCATTCTTTCAACTCCAGCCAAACTCTGATGCCTTCCCTCTCTCCAATAGCATTGCTCTGACTGAAAAGTCTGTTTTTTTAAATGAGGAGCCTCGAGCGTAGTAATGCTATCGCATGCAGTACAAATGTGGAGATTCTGTAAAGTAGCCGCTTTGATAAAAGAGAAGCACTGTTGAAACAGCGCTCTGTGCCATGCAAATACCTAGGAACCGTATTGATTTGGAATTATGGAAGATGAATACATGTATAATTTGTCTTCATTACACCAGATCTGCATATTGACTTTGTATTCTTAATGGTGTGTGGTTTAGGAGTCTAGTGCTCCCAAGTGAATTCTGGATACTTAAAGGGAAGATGTTTCATATTTCATCACAGCCCAAGTAGGAGAATTGTAAGATGCTGCCCTAAACAGGATCCCAGTCCTTCTGGGTGAAGGCATAGTAACGTTTCCTGATTCCTTTCTGTTGAATTGAACATGGGATTTGGATGGAATAGAAACATGTTGCTGTGACCAAGTGGGTTTGAACCTAGTGTCGTCTGCATGCCAAAATTCTAAATTCGAATTAAAGCTTAGGTGTACTGTATTACTTCAGGGAGCTAACAAGTCCGTCTCTGACAAGGTTACTCATCACTTAATCAAGCATAGTTCGCCAAATCACTAGTCTCGTGTGGCCAGCCTTCTGAAATACCATGTCGTTCACTCGACTATTGGAAGTCTGGGTAATGGTGATATTTAGTGCTCTCACATTTGATTGGCTCTTAGAATACATTTTCTTGGGGTTTCGTTTTTTGTTGTTGTCCATGCCTTGTTTTGCCCGTTCCTCTGTAGAATATAGATGGAAACAAGTGATGCTTTGCCAGTCACTTATCCAAAAAGACGCTGTGTTTCCCCCCCAAAATTCTGACTTGCAACAAGTTAGCATTCATAATATACAAAACTATGCCGCATTCATTTTGTATCTTATGCATGCTAGCTTGTTGCAAGATTTTTTAGAAACACTGTCACATTTTCAACTTTTGTCCTTTTTTTCTATTTGTTGTCCAAATTAATTATCAGGTATACATTACAAGGGCATTACAAGGGCAAGGGCTCCATACATCTACACATTCACAATCAAATACATTCACCTAATTACATTTCACTAATAATCAAATGAATAGTGTATATAACCTGAGGCAATTCAATCAGTATAGTACTTAGCATATACCATCAAAAGCTATTGGGCATGTAATACCATACAATTATATCATAAAGGGCTTTATTATACACTGCTCAAAAAAATAAAGGGAACACTTAAAAACAATGTTACTCCAAGTCAATCACACTTCTGTGAAATCAAACTGTCCACTTAGGAAGCAACACTGATTGACAATACATTTCACATGCTGTTGTGCAAATGGAATAAACAACAAGTGGAAATTATAGGCAATTAGCAAGACACCCCCAATAAAGGAGTGGTTCTGCAGGTGGTGACCACAGACCACTTCTCAGTTCCTATGCTTCCTGGCTGATGTCTTGGTCACTTTTGAATGCTGGCGGTGCTTTCACTCTAGTGGTAGCATGAGACGGAGTCTACAACCCACACAAGTGGCTCAGGTAGTGCAGCTCATCCAGGATGGCACATCAATGCGAGCTGTGGCAAGAAGGTTTGCTGTATCTGTCAGCGTAGTGTCCAGAGCATGGAGGCGCTACCAGGAGACAGGCCAGTACATCAGGAGATATGGAGGAGGCCGTAGGAGGGTAACAACCCAGCAGCAGGACCGCTACCTCCGCCTTTGTGCAAGGAGGAGCAGGAGGAGCACTGCCAGAGCCCTGAAAAATGACCTCCAGCAGGCCACAAATGTGCATGTGTCAGCTCAAACGGTCAGAAACAGACTCCATGAGGGTGGTATGAGGGCCCGACGTCCACAGGTGGGGGTTGTGCTTACAGCCCAACACCGTGCAGGAAGTTTGGCATTTGCCAGAGAACACCAAGATTGGCCACTGGCGCCCTGTGCTGAATTTGCCACTGGCGCCCTGTGCTCTTCACAGATGAAAGCAGGTTTACACTGAGCACATGTGACAGAGTCTGGAGACGCCGTGGAGAACGTTCTGCTGCCTGCAACATCCTCCAGCATGATCGGTTTGGCGGTGGGTCAGTCATGGTGTGGGGTGGCATTTCTTTGGGGGGCCGCAAAGCCCTCCATGTGTTGGCCAGAGGTAGCCTGACTGCCATTAGGTACCGAGATGAGATCCTCAGACCATATGCTGGTGCGGTTGGCTCTAGGTTCCTCCTAATGCAAGACAATACTAGACCTCATGTGGCTGGAGTGTGTCAGCAGTTCCTGCAAGAGGAAGGCATTGATGCTATGGACTGGCCCGCCCGTTCCCCAGACCTGAATCCAATTGAGCACATCTGGGACATCATGTCTCGCTCAATCCACCAATGCCACGTTGCACCACAGACTGTCCAGGAGTTGGCGGATGCTTTAGTCCAGGTCTGGGAGGAGATCCCTCAGGAGACCATCCGCCACCTCATCAGGATTATGCCAAGGCGTTGTAGGGAGTTCATACATGCACGTGGAGGCCACACACACTACTGAGCCTCATTTTGACTTGTTTTAAGGACATTACATCAAATTTTGTTCAGCCTGTAGTGTGGTTTTCCACTTTAATTTTGAGTGTGACTCCAAATCCAGACCTCCATGGGTTGATAAATTTGATTTCCATTGATAATTTGTGTGATTTTGTTGTCAGCACATTCAACTATGTAAAGATAAGTATTTAATAAGAATATTTCATTCATTCAGATCTATGATGTGTTATTTTAGTGTTCTCTTTATTTTTTTGAGCAGTGTATTATATATACACCTCACTATATAGCACTTTCCATAAAGGTACAAATGACTGTAGACCTGTGCTAAACAATGCTACAAACATTACGTTATCAACCCTCAACACATGAGCTAACAATAGCTGAATCCCAATAGCCTAGAGCTAGCTAGCTCTTAGCAAAGCACATTTTTGGTTAGCATAAAGCTAGGGAACTGTTAAATTCTATTTTCTTAAAAATAAACACTTTCAACACATTCTATCACATTGCATATGTACATATATAGTAAACTGAGCCTTCATTCATCGAAAATATAACCAAATAGCATGGAGATAAATCATTGATATAATGATTTAAGCATGTAGAATAGATTTGTAATTGTAAACACAATTTTCAAGTGTGTAACTGATGAGTTGTGAACATGAAATAATCTGTAGTTGTAAACACATTCTCAAACTTTGGGAGGTGGGGCCTGTTTTTTCTTACCAATTAGATGAGGTTTACATAGAACAGCATACTCTGCACTGGTTAGTTGGTGACAGCTCACATGGGTCGTGATGTCTGGATGACGTCCGTTACCAGGTTACCACTGAGACTGGTTGTGCAATGTCCACCAATGAAGCCCAGCTGTTAGCGGTCATGGCAGGTAAGTTTAAATATCTTTATTTTATGGCTAAGTAGTATCTTTTTTTTTCTTTGTAATACTTTTTTGGAAGCTATTGTCCAATTCATTGTTATTAAGAGTTTGTATCTCTAACTTTGTAGTCTGATACTAGCTACCAAAATTGATTAGGTAAAGTTTTGCAAGCCATTTTTAAGATTACTAGTTGGTTAACGTTAGCTTGATTCTGTATGTAGACATAGCTAGCTAGAATAATAATTAGATAATTCATCAATAGGGTTAAGAATGAGCAACGGACATAAATCCCATTTTTTATTGATCACCCATTATTTATTGATCACTGGAGCCCGACTGATGGTAGAAAATTATTCATTTAGCTTTGACATTGGCTGTATTCTGTGAAACTGTACTGCCCTTTGAGTAATGTTAAACCCTATTCAAATCCTTTGCAATTGTCTGTCTCCAGGCTGCAATCCACTCCCAGTTAGATGTTTCAGGCCTCTGTCAGCTCCACAATGCCGTGAGGGACATAAAGGACACCCAGAAGAAGTCAGCAATGACTGGAGGCAAAGCATGAACACCATTGAGCACCTGAAGTACGTAAAATATGCTGGGATGGAAGACCGTCAGCTAGCCTCAGCCGTGGAGAACCTGAAAAATATATTTTCAAGTATATTCAGCTGCTCGATTATATGCCACTTCATTGGGAACTATTATTGTTGTCTTGCATCGCTTTTGATGTGACACTATACAGTTACAATGTATTTGTGTATTAATATTCCTCCTTCCTTCTTGTGCAGTGCCTGCGATGGTGGGAGACACTCCGCTAATAATAGAGTAAGCTGAGATGCTTGAGGGACACCACAAGCTGATGAACCTGGAGTGCTAATTCAATGACCTCAAGTACAATCAGTACCGCATGGGCAGCAATAAACACATACAACATGAACCTCACTCGAAACTACTTTGGCAAGGTGCAGGGCCTGTCAGACGACCTGGCCAAGCAACTGTGGATAGTGCTGCAGTGCGGCCTAGGCAAGGCTGGAGGCCACAGTGAGCATTGACGCTGGTGCAGTACTTCCCAACACAGTACAACACCTTGGCAGGTTCTTCAAGCTCTACCACAACACTGAGTCCATGAGGGTGCGTGAACTGGCTGCAGAGGACCTGACGGCCAACAAGATTGTGTCCCCTCCTCACCTGGGTCCTTAGTTAATACTTACAAAAGTCAGTCTGTACTGTCCTCACTGTGACTCAAGTAGCATTAATGATATACGGGCATCCAACCATGCCTTTCTATTTTAATGTTGCTGAACTAGTTGCGTAGTAGCGTAATTCTCCACCACAATTTGCGAAAGAATTCATTAAAAATCCTACAATGTGATTTTCTGGATGTTTTTTCTCATTTTGTCTGTCATAGTTGAAGTGTACCTATGATGAAAATTACAAGCCTCTCTCATCTTTTTAAGTGGGAGAACTTGCACAATTGGTGGCTGACTAAATGCTTTTTTTGCCTCACTGTATGTACATGTCCATATTCTTATTCATTCCTTTACACTTGTCTAAGGTAGTCGTTGTGAATTTGTTTGGTTACTTGTTAGATATTACTGCACTGTTGGAACTAGAAGCACAAGCATTTCGCTACTCTCGCATCTGCTAACCATGTGTATGTGACCAATAACATTTGATTTGATGCCTGGGTCTACAGTTTACACACAAATAAACTTACGAGTGCAGACACATGAATTCAATAATTTCCTGCCACATACTTGGATACTTTCTGAGCCTCGACCTGTTGTTTTGGCCTGTTGTTTCCAAAGTTTAAATTTGTTCATAAGCGTTTGTGTCAAAACCTGCACATTTTACAGAGGATTTTTACCAACTAGCCATTTAGCTAGCTATCTAGGTTGCAATGGAGCCTGCTTCGGCTGGAATAGCTAAGAAACGAGTTGTCATAATGCTTCAGCAAATGTACATTATCTCAGGGGTGTTGATGGACATAATGTAAGTAACCTAATTTATGTCCCTCTAAGTGCCCTGAATGCCTCTGCTGATCCTACAGCTATTATATGCCACAATCTTGTGCCAATGAACCATATGTATATGGTTAGCACTGAGGCGATGTACCCTAGTAGAAAGTCTACTGTGTGCAGCTCAGTCTGGACTAGCATAAATAACATGAGCATGTCTCCTTCTGCTAAGCTTCCCAGTAAAGCAATGAAAACAATCAAGCATCCAGAAAGTGCTAACAATAGCCCACGTTAACAAAAGTAGCTTAAAAAAGACAGCCTATACTTGTCAACTAACACAGCAACAGGAACAAAGACACTAAGGACAATCACCCATGACAAACTCAAAGAATATGGCTGCCTAAATATGGTTCCCAATCAGAGACAACGATAAACACCTGCCTCTGATTGAGAAACACTCCAGACAGCCATAGACCTTGCTAGATAACCCCACTAGCTACAATCCCGATACACACACACCAAAACCCCAAGACAAAACACACCACAATACAAAAACCCCATGCCACACCCTGGCCTGACCCAATACATGAAGAAAAACACAAAATACTTAGACCAGGGCGTGACACCTCACCTAAACTTCTTGTGGGAAGCTGCTATAGACTACCAAGTTCTAACAGTCATTATCTGGATAACATGTGTGAAATGCTTGATAATGTATATAATATCACCAGAGAGGTATATTTTATGGGTGATTTAAATATTGACTGGCCTTCATCAAGCTGCCCCCTCAAGAAAAAGCTTCAAATTGTAACAAGTGCCTGGAACCTCGTTCAAGTTATCAGTCAACCTACCAGGGTAGTTACAAACAGCACAGGAATTAAATCATCAACATGTATTGATCACATCTTTACTAAAGCCACAGAAATATGCTTTAAAGCAGAATTCAAATCCCTCGGACGTAGTGATCACAATATAGTAACCATATCTAGGAAGACCAAAGTTCCAAAGGCTGGGCGTGATTCCTATGATGTAAATGTTGATGTAAAGAACATGTGTTGGTCTGTGTGTGTAATGATGGGCAACCAGACGCTGCACTTGACACATTTGTTAAATGGCTAATTATGGTTTCTTTATAAGTATGCACACATTAAGAAAATGTCTGTAAAAATGGTTAAATCCCTGTGGATTGATGAGGAGTTAAAAATGGTATTGTTGAGAGGGTTGAGGCAAAAGGAATGGCAAATAAGTCTGGCTGCATTAAACTGAACAAAAAGAAGAAACTATACTATGAAACAAAGTTTCATGATATAAAGAATGATAGTAAAAAGATTTGGAGCGCCTAAAATGAAATTTGGGGCAAAAAGGAAAACAGCTCCATCATTCATTAATTCAGATGGTTCCTTCATCACAAAACCCACTGATATTTGCAATTACTTTAATTAATTTTTCATTGGTAAGATTAGCTAACTCAGGCATGACATGCCAGCAACAAACACTGACACTACACATCCAATTTTAATAGATCAAATACTGAAAAACAAGTATTATAATTTTAAATTCCGTAAAGTGAGTGTGGAAGAGGTGAAACAATTATTGATGTCTATCAACAATAACAAGCCCCCGGGGTATGACAACTTGGATGGAAAATTACTGAGGATAAAAGCGGATGATATTGCCACTCCTATTTGGCTATACATCTTCAAACTAAGCCTACAAGAAAGTGTGTGCCCTCAGGCCTGTAAGAAAGCAAAAGTAAGTATTCTACCCAAGAATAGTAAAGCCCGTTTTATTGGATCAAATAGCCAACCAATTAGCCTGTTATCAACACTTAGTAAACTTTTGGAAAAAAAATGTGTTTGACCAGATACAATACTATTTTACTGTAAACATATTAACAGACTTTTAGCTGAGAGAAATTGCTGAAAAGATTGTGGGAGCTGTTTGTTAGACTTTAGTGCGGCTTTTGACATAATCGATCATAGTATGCTGATGGAAAAACACACACTACCATTCAAAAGTTTGGAGTCACTTAGAAATGTCCTTGTTTTTTAAAGAAAATCACATTTTTTGTCCATTAAAATCACTTAAAATGGATCCAAAACACAGTGTAGACATTCTTAATGTTGTAAATGACTATTGAAGCTGGAAACGGCAGATTTTTTAAATGGAATGTCTACAGGGCATACAGAGGCCCATTATCAGCAATCATCACTCCTGTATTCCAATGGCACGTTGTGTTAGCTAATCCAAGTTTATAATTTTAAAAGGCTAATTGATCATTAGAAAACCCTTTTGAAATTATGTAAGGAAACCTGAAAACTGTTGACCTGATTAAAGAAGCAATAAAACTGGCCTTCTTTATCTGGAGCATCAGCATATGTGGGTTCGATTACAGGCTCAAAATGGCCAGAAACAAAGACTTTTCTTCTGAAAACACCAGTCTCAATGTCAACAGTGAAGAGGCGACTCCAGGATGCTGACCTTCTAGGCAGAGTTGCAAAGAAAATGCCATATGTCAGACTGGTCAATAAAAATAAAAGATTAAGATGGGCAAAAGAACAGACACTGGACAGAGAAACTCTGCCTAGAAGGCCAGCATCCCGGAGTCGCCTCTTCACTGTAGACGTTGACTGGTGTTTTGCGGGTACCATTTAATGAACCTGCCAGTTGAGGACTGGTGAGGTGTCTGTTTCTCAAACTAGACACTCTAATGTACTAGTCCTCTTGCTCAGTTGTGCTCCGGGGCCTCCCACTCCTTTTTCTATTCTGGTTAGAGCCAGTTTGCGTTGTACGGGATCTTCAGTTTCTCAGCAATTTCTCACATGCAATAGCCTTCATTTCTCAGAACAAGAATAGACTGATGAGTTTCAGAAGAAAGTTCTTTGTTTCTGGCCATTTTGAGCCTGTAATTGAACCCACAAATGCTGATGCTCTAGATACTCCGGTAGTCTAAAGAAGGCCAGTTGTGGTGCTTCTTTAATCAGCACAACAGTTTTTAGATTTGCTAACATAATTGCAAAAGAGTTTTCTAATGATCAATTAGCCTTTTAAAATTATAAACTTGGATTAGCTAACACAACGTGCCATTGGAACACAGGAGTGATGATTGCTGATAATGGGCCTCTATACGCTTATGTAGATATTCCATTAAAAATCTGCCATTTCCAGCTAAAATAGTCCTTTACAACATTAACAATGTCTACACTGTATTTCTGATCAATTTGATGTTATTTTAATTGACAAAAAGTTAGCTTTTCTTTCAGAAACAAGGACATTTATAAGTAACCCCAAACTTTTGAACGGTTGTGTACGTGTTATGGCTTTAGATTCAGGAATTCCCCAGGGCAGATGTCTTGGCCCCTTACTTTAAAATAATCTTTACTAATGACATGCCATTGGCTATGAGTACAACCAGTGTGTCTATCTATGTAAATCAAAATCAAATCAAATCAAATTTTATTTGTCACATACACATGGTTAGCAGATGTTAATGCGAGTGTAACGAAATGCTTGTGCTTCTAGTTCCGACAATGCAGTAATAAAAAGCAAGTAATCTAACTAACAATTCCAAAAAAAAACGACTGTCTTATACACAGTGTAAGGGGATAAAGAATATGTACATAAGGATATATGAATGAGTGATGGTACAGAGCAGCATAGGCAAGATACAGTAGATGATATCGAGTACAGTATATACATATGAGATAAGTATGTAAACCAAGTGGCATAGTTAAAGTGGCTAGTGATACATGTATTACATAAGGATGCAGTCGATGATATAGAGTACAGTATCAACGTATGCATATGAGATGAACAATGTAGGGTAAGTAACATTATATAAGGTAGCATTGTTTAAAGTGGCTAGTGATATATTTACATCATTTCCCATCAATTCCCATGATTAAAGTGGCTGGAGTAGAGTCAGTGTCATTGACAGTGTGTTGGCAGTAGCCACTCAATGTTAGTGGTGGCTGTTTAACAGTCTGATGGCCTTGAGATAGAAGCTGTTTTTCAGTCTCTCGGTCCCAGCTTTGATGCACCTGTACTGACCTCGCCTTCTGGATGACAGCGGGGTGAACAGGCAGTGGCTCGGGTGGTTGATGTCCTTGATGATCTTTATGGCCTTCCTGTAGCATCGGGTGGTGTAGGTGTCCTGGAGGGCAGGTAGTTTGCCCCCGGTGATGCGTTGTGCAGACCTCACTACCCTCTGGAGAGCCTTACGGTTGAGGGCGGTGCAGTTGCCATACCAGGCGGTGATACAGCCCGCCAGGATGCTCTCGATTGTGCATCTGTAGAAGTTTGTGAGTGCTTTTGGTGACAAGCCGAATTTCTTCGGATGACTCAATATTTATTTTATGCGGATGACTCAATACTATACATGTCAGCTACTATAGTGTGTGAAATTACTGTGACACTTAACAAACAGAATGGGTGGTAAGGAATACGTTATAAGCTAAATATTTCTAAAACTAAAAGCATTGTATTTGGTACAAATCATTCACTAAACCCTAAACCTCAACTAAATCTTGCAATAAATCATGTGGAAATTGAGCAAGTTGAGGTGCCTAAACATCTTGTCAGTTACCCTGGATTGTAAACTGTCATGGTCAAAACTGTTGATAAAACAGTAGCTAAGATTGGGAGAAGTCTGTTCATAATAAAGCGTTGCTCTGCCGTCTTAACAACACTATCAACAAGATGGGTTCTACAGGTCCTAATTTTGTCGTACCTGCACTATAGATCTGTTAATAGATGATACAAAGAAAAAAACATCTGTTCTTTTGTATTTTTTTTGTACCATCTTTGAAATGCAAGAGAAAGGCCAGAATATATTATTCCAGCCGAGGTGCAATTGAGATTTTGGCCACTAGATGGCATCAGTGTATGTGTAAAGTTTTAGACTGATCCAATGAACCATGGCATTTCTGTTCAAAATGTTGCATGCAGACTGCCCAAATGTGCCTAATTTGTTTATAAATAACTTTTCATGTTCAAAATTGTGTACTCTCCTCAAACAAAAGTTTGAGTTTATTAAAAGTTTATTCTTTCACTGTAATTGCTACTGTAAATTGGACAGCACAGTTAGATTAACAAGAATTTAAGCTTAATACCAATATCAGATATGTCTATGTCCTGGGAAATATTCTTGTTACTTACAACCTCATGCTAATCACATTAGCCTATGTTAGCTCAACCGTCCCGTGGAAGGGAAACTGATCCCGAAGAAGTTGCTGGAACCCAGGAAGTGTAGCTGCTGGAACCCAGGAAGTGTAGGTCTTAGGGAGTGAACAATATTAATAATAAGGGTTACATGAAGAAAATTTGACCTCTGAAATTAAAATGGATAGTTCCTCCATTCAGCATAATATATTACCTGTACCCTCCATGAATGCAAAAAAAAATCCCCTTTATCCAAAATAATAATGCAAACCTAAAGTGGATAGCAGAGAACATGTCTACCGTTTACCCTCACTTCTTGGACCAGAGCCTTAGATATTTTAGAAACTGTTCTTGGTCCTGTAAGCATTACATGGCAACAGGCCTGCGTGCCAGAAGGCTGTGGCATCATAGACAACTGTGGACAAGAGAAGTGGTGGAAAGATCTCCTTTAGAGTAAAAGCATTGCATTAATCTATCATCGTATTTGCAGGTTCGAGACAAAATGCCTTTCGATAAACATGCGATTCTACGTCATTATACATATTAGCAGAATTTATTTTAATACCACACCAATTACCAAAATTACAGGCTAAGAATGGACAGAGACATAAGCCTATGTGTTCATCTTATCATACTGTATTTCTCCAATGCCAAATCAGTGTGTCTTGTTTGAAATGAAACTGTCTATGTTTGCAAATAATTAAATCTGAGATGTCATTAGCAATCTGAGCATGGTACTTTCAAAGGTTAGTCCTACCTTTCCGCCCCAGAGAGAGTAGGCTTAGCGGCGTAAAAAAAAAAGCTTTAACTGCTGGCTACTCTTCTTCCATGGCTTAAACCAACGAGAGAAGGTCGCAACAGTTTCCTTAAAAGCTGTCTGGGTTTAAACATCTTCTATTGTACAGAAAGTGAATAGCTTAATCAAATGACAGTGACAGAATTAGATTACTTCCCAAGCAAAGTACATTTTGTCTACTCGGCTATAGAAGGTTGTATCTCAGACTCTGAATGTCAAGGAAACTAAACACCTATATCCCCATATGCAGTGGAGTCATGTCTTTCTCTGTTCTTTTACAGCTTGTTAATAGCATAAAGCATTGCAGACCCAAGCTTTGTTATAGATCACTTTATATAATCAGATCAATTTTCTTTTCTTTAAAATCTTGAGCTTTTTTCAATTTTCTGTAATAAAAAGTCATGTGGCATACCTTTTCATTCAATCAAATCAAAATGTATTTGTCACATGCGTCGAATACAGCAAGTGTAGACTTTACTGTGAAACGATTACTTACAAGCCCTTAACCAACAGTGCAGTTCTAGAATAAGAAAATATTTACAAGGTAGACTAAAATAAAAAGTAATAATAAAAGTAACACTTTAAGAATAACAATAACACTATATTCCCCCTCAGTTCGAGTCTCGGTTTTAACCTAACAGCCCTTCACTAACATGGAGGTAGGCTATTTAAAGAGTGAATGGTTGTCAGCGCCGTGTGTATAGGTGGCAGGGAAGTCAGGCGCAGGAGAGTCAAAATGGAGTGTAAATGGAGTATTTTAATAAATGTCCACAGAACATGCTCCATAACACTAAACAGTACAGACATGAAACGTGTACGAAGACCCGTCGCGCACCAAGACAACAAAATAAACAACACTGACAATAAAACAATCTCTGACAAAGACATGAGGGGAAACAGAGGGTTAAATACACAACAGGTAATGAATGGGATTGAAAACAGGTGTGTGGGAAGACAAGACAAAACCAATGGAAAATAAAAAATGGATCGATGATGGCTAGAAGACCGGTGACGTCGAATGCCGAGCACCGCCCGAACAAGGAGAGGCAACAACTTCGGCAGAAGTCGTGACAGTACCCCCTCCCCCCCGACGCGCGTCGACACCGGCCTCGGGGACGACCCGGAGGGCGAGGTGCAGGGCGATCCGGATGGAGACGGTGGAATTCTGATAACATGGAAGGATCTAACACGTCCTCCACCGGAACCCAGCATCTCTCCTCCGGCCCGTAACCCTCCCAGTCCACGAGGTACTGAAGGCCCCTTGCCCGATGTCTCGAATCCAAAATGTATCGAACAGAGTACGCCGGGACCCCCTCGATGTCTAGAGGAGGCGGAGGAACATCACGCACTACAGCCTCCTGGAGCGGGCCAGCCACCCCCGGCCTGAGGAGAGACACATGGAACGAGGGGTTAATACGGTAATTAGTGGGCAGTTGTAACCTATAACATACCTCGTTCACTCTCCTCAGGACTTTAAACGGCCCCATAAACCGCGGACCCAGCTTCCGGCAGAGCAGGCGGAGGGGCAGGTTTCGGGTCGAGAGCCAGACCCTGTCCCCTGGTGCGAACACTGGGGCCTCACTGCGGTGACGGTCTGCGCCAATTTTCTGGCGCCTTATGGCGCGCTGAAGGTGGACGTGGGCTGCCTCCCAGGTTTCCTCAGCGCACCGAAACCAATTGTCCACCGCAGGAGCCTCGGTCTGGCTCTGATGCCAAGGAGCCAGAACCGGCTGATACCCCTTTTCAATGTGTATTAGGGTAAGGTTAGTGGAGGAGTGACGTAGCGAGTTCTGTGCCATCTCTGCCCAGGGCACGAACTTCGCCCACTCCCCCGGCCGATCCTGGCAATAAGACCGCAGAAACCTACCCACATCCTGGTTAACTCTCTCCACCTGCCCATTACTCTCGGGGTGAAAACCTGAGGTAAGACTAACCGAGATCCCCAGACGCTCCATAAACGCCTTCCAGACCCTTGATGTGAACTGGGGACTCCGATCAGACACTATATCCTCAGGCACCCCATAGTGCCGGAAAACGTGTGTAAACAGGGCCTCTGCAGTTTGTAAGGCCGTAGGGAGACCGGGCAAAGGGAGGAGACGACAGGACTTAAAAAACCGATCCACAACGACCAGGATCGTGGTGTAACCGTGTGAAGGTGGAAGATCAGTTAAAAAAATCCACCGACAGGTGCGACCCCGGCCGCTGAGGAACGGGTAGAGGTTGTAGCTTACCTCTGGGCAGGTGTCTAGGAGCCTTGCACTGGGCGCACACCGAGCAGGAGAAAACATAAATCCTCACATCCTTAGCTAAAGTGGGCCACCAGTACCTCCCATCAAGACAGCGCATCGTCCGACCTATCCCAGGATGACCAGAGGAGGGTGACGTGTGAGCCCAATAGATCAATCGGTCGCGGACAGCAGACGGAACGTACAGACGACCAGCTGGACACTCAGGGGGAGAGGGCTCTGCATGTGACGCCCGCTCAATGTCCGTGTCCAGCTCCCACACTACAGGTGCCACCAAACACGAAGCTGGGAGTATGGGAGTGGGATCCATGGATCGCTCCTCTGTGTCATACAGCCGAGACAATGCGTCTGCCTTAACGTTCTGGGAGCCTGGTCTGTAAGAAAGAGTAAACACAAAACAAGTGAAAAACATGGCCCACCTTGCCTGGCGAGGATTCAGTCTCTTCGCCTGCCGGATGTACTCCAGATTGCGGTGGTCAGTCTAGAATGCCCTGCCTGCCTTCTCTATTCCCAGAGGAACCAACCCGGCACCGACCAGCAGTGTGCCATCTGCGACCATGAATGGTGCTCGAGCGGGAACCCCCTCCGGTCTCCCTGCGCACCATCCCTCCCAATTCCATAGGTTCGGGAGAGAGGGTGCGGGAGGATGGAACAACCAGACCCCGATCTAGATGTCCACGAGTAGCCAGCATGTTGTCCAGCCTGATGGACAAGTCCACCAGCTGGTCGAAGGGGAGGGTGGTGTCTCTACAGGCCAGCTCCCGACGGACGTCCTCGCGTAGACTACAACGGTAATGGTCGATCAGGGCCCTGTCGCTCCATCCAGCGCCGGCAGCCAAGGTCCTAAACTCCAAAGCAAAATCCTGTGCACTCCTCGTCTCCTGCCTCAGATGATAGAGGAGCTCCCCTGCTGCTTTGCCTTCGGTGGATGGTCGAATACTATCCGGAATTGGCGGGTGAACTCCTCAAAATGGTCTAACACCGCATCCTCCTCTCTACACACAGCGCTGGCCCATTCCAGGGCTTTCCCGGTGAGGCATGAGACGAGGGAGTAACTCTTCTCACGGTCAGATGGTACTGGGGAGACTGTGGCCAGATACAAGTTCAGTTTAAGGAGGAAACCCTGGCAGCCGGCAGTATCTCCGTTGTATCCTGTGGGTAGGGATAAATGGATCTTCGGTTCCGGAGGGGAAAAAGCGTTCAAGGGAGAATCCGGTTGTGGTGGTGGTGGCGCTGGAGAAACTCCCTGTCTCTCCCAGCGATCCATATTCTGGACAATGCGATCCATTACAGTGCTCTAACATTCAATCGCCTCCGCTTGTTCCCGAACACATTCCTCCACCTCCATGGGCGTAGTGTCCTCTCCTGCTGACTTCATATTTTTAGGGTCAGAGATTCTGTCAGCGCCCTGTGTATAGGTGGCAGGGAAGTCAGGTGCAGGAGAGTCAAAATGGAGTGTAAATGGAGTCTTTTAATAAATGTCCACAGAACATGCTCCATAACACTAAACAGTACAGACATGAAACAACATGGGTACGAAGACCCGTCGCGCACCAAGACAACAAAATAAACAACACTGACAATAAAACAATCTCTGACAAAGACATGAGGGGAAACAGAGGGTTAAATACACAACAGGTAATGAATGGGATTGAAAAGAGGTGTGGGAAGACAAGACAAAACCAATGGAAAATAAAAAATGGATCGATGATGGCTAGAAGACCGGTGACGTTGAACGCCGAGCACCGCCCGAACAAGGAGAGGCAATGACTTCAGCAGAAGTCCTGACAATGGTGGGTGGAGGAATTGACCAACAAATCTATGGAGCCTGCAGCCTAATTTCGTCTGTCAAACAGTTAGCCCTACCTCATATTTCTTAAATAGGAAATAATAGGCTCCAACACAAAGCCAACACAAAGCCTTTGTAAAGTCTAATTAAAATTAAGATGGTTGAAATATGCCTACTCTAATTTGCTTAACTTCAGCACTATTAGCTGTCAATTTCCGATTGATTGCTGTCACGTTTCTCGTCCTCCTCTTCTGAGGAGGAGTAGTAAGAAGGTTCGGAGGACCAATGCGCAGCGTGGTAAGTGTCCATATTGTATTTATTATATGAACACAATACAAAAACAACGAGAACGAAACAAAACAGTCCTGAACGGTGAAATACAAAACACAGAACAGAAAATAGGCTACCTAAATATGGTTCTCAATCAGGGACAACGATTGACAGCTGCCTCTGATTGAGAACCATACCAGGCCAAACACAATCAGAGAAAAACTAACCTAGACAACCCACCCAACACACGCCCTGACCATACTAAAACAAAAGACAAAACAAAGGAACTAAGGTCAGAACGTGACAATTGCGATGTGGCTGCTGCTTCAAGTTTCAGCACCAGAATGTAAATTACACGAATCTGGATTATTGTGTCGTCAATAACTCTGATAAATAGGCCTACATCATGGGAAACAAAAATGTTGTTTTTAATAAAATCATTTATAGTAGTAGCAACTTATCAAGACCAGTTTGCCTCTGGTCCTCCTCATACTGAACAGAACGTAGGCTATAGGCTTGTCCGCGCTCAAGATAGTGATTTTTTGGGTCTAGGCCTAATCAAAAAACTCATTTGGAAGAAGCCTTTGACTCTCCTCCTGAACTGCCACAATTTTCTTTTTCACCTTTATTTAACCAGGTAGGCTAGTTGAGAACAAGTTCTCATTTACAACTGCGACCTGGCCAAGATAAAGCAACACAAACAACAACACAGAGTTATACATGGAATAAAAAAACATAGTCAATAACACAATAGAAAAAGTCTATATACAGTGTGTGCAAATGAGGTAGGATAAGGGAGGTAAGGCAATACATATGCCATATTGGCGAAATAATTACAATTTAGCAATTTAACACTGGAGTGATAGATGTGCAGAAGATGAATGTGCAAGTAAAGATACTGGGGTTCAAAGGAGCAAAAAAATAAAATAATAATAATAATAGTATGGGGATGAGATAGTTGGATGGGCTATTTACAGATGGGCTATGTAAATGTACAGTGATCTGTGAGCTGCTCTGACAGCTGGTGCTTAAAGTTAGTGAGGGAGATATGAGTCTCCAGCTTCAGGGATTTTTGCAATTCGGTCCAGTCATTAAGAACTGGAAGGAAAGGCGGCCAAATGAGGAATTGGCTTTGAGGGTGACCAGTGAAATATATCTGCTGGAGCACGTGCTACGGGTTGGTGCTGCTATGGTGACCAGTGAGCTGAGATAAGGCGGGGCTTTACCTAGCAAAGACTTACAGATGACCTAGGCGACGAATATGAAGCGAGGGCCAGCCAACGAGAGCATACAGGTCGCAGTGGTGGGTAGTATATGGGGCTTTGGTGACAAAACAGATGGCACTGTGAAAGATTGCATCCAATTTGCTGAGTAGAGTGTTCGAGGCTATTTTGTAAATGACATTGCCGAAGTCAAGGATCGGTAGGATAGTCAGTTTTACGAGGGTATGTTTGGCAGCATGAGTGAAGGATGCTTTGTTGCGAAATAGGAAGCCGATTCTAGATTTAATTTTTGTTAGAGATGCTAAACGTGAGTCTGGAAGGAGAGTTTACAGTCTAACCAGACACCTAGGTATTTGTAGTTGTCCACATATTCTAAGTCAGAACCATCCAGAGTAGTGATGCTAAACGGGCGGGCAGATGCGGGCAGCGATCGGTTGAAGAGCATGCATTTAGTTTTGCTTGCATTTAAGAGCAGTTGGAGGCCATGGAAGGAGAGTTGTATGGCATTGAAGCTCCTCTGGAGGTTAGTTAACACAGTGTCCAAAGAAGGGCCAGAAGTATATAGAATTGTGTAGTCTGCGTAGAGGTGGATCAGAGAATAATAAGCAGCAAGGGTGTTGTATAAGGAGTAAAAGAGTCGGCTCGAGAATTGAACCCTGTGGCACCCTCATAAAAACTGCCAGAGATCCAGACTACAGGCCCTTCGATTTGACACACTGAACTCTGAAGTAGTTGGTGAACCAGGCGAGGTAGTCATTTGAGAAACCAAGGCTGTTGAGTCTGCCGATAAGAATGTGGTGATTGACAGAGTCGAAAGCCTTGGCCAGGTCGATGTATACAGCTGCACAGTATTGTCTCTTATCAATGGCGGTTATGATATCGATTAGGACCTTGAGTGTGGCTGAGGTGCACCCGTGACCACCATCCTCTTGTACTTCCGGCGCCGACAGAGATGGCCGCCTCGCTTCGCGTTCCTAGGAAACTATGCAGTTTTTTGTTTTTTTACGTGTTATTTCTTACACTAGTACCCCAGGTCATCTTAGGTTTCTTTACATACAGCCGAGAAGAACTACTGAATATAAGATCAGCGTCAACTCACCATCAGTACGACCAAGAATATGTTTTTCGCGATGCGGATCCTGTGTTCTGCCTTACAACCAGTGTAACCGAGTGGATCACATGCAGCGACCAAAAAAAAAAAACGACTCAGAAAAAGAGGGAAACGAAGCGGTCTTCTGGTCAGACTCCGGAGACGGGCACATCGTGCACCACTCCCTAGCATTCTTCTTGCCAATGTCCAGTCTCTTGACAACAAGGTTGATGAAATCCGAGCAAGGGTAGCATTCCAGAGGGACATCAGAGACTGTAACGTTCTTTGCTTCACGGAAACATGGCTAACTGGAGAGACGCAATCCGAAGCGGTGCAGCCAGCGGGTTTCTCCACGCATCGCGCCGACAGAAACAAACATCTTTCTGGTAAGAAGACGGGCGGGGGCGTATGTCTTATGGCCAACGTGACATGGTGTGATGAAAGAAACATACAGGAACTCAAATCCTTCTGTTCACCTGATTTAGAATTCCTCACAATCAAATGTAGACCGCATTATCTACCAAGAGAATTCTCTTCGATTATAATCACAGCCGTATACATCCCCCCAAGCAGACACATCGATGGCTCTGAACGAACTTTATTTAACTCTCTGCAAACTGGAAACGATTTATCCGGAGGCTGCATTCATTGTAGCTGGGGATTTTAACAAGGCTAATCTGAAAACAAGACTCCCTAAATTTTATCAGCATATCGATTGCGCAACCAGGGGTGGAAAGACCCTGGATCATTGTTACTCTAACTTCCGCGACGCATATAAGGCCCTGCCCCGCCCCCTTTCGGAAAAGCTGACCACGACTCCATTTTGTTGATCCCTGCCTACAGACAGAAACTAAAACAAGAAGCTCCCACGCTGAGGTCTGTCCAACGCTGGTCCGACCAAGCTGACTCCACACTCCAAGACTGCTTCCATCACGTGGACTGGGAGATGTTTCGTATTGCGTCAGACAACAACATTGACGAATACGCTGATACGGTGTGCGAGTTCATTAGAACGTGCGTTGAAGATGTCGTTCCCATAGCAACGATTAAAACATTCCCTAACCAGAAACCGTGGATTGATGGCAGCATTCGTGTGAAACTGAAGGCACGAACCACTGCTTTTAATCAGGGCAAGGTGTCTGGTAACATGACTGAATACAAACAGTGCAGCTATTCCCTCCGCAAGGCTATCAAACAAGCTAAGCGCCAGTACAGAGACAAAGTAGAATCTCAATTCAACGGCTCAGACACAAGAGGTATGTGGCAGGGTCTACAGTCAATCACGGACTACAGGAAGAAACCCAGCCCAGTCACGGACCAGGATGTCTTGCTCCCAGGCAGACTAAATAACTTTTTGCCCGCTTTGAGGACAATACAGTGCCACTGACACGGCCTGCAACGGAAACATGCGGTCTCTCCTTCACTGCAGCCGAAGTGAGTAAGACATTTAAACGTGTTAACCCTCGCAAGGCTGCAGGCCCAGACGGCATCCCCAGCCGCGCCCTCAGAGCATGCGCAGACCAGCTGGCCGGTGTGTTTACGGACATATTCAATCAATCCCTATACCAGTCTGCTGTTCCCACATGCTTCAAGAGGGCCACCATTGTTCCTGTTCCCAAGAAAGCTAAGGTAACTGAGCTAAACGACTACCGCCCGTAGCACTCACATCCGTCATCATGAAGTGCTTTGAGAGACTAGTCAAGGACCATATCACCTCCACCCTACCTGACACCCTTGACCCACTCCAATTTGCTTACCGCCCAAATAGGTCCACAGACGATGCAATCTCAACCACACTGCACACTGCCCTAACCCATCTGGACAAGAGGAATACCTATGTGAGAATGCTGTTCATCGACTACAGCTCGGCATTCAACACCATAGTACCCTCCAAGCTCGTCATCATGCTCGAGACCCTGGGTCTCGACCCCGCCCTGTGCAACTGGGTACTGGACTTCCTGACGGGCCGCCCCCAGGTGGTGAGGGTAGGCAACAACATCTCCTCCCCGCTGATCCTCAACACTGGGGCCCCACAAGGGTGCGTTCTGAGCCCTCTCCTGTACTCCCTGTTCACCCACGACTGCGTGGCCATGCACGCCTCCAACTCAATCATCAAGTTTGCGGACGACACAACAGTGGTAGGCTTGATTACCAACAACGACGAGACGGCCTACAGGGAGGAGGTGAGGGCCCTCGGAGTGTGGTGTCAGGAAAATAACCTCACACTCAACGTCAACAAAACTAAGGAGATGATTGTGGACTTCAGGAAACAGCAGAGGGAACACCCCCATCCACATCGATGGAACAGTAGTGGAGAGGGTAGCAAGTTTTAAGTTCCTCGGCATACACATCACAGACAAACTGAATTGGTCCACTCACACAGACAGCATCGTGAGGAAGGCGCAGCAGCGCCTCTTCAACCTCAGGAGGTTGAAGAAATTCGGCTTGTCACCAAAAGCACTCACAAACTTCTACAGATGCACAATCGAGAGCATCCTGGCGGGCTGTATCACCGCCTGGTATGGCAACTGCACCGCCCTCAACCGTAAGGCTCTCCAGAGGGTAGTGAGGTCTGCACAACGCATCACCGGGGGCAAACTACCTGCCCTCCAGGACACCTACACCACCCGATGCTACAGGAAGGCCATAAAGATCATCAAGGACATCAACCACCCGAGCCACTGCCTGTTCACCCCGCTGCCATCCAGAAGGCGAGGTCAGTACAGGTGCATCAAAGCTGGGACCGAGAGACTGAAAAACAGCTTCTATCTCAAGGCCATCAGACTGTTAAACAGCCACCACTAACATTGAGTGGCTACTGCCAACACACTGTCAATGACACTGACTCTACTCCAGCCACTTTAATCATGGGAATTGATGGGAAATGATGTAAATATATCACTAGCCACTTTAAACAATGCTACCTTATATAATGTTACTTACCCTACATTGTTCATCTCATATGCATACGTTGATACTGTACTCTATATCATCGACTGCATCCTTATGTAATACATGTATCACTAGCCACTTTAACTATGCCACTTGGTTTACATACTTATCTCATATGTATATACTGTACTCGATATCATCTACTGTATCTTGCCTATGCTGCTCTGTACCATCACTCATTCATATATCCTTATGTACATATTCTTTATCCCCTTACACTGTGTATGACAGTAATTTTTTTTGGAATTGTTAGTTAGATTACTTGCTCGTTATTACTGCATTGTCGGAACTAGAAGCACAAGCATTTCGCTACACTCGCATTAACATCTGCTAACCATGTGTATGTGACAAATAAAATTTGATTTGATTTTGATTTTGACCAGTTAGGAAACCAGATTGCATAGCGGAGAAGTTACCATGGGATTCAAAATGGTCGGTGATCTGTTTGTTAACTTGGCTTTCGAAGAACTTAGAAGGGCAGGGTAGGATAGATATAGGTCTATAGCAGTTTGGGTCTAGAGTGTCTCCCCATTTGAAGAGGGGGATGACCACGGCAGCTTTCCAATCTTTGGGGATTTCAGATGATACGAAAGAGAGGTTGAACATGCTAGGGGTTGTATACAATTTCGGTGGATAATTCTAGAAAGAGAGGGTCCAGATTGTCTAGCACGGCTGATTTGTCGAGGTCCAGATATTGCAGGTCTTTCAGAACATCAGCTATCTGGATTTGGGTGAAGGAGAAATGGGGAGGCTTGGGCAAGTTGCTGTGTGTGGTGCAGGGCTGTTGACGGGGGTAGGGGTAGCCAGGTGGAGAGCATAGTCAGCCGTAGAAAAATGCTTATTGAAATTCTCAATTATCGTGGATTTATCGGTGGTGACAGTGTTTCCTAGCCTCAGTGCAGTGGGCAGCTGGGAGGAGGTGCTCTTATTCTCCATGGACTTTTTACTTTGTCCCAGAACTTTTTGGAGTTTGTGCTACAGGATGCAAATTTCTGTTTGAAAAAGCTAGCCTTTGCTTTCCTAACTGCCTATGTATATTGGTTCCTAACTTCCCTGAAAAGCTGCATATCTTGGGGGCTATTCGATGCTAATGCAGTACGCCACAGGATATTTTTGTGCTGGTCAAGGGCAGTCAGGTCTGGAGTGAACCAAAGGCTATATCTGTTCCTGGTTCAACATTTTTTGAATTGGGCATGCTTATTTAAGATGGTGAGGAAAGCACTTTTAAAGAACAACATCCTCCACTGACGGAATGAGGTTAATATCCTTCCAGGATACCTGGGCCAGGTAGCGTAGAAAGGCCTGCAAGCTGAAGTGTTTTAGGGAGCATTTGAAAGTGATGAAGGGTGGTCGTTTGACAGCAGACCCATTATGGACGCAGACAATGAGGCAGTGATCGCTGAGATCCTGGTTGAAGACAGCAGAGATGTATTTGGAGGGCAGGTTGGTTAGGATGATACCTATGAGAGTGCCCGTGTTTACAGAGTTGGGGTTGCACCTGGTAGGTTAATTGATCATTTGCGTGAGAGTGAGGGCATCAAGCTCATATTGTAGGATGGCCGGGGTGTTAAGCATGTCCCAGTTTAGGTCACCTAACAGCATGAGCTCTGAAGATAGATGGGGGGCAATCAATTCACATATGGTGTCCAGGGCACAGCTGGGGGCAGAAGGTGGTCTATAGCAAGTGGCAAAGGTGAGAGACTTGTTTCTAGAAAGGTGGATTTTTAAAAGTAGAAGGTCAAATTGTTTGGGCAAAGAACTGGATAGTAAGTCAAACTCTGCAGGCTATCTCTGCAGTAGATTGCAACTCCGCCCCTTTTGGCAGTTCTATCATGTCAGAAAATGTTATAGTTCGGGATGGAAATTTCAGGGTTTTTGGCAGCCTTCCTAAGCCAGGATTCAGACACGGCTAGGACATTCGGGTTGTCAGAGTGTGCTAAAGCAGTGAATAAAACAAACTTAGGGAGGAGGCTTCTAATGTTAACATGCATGAAACCATGAAACCAAGGTTGTTATGGTTACAGAAATCAACAAATGAGAGGCGTACACATAGGCCTACACAGCACAGCAATTTGTTAGGTAACACACAAATACATTTTTGATCAGCAGAGCAGGCCGGGACTCAGGGTTGGAATAGCCATTGCATTGTGTAATGCAGCCTAGTTTATTTACACCATCCCAGCAACTATCTTAGAAATTTAACTTTGCTGTGTCCTTAGCAGGTGAAAGATTAATTTTCTAATGACTATGCTAGCTAGCTAGCTATTGCTCCATACAGAATCAAGCTGATGTTAGCCTACTAGCTAGCAGGCTTGAATATAGCTTGCGAAATAACTTTACTTAATAGATTTTGGTAGCTAGTATCAGTCTTCAATGGCAGTTACAAACTCCTAACAATGAATTGGACAATATCTTCCAAAAATGTATTACAAAGAAAAAAGATTGCTACCTAGTCGTAAAATAAAGACGTTTAAACGTACCCGCCATGACAGCTGACAGCTGGGCTTTATTGGTGGACATTGCACAACCAGTCTCAGTGGTAACCTGATAACGCACCATCCGCTCAAGAAAAAAACAACCCACGACTGAATCTACTTGATCACTGATGTATGCTAACACATTGAGACTTTTATGTGCTCAAGTTACTTTGAGACATGGCTATTTGAAGGATTACAACTGTTTTAATACCCATATGAGCTGTCACCAACCAACCAGTGTAGTGTATGCTGGTCTTTGAAAACCTAATCTAATTGATTAGAAGAAACAGGCCCCACCTGCCAGAGCTCCTGCTCGCTCTCTCGCTTTCCTTGCTTGCAAATCGTTGTCTGCACAACTACACATTTTATGTCATTGTAGGGCACTAAAGTACTACCAAAGGTCTGAGCGAGCGTAATTGACATGTGCAGGGGTACAGATGCAATTGTTGGTTGCAAATATTAACTTTGAATATGATTACAAATACAAATTCGTTTTTGTTCATGTTCACAACTCATGAGTTACACATTTGACAATGTGTTTACAACTACAAATCTATTTCTGCACGCTCAAAGCATTATGTCAATGACTTACCTCCATAAAATATCATCTTAAAACATTGCTGAAAAAGTACAAAACGTTTGCACGCCATCTGGTTCCCGTTGCTTACATGTACAGCATTTATAATGGAGAAAATACCAACCAGTTTTTCATTTGTTTAAAACTCCCTTCAATTATCTTCAAACATCACCCAACTAATGGACTATGTAGTTCATCATGTTCTCAGAGTCATATTGTACTTTTGCACGTTTACATACCTGAATTAACAGTGTAGAATGATCAGACTGTGAAAAGCTAGTCGTGTTCAGTATCAGGCATTTCCTAGATTGAAGAAGAAACATCCAAGACCTCACAATCACACCAAAGCTCTCCATTGATGTCACAGCTCCCCCCTTTACGGCGGTAACCATATGCATTACTTTCAATGCAAATACCGGGAAGGCCTAGAAGATGATGCAAGGGATGGCTCCATAAAATAACGAAATAAAACGTCAAAAATATAACCATACATATTTGTGTGCGTCACACCATTAAGGTCACATCCTTTCATGTGTGTGTGT
Source organism: Oncorhynchus tshawytscha (assembly GCF_018296145.1). Classification (NCBI taxonomy): domain Eukaryota; kingdom Metazoa; phylum Chordata; class Actinopteri; order Salmoniformes; family Salmonidae; genus Oncorhynchus; species Oncorhynchus tshawytscha. The sequence continues at coordinate 37,944,007 of NC_056431.1, forward strand.
GTGTGACATTCCACCAGGCGGTTGACAAAGGCATATATCAACATGGTAAATTGACATTTCCTCAATTGCCTTCTCCAGTCTCCAAACTTGAGCGTTACGCCTGCTTTCAGTACACGGACATCAGTAATATTAATCTCTGATTCAAAACATTTGGGAGAAATTATCCGCATATTCACTCAGCAGTCCGATGAAAGGACTGCTGCTGGTCATTTGATGCGTCTGATGTTTTTGTGCCCAGAGCAAAACCTTTGAAAAACGTAAATTGCAGAGCAAAATAACCATTTTGATGTCAAACTTCGTGACAGCAGGCTTCTCAAATTGGTGTTGATATGCAAATGTACCCTGCAACAGGAAATTATGTTGCTCAACGGTGTCTTTAGATGAATGTCATGCCACTGTGGTGGAATGTGCAAAAAGATATGTGGAGATATAAACATTAGCGTGACAGATATAAATGAATGGAAGTATATGCTGCAATTGTATTTCCTATTGACATAAAAATGAAAGGTAAACCTTGACAATTGGAATAAAAAACCTCATGCAGCATTTATAAATGGTACTGTCAAAAAACTTTAGGCTACATACAGAATCATACTAGTCAAACAAATTGCCACTTCATTACAGTTTTTTTTAATGTAAGTATTTAAATGAAAATGTAAAGTTTCAAGTGAAAAGGTCTTTATATCATTCATAGAGCATGTCTTCTTTGAATACATAATCCTAGCTGTTCAAAGATAAATCAGATAGGGCCTCTACGTGATATGTTGTTGCGGGAAAACATCTCTCCTTTGATGAAGTGCAGATTAATCAGATATCATGGCCTGCTGTGTCTCTGTGAAGTCAAAACTCAGGCACAAACCCTTCTATCACACCCACCAGTTCAAAGCTCTTGACAATAAGTAAAAACTAAAAAAAATCTAAGTAGATAAGAACATAAGCTTTGGACAATAATAGCACAGCACTTCTTGTCCAGTTAAGAGACTTCAATTACAGGACTTTTTGTTAATAATAATGGCAATACATGAATGTGACTTTAAAGGTATTAGCTTAAAGCCATGACATCATCATACACAGCTGGGCAACTTCCTGCTTACGGACAACAACAACAAAAGTAATATCTTCAAAGAGTGTCAATAATGGCTGTCCCCAATGTTGGTATGACTCATGGGAAGGCATACATTGGAAAGATCCAACAGTGGCAGTCTGGGCAGATATGCATTTTGTTTTTGATAACTAAGTAGGAAGTAGCCCCACTGTGCATCATGACATTGTATCGCTCTGTCTATCTTAACACACTGTACACGAGATGTTGTCTGGCACTGCGGAGAAAATATGAACAAGCAATCTCACAAACTAAACCTCACTGTTCATGAGTGTAAATGTGAATGTTATGAGGCCTAATAGAAAGAAAAACCTGTTGGTATTTGTTATTGCAACAAATCCAAAGCGGTGAGGAGTTCAACTGGGCTGGTCTTCTACATGTGAAGTTGACCCTCCTCAAGTCTACAAGGGGATTTTACAGTACAACCATATTTCCCAAGAAGCAAAACAGAACCTTGAACTGAAGTTATACCGAAGTACAGTAGTATATGGATTTCTACAGATTTTCTACAGTTGAAAGTGAATAAAAAATACTTTCAACTGTAGAAATCCATATACTGCTGTACTTTGGTAACACTTCAGTTCAAGGTTCTGTTTTGCTTTTTTCTCCTTTGTTATATTGTGAAAACTCCCTCTAGCTTTAGCGAAGCAATAACCTGAAACACACTTGATTACTGTCCGATCTGCAGGAATGACTTTGATCTTGATGCTGTAATTCAACGTTCCTAGTCCCAGTGACATATTCTTCCTATACAGCTGGATAACATGGTGCTTGAAGTACAGCAGTGAGAGGGAGGCTAGTTAAAAACAAGTCACCACGTACACTGAGTGTACAAAACATGAAGAATACATTCCTAATATTGAGTTGTACCCCACCCTTTTGTTCTGAGAACAGCCTCTATTTGTCGGGGCATGGATTCTACAAGGTGTCGAAAGCATTCCACAGGGATGCTAGCCCATGTTGACGCCAATGCTTCTCAAAGTTGTGTCAAGTTGGTTGGATGTCCTTTGGGTGGTGGATTATTCTTGATACATACAGGAAACTGTTGAGTATGAAAACCGCAGGGTTTCAGTTCTTGACACAAACCAGTGCGCCTGGCACCTACTACCATACCCCGTTCAAAGGCACTTAAATCTTTAGTATTGCACATTCATCCTCTGAATGACACACATACACAATCCATATCTCAATTTTCTTAAGGCTTAAAAATCCTTCCTAAAATCCTTCTTCTCCTCCCTTTCATCTACACTGATTGAAGTGGATTTACCAAGTAACATCAATAAGGGATCATAGCTTTCACCTGAATTTACCTGGTCAGTCTATGTCACGGAAAAAGCAGGGGTTCATAATGTTTTGTGCACTCATTGTATATTTGAAGTGTCAAACAACAAACTTGACTTTACGAAAATGTTTTGAGCCCCACATTTTTGTGGGGTTTGCCTGTGCGCCACATATCAGTTTGCAAACAATGTAAAACTTTTTTTTAAAAATAAAGCCTCCATACAAACATGGTCTCTTTTTTGCTTTTTGAGTAAGCTAGCTCCAAAATGCAGGTGTTTCAGTCTGCTCAAAATACAGGTGTTTCAGCCTAGCTCAGTGCTTTCAGTGGTGGTGGGGCAGCCAGTGGAAAAGCATAGGCATTGTTAATTGTCTCTAGTTGCGCTGTTGATTGGCTCTAGTTAATTGGCTCAGTGTTCTGTCACTCATGGGGACACTACCTCACTGACAAATCTAAGTTTAGACCTCAAAAATTCAAACCCCTGTGGTGCTACCATATCGGTGTTCATCGGCCATTGGACATAAACATTACAAAACAAGTTGGAAATCGCAAATTCCAACAATGAGTGGTTTGGAGGGAATCAGTGGCTAACTGCAAGCATTGCAAAAGCAATCACCAGACTGCTATTCAGTGGAGTGGGTTTGTAGTCCCAATTCTGGGTTTAAGGGTCTCTTTTCCAAACTTAAAATTATGAACATTAAACATTGGCCATGCTGTCAATCCAGCATGGTTTCTGCCGCGCTCCACACAACTGTTAACTTGGTACTGGGAAATCTGACTTCAGTGAGTTCAGGACAACTGGGAACTCAGAAAAAAACAAGGTCCAATCATGATGACGTCAGTGATCTTCAGGCCGTAGCTCTAGGAGCTACGGCCCGAGTTCCCAATTTATAATTCCGAGTTGGATGACCGTTCAAAACATATTTCGCCAGTCGGAGCTCATTTTTTTCCAGTTCCCACTTGTCTTGAAAGCACCATCAATCCAGGGAATGTCAGACTTTGATGACAAAGTTTGATGACCAAATTTGACCACGAAGGATGGCTGCGCCACCTTCCTGTTCAAGTGAGCACAACAAGGTGAGTTCAAAAATGTATTGTATGCTGCTGCATAAATTTTGTAATATGCCAGTGAGATATGTATACTGCAGCTAAGAAAGTAATATGTTGTGTAGTAAGCTGTTAGTAGCCCATGTGCTTCACCTTAATAAATCGGTCTATCTCCCCTCTTAATTTTGCCTACTGTTCTGTCTTGGTTGTGTACATGTAGTCTATAACCTGTTTTAGAGAAATGTAATCAATGAATATTGTAAGAGCTTTCATGGTCTGCTTATATGTCCCCTTTATGAATAAACTGTAAGCTGCCAGACAAGGCTCCGCTGATAGCCAGGTGTAGCAGTGGTAAGGTGTTGGGACTGCTGTTGTGTGCTCTGCTCTTGGGACAGCTTTTTGTAGCCCCTAACAATTTGTGGGCACTGTTTGTCACCATTATAGTTCAATTAATGTATTGTTTAGTGTTGTGTTGTATTGTGTAAGGGCTTTGCTGGCATGCATCCCCCCAAAATGTTTTGGGTTTGCCCCACCAAGAATCGCCACTGGTCATGATCAACAGCCAAACTGTATCAACATGTTTAAATGCAAAACAACACGTTGGGTTGTATCATGGCCTACCAGAACCGTACTGTGCTGACTCAAATATACTTTATTTTGACATGCGCAACCAGTTCAGCTTGGCTTGACTCAGCTCGGTTTGGCTCCATGGTATGAAACAGGTAAAACTGTTGTTTTACAACAATCCTAATGCATAGTTTACAGCACTAGAAAACTATGTGATTGGCTAACAAATAACAGACAATCGTGTTGTCAACCTGTCCAATATGAATCCCAGAAAGAATGATATCCAAAGGCCATAGATCTAGTAGTACCCTTTGTAGTCTGTTAAAGCTGCCCACATATTACTTCAAATCAAATCAAATGTATTTATATAGACCTTCTTACATCAGCTGATATTTCAAAGTGCTGTACAGAAACCCAGCCTAAAACCCCAAACAGCAAGCAATGCAGGTGTAGAAGCACAGTGGTTAGGAAAAACTCCCTAGAAAGGCCAAAACCTAGGAAGAAACCTAGAGAGTAACCAGGCTATGAAGGGTGGCCAGTCCTCTTCTGGCTGTGCCAGGTGGAGATTATAACAGAACATGGCTAAGATGTTCAAATGTTCATAAATGACCAGCATGGTCAATAATAATAATCACAGCAGTTGTCGAGGGTGCAGCACCTCAGGAGTAAATGTCAGTTGGCTTTTCATAGCCGATCATTAAGAGTATCTCTACCGCTCCTGCTGTCTCTAGAGAGTTGAAAAGAGCAGGTCTGGGACATACTTCTATGTTATATCATCGCTGTTTTCTCACACAGTAAAGAGCATGCTATATTATAGGCAACACTGATACAGCTAATGCAGGTTTTGCTCTCCTTTTGATGCAGGCTTCATTCCACTAGACGATGAGTGGCGCACATGCAAAGGTTAAGTGGGATTTATGCTAATGCTAGAGACACTACCAGAATGCACAGCACACAGAACAAGACAGTACTTCCCCTCTCGCTCTCCTTCTATATCTTGTCAAAACAAAGCCTAGATTAATTTACAACCTTCACGACTCACCTCCTTTAGTGTTTTTCTTCATAAATATATTTTAAGCACAATTGTGGTCGTTCTATAGTAAGTCCATGTTTCTGACATTCTGTATACATTAAGTAAAGCGGGTCACCTGCCAGGATCCTCAACTGGCAGCTTCATTAAATAGTACCTGTAAAACACCAGTCTCAACGTCAACAGTGAAGAGCGACTCCGGGATGCTGGCCTTCTAGGCAGAGTTCCTCTGTCCAGTGTCTGTATTCTTCTGCCAATCTTGATTTTTTTTATTTTATTGGCCAGTCTGAGATATGGCTTTTTCTTTGCAACTCTGCCTAGAAAAACAGCATCACAGAGTCGCCTCTTCACTGTTGACGTTGAGACTGGTGTTTTGCGGGTACTATTTAATGAAAGCTGTCAGTTGAGGACTTGTGAGGTGTCTGTTTATCAAACTAGACACTCTAATGTACTTGTCCTCTTGCTCAGTTGTGCTCCGGGGCCTCCCACTCCACTTTCTATTCTGGGTAGAGCCAGAATGCTGTTCTGTGAAGGGAGTAGTACACAGCATTGTACACGATCTTCAGTTTCCTAGCAACTTCTCGGAATAGAATAGCCTTCATTTCTCAGAACAAGAATAAACTGACGAGTTTCAGAAGAAAGTTATTTGTTTCTGGTAATTTTGAGCCTGTAATCGAACCCACAAATGCTGATGCTCCAGATAGACAACTAGTCTAAAGAAGGCCAGTTTTATTGCTTCTTTAATCCGACAACTTTTTCAGATTTGCTAACAAAATTGCAAAAGGGTTTTCTAATGATCCTTTAACCTTTTAAAATGATAAACTTGGATTAGCTAACACAACGTGCCATTGGAACACAGAGTGATGGTTGCTGATAATGGGCCTTTGTACGCCGAAGTAGATATTCCATAAAAAATCATCCGTTTCCAGCTAAAATAGTAATTTACAACATTAACAATGTCTACATTGTATTTCTGATCAATTTGATGTTATTTTAAATGGACAAAAAAAGGCTTTTCTTTCAAAACAAGGACATTTCTAAGTGACCTCAAACTTTTGAACGGTAGTGTATATATATATACAGTCCCAGTCAAAAGTTTGGACACACCTACTCAAGGGTTTTACATTATTTTTACTGTCAACCAGCTTCATGCGGAAAGCTTTTCCAACAGTCTTGAAGGAGTTCCCACATATTCTGAGCACTTCTTGGCGGCTTTTCCTAGACTCTGCGGTCCAACTCTTCACAAACCATCTCAATTTGGTTGAGGTCGGGTGATTGTGGGGGCTAAGTCTTCTGATGCAGCACTCCATAACTCTCCTTCTTGGTCAAATAGCCCTTACACACCCTGGAGGTGTGTTGGGTCATTGTCCTGTTAAAAAAAACAAATGATTGCCCCACTAAGCTCAAACCAGATTGGATGTATTTTCTTAACTCTATTCCCTGAACTGCATTGTTGGTTAAGGGCTTGTAAGTAAACATTTCACAGTAAGCATTTCACAGTAACCTGCTCTATTCGGCGTATGAGACAAATACTTCTCAAATTTGGACTCATCAGACCAAAGCACAGATTTCCACCGGTCTAATGTCCATTGCTCGTGTTTCTTGGCCCAAGCAAGTGTAATCTTCTTATTGGTGTCTTTTAGTAGTGGTTTCTTTGCAGTAATTCGACCATGAAGGCCTGATTCATGCAGTCTCCTCTGAACAGTGGATGTTGAGATGCTGTAGAATCCTGTGTAAGACATGCTGGTTAATTATGCCTTTAATTCTAAATAAATCACTGACAATGTCACCAGCAAGGCATCCCCAAACCATCACACCTCTTCCTACATGCTTCACGGTTGGAACCACACATGCAGGGATCATCCGTTCACCTACTCTGTGTCTTACAAAGACACAGCAGTTGGAACCAAAAATCTAAAATTTGGACTCATCAGACCAAAGGACAGATTTCCACCGGTCTAATGTCTATTGCTTGTGTTTCTTGGCATCTTGGCATCATCTTCTTATTGGTGTCATTTTGTAGTGGTTTCTTTGCATCACTTCGACCATGAAGGTCTTATTCACTCAGTCTCCTCTGAACAGTTGATGTTGAGATGTGTATGTTACTTGAACTCTGTGAAGCATTTATTTGGGCTGCAATTTCTGAGGCTGGTAACTCTAATGATCTTATCCTCTGCAGCTGAGGTAACTCTGGGTCTTCCTTTCCTATGGTGCTCCTCGTGAGTGCCAGTTTTATCATAGCGCTTGTTGCGACTGCACTTGAAGAAACTTTAAAAGTTCTTGACATTTTCCGGATTGACTGACTTTCGTCTTAAAGTAATAATCAACAGTCTTTCTCATTGCTTATTTGAGCTGTTCTTGCCATAACATGGGCTTGGTCTTATACCAAATAGGGCTGTCTTCTGTATACCACCTCTAACTTGTCACAACACAACTAATTGGCTCAAACGCATTAAAGAAAGAAATTCCACAAATTAACTTTTAACAAGGCACACCTGTTAATTGAAATGCATCCCAGGTGACTACTTCACGAAGCTGGTTGAGAGAATATCAAGAGTGTGCAAAGTCATCATGGCAAAGCGTGGCAACTTTGAAGAATCTAAAATGTAAAATATATTTAGATTTGTTTGACACTTTTTTTGGTTACTACATGATTCCATATGTGTTATTTCATAGTTTTGATGTCTTCACTATTATTCTACAATGTAGAAAATAAAGAAAAACCCTTGAATGAGTAGTTCTGTCCCAAATTTCTATTGGTACTGTATTTATTTGTAATAATACTCCAAAATCCAACATTACTCGTCCTAATATTTAAATATTTCTTAATTCCATTCTTTTACTTTTTAGATTTATGTGTATTATTGTGTATTCTTAGATATTACTGAAAGGTTGGAGCTATAAACACAAGCATTTTACGACACCCGCTGTCACGGTCGTCCTCCTCTTCATCTGAAGAGGAGAGGCGAGAAGGATCGGAGGACCAAAATGCGGCGTGGTATGTGTTCATCATTAATTTTAATAAAGAAAACACTGAACACTGAAACCGTATACAAAAACAATAAACGAAATAACAACCGTGAAGCTAATGCGAACTGCGCTGAAACAAGCAATCAACATAGACAGGAACAATCACCCACAAACACACAGTGAAACCCAGGCTACCTAAGTATGATTCTCAATCAGAGACAACTAATGACCCCTGCCTCTAATTGAGAACCATACTAGGCCGAAACATAGAAATACCCAAATCATAGAAAAACAAACATAGACTGCCCACCCCAACTCACGCCCTAACCATACTAAATAATGACAAAACAAAGGAAATAAAGGTCAGAACGTGACACCCGCAATACACACGCAATGCTTACTTACAAGCTCACCCTTTGCACATGAACGCTCACTCATTCGGGAACAATTGCAATCAATATATATATTTACGCTCAGTGTGTCGTCTTGATCGCTGGTGAAAAGTTCAGGGGCGGTCCTCTGATTTAGTTCAAATCAAAAGGGAACTGTATTTTTCTTCATTAAACAGTCCAAAATCATATTACACAATTATACAAACAGTATCATACTCACTCATTCATCTTATACAACAATTAGATGTAAACCTCAAATCTGAGGCTATTATATATAAACAGCGTCATCGTAATGTGGCCACACCGTCTCCCATGAGCTTCCCCAAGTTGTGACAAACGGACCAGTTCGTAGCTGGATTCTTCACCGATCTTTTATACTTTTTCCGGAACATGAAATTTGTTCGTACCTCAAGTTCTGTGAGGTGGAAGGATTTCCTTTGTCTTCTATGAAAATCTACTCTCTCTATACTATGTGGCAGGGTCTTCTCAGGAATTGACGACCTCTGACCACAGCAGCCTAGTTGAAGGAGGCAAGGGGGAGGCAGGGAGAGGGGGATGGGGTTGCAATACCCAAAGAGGCCAACGTCATGACATACCCTCCCTGGTGGTTTGGATCTTGTTTGTCCTGCAAGTTACAAATCAACATAAAATCATGACCATGTGATGTCCTGTTTGTAGATCATCGTTGCAGTCCCCTCTGGTGGTTGAACTTGGTAGGCTTCTCTGAATGCGGAGAGTGTCATTGTAAGGGGTGACAGTCCCCAACAAAGCGGAAGGTGTATCATCGGAAGCAGAGTATACTCTGCGCATCAATGTTTTTCTTGCTGAGACGGCCGCAGTGCTTACGGAAGTGTTCGAAGGGCAAGAGGATTTCATCTCAATTTAATTGTTCAGTTTTCAAGCGCAGTTCCATAGCTAGCAGAATTTTTCCCTTTTCTGCATTTGTCATTGGTTTCCCGGTTCTCTCCCTCTGTCCCTTTATGTCTCCCATTACCTGCTCGTGCTTCAGCTGTGCACTGCGGTATTGGACAGATGCCAATCTTGGGTGGCAAGACATCAGGGCTAGACTGGAGAGAACCTTTACGAGGCCTGCGCCCGATGGTTGATTTTGGAAAGCGTTGTTGTCTGCTTTTCCACTAATGGCATAATTAGGGTTGGTATCGCTGCTGAGGTCAGAGATCAATCCATTTGCGGGTGGAGGTTCACTAATTAGCGGGCGAGTGGGGACTACCCCGGTTTTGTGTGATTGAATTTATTCAAGGCATATGAACTTACAGGTTATAAGGCAAAAAATTCAATTATATAGCTTTTTTTCCTACCTTGGCTTCCCCAGTGATTTTACCCACACACCACCATTGACTTTCACATTACTATATGGTAAATAATGCAAGCGACTTCAATTCATAATTTCTCTCAACAAGGAAAAAAATCATTACCATATTCACAGAGAATACATTAAAAAGTATGGAGAAGCAATACTCCAAGCCACAGATTCATACGACTTGTCAAAAATAAAGAACTGATACTATATACTGTTTTTTGGGGTGGGATTGGCTTGGGGTGTGGGAGGTTTTATTCCTCATGTCTTACTCATTGGTAGGAAGAAGTTTGGTCCAAATCGGATGTTACAGTAGGTACTATATTTAATTTATATTATCTGAATCCTATAAATTAAAAGGTCCAATTTTGGTTCAATTAATTTATCCAAGATAAAATGTTATTTCAGCAAAAGAATGTTTCAGGAATGCCAAATCTACCTGTTTCTGACTACAAAAACATTTTCAGAAGAATCTGAGATGATGGGTGTCATGGCTTGCTGAAATGACATGAAACTCTGATACCACACATCAAGAGATTTATGAATTGGTGACACTTGGACTGTGGGATAAAGCCTACAATGCGCCTAGGCTTACATGATGATACTATGTGTATTACATGTCATATCTATCACAGCAATTGATGGAATGGCATGTCTCATTTATCACATGACAGCATCCATTACAGTATCTTGTCATTGTAATTTCCGATTATTCAGGTCATTAACTCTGCTCATTTTATGGCCATGTTCAAAAACTAAATTTGTTGTTGGAGGAATTATGGTTCTGGTAAATAGAGTATTCAAAACTATTGTATGGTATTGTACCTCTAACTTTACCTCACCCAGACCTTAACAAGTATTCATAAAACACTATTCAGAAGGTTGAAAATAGGGCTTGACAATACACCTTCAAAAAACTGGTGTTGACAAATGAGGCTACATTATAACTGAGACCAGGTAGGGATTATAAAATCCCTGATAGCTAACATATGTTCAAATAAGACATTGTTTATAGCAGCAGTGCAAAGCTGTCATCAAGGCAAGGGGTGGCTACTTTGAAGAACCTCAAATATACTTTGATTTGTTTAACACTTCTTTGGTTACTATGTGTTATTTGTCTTCATTATTATTCTACAATGTAGTAAATAGTAAAAATAAAGAAAAACCCTGGAATGAGTAGGTGTGTCGAAACTTTTGACTGGTACTCTCACGTTTCAGGTAAGACCCAAATGCAGACTGTGTCGAAGTAACAGTGTTTATTAAGGCAACAGGGGAAGGCAAACGACAGGTCAAGGCAGGCAGGGGTCGATAATCCAGAGTAGTGGGGCCAAGGTAAAGGATGGCAGGCTCAGGGTCAGGTCAGGCAGAGGTCGATAATCCAGAGTAGTAGGCAAAGGTACGGGAGGGCAGGCAGGCTCAGAGCGGGCAGAAAAGGTCAAAACCGGGAATAACAGGAACAATAAAGAGACAGGAACAGAGGGATAAACACTGGTAGGCTTTATGAAACAAAACGAACTGGCAACAGACAAACGGAGAACACAGGTATAAATACACATGGGATAATGGGGAAGATGGCCGACACCTGGAGGGGGTGGAGACAAGCACAAAGACAGATCAGATCAGGGCGTGACAGGTACTCTACACTCAAAGTAAGTATTCATCTGTATTAGATTTGAAAAGACCAGCAGTTTAATATTTTAATATATTTGAAAAGACACTTAGAAAATATGGGAAAATACTCAAATACACTGACTCAAATATACTCTCATGCATTTAACCCAGGTATTTGTTGTATAGCATAGTATTTGAATTGGTGTTTGAACATACTGCAGCTGACTATTTTTTAAATATTTTTTTTTACAAATAACGAAACACTGAAAAAGTACTTGTTTTGGGCTTTGTATTTGAAAATACTCAAATACACCAAAAAAGTATTTGAAATAGCAGATCCTCAAATACACATGTATTTGAACCCAAGTCTGATCATTAGGAAATTTCTTCCACATATTTCCATTATGCTCTGACTGTTTTCCCACACATATTGTCAGAGAGCTGGAATAAAAGAAAAGTACACTATAAGCCTTACAAAAGTATTCAGGCCTCTAGGTCATCAGGCTGCTGATTATTTCGCACGCCTGTCACCATAGTCTTGCGCACCTGCGCCTCATGACACTCACCTGGACTCCATCACCTCCTTGATTATCTTCCCTATATCTGTCACTCCCCTTGGTTCTTTCCTCAGGTGTTATTGACTCTGTTTTGATGTCGGTGCATTGTTTGTGTTTCGTGTTCATTGTTTTTTTTATTTATTAAAACACTCCCTGAACTTGCTTCCCGACTCTCAGCGCACTCGTTACAAGACCCTTTGGATTTCTTCACATTTTAGTGTGTTACAAGCTGGGATTAAAATGGATTTAATTGTATTTTTTGTCAACAGTGTACACAAAATAAAATAAATCATAAATAAAATACTGTGGCGATCCCGTAGAGGTCATTCATCGTCAAGTTAATAATTATGCTGTGGATTATGTATTAACCCACCCAGACACATCAAGTATACAGTTGTCCTTCTAAACTGAGCTGCAGGACAAGAATTAAACTGCTCAGTGATGTTACCATGAGGACATTGGTGATTTAAAAACAGCTACAGAGGTCAATTGCTGTGCCAGGAGAAAACTGAGGATGAATCAATAACATTGTAGTGACTCACAATAATGACCTAAGTGACAGAGCTAAAGAATACAAATATACAGACTGAAAATATTCCAAAAACATGCATCTTGTATGCAACAAAGCAATAGAGTAATGCTGCAAAAAATGGTTAAGGAATACACTTTGTGGCCTAAATGCAAAGCCTTATGTTTGGGACAAATCCTACACAAAACATATGCCTCTTTATTTTCATGCATGGTGGTGGCTGCATCATGGTATGGGTATTCTTTTCATCAGCAAATACTGGGGAGTTTTCCACGATAAATATAAACGGGTGGAGCTAATTACAGGCAAAGTCCTAGTGGAAAACCTGCTTCAGTCTGCTTTACACCACAGACTGGGAGAGGAATTCACCTTTAAGCAGGACAATGACCTACAACAAAAGCCCAAATCTAAACTGGAGATGCTTACCAAGAAGACAGTGAATGTTCCTGACTTGCCAAGTTACAGTTTTGACTTAAATCTGCTTGAAATTCTATGGGAAGTTTAGAAAATTGCTGTATAGCCATGATCCCCAACATCTTGACCGAGCTTGAAGAATTCTGAAAAGAATAATGGAATAATATTTCACTATTCAGGTGTACAAAGCTCTTAGAGCCTCACCCAAGAAGATTCACAGCTGTAATCAATGCCAATGGTGTTTAGTTATTACATCTGTATTACTCTTTATTACAGAGTATTTTGTGTAGATTGTTAACAAAAAAATTATCATGAAATCCATGTTAATCCCACTTTGTAACACAATAAAATGTGAAGAAATCCAAACGTCTGAATAATTTTGCAGTGCACTGTATATATTTTTTTGCAACGTCAATTGCAGGTATAAAGCTTCTTGATCGAAGCCTAGCTCGAGCGCGGTAGATAGAGTATGGAGGCACAGCTTTAAGTGATTAAACACTATCTATTCTTTATTTTAGAGGTGGCTGGCTCATGTTGTTAACAAAGGTTTTAATTGTGTGGGGCTTCTTGTAATTTCCCAACCAGCCTATAACCTTGTCAAAAATGTTTATCTCAAACGCTACAGTGAGTTTGATGTAGCTGTCTTCAGATTGGCATGCACAGGCCACTCAATTTTTTTTTACAACAAAACGAACAACAATTTTAAGCTCCACACTAACCAAGAGCCGCATCCCATAAAACATATTGGACCAAAAATAAATGAACTCAGATTACGTCAGTGATCATTCCTTTTTGACGGGGTGGTATCGTAAAAGCAGGATGTGTTCGTTGTGCGTGACAGCGCGTTTGTACTCAATGGAGATAAATGCGAGGCACGGTTCAGGTCGTCAGCACCATGGACAGCACGCACAAAGCTCAGTTGCTGAACATGATTGACGATTCAAACTGATAAATATTAACCAACCAATAGCTATAGGCCGGCATTACACTGCAGCCTACCACTACTATCGTCAACTGTAGCCTACACGCATAATGGTTAAACTAGTAGGACTTGTAATGGCTATATTCTGAAATAGTACAACTAAAAGATGTGGAAATAACATGCCCATTTGAGCTCTGTTGGGTCTTCATTAAGTGTATATTATGTCAAACACGTAATCACACCCCCACCCATTTTGCCGTGGGAACGCATCAGACCACTCCGATGCCCCTTCCCCTCCTCCCCCTCCCAGTTCCCCAACCACACTATCACCATGGATCACACAGATAGACAAGGAGCGAGTAGTCAAGATCCCCTCGTTTGTCGCTTGCAGAAAGATAGAGGGGTATAAGCAGCCAGTCTACTTGATATGTTTCTATGTATTTATTCTTATTATTCTGACGAATCGATATTTTTGCCCTCTCTATTTGACATAATAAGGAGAGACAACCAGCATTAGAAGGGTTCTTGTCAGACATTCTAAGACTTCGCAGAATTAATTCGCGACGGACCACATTGCTGCATGCCTCCTGCTTAATTAAGATTCTGCAATTGATAAACCGGCGCCAATACTTACCAGGCAGTACTAGAACATCACGATCGCCGTTTTGACTAATCCACGGGGCAGTGGGCTCTGACTGCAGCGCATCTTTAGGATTCTCAGCGAGTTGACTCCAAGTTTCTATTACAAGGAGTTTGCAATGACAGCCACGAAGGAGCAGCAGCCGAATCAGAGACAGAAGCCACCGCCGAAGGATGACGAGGAGGTGGGCTTGCCAGTCTATATATTTGCAATGATCTGTGGTTAGGCTATTGAAGAGTTAATGAGCTAATTTCTATTCTTTGATAATACATTCTCCATCTAGTTTGTGTATTCTAGACTACAAGGTCAGTTAGGCTATAATTCTAAAATTAGATGGGCGCAAATGAATGCCGGTTGTTGTGTGTGGCAGTGTGTGAGAAATAGGGGTCATATAACACCTGAATATCCCTACTTTCTGTATTTTTGAACATTTCATATTCAGGAACATATTTCCTAGTCTACAGCAAGGAAGTGCAGTGATGTGTCTTTCACTGGATATGTTGCGTCTTCACTGTCTGCTATTAGAGACCCCTGTGTCTTATTTACCCTGTCAGTGATTGCTTTCTGTCCACGCGCTCCCTATTGTGCGCGAATATTGCAAGACAAGATTCAGGACTTATCAATTAGTGACTCTGTAAGAAGACCTCGTCAGTTGTCAAGCCGAGAATAATGAGTGCTCTCGTAGGATTCGGAAGGAGAGGGGGCGGGGGTGACCGCACGATGTGCGTGCTCGGCGGCTCGCGGGAGATTGTAATTCAACCTTTGCCTCGTAACAGCTGTCCGCAACACACCACCTTGACAGAGAACAGCCGCGGAGAATCACTCTGAAAAGAGTCTACCCCCCCCCACACACACACACACACCGCACAAGACGTGCAGCAGCTCACCTCAGTAACTGTTTTCTGTATTTTGGGCACGTCAACCACAATTATCCGAGAGGCAGGGCTTTCTTGTCAGTGTGTTCATGCAGTACAAATAGCCCTCTGAGACCGTGTACCAGCCCGCATCTGCAATGCTTTTTTTTCGGAATTTGCTATGTTTCTAGTTAAGAATTTCAAGGTGTGATATCTCTGAATGGAAGAATTGGTGGAGCAGTAACTTGACAACTAGGTTGTTGCTTCTAGTTACGTCAACTCTGGGCGCTAATAATTGATTTTGCCTCCTTAATGTTTAAATAACCCTCACATGTTGCACCCGGCAAAGGGATCTTCCAGACCATTGCTATCTATCTATCTGTTTTGACGTGGGAGTTATCTTACTGTATATTATGCCCAACATCTGTGGCCTCCACCACCATGTTCATTTTAAATGCCACATTTCCGGTGTCCCTTGTGTTGGGGTCTTGCGGGGTTCAACACCATGGGCGGAGCTCATATATAGGTCCTACTACTAGAAATCTAAGACTCTGGGCAAATATTCCTCTTGTGCTGAGGTATCTTTTATGTTATTGTAATTACAATAAAATACTGTGAAATAAAAACCTCTCCCCTCAATGAATTTGAGTCTGAACGGAAAATCAACCACACTGTAATAGATACCAACCAGCATCCTTTATTGTATCTCTGAAATGCTGTTTTTCCCAAACCCTGAAAACTCCTGCTTTGATTGAATGATGTTGTGTTAGGGGTACCATTGCATTTCCAGACTTGAGTTCAAGTAGTATTTGATATGAGATGGGATTTGAATGGGCCTGCCTGGAGTGACAGATGGGCAGGGTTCGCACTTTATTTTTGCACTTTTAATTGGTTCAATTGTACCAGGCATGCTCAATCAAGTGCATTACATATTTAAAAGTAAATAAATACTACTTGAACTGAGGTATGACTAATTCATTGCATGACAAACATGCAAACACTGAAAAGGGATTACCATGAATTTGACAGCAATTCACAGGCAGCTCCACATTGCAACATCGTTTACAGTATGCTGCAGTAAAATCGTTTTTTACTGGGGATAATATCTAAAATAATATCTAAGATAATATCTCAAATTACCGTACAATTTACAGTGTAGGCTATATACTGTAAAGGGGTTGCCATGAATTTGACAGTAATTTACAGGCAGCTCGTGGCAAGTAAAATGCAGTATTTTATATTACAGTAGGTGTACTGTAATATGAAATACTGCATTTTACTTGCCACGAGCTGCTTGTAAATTACTGTCAAATTCATATGGTATCAAAACAAGTACTGTGTAATGACACACAGTACAATACCGTAAAATGTACTATATTATACTGTAAAAAAGTATAAATGCTACCGTAATCAGAATTAATGAATTAATGGATGAATTAATCAAATTCATTGAGTGGAGGGGTTTGTATTTCACTTGATTTTACGGTAATTACAAGGGATTGGTGCAAGTAGGTTGGCTGCTAGATAAAGTTAAAGTGTTTACACATTTTGGCATATTAATGAATAGTTGGTGTGTTATATCACTTGCAACTCCAGAGGCCTTAACAAAAGGTTACAAACTGGCAGCGACTACAGGACAAAACAGACCAAAAGGACATGGCAAAATACTCAACCGTTTAAGACTTGGGCCACTTCAACGGTTCAAGACTTGCTGCCACTTCAATCTGTCCCTTATATATTTTAAATTAATAACCACGTAGGAATTAAATTGGTACAGCAATCTCACTCACGGGTGCAAAAAATATAACAAGGCACACCTCGAAATAGGTTATTGAGCCAGAAACAACAATACCATGCATCCACTAGTGGTCAAAAGGTTGTTGGCACACCAAAGATACGGTACGGTACTGTATTCTGTGTGGTGGAATTACAGTACCTTTTCATTTACAGCAATTTCCCCACAATGTACCATCATTTACAGTATACTGTAGTAAAACATTTCAGAGATTTTTACTGTTGGTAATACCTACAATTATAGTATAAATGACAGTTTCCATTACAATGTGTCACATAATTGTAGTGATACACAATGCCACAAAGGCAATTTTTGTTCAGAGATTTTGTGAGGCAGTAATTGCACCTGACTCTCTGACAGCCCTAGCAGATCAACCATCCACAACATTTATTGAGTGCATTCAGAGATATACAAATAGAGAAGAAGAACTTTTGGATATTTCATTATTGTCTAGTTCCACTTCACTGTTAGAGACAGAGCTTAACTATGACTTAAATGCAATGGTTTTCACAGCTTTGTTTTCATTATCAAGAAAGTACCATTGTTAAATGTAATTGCTCAAATATTGAAACATGCCAAGAGTGTACAAAGCTGTCATCAAGGCAAAGGGTGACTATTTGATTTGTTTAACACTTTTTTGGTTACTACATGATTACATATGTGTTATTTCATAGTTTTGATGTCTTCACTATTATTCTATAATGTAGTCATGGATCACCTTGTCGCGGCCGGCTGCAATGCAGCCCAGGCTCAAACCCAGATCTATAGTGACACTTCTAGCACTGAGATGCAGTGCCTTAGACCACTGCGCCAATCGGGAGGCACAGAAGGAGATTCTACCTTCATTCTGTTACTAAACTTCGCATCTACACAGTTCTTCCAGTAAATGTGTTTTTGTGAAATGTTCTGTGTGTTTTGAAGTAGTCTTTGTGCATAGAGTTGTAAGGTTTGTTAGACTCTGAAATTAATGTTTTTTGTTCGTCATATATTTTAAAGTGAAACATCTGAGTCTCAGTGTATTTCCGTTATCGTGGTATTGCCCACACTGTAAAAAAGGGTATAATCAAAAGTAACATATTATTGTTATTTTATATGCATTGCTTTGTTTATGGCCATGCCATTTTATATTTTTTAAAGTCTACAATCAGAAAGATACATCATACTGTCATGCCCTGACCTTAGAGAGCCTTTTTAATGTTTTTTTTCTGGTTTGGTCAGGGTGTGATTTGGGTGGGCATTCTATGTCCTTTATTTCTATGATTTGTGTTTCTATGTGTTGGCCGGGTATGGTTCTCAATCAGGGACAGCTGCCTATCGTTGTCTCTGATTGGGAATCATACTTGGGTATCCCCTTTTCCCTCCTTTCAGTGTGGGTAGTTGACTTTGTTTGTGGCACTTAGCCCCTGTAAGCTTCACGGTTGTTTCTGTCGTTGTTGTTTTGTTGGCGACATTTTAAAATAAAATAAAATGTACGCTCACCACTTTGGTCTACTTCCAACGACACCCGTGACAGAACTACCCAACACCAAAAGACCAAGCAGCATGCGCCAACCTGGAGGACGAGCTGGACCGGGGAGGAGAGAATGGCAGGGGCCAAGTCCCGGTCACGGAAGCCCGAGAGGCAGCTCCAAAAAGGTTTTTTGGGGGGTGGAACATGGGGAGATTGGCGGAGTCGGAGTTTAGACCTGAGCCAACTCCCCGTGCTAACCGTGGGGAGCATGTGACTGGTCAGGCACCGTGTTATGTGGTGATGCGCAGGGTGTCTCGAGTGAGCATTCACAGGCCGGTGTGCTCTGTGCCAGCGTCCCGCATTTGCTGGGTGGAAGTGGGCATCCAGCCAGAACAGGTTGTGCCAGCTCTGCACTCGAGACCACCAATGCGCCTTGACGGCCCAGTGTATCCGATGCCCGCCCCACGCACCAGGCCTCCTGTGTGTCTCTCCAGCCCGATGAGTCCTGTGTCTGCTTCAAGGACCAGGTGTCGTGTATCTCCCAGCCTGGTGAGTCTGGTGCCTGCGCCCAGGAAGAAGCCTCCAGTGATGATCTATGGCAAGAAGCCTCCAGTGATGATCCATGGCACGAAGCCTCCAGTGATGATCCATGGCACGAAGCCTCCAGTGATGATCCATGGCACGAAGCCTCCAGTGATGATCCATGGCACGAAGCCTCCAGTGATGATCCATGGCACGAAGCCTCCAGTGGTGATCCATGGCACGAAGCCTCCAGTGATGATCCATGGCAAGAAGCCTCCAGTGATGATCCATGGTACGAAGCCTCCAGTGATGATCCATGGCACGAAGCCTCCAGTGAGGAGTCATGGCACAAAGCCTCCAAACACAGCCTCCAGTCCGGAGCCTCCAGCGACGGTCTCCAGTCCGGGGCCTGCAGCTATGGTGCCCAGTCCGGGGCCCGCAACGAGGGTGCCCAGTCCGGGGCCCGCAGAGAGGGTCCCCAGTCCGCGGTCCACGGCGAGGTTCCTCGCACCAGAGGCGCCACCAAAGCGGTGTGAGCCAGAGGTGGAGCGGGATCTATGTCCTGCACCAGAGCTGCCACCGAGGACAGATGCCCACCCAGACCCTCCCCTATAGGTTCAGGTTTTGCGGACGAGGTCTGCACCTTGGGGGGGGGGGTACTGTTACGCCCTGACCTTTTTATGTCTCTTTTTGGTTTGGTCAGGGTGTGATTTGGGTGGGCATTCTATGTCCTTTATTTCTATGATTTGTGTTTCTATGTGTTGGCTGGATATGGTTCTCAATCAGGGACAGCTGTCTATGATTGGGAATCATACTTAGGTAGCCCTATTTCCCTCCTTTCAGTGTTGGTAGTTAACTTTGTTTGTGGCACTTAGCCCTGTAAGCTTCAAGGTTGTTTCTTTCATTTGCTGTTTTGTTGGCAACATTTTAAAATAAAATAAAATTTACATTAACCACGCTGCACTTTGGTCTACTTCCAACGACACCCGTGACACATACAAATAAATCACTTTCCATTGATAAAGGTAAGCCAAGCAAACACATAATAGGAGCTTCATGTAAAACACAGGGCTCCTATGGAAAAAAGGTGAATTGCAACATCACTTAGCCTGAATTCAAACCACTCTCCCCCTTCCCTCCCCACCCCATACAATAGATGACAATACCAGTAATGGTACCATCAATGGATTACCGGATTACCGGCATTGTTACCATAAAACTGTTTTTTTTACAGTAACTTAATGTCAGCCAATTACCTGTAAGTTACTGTAAAACTATGGTAATCATTATCATATTTCCCAACATGCTCTGAATCCTTTGACCAGGATTTGGGGGTATTTTGTGAAATGTAATGGAATTTTGCATTCCTGCTTGCATGCCTTATGTGGATTGTATAACATGCTGACCACACCTCTGAGGTCGCGTGCGCTAGTGTTGCAAAATAAATTTAAACACACGTTATTCACTTATTGCAACCACACTGCTCGCACGCGCCAACGAGCATCTGCGTTGCCAAGCGCTAAAATAGAAGTCAGTTCGCGGTGAACGTGGTGCAAGTCCTGCCTCTCCCATCTTCTCATTGGTTTATAGAAGCAGATACCGACGTGCTACATCCTCATTGGTTAAACCCACTTGGGGGATTGAAAGATGAACTGAGTTTGGTCGATCGTCATGGGAACTATGAAAGTTAGATGCCATTCTCCATATAAAGTCCAAAGATGAAAAAGCCTGGAAGGAGGAGAGATAACTAAAAACGATTCGGTTGACCGTTTTAAGTGTGGATTAGTAGTCGGAGTAGAGGACCTTGTGCATTTTAGGTAAAATAGCAACTTAATGTTTATATCCCAGGACAAATTAGCTAGCAACAGCAAACTAGCTGAATAGGACAACTTAGCTAGCAACTGCAAGCTAGCTAGCTAAATTGACATAAATGTTTATTGATTTTTGATCTGTCCCCAAATTAATACAATTGATTGAGAGTTTGTTTTGCTATTTCAACCTTGGTGTCGTGATCGCGTTTGGTGTGGGGGGACAAAATCAATTTGCGCATGTTGGCGCACAGGCGCGGACGGTTTGGGTACGGTGTAAAACATTCATGAGGCCTTATGTGTTAAATAATTACATTTTAATGAGAACATATTCACTTACGATCTCACTTGGTGACATTTGGAAATATATTCGGAGTTTGATTTACTTTCTGAATTGCCTGGAATTGAAATGGAATTGACCCCAGCCCTGTTGTCTACCTAAGTGATAATGCCTGAGAAGCTGGTGTTTGGAGGATATGTTGGCACGGCTGTGTTTGGCAAACGTGCCAATATATCCTCCAAACACCGGCTTCGAGGTCATTATCACTTTTTTACAACGGGTTACCAACATATTAAAATAATGATTGAGATATTTAATTAAAAACTGTATTTTGAAAAATGCACATTATTTCATCCTTCCACAAGATATAGTCCAGTCATAAATCTAGGGTTACTACCCAAGCCGGCTGGTCCTTCGTTCTATCGGTTCGGTTGCCAGAGACGCGACCCTGTCATTCAGTCTTATTGTTCTGTATCTATGGACGTGACCCAGACATTCGTTCTAAATGTTCTATTGCCATACTGACTGGCAACGTTCGTAACCCTTGCTTGCTAGCTAGACAACTACGGCTAATTTACAGTCACGTCAAACAGTGCAGCCAGAATAACAACAGTAGCTGCATTTGCATTTGTTTGAGCTGTTTTCTAGTGACATTTAACTGGATACATCCTTAACGATGAGCTAATGATGCGTGTTTTCGCCTGGCATAGAAGATGTGCTCACTCGTCAGGACACTGTGGTTCAGAGTAGGAGCTAGCCAACAACACAGCTTACACAATCACTTCAAACTGAACCTGGAAAGACTGCAAACTAACCTTTTTTCAGTCTACATTTCTTTGTATATATCCATAAAAATGATGCCAGCTGATTCATGATTTCGACTGGCGGAGAAACGCTGCCTGCCCATCTGTCTCGTCCCGACTCCCGACACATTCATTACTGGTATCGGTTGGCTGGAGATTGAATTTGAACATTGAAACAATGTTGAAAATGTCGGAGGGACAGACAGCAAGACAGCGTTCAGATGGGTTTCTGTCGTAGTGCCTAGAAGTTCAACCTGTTCTAAATATATGGTCATCACTATATGAGCCACGTTACAATTCCCACTTTGTGTGATGCCTAGTATGTTTGCCTTTCACGCCAGTGTGCCAGGTTAGCTTCCTTGCCTTGCTGTTCGCTACGGTGTGTACTTAGTTCATTATTTATGTTAGAGTCCTGGGAAAACATGTTTTCTGCTCTTCCAGGGGTTTTGTGAGTGTTTAGGGGAGTATGGGATTGATCTGTTGCCCAGCAGTATATAATCAAAGGGCAGATGTATCGACATGACTCTACTGTCATGAGAAAGGCTAGGAGTGTGTGTGTGTGTGTGCGTGCGTGCGTGTGTGTGTGTGTGTGTGAGTGCAGTTTTGTACGTGTGTGTGTGTCTCAGAAAGAGAGAGGTGGCCTTCCACTTGTGCAGCGACTTACATAAGATGGGAAAATGAGAAAGATGTATCTGAACTGTCTTTCTCCCCCAACTATCTACATAAATCTCAATGACGAAGTGTACACTTTTAGATATGTACTCCTCTAACTTATAAGGCCATACTTTACATCCTTAAAGTTATTCATAGACACAATACATATTTGGTGAATAGTTGCCATGATACCAAGCCACAGTTCATTTTAAATAATTGCTTAGATAGAGGTTGGAAATGTGAGCCAAACTCCTGGAGCAGCAGACAGGGCTGAGGAACCGAAAGAGGAGATCAGTCGCAAGAGCAGCCCTATAAATCCAACTCAAACTCCCACTGGCATTGTCCTTCGTCCTTGCCTTTCCGTTCTTAATTCGCCCCTCGCCGGTAATTTTATAGCTCAGTGGCTGCTGGATGCCCCAATGTCACCTATGTCTCCAAAACATTTAGAGAGTGAAAGACTCTTTTGGCACACAGACAAAGGCTATCTCCAAAAGTGCATAGCCTGTGTGTGACTGTGAGTGTGACTACAATCTTCAGTCAGACACATTCAGCTGTGTGTCAATGAGTTTATCTTGTGGATGGCTTCCCATTACAATTTTTGGTTACGTTTGATTTCTCTAGAATAGATAAAATACCATTTTTTTTATTCAGAGGGAAATGGCTGAATTTTTATTTACACCCTTGAGCATAATTTCACTAGTTCTACCCTAACCCTAACCTTAACCCCCCTTACCCTTACCCTATCCCTAGCCCTTACCTAACTCTAACCTTAACCCTTAACTTAACCATTTTACATTTCAACTTCAATGGGGTAGGGATGTCCTAAGGATCCCTGATAGCATGGACCAATTTGACTAGTAATGTAGTCAGCTGTGTTTAATTGGCTTCAGTTACATTTCACTGCAGGAGAGAAAAAAAGCTTTAACACCTACCGTGTAATTTAAACCAAATCACAATTTAATGTGCGGTAGAGTAAAATTGATTCAGATATTAAAACCTGATTAATAGAATCACTGTATTGTCCTGCATATGCTTCTGCGGAGGTGGTCTGGGCATTATTCATACGTTATATGGTCTTATAACGATGAATGCATCCTTTGAATGGCTATGTCCTTATTTGACATAATGCTGCTAGAAAACATTTGCTGTTTTGTGTACGTCATTGACTCTATTTGTATTTTTTAACAACAGCATAGTGATTTCAAAATACTTAAAAATGAAACAAGAAGGTATTGTTTTAGAATGTAATTAATGGAGCTCCAATCTGACATTTGGTTTTACATGTTATTTTCCTTTGAAAACAATGAACATCACTTGGCATAGGAGATAAGATTGTGAAGGAGTAGACATTCATAGCTGATCATGCGAGCTCCATTGAGTGCAAATGTCTCATAGATTTTCATCCGGACTACACTCTTGACTTCAGTGCTAGACAATGATTATCACATGAAGCATCAAATATCTGTCATTAGAGCTCTGATAAGCAAACAAGGAACCAAATGGGACACATATTAATTTGTGAATAGCACAGCTGCAACACTCCACGTCTTCTTTGCTCAGCTTCTCATATTAAAGAAAAAACGGACTCCTAGATTGAGCTGGCTCACAGTCAATGTTGAGAATTGAGTTTCATCAGTGAAGGCCCGCGTCATGTTTCCCTTTGTGTGTCATGGGCATATTGGGTAAGAGTCGTTTATACATTAGAGCCCCGCTGTGGCATATGGACAAGAACCGTCTGTGGAGGTGATCAATGTACATTTTTAGTTTCAACCTCAACCTCCTTCAGAAAAGCATGGTCCCCAACTTGCACTTTGTACAAGGCTGCTGTGGTTTGAATGCTTTGGTTTCTTATTGGAATGTTTTGTCTGTCTTCTTTGGTCCAAAATAATGTTCTGTTTATTTACTTCTCTCTGCAGCTTTAACTGTTGAAGGCATTTGTAAGGCATACACAGAACTTTGCAATCAACAAGGTTTTGTGCTCTTGAGGCCATTCATGGATGGACACCCAAGGTGTATATTAAATATGTGATTGGGTAGTGTTGTGGTTGGTGTATGTTGTAGTGGGGTGTGGGTAGCGCTGTGATCATTGGCAAATGTTCAGTTCTCAGAGTACTGGTGGCTCTTGGCTACATTAGAATTGCATGCATGTCATTACAGAAATACTGTATCTGTAACACTTACACCTCTCTTGACTTGAGGCTTTTCCCAGCTTGTCGAACTGTCATTCAATCTATTTTGAAGCAAAACACTCTACTAAGAATAACATACTACAGGCAGATATAATGAAAAATAATGAGTCAAACTTTTCCACCAGTCATACAGTAGTTAGGGTTGAAAAGCTTCAGTAAGTTTGTTAAAGCAATCTATCGTAACTTTGGTAATTTATACTGTGCCTTCAGAAAGTATTCACAATCCTGATTTTCTACATTTTGTTGTGTTACAGGCTGAATTTAAAATGGGTTAAAATTGAAAATTGTTGTCACTGGCCTACATACAACACCCCATAATGTCAAAGTGGAATGATGTTTTTTCTTTTTTTTTTACAAATTCATTCAAATGTAAAGTTGAAATGTCTTTAGTCAATAAGTATTCAACCCCTTTGCTATGGAAAGCCTAAGTAAGTTCAGGAGTAAAAATGATCTTAAGCCCCTACAGTCTATTGACCCACTGTTGCATCAATGTAAGAAACGTAATAAAAAAATCCTCATCAAAATCCGTCAGTTTAAGCTAGATATATATTTTTTTGCATGGACTCAATCGACCATCTACCACCACATCCGCCTACGGCGGCCTTCCGCATTTGTGGTGGAAGGTGGCCGAGCTACGGCCAAGCTAAGTGTCCCAGGTGGCCGAGCTAAGTGTCCCAGGACTCGTCTGATGGTAACCGGTACTGGTTTAAAAACTGAATGGAAGTATGGGGGTAGGTTTGTGCCTACTCAAAAAAAAGGAGTTAAATATGTGTAAAAAAAAATATATATACAATACCGTTCAAAAGTTTGGGGTCACTTAGAAATGTCCTTCTTTTTGTAAGAAAAGCATTTGTTTTGTCCATTAAAATAACATCAAATTGATCAGAAATACAATGTAGACATTGACATTGTATTTGTAAATTACTATTGTAGCGGGAAAGGGATGATTTTTAAAGGAATATTTACATAGGCGTACAGAGGCCCATTATCAGCAACCATCATCCTGTGTTCCAATGGCACATTGTGTTAGCTAATCCATGTGTATCATTTTAAAAGGCTAATTGATCATTAGAAACCCTTTTGCAATTATGTTAGCACAGCTGAAAACTGTTGTCCTGATTAAAGAAGCAATTTAACTGGCCTTCTTTAGACTAGTTGAGTATCTGAAGCATCCGCATTTTTGGGTTCGATTACAGGCTCAAAATGGCCAGAAACAAAGAACTTTCTTCTGAAACTCGTCAGTCTATTTTTGTTCTGAGAAATGAAGGTTATTTCATGCTAGAAATTGCCAAGAAACTGAAGATCTCGTACAATGCTGTGTACTACTCCCTTCACACAACAGCTCAAACTGGCCCTAACCAGAATAGAAAGACGAGTGGGAGGCCCCGGTGCACAACTGAGCAAGAGAACAAGTGCATTAGATTGTCATGGATACTTAAAGGGGTCCTGAAATTCAAAATCAATTAGCTAAATGATCCATGGTATGACCATCTTAAAACAATTCTATATGTCATGTTATAACAACATTGCAATTACTCCACAATACTAATTTAATTGACAGAGTGAAAATAACGAAGCCTGTACAGAATGGAAATATTCCAAAACATGCATCCTGTTTGCAACATGGCACTAAAGTAATACAGCAAAACAATGTGGCAAAGCAATTTACTTTTTGTCCTGAATAGCAAGTGTTTTGTTTGGGGCAAATCCAATACAACACTTTACTGAGTACCACTCTCCATATTTTCAAGCATAGTGGTGGTGTTATGGGTATGCTTGTAATCGATAATGACTGGGGAGTTTTTCAGGATGAAAAAATTAAAAGAATGGAGCTAAGCACAGGCAAAATCCTTTCTGAAGGCACTGTATGCTACATTTGATAAAGCCACACGGTGGGCAAGAGATAATTACAGACACGTGTGATAATCTGAAGAACCCAGAAGAGCCACTAGATGTCTTGTGATAGATTACATAAAATCCTTCAAAGACCCCAAAATTCTGGTATTATACGGGTAAACCTCTAAAGTTTCCAGTAATATACCCTCCCTTTGCAGCCCTAGTCAAATCCTTTACCAAACAAATGTTGATATGTAATTGAAGAGCATGTTGTCTACAGAGCAAAAAAAACTTCAGCGATAAAGGGTGTATCATATGCCACTTGATTTCTTCAGATATGTTAATCTTGCTTGAGGGTAGATCCTTAATTGGATACAGCAAGCCCCAACAGACCAGCACAGATACACACAGCGCAGTACAACTCAACATTGACTAGAATATGAACGTAAGCTAATGCGACAGACTGATTGCCAATGCGACTGTGAGGATCGACGCTGGAAACAGGAAGCAGGTACAGGGAGAACATTTCATAAATAACAGACGTGAAACAGGACAGGAACAGCGTCTGTACAGGGGACCAAATAACAACATCAATGCTGATAAAGGATGGAACAGAAGAAACAGACAGATAAAGGGGAGGCAATCAAATAATGATGGAGTTCAGGTGGGTCCAATGAGGAGCAGGTTCGCATAACGAATGGGACAGGTAGGCAGGGCCTGGGCACAGGACAAGCCGGCCGAGGCCTGGGCACAGGACAAGCCGGCTGGGGGCGTAGAAGCCATATGAACCGGCAGAGGCGTGGGAGCCTGGCAAACCTGCTGAGGCTTGGGAGCCTGACGATCCAGTTGAGGCGTGAAGGCCTGATGATCCCGCTGAGACGTGGGAGCCTGACGAAGCAGCTGAGGCGTGTGAGCCTGATGAACCAGCTGAGGCATGTGCGCCTGATGAACCAGCTGAAGCATGACGTGGGGTGGGCGCCTGCCGAGCTCACCGGGGCAAGAAAAACCTCTCGAGCCAGCTAGCGCCTGGAAGCCCTATGAGCCAGCTGAGGCACCCCCGGTAACATCGGCAACGGCACCCGGACCCGACGTCACCAACAAAAAACGAGGCCTCCCTGATGCTTTCAATTTTGGGTGTCAGCATTCTATGAGGATCGACGCTGGAGACAGGAATCAGGTACAGGGAGAACATTTAATAAATAACTGCCATGAAACAGGACAGGAACAGCGTCTGGACAGGGGACAAAGTAAAAACATCAATGTTGACAAAGGAATGCAACAGAGGAAACAGACAGATAAAGGGGAGGCAATCAAATAATGATGGAGTTCAGGTGGGTCCAATGAGGCGCAGGTGCGCATAATGAAGGGGACAGGTGTGTGTAGTGATAGGCAGTCTGGCGCCCTCGAGCACAGGAGAGGGACAGCGGGAGCAGACGTGACAGTGACGACTCTGAATCTGGAATAAGTAATGTAATGCATCCCTACTAATCAGTTTGATACCCTCATTGATTACAGCTGTATGTAAATCGTTTGAATTATGGATGTTGGAATGCACTATGTGTGCATCCCAAATGTCACCCTATTCCCTATGTAGTACACTACTTTTGAGCAGGCCCCATTGTACTCTGGTCAAATGTACTGTAGTGCACTATATAGGGAAAATGTTGCAATTTCAGACACAGACTATGAGACCAGCATTATTACAACACTGGAGAGACACGTATTGCTGTTGTATCGTGAGGTGCAGATGAGGAATTCTGAGTATTCTCACGAGTTGTTTACCACAGTTTTGGCAGAACCTCAATCAAGGCCTCGATTTGTTATCTATTTGTTGTCTGGCAAAAAACAGTAGCAGACATCGATGGAATGAATCAGAGAAACTTGTGAACTTTTTGGTACAACATAAGTATTTTTAGCCCCTAGAAAACACACAACTATTTTATTCCAGCCTTCTTTTTAATGATGTAGCCTTCATAATACGCCAGACAATAAGATATCACTAAGGATTTGTTTTTTCACAACAAAAAAATGCAACTTAGAGATCTCATGACTTTGAAAATTGTTTTATATTCTAGGGGCAGTCATAGCTATTTTGTCTGACCTAGCTGCACCATTGGTTTTAAAACATGTAAGGTTTTATACATGCAACATGAATATGAACAGAGAACTCTGATCCTATGAATTTGATATGGAAGCAGCTGAGCCCTGTGGTTGTATGAATACAATATCATGACAGTGTGGTATGAATCCAGTGTTGTGCGTATATCTGAATTCAATATGACAGAGACAGTAACTAATAGAGAAGGGTGTTTCCTTCAGACCTGAGGGCATCACCGGTGTACCTCAGGGCAAAGTTAGTCATGCTAAATACAATAAGAAGACAGCCTATGCCAGGCTAGTCATTTCCAATTATTCAGTGGATCAATTTTGACCCAGACAAATTGCATTTACTTCTGGCACATCGCTACTGTTTCACTCTACACTTTGACAATCTTTGACCGTCTTAATTCTTACTGTAGAATAACGATGCATTGGCTTAGGTAAACAACTCGACTTGACTTGACGAGGGTAAACGAAACAGAGAAATGGCAGAGAGTGGTTATTTTTCCCCCAGCGGTTGCACTGTCAACGTTGTGAAATAGCTTAGTGTTGCGGTGATGGCCTGGGCAAAAACTGGTTGTATCAACGTTCTTTCAATGTAATTTGTCAACGTATTGTAAAGTGAAATAAATTGCATTTGAAAAAAAGTTAACAACGTAAGCTATTGTTTTGAGGGTGACATTTCAACCACAGTGTTATGTCATCATTATAACCCCGTTTCAACATAGACAAATCTTGTACAAAATATGTTGAATTTGTACCTTTAAACAATGTGCTAATTGTGAGAAGGATTGTTCAGAAGTCTCCACTTATAAACTAAATAGATTCACTATTGCTATTGAAGTCATTCCAAAGGATAGGTGTAACAGAGCAAATGAAATGTGACCATACTTTATCACTCACATATCATCAATCAGAGGCATCATGCTCATAGGGGGCAAAGGGGCACACTCCCCCTCAGATCTGTCCTATTTAAAAAAAAATGTTTTGCTGTTGTTTCTCTGTAATACAACTAGCCACCTATTGTAAGAAGTTGGCTTCAGCCAGCCCAGATAGGTTCCCAATCTCACAACCTCATCACTTGCGACAAAGAAGCCATTTCGAGTTAGAATGGCTAGCTTGTCTAACTATTTTAGCTGGCATGCTTGCTGGAAAGGTTGTTAGCCTTTAGAAAAGCAAGCAATAACTGAATGTACTGAATAATACTCACATTCCTTTTTAAATAGTTTACCCAGATTTTAGCAGAGATGCAGATAGACATATTTAGTTTATTAAATAAAAAAGAACCACCAGTCAGGCGGATACAAGACAGCACAAGAGGTACGCTTTGGTATGCAGAAAAATATATATATATATATATTTTTTTACATAGAATTAAGCATATTGATTATGGCTCTAGATTGCAGGAAACAGCTGATTCAGGTGTTTGAAAAATGCTAAATTCTCCAACCACCCCCCAGTTATCCTCACTTACTTTGTGCCCCCTCAGAATTTTGTGGTGCATCAGGCCCCTATCGTCAATGATGCTATTTATATTGATTTCAAATCAAATTAAAGTTTATTTGTCACGTGCGCCGAATACAACCTTACAGTGAAATGCTTACTTACAGGCATACTTACTTACTAGGTGAACAATAGGTAGGTAAATAAATAAAACAACAGTAAGAAGACAGGCTATATACAGTAGCGAGGCTATAAAAGTAGCGAGGCTACATACAGACACCGGTTAGTCAGGCTTATTGAGGTAGTATGGACATGTAGATATGGTTAAAGTGACTATGCCTATATGAGGAACAGAGAGTAGCAGTAGCGTAAAAGAGGGGTTGGTGGGTGGTGGTGGGACACAATGCAGATAGCCCGGTTAGCCAACGTGCGGGAGCACTGGTTGGTCGGCCCAATTGAGGTAGTATGTACATGAATGTACAGTTAATGTGACTATGCACATATGATAAACAGAGAGTAGCAGCAGCGTAAAAAGAGGGGTGGTGGTGGGGGGGGGCATACAATGCAAATTGTCTGGGTAGCCATTTGATTACCTGTTCAGGAGTCTTATGGCTTGGGGGTAAAAACTGTTGAGAAGCCTTTTTGTCCTAGACTTGGCACTCCGGTACCACTTGCCATGCGGTAGTTTTTAGGGCCTTTCTATTACACCACCTGGTGTAGAGGTCCTGGATGGCAGGCAGCTTAGCCCAAGTGATGTACTGGGCTGTACGCACTACCCTCTGCAGTGCCTTGCGGTCAAAGGCCGAGCAATTGTCGTACCAGGTAGTGATGCAACCAGTCAGGATGCTCTCAATGTTGCAGCTGTAGAACCTTTTGAGGATCTCAGGACCCATGCCAAATCTTTTTAATTCCCTGAGTGGGAATAGGCTTTGTCGTGCCCTCTTCACGACTGTCTTGGTGTGTTTGGACCATTCTAGTTTGTTGTTGATATGGACACCAAGGAACTTGAAGCTCTCAACCTGCTCCACTACAGCCTCATCGATGAGAATGGGGGCGTGCTCGGTACTCCTTTCCTATAGTCTACAATCATCTCTTTAGTCTTGGTTACGTTGAGGGATAGGTTGTTATTCTGGCCCCATCCGGCCAGGTCTCTGACTTCCTCCCTATAGGCTGTCTCGTCGTTGTCGGTGATCAGGCCTACCACTGTTGTGTCGTCTGCAAACTTAATGATGGTGTTGGAGTTGTGCCTGGCCATGCAGTCGTATTGTAATGATATTGAATTGTGTTTGTTTGTCGATGCAACCAAATATCATCATTTGATGTACTGTATCTTCTGCTTGGATTGTTCCATTTGTGCCATTGAATTAATTTGTCTTTAATTCCAATTTGTCTACAAATTAATACTTTTTTATGTTATTGATGTGTTGGATTCATGTCTCCATCTCAACCAAAATAAAGTTAAATAATAGGACTAAATCAAATCAAACTTGATTTAAAGTGCATTTTGATTCGATTTGATTTAGACCTATTATTTAACTTTAATAATCAAACACAATTCAATATCACTTTTGAAATACAAATAATTGCCTATTAACTTGTCGACAAGTTAACAAATTATATCTTGGATTCACATCTCCAAAAATGAAAGTAAAAAAATGGGCAGTGGCTCAGATTGAACTATCCAGTAGATACGTCTCCTTTAAATATTGATATTTGGTTGCCATAGTTCCTACAAAGTAATGTATCATTCAACCTTAAAATAAGTAACACATCCCTACATTTTGAGGTTACTGTAACTATAATTTTTTTTCTTATAGGCCTAATCATGTAAAGCGTGCATTTTCAAGATAGCACAATTGCTGTAATAATTTGCACAGAATTTCGAAAGGCATTGATCACTTGTATCATGTAATGTAATCTCAACTGCTATCCAGGTCATTTGGGTCTGCTATTAGATGAAACAAAGTGATAACAAATTCTTCTTCTTTTATAAATAAACAAAAAAAAACAGACATTGGTTTTCCAT
Organism: Oncorhynchus tshawytscha; assembly: GCF_018296145.1. NCBI lineage: Eukaryota > Metazoa > Chordata > Actinopteri > Salmoniformes > Salmonidae > Oncorhynchus > Oncorhynchus tshawytscha. The sequence goes on from NC_056431.1 coordinate 37,976,145, forward strand.
TGGAATTTGGTTGTGCTTTTAGATGGTCGAAAGCATAGTGATAACACATTGAAAATTCAAAAACGTTTGGCTGGCGTTTTGAGTGGTTGAATATAGGTTGCAATCTCATTGATCAACTCAACCAAATATTACCCAGTTATCCCTGTTGAAATAAATGTAGTGTTGCCAGTGGGTTATTTGTCACATGCTCACCAAGGTCACATTGGAGGTGAGGCGAGGGAGCGCTCTAAGGTGCTATTAATAGCTATAGGCTTATTAAAAATAAACACAATAGTCCTCAGAATGTGGGCTTAATTACATGGGTTCATAAAGATGCTATGAGTCACATTCTATCTGCTAAGGGTCATCATTTTCAGGCTAATTACATTGAATATCTTTCACTTTCTGAATCCTCATTAAGTGATCATGTCATTCGAGGTAATCATGTAATTCGGTGTAATTTGAAGTCAGTTTTCATGTCTCTTTTTTTAAGGTTACTCTTGGTTTCGATTCTCAGAGACACATTATGTGATTATGGATAATGGGATAAAGTTCTCTCTGGCCAAGTTTGAAAAAAAATAAAATTTGATTTGATTTGATTTGAAGACCCTATTGGGTTTGTGGTTACTGTGCTTGTTATCCCCATTGTATTTATATATTGCTATATCATTATATAGATATAGATACCCTATTATCAGTGCCGATTTTAGCATGTAAATCTTGGTGGGGCAAAAAAAAAAAGAAGTTATCTGTGGCCAAGGGTTTTTCTTTATTTTTAATATTTTCTAGATTGTAGAATTATTAATGAAGACATTAAAACTATGAAATAACACATATGGAATCATGTAGTAACTGTAAGAATATTTTGAAGATAAATACACAATGCAGAGGACGAGATGAAAATAGAGTACTTATTAGCAATGAAAGTAAGACCCAGATGCAGACAGTGTCAAAGTAACAATGTCTATTAAAGCAACAGGGGCAAAGGAACAGGACGGCAGGCAGGCTCAGGTCAGGTCAGGCAGAGGTCGGTAATCCAGAGGTGGGGCAAATGTACAGGACGGCAGGCAGGCTCAGGGTCAGGGGCAGACAGAGTGGTCAGGCGGGTGGGTACAGGGTCAGGACAGGCAAGGGTCATAAACTAGAAGGATGAGAAAAGAGAGACTGAGGAAAAGCAGGAGCTGACACAAAAAATCACTGGTTGGCTTGACAAACAAGAGACTGGCAACAGAAAAACAGAGAACACATGTATAAATACATAGGGGATGAAGGGGAAGATGGGCTACACCTGGAGGGGGGTGGAGACAATCACAAAGACAGGTGAAACAGATCAGAGTGTAACAGTACTAAAGGTCAAGAGGACTAAAAGTCAATAGAGTACTAACGATCAATGGAAATAGTGTTTTTTCTGTAATAGGGGATTAATGATCAATGGGTCAGAGACATGGGAGGAATTTCAGTCCGGGACCCATCGCTACATAGCAATTTATCATTGGTCCAAATTGTTTATACATCGAACCTGAAATAGGATACTTGTTATTTGGCCATTGGTCCAGTTTTATTGCAAGGAATTCTAATTGGTCAACCACAGGCTAGGGCTGGGTTATAAAGTACATAATGTTACTTTGTTCTGTGGAGAGAATCACGGGAGAGAATCACGGGAGAGATTTACAGGAGAGAATCACTGAGGACAGGGGAGAATGAACATCTATCTCCCCGCATGATTTATCTTCTTTGAATGAATCTATTTTTCTCCCCCTGATTGTTTTTTGGGGTCTGTGTTATTGAAGAGTAACGTCAACTGCTAACATAACCAAAAAGAAGGAGCTGATGCCAGTTTCATCTTAGCGCTTGATGGTTTTTGAGACTCCACTTGAAGAAACTTTAAAAGTTCTTGAAATGTTCTGCATTGACTGACTTCATGTCTTAAAGTAATAATGGACTGTCATTTCTCTTTGTTTATTTGAGCTTTTCTTGTCATAATATGGACTTGGTATTTTACCAAACAGGGCTATCTTCTGTATACCTCTCCTATCTTATCACAACACAACTGATTGGCTTATACACATTTTAAACACATTCCAGAGGTGACTACCTCATGAAGCTGGTTGAGAGAATGCCAAGTGTGTGCAAAGCTGTCATCAAGGCAAAGGGTGGTTACTTTGAAGAATCTCAAATATAAAATATATTTAGATTTGTTTAACAATTTTTTGGTTCCTTCATGATACCATATGTGTTATTTCATAGTGTTGATGACTTCACTATTATTCTGCAATGTAGAAAATAGTGAAAATAAAGAAATCCTGTAATGAGTAGGTGTGTCCAAACCTTTGACTGGTATTATATATATATATATACACAGTGCATTCGGAAAGTATTCAGATCCTTTGACTTTTTCCGCATTCCGTTACATTGCAGCCTTGTTCAAAAAACGGATGACATTTTTCCCCCCTCATCAATGTACACACAATGCCCCATGATGGCAAAGCAAAAACAGGTTTTTAGAAAAACTATTCACTATTCAGACGCTCTACTCAGTACTTTGTTGAAGCACCTTTGGCGGCGAGTACAGCCACAAGTCTTCTTGAGTATGACGCTACAAGCTTGGCACACCTGTATTTGGGGAGTTTCTCCAATTCTTCTCTGGAGATCCTTTCACGCTCTGTCAGGTTGGATGTGGAGCGTCGCTGCACAGCTATTTTCAGTTCTCTCCAGATGTTCGATCAGGTTTAAGTCCGAGTTCTGGCTGGGCCAATTAAGGACATTCAGAGACTTGTCCCAAAGCCACTCCTGCGTTGTCTTGACTGTGTGCTTAGGGTCATTGTTCTGATGGAAGGTGAACCTTCACCCCAGTCTGAGGCCCTGAGTGCTCTGGAGCAGATTTTCATTAGGCATCTCTCTGTACTTTGATCCATTCATCTTTCCCTCGATCCTGCCTAGTCTCCCAGTCTCTGCCACTGAAAAACATCCCCACGGAATGGTGTTGCCACCACCATGCTTCACCAAAGGGATGGTGAGAGGGTTCCTCCAGACGTGACGCTTGGCATTCAGGCCAAATAGTTAATTCTTGTTTCATTAGACCAGAGAATCTTGTTCCTCATTGTCTGTGAGTCCTTAAGATGCCTTTTGGCAAACTCCAAGCTGGCTGTCATGTGCCTTTTACGGAGGACTGTCTTCCGTCTGGCCACTCTACCATAAAGGCCTGATTGGTGGAGTGCTGCAGAGATGGTTGTCTTTCTGAAATGTTCTCCCATCTCCACAAAGGAACTCTGGAGCTCTGTCAGAGTGACCATAGGGTTCTTGGTCACCTCCCTGACCAAGGCCCTTCTCCCCCCCGATTGTTCAGTTTGGCCGGGGCGGCCAGCTCTAGGAAGAGTCTAGGTGGTTCCAAACTTTTCCATTTAAGAATGATAGACACCAATGTGTTCTTGGGGACTTTCAATGCTGCAGAAATATTTTGATACCCTCCCAGATATTTGCTTCAACACACTCCTGTCTCAGAGCTCTTCGGACAATTCCTTCAACATCATGGCTTGTTTTTTGCTCTGACATGCACTTTCAACTGTGGAACCTTATATAGACAGGTGTGTACCTTTCCAAATCATGTCCAGTCAATTTAATTTACCACAGGTGTCTACACCACAGGTGTCTAATCAAGTTGTAGCAACTTCTAAAGGATCATCAATGGAAACAGGATGCACCTGAGCTCAATTTCGAGTCTCATATCAAAGTGTCTGAATACCTATGTAAATAAAGTATTTTTTTATTTTTTTTATACATATCCTCTACGGGATCGGTGTCCCTATATGGGACGGTTGTTGCTAACGTGCTCTGATGTGACTAGATGGACGTTGTAAGTAACATCTGACTTCCCAGGACATAAACATGTCTTATATGTGCAGAAAGCTTAAATTCTTGTTAATCTAACTACACTGTACAATTTACAGTAGCTTATTACACTGAAAAAAAATCATGCTATTGTTTGAGGAGTGCACAACAACAAAAAACCTAGCATGGCAACTGGTTTGATACATTCACCTCTGAAGGTAAATCATGTACTTACATTCAGTAATCTTGCTCTGATTTGTCACCCTGAGGGTCCCAGAGATAAAATTTAGCATAGTTTTGTGTGATAAAATACATTTTAATATTCAAATGTAGGAACTGGGTTCTAAAGTTTGAACCACTGCTGTTTAATACATTTTAGAATAAGGCTGTAATGTAACAAAATGTTGAAAAAGTGAAGTGGTCTGAATAGTTCAGTCTGGTTGGTGGGTCAATACAATTACTTACTTGATTGGAGGGAATGTGTTGTAATGTCATACAGCAAAATCAACTGTGTACATTTAACTCTGAAAGTGTTACATGTACACTATTTTCAGTGAACATATGAGTCCCAATGAACTAGTGTTAAAATGACACTTGAAAGTGTTGAAGATTTAACTCTGTGGCAGTGGTCCACGTTCAACTCTTAAAGTGTTAAAATGAACTTGACTGCGGTGTTTGCATAGCTCTATTGTCGAGTAATATGCAACACCTACAGAGCAAAACATAACACTTGATTTAGAGTTAAATGGGCACATGTTGCTTAGTGCTGACGCTGTTACACTTTCTCAGTGTAAGAAATTAACACATGTAGTTGTTGATACCTGTAGCGTTACAGTAAATACTTTTTGGGTGTTGCTTTAACACTCTATATGGTAAAGCCTAATTTGCATATTTCCCAGAGTGCCTTTTCTTTTCAAGCGAATTGTAGAGTTACCACACATGATAGTTTTTGATAGTGACATAGACATGTTTATTGAATTATTTCATTTTAAAGGCCTGTGTCTTTCATCAACAGAATACCTCGGCGAATGCTATCATTTAAATGTAACTCTAGTGGAAAACCAAACTATAGGCAGATCCAACTTTGATGTAATGTCCTTAAAACAAGTCAAAATGAGGCTCAGTAGTGTGTGTGGCCTCCACGTGCCTGTATGACCTCCCTACAACGCCTGGGCATGCTCCTGATGAGGTGGCAGATGGTCTCCTGAGGGATCTCCTCCCAGACCTGGACTAAAGCATCCGCCAATTCCTGGACAGTCTGTGGTGCAATGTGGCGTTGGTGGATGGAGCGAGACATGATGTCCCAGATGTGCTCAATTGGATTCAGGTCTGGGGAACGGGCGGGCCAGTCCATAGCATCAATGCCTTCCTCTTGCAGGAACTGCTGACACACTCCAGCCACAAGAGGTCTAGCATTGACTTGCATTAGGAGGAACCCAGGGCCAACCGCAAGGGGTCCGAGAATCTCATCTCGGTACCTAATGGCAGTCAGGCTACCTCTGGCGAGCACATGGAGGGCTGTGGGGCCCCCCAAAGAAATGCCACCCCACACCATGACTGACCCACCGCCAAACTGGTCATGCTGAAGGATGTTGCAGGCAGCAGAACGTTCTCCATGGCGTCTCCAGACTCTGTCACATGTGCTCAGTGTGAACCTGCTTTCATCTGTGAAGAGCACAGGGCGCCAGTGGTGAATTTGCCAAACATCCTGCACGGTGTTGGGCTGTAAGCACAACCCCCACCTGTGGATGTTGGGCCCTCATACCACCCTCATGGAGTCTGTTTCTGACCGTTTGAGCACATGCACATGCACATTTGTGGCCTGCTGGAGGTCATTTTGCAGGGCTCTGGCAGTGCTCCTCCTGCTCCTCCTTGCACAAAGGCGGAGGTAGCGGTCCTGCTGCTGGGTTGTTGCCCTCCTACGGCCTCCTCCACATCTCCTTTTTAAGTGTTCCCTTTATTTTTTTTAGCAATGTATATCATAAGGCCTTACTTTGATGGCTTTGTCTTACCCTAACACAGTGGTGTTTGGAAACTCCTGGTTTGCAGGCAAAATCAGGCATGCAAGTCACATTATGCTGGCTTGCAAAGTTTTGTGTAATTCCCATTGGACTCCAGCCAGAGTAAGGTTATACTTGGATGTTTTATTCACGCTGCATTCAGAATGACTGTCAGGGTTAAAACAGTTGATAAGAAGACTACCTAAACCATTTAAACTGGAACAAATCAAATCAAATCAAATTTATTTATATAGCCCTTCGTACATCAGCTGATATCTCAAAGTGCTGTACAGAAACCCAGCCTAAAACCCCAAACAGCAAGCAATGCAGGTGTAGAAGCACGGTGGCTAGGAAAAACTCCCTAGAAAGGCCAAAACCTAGGAAGAAACCTAGAGAGGAACCAGGCTATGTGGGGTGGCCAGTCCAAGATGTTCAAATGTTCATAAATGACCAGCATGGTCGAATAATAATAAGGCAGAACAGTTGAAACTAGAGCAGCAGCACGGCCAGGTGGACTGGGGACAGCAAGGAGTCATCATGTAAGGTAGTCCTGAGGCATAGTATTTCAGTGTCGGGTGCAATAATTCTGATTGGATTAGTATAGAAACATTTATGTTATTTTTCTTTGTGTAGCATAAAATGAATGAATGAATCAACCAATGCACATGCAAAAACACAGATATTAAAAACAATCCTAAAAAAATCGAACCATTTTGATGGGGTTATTTTATTCTCCACAGTGTAAAACAATGACTGGTTATTAACACTAACACTGCTGGTTATTTTACACCATTGAGGGTTATTTTTACTCTTACAAAGTGAATTTCACTCCTTAATCAACACTTGAAATGTTACACTGAAAAATACATACTGCCCATTTTGCTGTGAATATGATATTTTCAGAATCTGTGTTGTTTTCACCTCCTCGGTATACTTGACTCCACACATCATGATATGTGTTGACAACAACCTGATTTATTCAACTATAAAGCCTGAATAATGTAACATACCACACAGTGTAGGTAGCTCGATCTCAGAAAAATGTGCTTTCTGGAACCTAAAAAGGTTATTCGGCTGTCCCCATAGGAGAACCCTTTTAAGGGACCCTTTTTAGTTCCCCGTAGAACCCTTTTAGTTCCAGGTAGAACCCTTTTGGGTGACATGTTAGAACCCTTTCCACAAAGGGTTCTACATGGTACCCAAAAGGGTTCTAGCTAAAACCAAAAACGGTTCTACTGCAACCAAAAATGGTTTTCCTGTGGGCACAGGCGAAGAGCCCCTTTTTTTTTCTGAGTGTAGCCTTCATAAGGCATACGGTTTTATTTGATGTATTTTTATTTCACCTTTATTTAACCAGGTAGGCTAGTTGAGAACACGTTCTCATTTACAATAGCGACGTGGCCAAGATAAAGCAAAGCAGTGCGACACAAACAACACAGAGTTACACGTGGAATAAACAAAACATACAGTCAATAGAACTATAGAGAAAGTCTATACAGTGTGTGCAAATGAGGTAGGATAAGGGGGGGCGAGGCAATAAATAGGCTATAGTGGCGATATTATTACAGTATGTATGGCAAATTAAACACGGGGGTGATAGATGTGCAGAAGATGAGTGTGGATGTAGTGGTAATGGGGTGCAGAGGAGCAAAATAAATGAATTAAATAACAACATGGTGATGAGGTAGTTGGATGGACTACAGTTGAAGTCGGAAGTTTACATACACTTAGGTTGTAGTCATTAAAACTCGTTTTTCAACCACTCCACAAATTTCTTGTTAACAAACTATAGTTTTGGCAAGTCGGGAGGGACTTATCTACTTTGTGCATGGCACATGTAATTTTTCAAACAATTGTTTACAGACAGACTATTTCACTTATAATTCACTGTATCACAATTCCAATGGGTCAGAAGTTTACATACACTAAGTTGACTGTGCATTAAACAGCTTGGAAAATTCCAGAAAATGATGTCATTGCTTTAGAAGCTTCTGATAGGCTAACTGACATAATTTGAGTCAATTGGAGGTGTACCTGTTGATGTATTTCAAGGTCTACCTTCAAATTCAGTGCCTCTTTGCTTGACATCATGGGAAAATCAAAAGAAATCAGGCAAGACCTCAGAAGACAAATTGTAGTCCCCCACAAGTCTGGTTCATCCTTGGGAGCCATTTCCAAGCACCTGAAGGTACCACGTTCATCTGTACAAACAATAGTACGCAAGTATAAACACCATAGGACTATGCAGCTGTCATTCCGCTCAGAAAGGAGATGAGTTCTTTCTACTAGAGATTAGCCTACTTTGGTGCGAAAGGTGTAAATCAATCCCAGAACAACAGCAAAGGACCTTGTGAAGATGCTGGAGGAAACAGGTACAAAAGTATCTATATCCACAGTAAAACGAGTCCTATATCGACATAACTTGACAGGCTGTTAAGCAAGGAAGAAGCCACTGCTCCAAAACCGTCATAAAAATGCCAGACTACGGTTTGAAACTGCACATGGGGACAAAGAGCGTACGCTTTGGAGAAATGTCCTCTGGTATGATGAAACAAAAATAGAACTGTTTGGCCATAGTGACAATTGTTGTTTGGAAGAAAAAGGGTGAGGCTTGCAAGCTGAAGAACACCATCCCAACCGTGAAGCAGCGTCATGTTGTGGGGGTGCTTTGCTGCAGGAGGGACTGGTGCAATACACAACATTTCACATTCTTAAAATAACTTGGTGATCCTAACTGACCTAAGACAGGAAATCTTTACAATAATTAAATGTCAGGAATTGTGAAAAACTGAGTAGAAATATATTTGGCTAAGGTGTACGTAAACTTCAAACTTCAACTGTATTTACAGATTGGCTATATACAGGTGCAGTGATCTGTGAGCTGCTCTGACAGCTGGTGCTTAAAGCTAGAGAGGGAGATATGTGTCTCCAGCTTCAGTGATTTTTGCAGTTCGTTCCAGTCATTGGCAGCAGAGAACTGGAATGAAAGGCAGCGAAGGAGGAATTGGCTTTGGGGTTGACTAGTGAAATATACTGTACCTGCTGGAGTGCGTGCTGCGGGTGGGTGCTGCTATTGTGACCAGTGAGCTGAGATAAGCCGGGGCTTTACCTAGCAACGACTTATAGATGACCTGGAGCCAGTGGGTTTGGCAATGAATATGAAGCGATGGCCAGCCAACGAGAGCATACAGGTCGCAGTGGTGGGTAGCATATGGGGCTTTGGTGACAAAATGGATGGCACTGTGATAGACTGTATCCAATTTACTGAGTAGAGTGTTGGAGGCTATTTTGTAAATTACATCGCCGAAGTCAAGAATCGGTGGGATAGTCAGTTTTACTAGGGTATGTTTGGCAGCATGAGTGAAAGATGCTTTGTTGCAAAATAGGAAGCTGATTCTAGATTTAATTTTTGGATTGGAGATGCTTAATGTGAGTATGGAAGGATAGTTTACTGTCTAACTAGACACCTAGGTATTTGTAGTTGTCCACATATTCTAAGTCAGAACCGTCCAGAGTAGTGATGCTGGACGGGTGGGTTGGTGTGGGCAGCGATCGGTTGAAGAGCATGCATTTAGTTTTACTTGCATTTAAGAGGGGTGGTGTATGGTGTTGAAGCTCGTCTGGAGCTTTGTTAGCACAGTGTCCAAGAAGGGCCAGATGTATACAGAATGTTGTCGTCTGAGTAGAGGTGGATCAGAGAATCACCAGCAGCAAGAGCGACATCATTGATGTATACAGAGAAATGAGTCGGCCCGAGATTTGAACCCTGTGGCACCCCCATAGAGGCTGCCAGAGGTCCGGACAACAGGCCCTCCGATTTGACACACTGAACTCTGTCAGAGAAGTAGTTGGTGAACTAGGCAAGGCAGTCATTTGAGAAACCAAGGCTAATGGTCGGTGATCTGTTTGTTAACTTGGCTTTCGAAGACCTTAGAAAGGTATGGTAGGATAGATATACTGTAGGTCTGTTGCAGTTTGGGTCTAGAGTGTCTCCCCCTTTGAAGAGGGGGATGACCGTGGCAGCTTTCCCATCTTTGGGGATCTCAGACAATAAGAAAGAGAGGTTGAATAGGCTAGTAATAGGGGTTGCAACAATTTCGGCTGCTAATTTTAGGAGGAGAGGGTCTAGCCCTGCTGATTTGTAGGGGTCCAGATTTTGCAGCTCTTTCAGAACATCAGCTATCTGTATTTGGG